>NC_139561.1:26253148-26853754 GCF_965112155.1 Podarcis liolepis
AGCCCCCCCCCCCCCGTTTTCATTGGAAAACTATTGGAAGGTATGGTTCTTTCACTTGGCTGGAATGCATCCTATTCAGGATTAGGGCTATATACTAGATCCAGCCAAACCCTGAATCAAATTGGCTGGGGCCACTGGCTCTAGTTAAGTCAGGTGGAAACAGCCCTGCACCGCAAACTAAGGCTGCAATGGGGTGGGGCACTGGGCAGGAAGAAGGAGCTTTGACTGTGTGTTCTCAACAGGGGGACATATACATGCAGTCCAAAATGAGCAGGATTGAATTCTCCATTGAATACTCCGGTCACCAGAAGATTCAATCCTCCTGACTGCCAGGGTTTGCTTCATCAGTGTGTTCCCTGCAGGTTGGCAGAGGGAAGAGACACAGGATCTCCTTCCTCTGGCCCTTCCTAACTGTATGTTTTGTTTGGGTTAAAAAAATCCAAATTAAAGATTATCCTCCTCCCGGCTGGATCCTGGTTGGGCTAGGTGTTGGCCCAGGTATGGTTGACCCAGGTAAGCCTCCCCTCCACCATGATATTAGGCTGAACATGTCAAGAGGTCTGCCAATGACTATTCGCTATGAGAGCAAAATATAACTTCAATGCCTCAATTTGCAGGATCCCTGGAAACATCTACCTGCCTGCTGTGGGAAGCCAGATCCTGCTCTAGAAAGGGCTTATCCAGTGGGTCTGTTCTTATGCCCTTAATGAAGTTGCTATCAGGTGGCCTTTCTGCCATCTCTTAAACTTGTTGAACTGAAGGAAGGATTAGGAAAAGGAACAATGGAAGGAGGAGGCAAATGTTGTGCAATGGCACTCAGGTACCTGAAAGGTTGTGCATGTCAGACCAATCTCACATCCGCTTTTGAGAAAGGTTTCCTGTTCCCTGCAAAACACACTTGAACTATTTGAGAGAAGAGCAGCATGTGAAAAAATGGCTTCTTAAATGGAAAAATGATGAGTGTTGAAGGCAAAGAGTTATTCACAGTTGCTCCAGAAGACAGGGCTAGGTCTCATGGGATTTCAGTTACAGGAAGGTAGACTTCAGCTGGGCATTAGGAAAACAACTTCAACAGTAAGAGTCATTAAGCAACATAGCAAATTGCCTTGAAGGTAGAACTTCCTCAACCCTGAGTCCCCCAGATGTCATTGGACTACAATGCCCATCATCCTTAATGACTGGGGATGATGGGAGTTGTAGTCCAACAACATCCAATGACTCAACTGGATGTTGAGAGGGTCATCTGCCACAGATGCTCTAACTTTGGAGTTGTACTAAATGGCCCATAAGACCCATTCCAATTCTTTGATACAGCTGACTCAAGTAACAACCAGGTCCTGAGTCTACTGATAGCTCTGCCCTGTTTGGGGGTTTACCAGAGGTATCTGGTTGGCCACTGTGAGAACAGGATGCTGGAGCAGATGAGCCACGGACCTGATCCAGAAGACTCTTCTGTCAGTTTCTTCTGCTGAAGGGAAGAGCCTGGAACTGTAGCTGCAAGCCTATGCACACTTTACTAGGGAGTAAGTCCCATTGCGCTCAACAGGATACAGTCCTACATCACTAAATACTTAAATAAATTGGTTGTGTGGACTAATGTTTTGGTCAGTTTAACCCCAAGCAGAGTTGGTCATTGCACATCAGGTTAACATCTCCACACTTGCCTCCTTTGACAATGAAAAAAGGAGAAGCTTTTGGAATCTTCCTCCAAATCCTGGTCCCCATCTCCTTCACTGTATCTTGGGAAGTAAACACCATGATATTTCTCACTCTGCATCCATAAAAAAGTCAACCCTAAACTGATACCACCTCACCCCAGCTGGAGTTTTATGACTTTTATTTTAAAAACAAACAATGGCAAGTCTCCACACACAAACAAAACCCTTAAAAAGAGGGAAATGAACATTACTTTCTGCTTGCTTGACTTCTGTGTTTGGGAAATCTACAGTAGATAGGCTACTAGTGTCCAGTGAGCTTGAAAAATATTTAAAAGTGCAGTAAATAACAAAGTATATCAACTTACTGCAGGAACACCCTAACCATTTCACGGGGACTGAAGGATTTGGAAATCCTCGTTTGGGAGGGTTTGGGGGTATGGCAGGAGCTAGGATCTGCCCATGTGATGTCCACCTGGTGGAAACTCTAGCTCACATGGCCCAGAAATGTAAAATGTATGATGATCTCCGCCAACAATTTTTAGACCATCTATGTATTCCAACATGGAAAGCAGAGACGGAGGTTATACACTTCTTATTACAGGGGGGAGGTCAGGAGCTCACCAAGACAGTAGCTAAGTTCCTCTGTTTGATTTTTTGTCGCTGAAGTACGCTACAGGATCCTGCCCTTGCTGGAGACCCACAGAGATGAAATAGATTGCTCGCCTCTTCTTTCCTTTGGCAAATGACTGTACTGTTGAAATGGTGACTAGATCACACTGGCTTATTTATTCTGAATGTTTGTAAGTGATGCCAATAAAGGTTTGATGATGATGACTTGGAAATCTAAGAGGTTGCCTTGGGCACCACAAAATACCCATTTCACAGAAGTAAAAGTGGTGGTGCTTTAAATCGCTTCCCCTTCTCCAAAGAGACATATTACAGAACTCAAAACACAGACAAAAAAAGCAGGACCCCTCACCCACCCCAAATGAAGAACAAAAAGCAACACTTCAGTTAAAGGAAATCATGGGGCAGAGTGTCTCAGTGGGCACTGAGGGGGGATTCTGAGGGTGCTGGGCACCACTTTGAGGACCCATTGCTTATGCCAACAGGGCTGAAAGAGTAGCAAGACGATGTCCTTTCAATAACAAAAAATAAAATAAAATAACAAAACAAAAATGTGAATTGGAAGCACCAGAATGTCAATAGAACAAATGGCATAAAAATAAAATAAAAGATCCAAATAGCAGGAAGGAGTGGGGAGGTGTTTCTTAACCTTTCAAAATGTCAGTTTTTCACATCAAAAACTGAACATCACACACACAAACAATTCCACCCGGACAAGGTGAAATTGCTGCAACTGTTCACCTCGTCTCCCAGCTGCCTCTGCCCCTCACATCTAGCCACCTCCCAGAAGACAGGTCGTCTTATTTCGAAAGCATCCTTCGTGGATGCCTGCCTAACCTTCCCTTGGAGCTCTCTAGAGAAAGTGAGTCCGCTGCCTTCCTAAGCAACCGGACCTCTATGTCTATCAGGCTTCCCTTAACAAACCTGCCCTGTCTCAGTGGCTGAGTGATACCAGACTTTGTCACTGGTGCCACCTGGTGTCTAGCAACACATATTATCGCTCAGGAGGAGGCCAGGCACAGATGTTGCTGAAATTTCGCGGGAGTTGCTTTTCCAAGAACACTCCTGGGATTTTAATTTTCCTTGCCAATACTCCAATGGTGGGGTAATTAATGGGAATGGCGAACTTAGCTCCGTTATTTACAATGGGTCTACTCTGATTAAGGTAAAGGTAAAAAAGGCAAAGGACCCCGGGACGGTTAAGTCCAGTCAAAGGTGAATATGGAGTTGCGGCAATCATCTTGCTTTCAGTCCGAGGGAGCTGGCGTTTGTCCACAGACAGCTTTCTGGGTCATGTGGCCAGCAGGACTAAACCAGAGTGCATGGAAATGCCGTTTACCTTCCCGCCGCAGTGGTACCTATTTATCTACTTGCACTGGCAGAAGCTGGGACCAAGCAACGGGAGCTCACTCCGTTGCAGGGATTCAAACTGCCAACCTTCTGAACAGCAAGCCCAAGAGACTCAGTGGTTTAGACCACAGTGCCACCCACGTCCCTTCACTCTGATTAGGACTTGGGACATGACACTCACAAGTGAGCAACTTGCACCAACAAGGTCTGGAGCTCAACGGAAGGGCATTTATCTGAGAAATAAAGCAAACTGCCTTGTACAGAGTCAGACCATTGGGTCATCTAGCCCAGTGTTGTCTACGCTGACTGGTCCTTTGCTTCAGATGGGGGACATTTACAGCTCTACCTGGGATGTACAAAAATTGGTGCCTGGAACAAAGGACAAGATTGCATCACACCGTTTGCACCAAGACTTGGAGCTGCATTTTACAGCAATACTGTGGTATCTCGGGTTACAGACGCTTCAGCTTACAGACTCCGCTAACCCAGAAATAGTACATCGGGTTAAGAACTTTGCTTCAGGATGAGAACAGAAATCATGCAGCTGCAGCATGGCAGCAGCGGGAGGCCCCATTAGCTAAAGTGGTGCTTTAGGTTAAGAACAGTTTCAGGTTAAGAACAGACCTCCAGAATGAATTAAGTTCTTAAGCTGAGGTACCACTTTACTGTCAACCAGAGAGTTTCCCCCAACGCACACAATGGCAACAAATTAGCTTAGTGAGCTCAGAGCACATGCCTCACACAGTTCTGTCCTCTTAGCATTTTCCAGTCATTCTTTGTCCCCCAGAATCTGTCTCCTGAGGCAGCTACCTCACTCTGGTTAATGGCTGACAGCTCCGGATAAGCATATTGAGAAAAATTGCCGGCTTTCTTCACAGCCCACCTCAAAGGTTGGCAGTTCTCAGCAGCCCCATGACAGAGTCAAGCTGGTCTCTCTGAACAAGCGGGTGGCAAACCCTCCCTGCCCACCAAAGGGAACAGCTGCAAAGAACGGAAATGTTTTCATCACTGCAAAGTGGTATTGAGATGTCCAGGCCATTTCCCGTTCCTGTCTAGGCTGTGTTCAGTTTTGTGTTGGCAACTCTGTTTGCGAGAAATTTACCCAACAGCCCACCCCTTCTGCAAAGCAAATCCCTGCTGGCTGCCTCCAGCTGTCCGTCATTTCACACCAACACACCATCATGGCTGCTTAATCGCCTTCATTGACTAATTATGTACCCCAGCTTTATTGCTGTCCTTTCATGTGTTTCCCTGCTGAGGACTGGCTTCAGCAGGAGGGGGGAACAGTATTTGTTGGCTTGTCAGTTTCCCTTTGGTGGGGCCTCCGCCGGCTGAGATGGTAATTTGCCGAGGTGCACCCTCAAATTTGCCTCGTGGAGGCCTTCCTTAAGCTTGAGAAATTATTGCCACACCATTTGGGATTTTCTGCTCTATTAATTTCCTTCCAGGATATCATTCCCCTCATTTGGATCCCGGGAACCAACTAGATTAGCTCTTTGTTCCGCCACTGCAGTTCAATAGGCATTCCCTGGCTTCCCCAGGGGACATTAGGTAGCACCCAACTCAAAGTAGACCCTTTGAAATGAATGAGCCCAAGCTAGTTATGCCCATAAACTTCCTTTTTTAAAAAAAAGATATTTATTAAGATTTTCAAAATATTACAAAATGAAAAAAAGAAAAAAGAAAAATACAAAATAAAAATAGTTAAAAACAATTCAGTCTTTCAATCACTTATCTTTCATTTGCTTATCTCCCGGACCTCCTCATGCCTCCCTTTTCTGTATTCCAATTCAGTTTGTTAGTTCAGCAAATCCCTCGTTATGCCCATAAACTTCAATGCGTCTATTCTGAGTAGGACTAGCACTGAGGAACCTAGGAATCAGCAAACTCATGTTGGAAGTGTTGATTTTTTGGTGAATTTCCTAAAAAAGTAGTTTGAAAACTTTGGGAGGCAGGGGCGATTTTGCAAAAAAGAAGAAGAAAACAACAACTTTGCCAAAAAAAAAGCTCAATAGCTCAACAACTTTTGTGCCTGGACTTTTTGAAACACGGCAGCCCTACCTTATAATGAATCCGGTCCTAGCACATTATTGTCTGAACTGACTGGCAGCTTCTCTCCAGGGTTCCTGGAAAGGATTTTCCCCCAGACCTTTCTGGAGATGCCATTGGAGACTGAACCTCAGGCCTTCTGCACACAAAGCACACAAAGGGAACACCCTCCCAAATATACCCTCCCCTTGTTACGCCCAGAGATCCCATCGCAGATCAACAACTAGGCTGGAGGGTGTTTCAGGGGTCGAGGAGCTGAGTTATCTGACTGTGGGCTATGTTTTCACCATGGTGCAATTAAACTGGATCCATCAAATATCATGGGTAGGAGTTCTGAAAACCTGGTCACCTCTTTACTAGGCACCCCTATTAGGAGTTTGTCAGAGGTTTGGTTTCCTACTTGAGTGAGAAACCTTTATGCTGGAACTTGAGAGGCCCCATACAATGTAAGGTCTCAGATCTCCCAGAAGCTATAATGATTCTATCCTGCCAGGATGGCTCCTTGCAGAGTATACCTGACGATAAGGTTCAATAGGACATCTTAGGATAAATGTGAAGTGGTTGGAGCTGAACAGCCACATCAGTGTTTTGGTTTGAAGTGGAAGATGGAACCTGCCTGCCTGCCTGCCTGTGGGATTTGGGGTCAGAGAGAGTTTTTATAGTTGCTGGGCTTTTGACATGGAAAGCTCCTGTCACTTAGGACTTGTATTCATTTATGGTTTTGCTGCAATAGTAAAAGAGCAAATGGGTAAAAGAGCAAATGGTGGATGAAGGGCTGTAGCTCAGGGGTTCAGCATCTGCTTTGGATGCATACGGTCATGGGTTCAATTCTCGGCATCTGCAGGTAGAGCTGGGAATGTCCTCTGTCTAAAGCTTGGAGAACCGCTGCCAGTCAGTGTAGACAATACTGAGTTAGGAGGACCATTGGTTTGACTCTGTATAAGACAGCATTCCTCTTGTTCTGCGTGAAGGACTACAAACTTGTAGAGTTGGAAGGGATCCTGAGGGTCATCTAGCCCAACCCCCCTGCAATGCAGCCATCTCAATACATGGTCCCCCATCCAATCTGAAACCATATTGGACCCTGCTTAGCTTTGCAAATGTGCTGGCATTTTTCTTGCTGCACCACCACTAGGAGGGGACACCACAAATCTTATTTTGTTCAGTTATGTTCTGCTGAGGTCAAGCAACTTAGGTAGGAAAGTTTCACACAACCAGGTGATGTGCTGCCCTAGTGTTGCAGATCAAGGCCCACAAGTCCTCCTCCTGGGCTGGGTAAGGAAATAAGAGCAACCCACTTTAGCACACAGTAGGATAATTCACTCAGCCCTATAAACTAAGGGCCCAGCCACAATTACTCATAGGTCCATACCTCTTTGCTCTGTTTTCAATTTGGCTGGGTGTTCCCACTTGTGATTTTGCCTTAGATTTTACTTGGAGATTTTGTCTTATGTGAGTACCCAATAATCCCCCCCCCCAAAAAAAAAGAATCATTGCAATTACTGATCACAAGCAGGAGGAATAAGAACTGTGTGGAAATTAGTTACTATGCAAGGACGTGGCTTATGGGAACATCGGGAAACGAAACTAAGTCTTTTGTGACGCAGTTATAAAAAGAGATTTATCATGGCAGGCCCGCTCGCAGGAATCCAGGGGGAGGAGGACTATGGCTGTTACTATGTTGGAGTGTGGGTTCGGCCTAGCAGGGCCCCCTGAGAAAATTTATGAGGGAGCGGCGGGCCTGGGGAGATCAGGACAGACTGTCGGAATGTTTTGTACGGAGATGTTGAAATGGCGTCTGTCTACTTTTATGGCTCTTGATGAGTATAAAATCCACACAGGAAATAACGACGTTTGTCTTCAACCCACTTGTGGAGATTATCAGAGATCACAAAGAAAGGAGATAACAACAAGAAGATGAGGAAAACAACAAAGAGAAGATTGAACAGAACTGTGAATATTATTTTGACAGAACTGTGTAATTAAAGCAGTAGCAGCAAGAGAGATGATCGGATCCCTTTCGGAGCTCGAAGCATGGGTACCCCCAACAAAAAATTTTAAAAAATTGGCTGTGTAATTTGGAATTAATGTGATGTGATTGGCCTGTTAATATTTTTTTTTTTAAAAAAAGGATTTTACTTAGAGAAAGCCCCCTGAAAACCTGTGTTTTCATGTTCATTTGATCTAGTCTTCTCTGGTTGTTTCCACCTCCTACTCCACCCACTTGTGGCAGCCGTATTGAGCATGTGCTTTCATCCCCTCCCCCCCAATTGTGAGAGGGGCATCTTTGTTCTAGACTCAAAGTTCCAGACCTGTGCACAAAGTACCAGCAACCACGATCTGCACCTTGGTTGCCTTTTCCATGCTGGAATCTCTTTCGCTGTCCCGCAACAGCCAATGGAAGTTAACAGCATGCAAATCACGGAGCTGCTTGGTAAAAGGCTAGAAAGGACAACACTTGTCAATCATGCCTTTTGATTGCAGGGGAGGTGGCCACTTATCATGCAAAGCTTCTGGTGGCTCTGGAACCAGCAAGGAGGAATATGCTACAGATTTGGGGATTCAAAACTCTTTGATCTAGAGACCGAAATCACAGAAGGACGCATCTGCTGGTGGTGTGGCAAACTGACTGATATTTAGTCAATCAATTGATCAACTGAAACAGCCACTGTGGCGGGGGCGGGGGGGGGGAGAAGGGGAGCTGTTTATTTTCCTCCCAGATCCCCTATTGACCCATATATAGGTTGCTCTCAAACATAGGCTGCACTCAGATTTCCTACAAGCCAATATGTGGGGGAAAGTGCAGCCAATATGTGGGGGAAAGTCAATACGGTAATTGTTCCGCCCCACCCTTCTTCCAATAAAGATTCAGAGTGAGTATGCCAGCCAAATGGATCACTGTCACTCAATGGGCATGGGTGAATCTGTCAATTTCAATTTCTGTCAGTTTCTTGTTTTTGCTATCAAATTCAGTTCTCCACACCTACAGCTTGCTGCTGTTTCCCCCCTTCAAAGTCTATGAAAATTCATCAGCATTTTAGTGCTGATTAATGCAAATTTGCCTAATATACACATTTTGACAAAGCAATTTCCCCCTCATCTAACACATTTTTTGGCATGCTGTTTTCAGCTAATATATGCGTTTTTATGCACAACATACCCCGGTCTATGTATATTTGTAGCTGGCTGAATAACTGCATTGCAGAATTTGGAGAAGAGCGGATTTTGAAGGGTGGCTGAGTTTCAGTTTGCGTATTGTTTCAGGAAGTGCAAATTGGTCCGTAGGTTTGCCTTTAACTGCACCCTGTCTTGAAGTCCTGCCACTCAAAAATTGCCTTTCATTTTCTCACCACCCAAGACCCTCTTCCTGATTCTTACCATTTTGCCTTGGGCTTGCTCGTGTTGCTTCATTCACCCCCTCCCTAGCTAAGGGAGGGTTGATGGCCATTTCTTTCCTGCTTGCTCCCCCCCCCCCAATTCCAGTTGCTCTGTCCTTTTCCAGCAGCTGCCAATCAAGTGGCTAAAGAATTGTGCATTCCACGAAGCAATGCCTCTTATTAAATCTCAACCGTTTTTTCAGGTTCTGCCATCGCTTGGCGCCTGCTGGACCTCTTGACAGAGAAAACCTAGGAAAGGGAGGAATAATCAAGCAAGGCCATCACGGTGCCTGACAACCAATGTCAGGCATGCCAGCACTCACTTCCATCTGCCACCTTTCCCCTGCCTAAATACACAAATTAATGGATCAGAGAGATCAGTCTCTGGGGCTGCAAAGCTGTTAGGAAGCTGCTTTAGACTTGAGGCAAATTATTGGCCCATCTACCTCAGTATTGTCTGTGCTGACTGGCAGCAGCTCTCAGGGGTTTCAGGCAAGGGTCTTTACCACCCCGACCTGGGTTTTCAACTACTGATCTAAGCTATGGGTCTTCCTGTATTTATGTATATACAATCTTGCATTATACTTCATATGTGGATGGGTAAAAGGAAGATCATTAGGGGAATATAGGAAGCTGCCTAAACTGATAAAGAAAATTGGCCCATCTAGCTCCACATTGTCTACACTGACTGGTAGCAGCTCTCCAGGGTTTCAGGCAGGTTCTCTCCCAGTCATAGCTGGAGATGTCAGGGATTGAAAGGGGGCCTTCTGGATCCAAAGTAGGAGCTCTTCTCAGTGGCAGAGGAACCCTCTCCGGCACCCGGGGCAGCACAGCCCATATGGACTGCGCATGTGTGGCATTCCGTACGGTTGCCCTGCAAGAGGCAGCTTGTACAGCCACCGTGTGCTGGACCCGGGGGGGGGGGGTTACCAAGAGGTGTGATCAGAGTCTGGTCCTGGGTCGAGGGTCTGGAGACTGTCCACCAAGGGCGAAGCGGGGTCCAAAGCAAGAAGCCGGGTGTGGTCAGGAACTCTGGAGGAACAGGACAGGGTCTGGCCGACACAGCTCTTCAATGACGTTGCTCCCGCAACCTGGGACCGGGCTGACTGGCCTTTATCTTCTCTGAGGCCAGGGGCGGCCCCGGCCCCCAGGAGACCCGCCTCTCCTGGCCTTAAGGCGAGCACTCCTCCTGAGAGAACTTAGTTCCCTCCGCCTCTCTGCCCTGAGCCTCTGCAGCTCAGGAGAGGCTGGAGGGTTACTGGACCCAGGGGCAGCTTCACCTTCCCCTGACAGGGCTGGGAGAGGCGCACCTGCAGGCAATGGGTCCTCCATCACCTTCGGAGCCAGAGTGGATACATCTGGTGTCTGCTCCTGAGGACCTGGCACAGGTGCAGGTCCTTCAGATTCAAGCCCCTGCCCCGACTCAGCTGGCCCTGGAGGCGGGGACTCCTGTGCAGGCTGGGATTCCTCAGATTCAGCTTCTGAATCAGATTCCCAGGCCATCACACACCACATGTGAGTGGTGCCCATACAGACTGCAGGCGCCCTCGGCCACTCTACAGCTGGGGGAGGCAGGGGCCATCTTGTCACCCCTCCCAGAGTGGCACCCAGGATGACCCGCCACCTCTGCCCCCCTTCCCACACCACTGGCTCTTCTACTGTCCCTCACTGAACCTTGAAACATCTGTATATAACGCATGGACTCATCCATTGAGCAGGAGGTCCTCTGTGCTGGTCCCAGGGGTAAGGTACCGTGAGTGTAGCAGAGTCCACACGAAGAGGGGCGAGGTCCGATGCAGAGAGCCGGGCGGGGAACAGGAACACTGGAACAGAAGGCGGAGCAGGTAACAGGAACGCCGGATGGTCGGGGACAGGAGGCCGAGCAGGGAACCGGAGTACTGGGTAGTCAGGAACAGGAAGCCGAGCAGGGATCAAGAACACAGGAAGGTCCGTAGCCAACAACGACGTTGCTCCCGCAACCTGGGGCCGGCCTGACTGGGCTTTTATCCTCTTCTAAGGTCAGGGGCGGTCCCGACCCCCAGGAGCCCCGCCTCCTCTGGCCTTAAGGCGAGCACTCCTCCTGGGGGCAACCAGTTCCCTTCGCCTCTCTGCCCTAAGCCTCTGCAGATCAGGAGAGGCCGAAGGGTTACTGGGCCCTGGAGGAGGCTCACCTGTGGCCACTGAGTCATCCAGCACCTCTGGGGCCAGAATGGTTTCACCTGGTGCCTGCTCTTGAGTTTCCTCAGCATCTAGGCCTTGCCCCAGTTCAGCCGGCCCTGGAGGCGGGGACTCCTGTGCCGGCTGGGATTCCTCCGGATCGCTCTCAGACTCGGAATCCCAGGCCATCACACCATCCCCCCTCCCAGGCCCCCCCCCTCACTTGAGGGTCCGGACCCGGCTTGCTGGGGTACGCCGCATGAAACTCTCGGATGCAGGCAGGCGCGTGGACGTTGGCCGCTGGTTCCCAGGAACGGTCCTCTGGCCCATACCCCTTCCAGTCAATGAGATACTGCAGCCTTCCCCTGCGGTATCGGGAGTCCAGAATGCGTTCCACCTCGTACTCAGGCTCTCCCTGCACCAAAACTGGCTGCGGTCGGGGACGGTTCGGGTGGAACTCGTCGGGTGGGGCCACCGGACTCAGAAGGGACCTGTGGAATACCGGGTGAACCTTCAGGTGTGCTGGCAACCGGAGACGGAAAGCCACAGGCGAGACCTGGTTCACGATAGGGAACGGGCCGGTGAACCGGGCGTCCAGCTTCCGCGAAGGTCGAGAAGGGTGGAGGTGGCGAGTGGAAAGCCACACCAGGTCACCGACGTGAAGTTCCGGCCCCACCTGGCGGTGGTGGTCGGCCTGGACCTTGTACGCCTCCTTGGCCTGGCGCAGCTGCTCCATCAACAGCTGTTGCTGGGACTGGAGCTCCTGAAGCCACTCTGTCACCGCAGGGACCGCAGATGTCGGCAGCACATCCGGAAACAACCGTGGATGAAAACCATAACTGGCTTGGAACGGGGTCTGCTGGGTGGACGCATTCACCGCGTTGTTATAAGCGAACTCCGCCAATGCTAGGTGGTCGACCCAGTCGTCCTGCTGGTAGCTGCAGTAACACCGGAGGTACTGTTCCAGCACCGCGTTCGCCCGTTCCGTCTGGCCATCAGTCTGTGGGTGGTAAGCAGATGAGAGACAGACCTCTGTCCCGAGGGCCTGGTGCAAAGCACGCCAAAACCGGGACGTGAACTGAACGCCACGGTCGGACACTACACGCTCAGGTAGGCCATGCAGGCGGAAGACATGCTGGAGGAACAGCTGCGCGGTTTCCTTAGCTGAGGGTACGGATGGGCAGGGGGCACAGTGCACCATCTTCGTGAAGTGGTCGGAGAAAACTAGAAGGCAGGTGCAGCCACGAGACGGGGGTAACTCCACTACAAAGTCCAAAGACACCGTGTGCCAAGGACGTGGTGGAACCGGCAACGGCTGAAGAAGGCCGGGGGGTCGCCCGGTAGGCCCCTTGGCCCGCCTGCAGACGTCACAACCAGCGACGTAGCGAGCCACGTCGGCCTTCAAACGGGGCCACCAAAACTCACGGCTTACCAGATGGGTGGTCCGATACCGCCCAAAGTGCCCCGCCGCTGGCGCATCATGGGTCATCCAGAGAATCTCAGCCCGCAGCGGCCCTGATGGGATGTACAGGCGCCCGTGGTGCAGCAGAAGACCCTGATGCGAGACCAGCCCTGGATACTGAGGGCATGATCCTTCGGCCAGTTCCCGGAGTCGTTCCTGGGCCCAAGCGTCGACCCGCTGCTGTTCCCGCACCCGAGCCTGCAGTGGCTCAACCTCCTGGGTGGCCAGGAATGCCGCTGGTGGTAGGATCGTGGTGGGTGCTGCTTGCTGAACCGTGTCTACGTTGTCTTCGGGTTTCCGGGACAGGGCATCCGCCTTCTGGTTTTGGGAGCTAGGGATGTAGCGGATCCGGAACTGGAACCGGGAAAAGAACAACGCCCACCGGATCTGCCTTTGGTTCAGCTTGCGGGTGGTCTGGAGGTATTCCAGGTTCCGGTGGTCGGTTCTCACCTCCACCGGGTGTCGTGCTCCTTCAAGATGATGGCGCCAAACCTCAAAGGCCACCTTGATGGCCAGTAGTTCCCGCTCCCACACGGTATAGTTACGCTCCGCTGGGAGGAGCTGGCGGGAATAGAAGGCGCAAGGTAAAAGTGGCGCTTCCGGTCCGTGCTGCTGAGACAAGACGGCACCGAGAGCCGTACTGGAGGCGTCAGTCTCTACCACAAAGGGTCGAGAAGGATCCGGATGTTGCAAGATTGGCGCTCTCTGGAAACAGGCCTTCAACCCTTGAAACGCCTCCTCCGCCTCCTTGTCCCAGGAAAACGGCGTCTTGGGGCGCAGTAGTCGGGTCAACGGGGTGGTGCGGTGAGCATAGTCCGCAATGAAAGTCCGGTAATAGTTGGCGAACCCCAGGAAACGCTGTAGGTCCTTGCGGTTCCGAGGTGCCGCCCATTCTCGAACCGCTGCCACCTTCCCAGGATCCATCTGCACCCCACCTGGTGAGAGTCGGTGACCCAGGAAGTCCACTGACCGCTGATGAAACTCGCACTTGCTGAGCTTTGCATATAGACGATGCTCGCGCAAGCGCTGCAGCACGGTCCGGACATGGCCTTCGTGGCACGCCGGGTCACCGGAGTAAACCAGAATGTCATCCAAGTACACCACCACGTACTTGTCTAGTAAGTCCTGGAACACGTGATTGATGTACCGTTGGAACACAGCAGGCGCGTTGCACAAACCAAAGGGCATAACCAGGTATTCGAACTGTCCGTACCGGGTCCCAAATGCGGTCTTCCACTCATCCCCGGCGCGGATCCGAATCAAATTGTAGGCACCCCGGAGGTCTAGCTTGGTGAACACCTGCGCCCCTTGCACCCGCTCCAGTAACTCCGAAATAAGGGGCAAGGGGTACCGGTCCGGGATGGTAATTTTGTTCAGGGCCCGGTAATCATGGCAAAGGCGGAGCTCCCCACATTTCTTTTTCACAAAGAGCACTGGCGCAGCAGTGGGCGAGGTAGAAGGCCTAATGAACCCACGCTCCAGGTTCTTGCGCAAGAAGTCCTGTAAAGCCTCGCGCTCTGGTTCTGTTAACGAGTATAAGCGACTCACCGGTAGAGGCGCTCCGGGCTGGAGGTCTATGCCACAGTCAAAGGACCGATGCGGCGGCAGCTGGTCTGCCCCCCGTTCCTCAAACACGTCGTGATATTCCCGGTATTCAGCGGGGAGCGTTGCAGCAACCTCCTCAGTGGGCGCAGCTGCTAGCATCTCAGTCTCAGCAGGAGAACTGGGGTCTGGGAAGTGTACAGTCCGTTTGACCCAGTCGATCCGCACATTGTGAGCCTCCAGCCAGTCCATCCCAAGCACCAGGGGGAACCGGGGCATGGAGGCAATATCCAGAGTTCGCATCTCACGGTGCTGCTGGAGGCACAGGACCAGGGGCTGGGTCTCCTGAGTGACGGCACCCGAACGCAGGGGCCGTCCGTCGATTGCCTCCACCTGCACCGGTTCTGGCTTGTTCCGAAGTGGCACCCGATGCTGGGCAGCAAAAGCAGCGTCCATATAAGAGCGGGTTGCGCCCGAATCCACCAGCGCATGGGTAAGAATCCATGGCCCTCCTGGAGGGTATAGATGTACCGGAACCATAAGGTGTTGTAATTCAATTGGTGCGGCCCCATTCTGTGCTGTTTGGGACCCCAGGTAGCCAGGGCCATCAGCTACTGGGGTTTGGTGGTTTCCCTGCGGCTGGCGTTTCTCAGGACAGGACCTTGCATAGTGTCCGCTTCCGCCACAATAGAGACATAGATTCCCCTCCCGACGCCGCGACTTCTCTGCGGGGGAGAGGCGTGGCCGCACTGCCCCAAGCTGCATAGGTTCCTCCAATGACTTAGCTGGGCCCGTGGGGCTGCTGGTAGACACTGGGGCCAAGAACTGGAGGTGCCGGCGGTCCCGAGCCTGACGCCGGTCCTCTAGCCGATCGTCAATCTGTAGACTCCATTGAATAAGAGTGTCTAGCGTGGTGGGGCGTTCCATTGTGGCCAGCTGGTCCAGTATCTCATCTGAAAGCCCCTCAAGATACTGGTCCCGGAGAGCCGAGTCGTTCCAGGTCAAGTCCTGTGCCAGCAGCCGGAACTCTGTGGTGTATGCGGCCACCGTGGTCTTGCCCTGCCTCAACCGCCGAATCGCCCGGTTGGCTTGACTCTCCTTCTGGGGGTTGCCGAACGCGGCCTCCAACAGATTGCAAAACCCCCCGTAGTCTGTCAGCAAGGGGGAGTCTTGCCTGAGCAGCGGCAACGCCCACTTGGCCGCCTGGTCCTTTAACAAACTAATCAAAAAATGCACCTTGGTGCGGTCGTCAGGGAAATTCCGGGCGCGCCCCTGAATATACAGCTTGGCCTGGGCAAGGAACATGGGAAAGCTGGCCGGAGCCCCATCAAATTTCTCAGGCAACGCCACTGGGTACTTGCCAGAAGCCGGGGCGTCGGCCCCAGGAGCCGGTAGGGCGTCCAAACGCTGCTGCAGTGCCGTAACCGCGTTACTGAGCTGCTGCACGGTGTGCCTCAAAGCCTGGTTCTCCTGGGCGATTGCCAACAGTCTAGCCGCTTGGTCGGCCATGGCCTCTGACTCTTCCCGAACGCACCCCTACGAAGGGGGAGTGCGGGTGTGGCGGGAGCAAACTGTGCTGGTCCCAGGGGTAAGGTACCGTGAGTGTAGCAGAGTCCACACGAAGAGGGGCGAGGTCCGATGCAGAGAGCCGGGCGGGGAACAGGAACACTGGAACAGAAGGCGGAGCAGGTAACAGGAACGCCGGATGGTCGGGGACAGGAGGCCGAGCAGGGAACCGGAGTACTGGGTAGTCAGGAACAGGAAGCCGAGCAGGGATCAAGAACACAGGAAGGTCCGTAGCCAACAACGACGTTGCTCCCGCAACCTGGGGCCGGCCTGACTGGGCTTTTATCCTCTTCTAAGGTCAGGGGCGGTCCCGACCCCCAGGAGCCCCGCCTCCTCTGGCCTTAAGGCGAGCACTCCTCCTGGGGGCAACCAGTTCCCTTCGCCTCTCTGCCCTAAGCCTCTGCAGATCAGGAGAGGCCGAAGGGTTACTGGGCCCTGGAGGAGGCTCACCTGTGGCCACTGAGTCATCCAGCACCTCTGGGGCCAGAATGGTTTCACCTGGTGCCTGCTCTTGAGTTTCCTCAGCATCTAGGCCTTGCCCCAGTTCAGCCGGCCCTGGAGGCGGGGACTCCTGTGCCGGCTGGGATTCCTCCGGATCGCTCTCAGACTCGGAATCCCAGGCCATCACATCCTCTGCTAATGCAATAAGCCTCTTTTTTGCAGATGGGCCTTTGTCTGCTCCATGGATGGAGAACCTGTGGCCTTCCAAATGCTGTTAGACTCCAAGTCCCAGCAACCGCAGCAGGCATGGGCAATGGCAGTGGCAGTTGGCACCAATTGGGGCTGCTGGGGCAGAAGTTAGGGAGGCCAACAGTAGGTGGAGCCCAAGCGAATAAGAGGCAGAGCCAATGAGAGACAGAGGCAAGTAGTTCTGCTTTTGCGGCCATCCTCTTCCTCTTCTCTGCTGAATTCTGCAAGGGCAATACTGAGGCTAAGAAGGATCTAGAAGCTGGCAGTCCATACCCTAGACTGGTTGTAAGTAAGAAGTCAGGCAAATGGAGGCTGGATGAGCACAGATTGAGGTTGGTGGGCCACTGGCCTATTTGCCCTGACTGATCAGCCTCCTCTGGCCAGTGATCAGGGATAATGGGAGCTGGAGTCCAGCAACATCTGGAGGGCCAGAGGTTCCCCAACTCTCATCCACCCTGTCTGGGAGTGTTTCTCTGAGGAAACAGGAAGAATTCTTTCTCCACTGGTGTGCTTTGAAGGGGCTGGAGACCTTCTGCTGCCGCTGCCCCTGAGTTGTGGCTTTCTCTTCTCAGGACTTGCCATCTTCGCTGATCTTAAACTCTGAGGCATAACCTGCATGCATGCAACATTCTGTGCCGCAGGGCTTGTTCCTCCACTAAGCTTGTCCCTCATTTAACAGCATACCCAGGACGACCCTCTCTAGGGAGGATGCCAGCCCGCTCTTCTCTTTAAGGACTATCCATTGGTGTTTGTGGGAGTCTCTCTCTCTCAACTCTATGACGTGCCAAGAAAAACAGAATCCCTGCTGTTCCTCACAGCCTGCAGCAGAATCAAAATTGTGCAGTTGCTTTTCAGTGTGCAAATGGCCGCTTGCATCAATAGCTGGGTGGGCAGTGGGGTGGTGGTAGTGGTGGTGGAATGTAAACAGGAAAGGAGCCAGCTTGCATTGTCTCCAAAGGGAAAAGCTACCTTCAGTGATGGGACGTGGGTGGCGCTGTGGGTTAAACCACAGAGCCTAGGACTTGCTGATCAGAAGGTCGGCGGTTCGAATCCCCAGGACGGGGTGAGCTCTTGTCGCTTGGTCCCTGCTCCTGCCAACCTAGCAGTTCGAAAGCACGTCAAAGTTCAAGTAGATAAATAGGTACCGCTCCGGCGGGAAGGTAAACAGCGTTTCCGTGAGCTGCTCTGGTTTGCCAGAAGCGGCTTAGTCATGCTGGCCACATGACCCGGAAACTGTAACCCGGCTCCCTCGGCCAATAAAGCGAGATGATGGCAGTAACCCCAGTCGATCATGACTGGACCTAATGGTCAGGGGTCCCTTTACCTTTACCTTTATCTTTACCTTACCTTCAGTTCAATGTCAAGGAACTTCTGGGACATGGAAACCACACTAGCCTGTAGATCTGTGTGATGCTGCCCCATGTGGTGAGCTGTGCGAACTACAGAAGAGAGATGAAGCACATTATTTGTTGGGTGGGAGCAACTGAAGTCACCCACCCACATCTTGAAAGATTGTGGAGCAGTGTGGGGAGCTAGAGAGAGAAATTTTGTTTGGCGGGTGGGGAGATCCTCACCACTCATATAAGAATATAAGAAGAGCCTGCTGAGCCAAGCCAATGGCCCATCTAGTCCAGGGTCCGTTCTCACAGTGGCCAACCAGATGCCTGTAAGAAACTGGTAAGAAGCTCCCAAGTGCAAGAGCACTCTTCTGACCTGCATTTTCCAACCACTGGTGTTAGAGGCATCAATGCCTCCAACCGTGAAGGCAGCAGTAGTGGCTCCTAGCTGTGCCACGACGGTGCAAGTTTCTCTCTGCAGGCTCCTGCCGGCTGCACTTCCTGAACACCTTGGAAGTGATGCAATGTCACATCACATTGCATTGTGTCACTCCCGAGGCATTCCAGGAAGGGCAGCAGACAGGAAGTGGCTTGAGGCTCTCTTCACAGCTTCCTGCTGGCCTCACTTTCCAGAATGCCTTAGAAGTGACATGATGCAACATGACAGAGCTTTGTTCTCACAGCATTCCAGGAAGGGAAGCAATTGAGGGAGTGTGACAAGGGATATCCCTGGTGCTATTGCAGGGATTGAACCCGGGACCTTCTGCAAGCAAAGCATGTGGTTTACCCCTGAGCCCTAAACCATCTCCTATTTTTTTATTTATGTACTGTATATACACACACTGCATCATGCATTACAATTTGATGGGTAAAAGGATGTGCACTGGAGAGTGGGGAGAGACAAGAACATAGGGAGCTGCCTTAATGTACCAAGTCAGACCATTGATCCAATTAGCTCAGTCTTGTCTACACAGACTAGTAGCAGGGTTTAGGCAGTGGTCTTCCTCTGCCCTACCTGGAGATGCCAGGGGTTGAACCCAGGCCCCTTCTGCATGCAGAGTGAGTGCTCTCCTACAGAGCTATGGCCCTTTCCTTAAGTCACAGGAATATTGGAAGCTGCCTTATACCAAGTCCTTTGGTCCACATATATCAGCATTGTCTACACTGATTGGCTAGAAGCAATCCCAGCCCTATTTGGAGATACTGGGGGTTGAATCTGGGAGCTTCTGCATGCAGATTGGGTACTCTGTCACTGAGATACAGTCCTTTCCCCATTTACTGACTCCAGGTTCAGAATACCTGCTACTGAGGAAAGGCTGCAGAATGTGTCTATTGCCCTTACGTCCCACTTATGTTCTCATTGTGGAAAACAGGATTTTGGACAAGGTGGGGTTTTTGCCCCGATCCAGAAGAGCTCTTTTTAATGTTCTTTAAGATCCCATTGGCATCTGCTTCCACTCTTTTTACTCGCCCGCCTGCCTCCAATGCCAGGAGACTGTTATTGTGGTCTGAAGGGAGGGTGCCATGGTATCTGGGGAAGAATACCCAGCAGGCTTGGAGATGAACTCTTCACACTGTGGGTATCTTGTCAGCAGGGAGAACTTCAAAGCTAACATCCATTACCGCTTGCAGCAGCCAGACACTCAATTGGGAGAAATAATTAGCATATCATTGCAAAGGACGAGACAAAAGGCTGCTGGAACTGGCCCCACCTCATTGTGTCTCAGTTCCCAGCATGGGATTGGAGGACTAGAGTAGCTGTTCTTTCAGGGAAAATGTGCTTGTAGGTGGCTGTGAAGTTCAATCCCCAGCTCAGCTTTCTGTTGCAATCTTTAAGTCTGGGTCTGACTCGCCTTCCTTTTCCAAACCCACATGGATGACACAACAGCAGTGGAGTGGGGTGATGACCAGCACTGCAGGAGAACCTCTGGCAGGAATAACATTTTCCATGGCTGCTATCATGCTTCGGATAATGCTTGCTTTGTGACTGCAGTTATTTGTCCTGGTTTTTTTGGGGGGGAGGTGTCACAGAGCCAATGGGCATCCAGGGGGGACAGAAGAGCTAGCCACTAGTTGGAGAGGCTGGGCAGAATGAGGATCAAGAAGCTAAGTTGCTTGGAATGGTGAGCACAAAGCTAGAGGTCAAGACCTGCCATATATATTGATAACAAACACAGGCCCAGAACCTTGAGAATGAGGACCAGAAAAAAAGACTTCAGGACCACGGACAGCTCACTAGGAGATGTCCTCCAACAGGCTCCCTGTTCCAACTGGCTCCCACTGCTGTGGAGTAGAAATCCTTAAAGGAGAGACCCTTAGGTTTGAAGTTGGGCCCCCTCATTGCATGGTTGACTCCTCTGCTCAGTCCTCCCTGCCTCTCCCACAGGAACATAGGAGACTGCTTTATACTGAGTCAGACCTATTCGTTCATCTTGCTAAGGTCTGTGTGCACTAACTGGCAGTGGTTCTTCAGCATTCCAGGCAAGGGATATTCCTAGCCCTACCTGGAAAAGCTGGGGATTGAATATGGGACCTTCTGCATGCAAAGCAGCTGCTTTCCCCACTAAACTGCAGCTCTCCCTTTATTGAATGGCACATTCAGGAAGTCAACAATGAGAGCCCACCCCCATCTCTTACCCCTAGCCCAGTTGAGCCATCTCTTCCAGGAGAAGCAGAAACCCTTCAGTTTCTCATAGCCTGCAGCAGAAGCACATTGCTCCAATGGCCTTTGATGGGGAGGTGGTCACATGAATTATTCCAAGTGGACTTCTTGGGGGTTGGAAGATGGGGGTAGGAGCACACCAGGGGAAATGGTTGCCATCATATGGTGGCCACTGGGAGGAACACTGCCTCCACAGTTTCAAGTGGAAGTGGAAAATGTGGGGACTGTGAGGCAGTTCCTTCCCCGTTGTTGCCCCACAAACTTCAAAAATTCCAGCCCCCCCAAAAGTTTCCACCAGAAAATATTTGACCCAGTTTCACATAAAGCACAGCTTGTAGACACCACATGGTTCCTCTGTATGACTCTTTTCAAATCCCAGCCAACCAGGGATCACTTAGCAGGTGCATCAGTTTCACAGCTCCACACAGCTAGTCAGGTCTGGCTACCCAGCGATGTTAGTGGATGTCTGGCTCCTGTTCCAAAACACAATGGCAGTGGCTCTTACTTGCAATTAAGGAAGCCTCACTTATTTGAGCTAATAGCAGTACCAGCTCAGCAGCAAGCACAGGGTCCAGAAGTCAAGACTCCAGGATACATTAGCAAGTCATGAGGTTCACAACAGAATGGAAGCTTTGAAGATGTCCCAGCAGGTGACACATCCCTCCTGTCAATTTTCTTTTTAACCCTATGAGCCTGCTCCACATGCAATGCCTTTCTGCCTCCAGCTCTGATGTGACCTCCTCCTGTTCTACTCCTTCTTCTGGCAGGTCAAAGCCACCCCCCTTCTACCCACTGGAGGAGCAGACCTGCTTCTTCCTCTATGACAGGTTTCCTCAACCTCGGCCCTCCAGATGTTTTTGGCCTACAACTCCCATGCTCCCTAGCTAGCAGGACCAGTGGTCAGGGATGATGGGAATTGTAGTCTCAAAACATCTGGAGGGCCGAGGTTGAGGAAGCCTTCTCTATGACATCTGGAGTCACAAGGGGAGGATCTCTCTTCTCCATCCCAGAATGCTCTTGTCCCTGCCCCCATCAGCTAATCCTAATTCTGCATCTGGGGCTGCCAAATTATAACAATTTCTGGTGGATTTGAGGGGTTCCATGATAGTGAATGGAAATGAAATAAGTGATTTTGTCTTAATTTGGAATTTCCCTAGAGCCAAAGGCAAATGGGCTAACAATTGGATTGGATAAGCCTAAGTCTATTCCATGTCAGTTTGTCTGGTACTCAGTCACGCACCTGTCCTGTTTTTGGTGGACTTTCTGAAAGAAAACACACACACACACACACACACACACACACACACACACACACAAATGTTATGCATTTCGCGCACACTCTTCCATAAAATACACATTTTTGGCAATGCTTTGCAATGTGTTCCACACACACACCTGTGATGGGACGATGAGCTGCTTGTGCATAAAATCCAAGTCCCTCAGAGTTTGATTAAGTTTGCAAACCTCTGTCTGTAACGGAGCCCCTTAAACATGGCTCCGTCAGTCGCTGGCAGATTCCGACAGTGGTTGCTTTCGGAATCGCTTCCTACATAAAAGCTCCTTAACGGAAACACGTCTTCTGGACTCTCTGCGTGACAGTTTCCGGCGAGGAGTGGGTGTCCCTACGGGAGGTCCTGAAACCTCCCCACTGCCCTCGCTGGAAGTGTCTCGGAGCCATCCCTCCTGCTCACTTTCCCTCAGCTCAGCTCCTCTCCCCCTACTGGTTCCCTCTTCAGCTGCTGAGTCTCTCCCCACCTGTGTGAGCCCTTCCACCTCCCTTCCTTCCGATGGCAGTTCCCTGACACACACCATATCATGCATTTTTAACATAAAATATGGATTTACTGTGCACACACTTTGGAAACAAAACTGCACTGTCAAATCACAGGAAGTGTGTCATCTGAATTACACTTGTATTCTGATCCACAAACACCTTTGGGAACATCAAATCAGGTTGTCCACTGAAAAAAAGCAGACCAAACTGATTCCTCCCCATCCCCAGCCAAACCTCCCTGCTTTGCAGTTCGGCATGGCAACACGAAAAACTTCAGTCCTTGTTGCCTTAGCAACTGGGAGGCTCTGTGCAGAACAGTCTGCTCACCTGGCCAGGTAGCCAGGCAGAAAGTGACTTGAATACCTACAGGAAAGAGCAGGCTGGCGCCCTGAAAGGAATCAGCTAAGGCATAGCCCAAATTTCTCAGAAAAGAAGATTGTGAGGAATTATTGGCGCTCCCTCCCCCTACAAACTGTTTGTGAAATCCAAGCCCCTGTGGAGAATATTTAGCAGACTAGCCCTGCCAACTTCTTCACTGGGGCATAGGCTAGGGAATCTTGCTCTGAGCTTTGGATACAACCAGAGCAGGCTCAGTCATTAGGCAGGGTGAAGCCGCTGCTTCGGGTGACAGAAGTCTTTCAGATGGCACACCCGTGGGTGTCCTGCTTACCCCACCACTTCCACCAGTGGTGGAGAAGCAGTGCTGATTTGCGGCAAGACCACATCCATTTTGAGCAAGATCTCACCCTAAATCAGCTTGATTTTGCTTGATTGGTGCCGTTGGCAGTGGTGCTTCTCCATCAACAGCAGAAGCAGCAGGTTACATAGGGGCAGTAGAACAGTGGCAGCAGGAGCAGGAAGAGGGGGCAGGAGCAGCAGCAGTGACATGGCAAGGCAGCACTTCCCTTTTAAATGGGATGGGCTGCCCCTGGATACAACTCAATATAATTTAACCCATTTGGAAGAAGCATAGGTGGTGGTCTCAACTCCTTCCAGTCCTCCTTTTTTAATGACTTCCTTCATCTCTAAGTCTAAACAGGCAATGATGCTTCTTTCAACAGTAAAATGTAAAGGGACCCCTGACCATTAGGTTCAGTCGTGACTGACTCTGGGGTTGCAGCGCTCATCTCGCTTTATTGGCTGAGGGAGCCGGGTTACAGTTTCCAGGTCATGTGGCCAGAATGACTAAGCCGCTTTCTGGCAAACCATAGTAGCTCACGGAAACGCCGTTTACCTTCCCACCAGACTGGTACCTATTTATCTACTTGCACTTTGACGTGCTTTCAAACTGCTAGGTTGGCAGGAGCTGGGACTGAGTAACGGGAGCTCACCCCATCGCGGGGCGGCTCCGAACAGAATATTAAAAACACCGTAAAACATCAAACATTAAAAACTTCCCTAAACTGCCTTCAGATGTCTTTTAAAGGTAAGATAGTTGCTTATTTCCTTGACACCTGATGGGAGGGTGTTCCAGAGGGCGGGTGCCACTACCAAGAAGGCCCTCTGCCTGGTTCCCTGTAACCTCACTTCTCACAGTGAGGGAACCACCAGAAGGCCCTCAAAACTGGACCTCAGTGTCCGGGCTGAATGATGGGGGAGGAGACACTCCTTCAGGTATACTGTGCCAAGGCCGATGAGGGCTTTAAAAGTCAGCCCCAACACCCAACACTTTGAATTGTGCTTGGAAACATACACAGCAAGAGATGTTAGTTATAGCAGAGTTCTGATATTGTGTGAGAGAGAAATGTTTCCCTATCCACTCTCTCCACCTCGTGCATAATCCTATACACCTTTGCAGTGTCCCACATCAAATTACCCTTCTTCCCAGCTAAAAAGCCCCAAGTGTTGTAACCTAGGAGAAACTAGGGAAAGTTGCTCCAACGCCTTGATCTTTTCAGTTGCCCATTTCTGAATATCTCCCAACAATGCGAATTTCCTTTTTGAGGCGAAGTGACCAGAACAGTAAAGAAAACTGTGCCAGAACTGATAACCCTAGCTAAGTAATTAATAATGGAAAATATGAAATACAGCAGTATGTAATGAAATCTTGTTTGACTCCAAGGAAACTGAGTTCAGCATTTCAACTCTCTGTTGAAACATGGGTTGTCCCATGGAAGAGGGAACAAGCTTGTTTTCTCCTGCTCCGGAGGGTAGGACTCAAACCAATGGCTTCTAATTACAGCAAAGGAGATTCCAACTAAACATCAGGAAGAACTTTCTGACAGTAAGAGCTGTTTGACAATAGAACGGTCTCCCTCAGGAGGTTGCGGACTCTCCTTCCTTGGAGGTTTTTAAGCAGAGGTCAGATGGTCATCTGTCATGGATGCTTTAGCTGAGAAGCCTGCATTGCAGGGGGTTGGACTAGATGACCCTTGGGGTCCCTTCCAACTCACAATCCTATGACCCTATGAAACGTAAACCCCTTCAAGTCCTTCTCTACAAAGATGGTCACAAAGGTTTTTCAAACAAATCCAAATGATGCACCTTTCACTGCAATGAGCAAACTCCTGGGCACTTTATCCTATGAAGATTGTAACACCACATTGGACTTAACAGGAATAATTTTACAGAGGGGGTGAAAAAACACAGGGAAGTATATGGATTGCAAGGCTAGAAGCCCCAGAAGAGCAAGACACTGTCTAATAGCTTTTTAAAGTGTGGGGGTTGCAGCCGGGCATCCAGCTTCAGAGCCAGTGCTGGAAAAAGAGAGCTAGGCAGCCAGGGACCATTTCCCTGATGCCGCATAAATAAGAAAGTTACTTCAGGCAGCATGAAAAATCAGAAGCAACTTCAAAGGCATTAGAGCTCCCTATCTGTGTCAAACTGAAGCTCTAAGCATTCAGCGTTGCCCTCCTATTAAAGATGAACTTTTGTACTCTGCTCGACATCTTAAAAAGCATAAAACATACGTTCATTTGCTTTTCAAGATTTCCCTCGCTCCCTTTGCAAACGACGAGGCTGCCAGGCTATTTGTGACCAAACGAGAGCGCCGTGTTGCTGTGCAAACGAACCTCGGCTAGTTGGAGAATACGAGGAATAGATGTGGCAGGTGATAAGGACATCGGGAAAGCCCCGCTGGGCCAGGACAAGGGCCCATTGAGTCCAGGGTTAGGGAAACTGTGGCCCTCCAGATGTTGATGGGATCCATCCCTGGACATCTCCAGCCAGTATGGCCAAAAGCCAGGGATGATGAGAGTTGGAATCCAATAGCATCTGTAGATCCACCACTGCTGTAAGAGAAGGGCCACAGCTCTCACAAACTGTGTAAACTGGAGGTTCAGAGAGACAGTGTTTCAAAGAGCTAGGACACCAAGTGACTGGTGGCATCACCCACACAACAAATTTGGCCCTCCAGAAGTGAGGAGGCACGAACCTGGCCTGCCAAAATATTTCCCTCTCCATGTCTGCAGGGATCAACAACAGAGGCTCCTCAGGATTCCAGATAGGAACTTTCCCCAGCCCCAGCTGAAGGCACCAGGGATTGAACCGTGGACCTTCTGCATTCAAAGCAGATGCTCCACCACTGAGCTAGGCTCTCCCCCTGCCCCACTTCATCTATTTCCTTATGCCAGAAGAGGGATGACAGCTTTCACGTTCCTCAGACTGGAGAGATGACAGCTGAAGGGGGGTGGATAATAGAGGCATCATTTCCCCCTGGTGTAAAGTCCTACTTTCTTTTGTCCCCTGTCATCTCTGGTCAGACGGCTTGTGCAGATTTTTCAAGCATTACAAACAAAAAAACTGCCAAACCTCTGAAGAGTGGCAATGCTGAGATGAGTGTGAACACCACAAGGAACTATGCCTTTGTCTTACCCCGTTCAGCTCCTACCCTTCAGTGCTTCAGCTGATGGCAGGAGCAGATAGGTAGAAGAAATGGGATTCTTCCATGGCTCAGATAGCATTGCATGTCGGAGATGAACTGTGAATCACAAATTATCTCTGCGTGAAGAGAGTGATGATACACAATGATAAGGACAAAAGCAATCTTGATGTTTACATACATATAATTACTTTAAGATTCTTTTTCTTGCCCCAAGCATTTTTATTATTATTCAGGATGACAAACAAAATAATCCATTGTTTACCAAAAAAGAAAAAAGAGAACCCTTCCAGGCCTTATATTTCTGTAATTTACACTGCCGTAATTAACAAAGCAAGTCTATCTCTCTGCAAAATTAACCTTTTGAAGACTGCTGCTTCTCTATGAATCAGTTTCAGTCCAATTTATGCATGAATTCCATCTCTAAATCTTCATTCCCATATAGATGGGACTTGTCGGCATTTCCACCTTTCTGTCCGTGCAATCTTTGTAGCTGTTAACATGGCTGTTCTGTAGGATTACTAGAGTTTCTCCTTGATCACATAGATGAACTCTATGCTTGCTATTATAGTGTATTTTATTTGCCTCCAAAAATCACAAGCTATCTGACACTCCCACATCATGTGAAGCAAATGACCATGCGTTAACTGAGCAATACCAATATTTTAAGCAATGGATACATATGAAATGTTTATATTGGTTCACACCAAAATGATGATGAATTTTCATGAGAATACTTTAAAAAAAAATCGCAAATGGATGAGGAAACATGGAGAACCGAATTTAAGACTGGAGAAACTGAGAGAAACCAAAATAGAGTCACCCATCCCTACTCCAAAATCAAGCTTGATCGGTCTTTCTTTAGTTGCCTTCCAGTCCTACAAATCTATGATTGATGGCTAGCTATAATAACTCAGCACTTGTGTTTCTTGCTAGATTCTCAACATGTTACTGCTTTATAAAACATTGGGTGGTGGCAGACCAAGGTGCATTTTCCTTCCTTGGGATTATTTGAATGCATCCTGCAGCAAATATTAAAGAGGCAGAGAACGGAAAGACAAATAAGTCATGGGTGGTGGTGAAGGGAGGCAGGGAAAATGGTGAGTGCGGAGCGGGTGGGGCCCCACAATCTTGCTGCTGTTCCTGCTCTCACCTGCTTGCTTCCATCAAGGCCTCATCAGCATGCAGTGCAACGCTCGGTTCCTTCCCTCTGATCAGCTTACAGCGAGCAGTTGTCAAACACTTCCCTAATCGCAGGTATAATAAACCTTTCCCATCTCCCTGATTCCTGTCTCCGCTGGACAAGCCTGCTGTGAGCTGGGGAAGCTTTGTGCATGCAGATGTCATTTACCTGTTCCAAACCAACACAAGCCAAGAGGCTTTTCCCATGGCTTCATGGATAGGTTGGTTTATTAGGAGGACATCAACATCTTGGGATCCCTGGGTTGTACTTGACTAAGTTCATGGAATCATAGAGCTGTATAGTTGGAAGGAACCCCAAGAATAATCTAATCCAACCCTCAGCAGTCCAGGAATCACAGCTAAAGAATCCCCGATAGATGCCCATCCAACCTCTCTTTAAAAACCTCATGAAGGAGGTCCCACCACCTTCTGAGGTAGTCTGTTCCGCCGTCAAACAACTCCTACCATCAGAAAGTTCTTCAAAGTGTTAAGTTGGAATCTTCTTTCTTGGTATTTGAATCCATTGGTTCAGGTCCTGCCCTCGGTAGCAGCAGGATACAAGCTTGCTCTATCTTCCCTGGGATGCCCTTTCAAGTACAGTGGTACCTCTGGATGAGAACAGGATCCGTTCCGGAGCCCTATTTGCATCCAGAAGCAAACGCAACCTGCGCCCGCGCGTCTGCGCTTGCGCATGCCACAATTTGCCCCTTCTGCGCATGCACGTGACATCATTTTGACCGTCTGCGCATGTGCGAGCAGTGAAACCCAGAAGTAACGCGCTCCGTTACTTCCGGGTTGCCGCAGCGCGCTACCCGAAAATACTTATCCCGAAGCTACTTCAACCCGAGGTATGTATTTGAAGATGGCTGTCATATCACCTCTCAATCTTCTCTTCTCCAGGCTAAACATACCCAAATCTTTCAAGCATTCCTCATAAGTCTTGGTTTCCAGGCACTTCATCTTCTTGGTCTCCTTCCTCTGCACATGTTCTGTGACTCACTTAAGCCCAATGATTTCAGTGGGACTAAGCTCTGCACAGAGTTTAGTTGCATACAACCCAAAGGCATCTCAAGAGGGCAGTCCCCCAACCTGTAAGTCCAGAAGCTAAACATGCCTAACTTCACTGCTGCAAAAAGCAGCCATGTGACTTCTGTGATCAGTCACATGACAAGCTGGAATGGAATGGCCTGAGAAATTCCAAGGCTGCCCTGCCTGTATATGGGGTGCTGAAACTAGGAAAAATTCCAGAGAATAGAAAACATGCATGCAAGGAAAACAAAGCTGTCACTTACCCATCCTGCATGCTAGATAATAAGTTTTGTTTTTTTCCACCTGCTCCCAATGTGGCTTTGACCTTCCCAGGGCTGCTTCTGTGGAGTTCTGCTCCTGGCCTGTGATCTTTTGTGGGCTGGTGGTCTTCCATTCTGTAGCTGAGCACAGGGCAAGGTCCCAGCTTCTGTCTGTGCCTTTTTCCCTCTGACTCAAGAAGCTGGGCTTTTAGTGGCAAAACCTGCCAATGCATCCTGGTAGGGGGCCTTTCCACTAAATTAGTTGCTGGCACAAACGGTTGGGTGGCTGCATTATCTGTTCATCTGGGCCAGCAGTGAGCACGATCTCACAGCACCCGAATTCTACAACAACACCTGAATGCACTCATGGGCTGGGCGGCGGACGGGCAAGAAAGATTGCTGTGGCATGCAAGGCAAAGCAGGGGGAGCGAGGTCGACATTGTTCGGCTATGGGGGGAGTGGGCAGATTTTTGCTGGACCGGCCTGAATTGCATTGGCAAATGAAGGCCATTTGCACAGGCCATTTGCCTGTGCAAATGGCCTTTATTTGCCAATGCAATTCTAGAGGGAGTTGTGGGCAGAGGCAAAGAGTTGTTTTGTCCAGAAAGCACATGAGATTGCACAGATCATACACTCCACACTTGTTTTCTTTTTCCATAGGAAGCTGCTTTAGTCTCATTAGACCATTGGTTCCTCTAACTCAGTGTTGCATACACTGACTGGCAGCAGCTCTCCTGGGTTTCCGACAGGGAGCCTTACCACAATTCTCCCTAGAGATGCTAGGGATTCAACCTGGGACCTTCCACATGTGCATTTTTGTGGGAATATTTCCTTATATTTTGTGGGTGCCATAGGAGGTGCTAGTGGACCATTGTTTCCATCACCCTTGCTAGTTGAGGCTGATGGGAGATGGAGTCCAACAACATACTGAGAGCCACAGGTTCCCCATCCATCCCCTACGGGCTATTCCATTGAGCTCCAAGTTCTGGAACTCGTTTCTGATATCTCATCTTTCTTTTCCCCCTCCTGGATCGTCAGCTTCCCTAGAGGAGTCTTGCCAGATAGCAAAGCTACTCCTTTAGGTCAGCGGAAGTAGAGACATAGCCACAGCCCAGTGGCAGAGCATCTGCTTGGCATGCAGAAGGCCTCGAGTTCATTCCCTGGCACCTCCAGGTAGGGCTGGGAGAGACCTTCCATGGGGCGTTGTGGGCTCCTCAGTATAATTGCAAGAAATGGAACCATAGATACAGGGGTGGGAGTGACTCAGCAGAAGGTGACTTCATATGTTCTATGTCATATGTTCTATGTCACATAGAGGAGGGAGAAAGGTTGTTTTCTGCTGCTCCAGAGAAGCGGACACGGAGCAATGGATCCAAACTACAAGAAAGAAGATTCCACCTAAACATTAGGAAGAACTTCCTGACAGTAAGAGCTGTTTGACAGTGGAATTTGCTGCCAAGGAGTGTGGTGGAGTCTCCTTCTTTGGAGGTCTTGAAGCAGAGGCTTGACAACCATATGTCAGGAGTGCTCTGATGGTGTTTCCTGCTTGGCAGGGGGTTGGACTCGATGGCCCTTGTGGTCTCTTCCAACTCTATGATTCTATGATTCTATGATTCCTACGGTGCCGGAGAGCAGGAGGAGGGAGGCCTTCCATCCCATGTTCCCAGTGATTTTTATCGTCCCCGTTACCAGGAGAGCCAGTGTGAACTTTTGAATCCGGCAACTGGGACACGTTGGCACGTCGGGGAGTGAACATTTACATTCTCATCATGCCTGGGAATTCCACACACAGTGTGTGCAAAGTGCCCATCAGAAAGATTTCAAACCCCTTATTAATCTGCGTCTTTGTAATTTGCTATTTTGATACTTAAGCAACTTGATGGGTTGCATATCCCACTGGGTCCGTAATACCGCAGCGGATGGGGTGGGTGGGGAGAGCCGAGGAGGAGGAGGAGGAGGAGGCGAGTGCAAAGGAAACTGCAGAAGAGAGAAGCGGGCATGAAAGGCAAGCGGCTCTCCCCTCTCCCCATCCCTCTCCACCTCTGTGTGCTGCTTTGGTTCCCATCAGCCTGTCGTGAGGCAGGCAAGCAGGCAGCGTGGAGTGTGAATGCTCAATGAGGATCCCCAGACAGGAGTGCCTCGGAAAAGCGATTTGCCCAGGAAGGGTAGCCCTGAGCCTGCAAGTCCTGGCTTTGCATGCCCAGCAAGGTGGCCCCTAACCTGATAGAGCTCTTGGTGGCTAGTAGCCACAATGGCTACAATCTCCCATCACTTTCAAAGCCAGTATGCCTCTGAATGTCAGTTTCTGGGCATTACAAATGGTGAGGGTGCTGTTGCACCCTGGCAGGAGTGCCAGCTTGGCCCTGCAACCGTGGGTGCTCGGGGCCGTGGGTGTCATGCAGCATGTATGGCCCTGGTACCAGAATTTGTGGGTGCCCAGCCCCTTAATAGGGAATTTTGTGGGTGCTCAGGCACCCAGGGCCCCAGGGGGTTGGCACCTAGGCACCCTGACTTTGTCTGGGGGCTTCTCATAAGTGTCTCATTGGCCGCTGTGAAAAGTGGATGAATTTTCTGGCAGAAGTGGATGATATTTGCAGGCATGGTAGCTCCTCCATAGTACTATAGCCTACCAAAAATACAGGCAAATAGGTCCTGCAGATTTTGTGGTGTGTGTGTGTGTGTGAGAGAGAGAGACATCTAAAACTGGGGGGGGGGGCATACCACCTCTTCTGGTGGTATGAATCTTGGCAAATTTAAGGATAGCTCCTGAAAATTGTGGTTTTATTGCAAGGGCAAGAAAGGGAAAGGGCTGCAGCTCAGTGGTTGAGAGCCCCATCTGCTTTGCATGTAAGTCCCAAGTCCAATTCCTGATGACCTCTCCAAGTAAGGCTAGGAATATCTCCTACCTGAAACCCCAGAGAAATTTCAGCTCCGCTCTAGATGTAAACCAGTGGGTCTAACACCTCTACCAAACTGGGGCATGTCTAGTTTAGGAAATAGTTTTAGAAATCGTCTGATAGCAGAATTTAGAGCAGGATTGAAGAAAGACCCAGAGGAACAGCAAAGCAGGCCTTCCCCAACCTGGTGTCACCCAGATGCTTTGGACTCTGATTCCCATCAGTCCCAGCCAGCACTGCCAATTATCAAGGATGATGGGAGGTGTAGTCAAAAGCAACGGAAGGGCACTGTGTTTAGGCAAGGCATAGTGGAGGTGTGCATAATGATTGGACAGAGTCATGGCAATGGCAGAGGCTGGGGAGAGGCAAGGCAGGAAGTGTCATTTCCCCCTGACTGCATATGCACTGAGAGCACACATCTAAAATAAACATTTTTACAGCACAGGACGCCTCGCCAATCATTACTAAGGGTGCTGTGAATGGTAACTCTGCGGGAGTAAACTACAACTTCCAGGATCCTTTGGGGGAACAAATGTGTTTTAAAATGTATGGCGCACTGTCTACACAGCCTCAGACTGATTCTACGCCAGAGGGCTGCTTTTCCTCTGAGCCAAGTTGCAAGCGAACGGCAGGATTTTCTCCCCTCCTTGCTTTTATTTCATTTCATGTTTTGCAACCTCAAGCTCTGGCAGTAACTGGGTCACAGGAGCAGTTGGAAGTCAGCCCTGGCTGGAGATGATAGTGGCCACGTGCTTCCCGACGGGTTTCCTCCTTCCCTCCAAGTGACCTTGGCAGCTTGATCGATACCAAGTTGCATCTCACTCCTCACGTCGGCTCAATTTGGAAGGCATCGCCTTGTCATTTAGGCAGCCCTGATTGCCTTGGCGGCCGGCTGCTGGGTCCTTCAAAGGCACTGCTGACGCTCCTTTTTCTCCCCGATCCATTTAAGAGGAGGAACCGGGGGGATATAATTTGATAGGCTTGGATTGACCAGGAGGGATTCCGAGGGTGGGGATGTCTAAGCCATATGGGAAAATTTACTGGCCAGGCATGGGGTGCTGGGTGCTTTTACTAGGGTCTCTGGTGTGGGGGCAGTAACAAAATGCCATGGATACTAGAGGAAAATAGATTCATTTCAGCCACAGAAGCCTTTGCCTTCTTGTTCAGGAATTCAAACGATGCCATCTTGTGCAAGTCTGAATTTTGCAAGACGGGATATGTAAACAGCCTGCCTTATTATTATTTGCCTAGAAGAAAGTATGCAAAGATGGGGCGGATTTATTCTTGGCTATAAGCTCAATTCAATCTTATGATTCTTCCCCCAAATCCATATATGCCCTTTTCACTTTGTTTTTTAGCTGTCAGCACCATAACTTTTTTAGTCTGTATACCCAGTGGAGGCTGCCCCATTGGAGTGAATAATAATAATAATAATAATAATAATAATAATAATAATAATAATAATAATAATTTATTTATACCCCGCCCTCCCCGGCTCAGGGTGGCTAACACCAGTAAAATTACAATAAAAACATAATGGGGGGGGGGGAGAAAAGAAAAACAATTTAAAATATGGGTTAAAATACCATTTAAAATGCAGCCTCATTTTAATAGTAGCCCATAGATCAAAACCATAAGGAGAGTCCATACCAAAGGCCAGGTGGAACAGCTCCGTCTTGCAGGCTCTGCAGAAAGATGTCAAGTGCCGCAGGACCCTAGTCTCTTGTGACAGAGCGTTCCACCAAGTTGGGGCCAGTACTGAAAAGGCCCTGGCCCTAGTTGAGACCAATCTAATCACCTTGTGACTTGGGACCTCCAAAGTGTTGTCATTTGTGGACCTTAAGGTCCTCCGTGGGGCATACCAGGAGAGGCAGCCCCATAGGTGTTGGGGTGCTACTCCAACAACTGCTATCTAACCCCGGCCAGCCCCCTTCTTCCTGCCTTCTTGCATACAACCAGTTAGTGGGTGACTCTGCTGGTCATTTGTTCTGGTTTCACCTACTGTTGGTGTCCCTGCCTTCTTCCCTACCAGTCCCAATGGGCACCAATCACCACAGTGGTGGAGTGAGCTTCTGTACCCCATTGATTTTTTTGGGGGGGGTGCAACCTCTTCTCCCTGGGAGAGAATTTTCTCTCCATTGACCTGCATAGGGGAAAGGAGTGGGTTGGAAGGATAGCATAAATCTATGGGGAAGTCTGGGGTGGGTAAAATATCAGCCCCAAGCAAAGGCTCTGTTGTCTCAAGAGTCATTTGCTGTGGTAGACTTCTTCCACTCATGGATTTCAGGGATACAGACTCTATTCCCCAGGAGACCTCTCTCCATTGATCTGCATAGGTGGGGATGGTGTTGGCAAAATAGCAGATATTCCCAGGAAAGACTGGAATGGGGAGGGGAGTGAATGTGACCACTCCAACTAAGACCTTGCTACCCCAAGGGGCTTTGGTTGAGGATGGGTTGCTGTCCCCCAGATGGATTTTTGGAATACAATGGAAATCTCTTACCCACAGGGAAAGTGCAGTTTCGAACCACTCCCTCAAATCACTCCGATTGGAGTACCCTGGAGAAATCATTTACTGCGGTTAAAAGCCAGGCCTGTCTGTCAAACTGGAAGACACCACCACCTCTAAAATCTCCCCATCCCTTCTTGAGCTCTGCACATTTCCCCAGTCAACTCAGTCTCATTTCCTGCAGGGTATGGTCACAGTTTTCATTGCAATGGTCACAAAGCTACTTGAAAGTCGAGAAAGCCCCTGCATTGCTTCAAGGCACCTTTTGTAACAGCACAATGTAACTCAGGAAGATGAGGACCTCCCTTGAATGACCCAATTCTCCTTTGTAATTTTGGGTGCGCACAGAACTGATGCACTTTGCCATTTATAGCCCATTCTTGGGCTCAGGAAAAGACAACACACTGCATCACGGGAGGCAGAGATGGTCACCGACTTGGATGGCTTGAAAAGAGAGCTGGACAAATTTATGTAGGACACGGCTATCAGTGGCTCCTGGCCACAATGGTTATGCTCTGCCTCCAGGGTCAGATTCAATAATGCTTCTGAACAGCAGTTGCTGCGAACCACAGAAAGGGGAGAGTGTGTTGTGCTCGGATCCTGTTTTCTGGTTTCCCATAGGCTTATGGATGGCCTCTGTGAGAACAGGATGCTTGGACTAGATGGGCCACTGCCCAGATGCAGCAAGGCTCCTCTTCTGTTCTTAGATAAGGAGTTTAGAGGAAATCTCTCTGATTAGTTGGTAGAGATAGAACTGTGAATATTTCAAATGGGATTCATTACTCACTGTGTATTCCAAATTATTTCAAAGCAATGTACAAAAGGTTTTCCAGGAAAGAACGATGCAAGGTACACATTTAAAAAAACCCTGAGAATTAGTAAGCAGCGTGTCTGAGATCATCCCTCTAGGAAGATTTATCTAAATAAGGTTTCCAGCAGGTGACAAAAATGAATGGAGATGAGATAGTATTTATAAGAGGAAACAACATTTAAAGTAGCTCATGGTTAGGCTGCACCAAAGACAATGGGGATCAAAGGAAGGGAACACAACTGTAATCTAAACAAGTTCAGTGTTTTGTTTTGGAATATCAAAATAAATCTGTTGCTTGGAAGCAGCTGGGAAATAAATATTATTTCCAGATCACAGCTGAGAATTTGGATAAAATCAATAGTTTGTTAAGGGATGCTGACTGTATTTCACTGTTAGCCATGATACATAATTCCATCAGAAGTCTCTATAAATCCATTGAGTAAATTAATTGCCTCGACCACCACCTCCCTGGCATTTGGGCTAGGAAAGTTCCTTATCACTCCAATTTAAACTTCTGCTCATCTCTGTTGGGAGAGCTTAGGAAGTTCACTTGAGGGCAAGACCTTTCAGATGCTTAAGAAAGGTTTGGAAGTGTATTTTTGCTTCCTACAAACATGTTTTTTGTCTATGTTCTTTGTTCTCATCCCATATCTTGTTAATGTGTAAGTACTGCACATAAAAAATTGACATTTCAAAGTATATTAGGTTTTTATTTTCTGTTTAAAGGTAAAGGTAAAGGGACCCCTGACCATTAGGTCCAGTCACAGATGACTCTGGGGTTGCGGCGCTCATCTCACTTTACTGACAGAGGAAGCTGGCGTTTGTCTGCAGACAGCTTCCGGGTTGTGTGGCCAGCATGACTAAGCCACTTCTGGTGAACCAGAGCAGCACACAGAAACGCTGCTTACCTTCCCGCCGGAGTGGTACCTATTTATCTACTTGCACTTTGACATGCTTTCGAACTGCTAGGTTGGCAGGAGCAGGGAACTGAGCTCTGGGAGCTCACCCCGTTGCGGGGATTCGAATTGCCGACCTTCTGATCGGCAAGTCCTAGGCTCAATGGTTTAACCCACAGTGCCACCTGCGTCCCTTTCTTTTCTGTTTATGAATGCCTTTTCTCAAGCCTTAAATATTTTTGGTCAGTGTAAATCCTGTCAGAACAAATAGAAGAAGACGCTTTCACCCCAGTATGGTTTCCCTTTATCACATACACAGCCCAACAAGACAACAAGAAGAATCCACCAAAAGCATACAAATCAATTTGGCTAACCTGATCCAAACACACACACACACACACACACACACACACACACACCCCACTCACGGGCAAAAACAAATCTCATTACAGCCAACTAAATACAACCAACCACACCCTAGGCCACCAACCTCTCTCACCACCAAGGAAATCATGCTGACACAAAACCCCACACATACACTAAGTAGGAGAATAGAAGCATTGCCACCCGACCCCACCCCACTCCCCACTCCCCCTCTTTCCCCCTCTTTTCTTCCTAACCTAACACTGTATGCAACATTAATGTCTCACAGCAAATGAAACGAATCTGTAGAAAACACAACTTGAAAAAAGAGACAAGGTGCGTACTTTTGTAAACTAAGAAATCTTTAATAAAAATTTTATTTTTTAAAAAAAATCAGCCTATGCATATTGCATGCAAATCTATTCCCCTACTCAAGTAATGCTCTTCCAATTCTTTGTCAATGCATACATTACCATGCTATGTAGACTCAGTCCTCAGCATTTTTGGCAGGGGGGTGAGCGGACTAGGGGTGACAGGAAAGGGCCATTCTGACTATGGGATTCTGCTCACCTTTTGACGTAACCAGATCTCCATCTCTGGTTCTGCCTGCAGTTGTGAAAGCCCCCTCTTGCTCTTCAACCTTTCAAGCACTGCATGTTGAGATTCCTGCATTGCAGGTGGCTGGGCAAGATGACCCTCATTTCCCCTTCCAATTCTACAATTCTATGATTCTAAGAAAGTAGGGGGTTACTGCAATCCTTCGGCAAATATGGCTTGGAAAAAGCTACGAGCAAATTGCCTAGCAAGGGAGCAAAGAAAAGGAACCAACCCGGCCAAGGAAACCTTGTTTGCCTCTTTCTTTCCATTAAGAAGACTGCAAGTATTTCATCATATCATTAGTGTACTTAAGACACCAGCATAAATATTACATGATGTGGATTTTAAAGATTCCCTGCTTTGTGATTTCCCTGCTCTGGCCTGGAGAATTTGGGACAAGGGGAATTTCAGAAGCATCCATCCCTAGCTTTCACCATCAATTGTATCTGCTTGGATTGGGTGTCTGTGACTTTAGAAGCCCAGAAACTGGGGATATTCTTTATCACACTGTGGAGCAAGGGAATGTCTTCTGAAACCAGTGAGGTATTGGGGAACTCAAAGCTGGTTCTGTTTCTAAAGTGATGGCCTGAGCACTGTCAATTGTGCAGTGGTCGGTTCTGAAATTTGGAAATCCAGGAACTGGTAGACCTCAGCCCTGGTGTAAATCATACCAAGTGAATTGGGTCCATGATCTGACTTTGTGTTGGACGCTTGCTATTAAGCTGTGCACAGTTCACTACCCAACTCTGGACCAACCTAGGGAGCAACCAACCTGACTCAGATATGGTCCCGAATCAAGGGAGTGGAGGACCTTAATTAAACATATCTTTGGGAGGGTGATGGGGGAGATGCAGTGTCAGAGAGATGCTCTGAAATCCTCTGTGAGCAGCAGGGTTCAATCCTGTGGGGTGCGTCTTTGCAAGTATCTTCCCTGCAGAAGGAGGCCCTTGTGGAAGAGCACCCTGTAGCCAGCAGGATTGTATCTTCCACTCACCATCTGGAATCACAGAATTTTAGAGTTGGAAGGGACATAAGAGTCATCTAGACCAACCCCCGTTGGGCTTATCTGCTCCCCAGCATGTTCTCTGCAGGAGGGACTGCTTCTCCTTCTTTCAACCTCATGTCCTGCCCCCTCACATCACTGGATCACTCTAAGCAGCCTGACTCAATTCAGGGTTGTCTCCACTGGACTCACCCAAAGCCCAGATCTCCCGGAAGCCACATTCATGCTGCCATTCATTACATTTCCCTAAATTTCTGTTATTTTTGAAATTTCGCATAACATAAAAGCCACTTCTGGAAGTCTAATGGAATATGGTGCATGTTTAGCACTCATTTCCATGTTATCTTATTCCAGCCAAAATCTGTTTGCAGCCCCCTTAGTTGCAGGTCTAAAGTGACAAAATTTGGGGAGCTTTTCAGATGCACAGTTATTTCCTAACATTTTCATGGGTGAATTGTGGGGGTGCAACAGAAGCGAGCATGTGCAGAAAGGGTGTGGGAGAAGTGACATTGTCCAATGACATTCATTGTCATGCCACATTGCGCCCACTGGTGTGAATGAAATTTAGCATGACGTGCCAATAGCTCTGACAGATCCATAATTCAACAGGTGCTGCAGTGTGAAGGGAATGTTAGGAAACAGGACGGAAGCCCTAGCATGACCATAAAAAAAAAATCTAATGCAATATTCCTCATCTCTGAATACACCCTGAATGAGTCCAGTTTGGTTCAAGATTCTGATTTCAGTTGAATCTCACCCACCGCTTGAGTTCCTATGTATCAAGAATATTGCTCTAGCTATCTTAGTACTGACTACACCAGGTTTGGGGACGTTGTGGCCCTTCAGATGTTGCTGAATGACAAATCCCATCTTCCCTGACCATGGGTCATATTGGCAAGGGCTGATGGTGTCCATTAGTCTAATATCTGGAGATCCACAGAGTAGCCACCTCTGGTCTACATGCATTGACTGGCATCTGCTTCCCAGGGCCTCTGATAATTAAAGCATATGCATGCTTCTGAAAAGACACCCTGCCACTCTCCCCCATATTTCTGAGGTGGCACAGCTCACCCTTTAGTTTGGGGGCAGGTTTTCTCATAATGAGGGGAAATGTCTGTCCTCCCCACCCCAGTTAAAAGCGAAGATGGGCCATGCCAATGCATGCTAATGTAGAAAGAAACCTGCAGTTGCCTGAATGGCCAGACATCAATTTAATTTGCAAAGTCTCACCTGGAGAGAAGACCTGGGGGTTTTGCCTAAAGCAAAAGTCTTGCAGTTGTCTTCTCTCACGTTATTTGACATCCCTAGCTACCCGTCCTCCTATTTCTTCCTGTCTTTTCAATATCCTGGAAAGATTAGAAGGCTACTTTTATAACCTCATACTGACACCTTGCCAATGGCATAACTTTCTGCAGGACCACAAAAATTGGCCAAGCTCCTCTCAAAGTCAACCAGGTCTTTGGGAAGCCAAGGTCAGCTACAGGAAGAGATAGAAATAACTGCATACGGCAGGGGTGGGGAACCTAGAGCCCAGGGCCAAATGCATTCAGGCCCACCCCCGCCCACCCCAAAAAGCATCTCTATCTGGTCCTTGGGAATATCACCCCTTATCCCCAAGCCTCAATGACCTTGCTTTGCACTCTCCTTGGATGCAATTTGCCTGCTTGGAAAATGCATCCTTGAACTCTGACAATGCCTTTTGCTTGCCTGGATGGAGGATAGAGAGTTCTTGAAAGCAGCTTGCAGGGCTCAGCCACTTCTCTTTGTTCCCCAGGGTACCAGCACCCTCTGCTGTGGAGCAGACGTGTCCCGCCTCCCCGCTACAACCCAGCAAACTTTGCATTTAGCTGGGCAGGAACGCGGCTAATTATGAAAAGAGAACATGCTTTGCAAAGGAGGTCGGAGGCCAGCCTTTCTCTGCCTAATGCCCCTCTTTGAGGATATTTTAATTCTGAATCTAACGATTCCCCATTATGGAATCCTGCAGGGAATCCACAAGGGGAGGGGAGGGGAAACTCCCTAGAAACAGAACATTTTAAAAAATGGTTTGGAACTGTTCAGAATGCTTCAGCGCCGGCTAGATTGGGGAAATGGCTCCCTCTGTTTGTGGGAAAATGTAATGGGCTGAGGATGAGACAGAAGTTGAGACTGGGAATAAGAAGCGGGAGAATAGCAGGGTCAAACTACAGTGGTACCTCGGGTTACATATGCTGCAGGTTACAGACTCTGCTAACCCAGAAATAGTACCTCAGGTTAAGAACTTTGCTTCAGGATGAGAACAGAAATCGTGCGCCAGCGGCCCGGCAGCAGCAGGAGGCCCCATTAGCTAAAGTGGTGCTTCAGGTTAAGAACAATTTCAGGTTAAGAATGGACCTCCAGAACAAATTAAGTACTTAACCCGAGGTACCACTGTATATGTTGCACATTTCATTGGAGGAAGTAGAAATTCTCCAATGACTTCTCAGAGTTAGTAGCACAGTCAAAGTACAGAGCAACTGCCAACCATTTTGCACCTTCTACAATGCGCTGGGATAGCTTCATTGCAGAATAACCATAGATCAATGGAAGAAGAGCCATAGTTCATGGGTAGAGCATCAGCTTTGCATGCAGAGGTTCCCAGGTTCAATCCCTGGCATCTCCAGGTAGGGCTGGGAATGTCTCCTGACTGAAACCCTGCAGAGAAGCTGCCAATCAGAGTAAAGAATATTGCACTAGATGGACCAATAGTGCTTAAGGCAAATTCCTAATATTTTGGTGGGTGGGAAATTGCAAGGGGGTGTGTGCATAAAATTTCACAAAGTGCCTTTTTACCAGGGAAAGAGGAAAGAAGGAAGGAAGGAAGGAAGGAAGGAAGGAAGGAAGGAAGGAAGGAAGGAAGGAAGGAAGGAAGGAAGGAAGGGATCTCAAGAAACATTAGATTGTATCCAATGCTAGTCCTAATCAGAGTAGACCTCTTTTAAGTAATGGTAATGACTGATTTAAACACATTAATTCAGTGGGTCTATTAAGAGTGGAACTTAGTTGGCTATAAACCAACATCTTTGACAAATGTGGGCTCGATTTCAATTTGAATGGACCAGGATGCTCCCCCCTTTTCTTTTGCCCCTTTGTATTGCCATGTTATTTTTGTCTTCCTCCACACAAGCAAAGCGATGAAGGAATAGGTGGAAGGAACCCCAGAAGATAGGAAACAGTGTGACATAGCAGTTTGAGTGTTGGACTAGGACCCCAGAGACCAGGTTTCGAATCTCAACTCAACCATGAAGCTCACTGGGTGTCAGGAGTGCAAGCTTGGCCCTGCTACCATGGGTGCCCAGGGCCGTGGGTGTCACGCAGCCCTGGCACCAAAATTTGCCTGGCCCCATCATGGGGAATTTCGTGGGTGCCTGGGCACCCAGGGCTCCAGGGAGTTGGCACCTATTGTGGGGATTAAATGAGGAGGGGAAGAACCATGTGCACCACCTTGACCTCCGGAGGGTGTGGGGGGAGGGAGGAACACGGGATACAGATTCAATAATAAATATATAATTAAAGGGGAGTGAGTTCTGGCTCTGTGACGGTGCAGACACCCAGTAAAGGGAGATGAAGAGACAAGAAGGAATCAAAGGGAGACAAACAGATCAAGAACCGAGAGGTGAGGCTGTTGTCAGCACAGAAGCTCTGAATGCAAGAAGGAATGCTATGGATGGAGAGAACGTGCTTGAAGGAGAAATGAGAGGCAGAGGAGACTTTATGACTTAAAAACAACAACAACACCTTTAATCTGTTCAGAAACAGGACACAAAACCTAGGAATTCCAAATCAGTCTGCATTTGCCGGCAGGGAAGATAAATTTTTAATAACCTGTATCTTAATGATTTGAACCACATTGTTTACAAGTCTGGAATAGCTAAATGACATGTGTTATCTTGTTGGATCACTACTAAAAAAAGGGGGGGGGGACAAAAGCAGACCTCTAAACAGACAATTTGCACCCTGCCGTTTTCTAAAAGTGAGTTTTGCCGCAGTTGGACTTTGGCTGCTGCAGTTAAGGGCTTCCACTTTGGCTTGTAGGGGAGGAGCTCAAAATGCAAGAGAGAACAAATTAGGAGTGGGCAAGCAGTGGCTCCCCAGGTGATGCTGAACTTCAACTATCGCCATCTCTAATTCATTATCCATGGTGACTGGGGCTTATGGGAGCTGGAGCCTAACTGGAGAGCCAGTGTGGTGTAGTGGTTAAGAGCGGTAGTCTCGTAATCTGGGGAACCAGGTTCGCGTCTTCGCTCCTCCACATGCAGCTGCTGGGTGACCTTGGGCTAGTCACACTTCTTTGAAGTCTCTCAGCCCCACTCACCTCACAGAGTGTTTGTTGTGGGGGAGGAAGGGAAAGGAGAATGTTAACCGCTTTGAGACTCCTTTGAGTAGTGATAAAGTGGGATATCAAATCCAAACTCTTCTTCTTCTTCTTCAAACAACTTCTGCAGGGCCACAGTCTCCTTGTTCCCACTCAGACCACAAAAACAGAGGTTCATCACTGAGAATAAGGAAGAGGTTTTTATTGAGGCAGAGTAAAGGGACAACAGGTAGTGAGTCACAGAAGCCTCAGCGCTCAGGTTAGGTGACAAGAAAGGACCGCAAGACCAACTGGGTTAAAAACAGAACTGCATGGAAGCAAGAGACCTGTCTCAATGGGTTGGCATGCCCACCCACCAAGCTTTTCAATGCAGGGCAAAGCAAGCTTACTCAAGAGATTGTTGAGCATGTAAACATCAGGGAGAATGGGTCTTTCCCCAGTGACAGGAGCACCACCAAGTCCTGGGAGACCAGGTTGTGCCTTGCCCTTCTGACTCTGGTGCCTCCACTCCCAGTGATTGGTTGATGCCCTTCCTAGATTCCATGGATGCTCTCCTCTTCCCAGGAGGAAAGAAGGGAAGTGGCAGTCCTTCTTCTACATCCAGAGCAGCCATATCCTGGGAGGCAGAAGAACATGCCTCCTCCAGTCAATGTTCCCCACTCTCAGTTCCATCCTCTCCCTATTTTCTCCTCTTCCCCTCCTTCCTTGTCCATCTCCAGCAGACACTCCATGACTGAGCCTGCAATACTTTGGGACTCAGGACACATATCTCTTTTACATCAGCACCAGCACCAGGTGTGTGTGTGTGTGTGTGTGTGTGTGTGTAACCAGTGGGTTGCATTCAACATTGGTACTACTCAGAGCAGACCCACTGAAACAAATGAACATTAATTAGTTATGCCCATTCATTTCAATAATTCTGCTCTGAATGGAACTGATGCTGAATGCAGCTCAGAAAAAGTAAATAAAGGGAATGCAATTAATACAAGAACAATGTTAAGCAACACATCAGAGACTATGAAAACAGTCTCATATAATATTTCACACTAAAATGGAACAGCAACCAATTAAGGCCAGTTAAAAGTTCCAAAGGACTTTTAACTGGCCTTTTGTCCAAGGTCCTAAATAAAGAGACCTAAATAAACAGACCTTTTGCCCGTTAACAGAAGGTCATCAATGAACTCAGATGGGTTTCCCTTGGGAGGAAACTCCTCTTCTGATCTGTCTGTAGCTGGGACCCAGAAGGGACAGCGGAAAGAGTAGCTGTAGGTTTCAGCACTATGGACAGCTCCTAATGAGCTTCTTGCTCCAGCAATGACTGAAGATGAACTTAGACCTTGTGAGCGTCTGGCCATGGCTGTGCAGAAACTCAGAGGAAGGTACTCAAGAGGGTCCTGAATCCAGTTTTGTAGCTTCCTGTCTGCCAGCTCTGTTGGTTCCTGACACATGAACAGAACCACAGCTATGTTTGGCTGGACCTCAGAGACTACACTGGATCGTGAATCCATGCAACAGGAAACCATTTGTCCATTGTTCAATGTGAAAGGAAGGAGCATCTTTTGTGTGATGGTGCCATCTAGTGGCCAGTCCTTTTCTACGACTACTGCACAGTCTGTGTGTGAGAGAGAGAAAGAGAGGGGGGAGATGTTGGAGGAATTACAGATCAATGAAGGAAAGAGAGGGAAGAAGGATGAAGGGAAGGAGAATAAGATCAGCAATGGCTACTTATCTCTGGTATCAGAGGCAGCGGGGTGGCAATCAAAAGTGGGGCGAGTTGCTATTGCACTAGACTTGCCTTGTGTCAGGGAAATTCCTGACATGTCTTGGTTCTGGGGTGTAAAAATGGCATCTGGGGTAATTTTGCCTAATTGGCAAAATGTCATGGAAAACTGGGCTGTATGGCAATGCACTGGGAAAAGCATCAAAAACAGCTCAGAAAGCTTAAAATCATTATTTGAGGGTTAGGTCTCCCCCAAAAAGCTTAACAATTTTGGTGGGTTTCTAATAAAGCTCAACAACTTTGTGGGTGTCAGGGATTATACTTTTTTGAAATATGACACTAAGGTACTGCATACAGCCTTCCCTTTGTGGCCACTGTGAGAAGGGGATTCTGATTTAGATGAGTCTGTGGTCTGATCCAGTAGGACCCTGAGAGAGAGGGAGGGCAGAATGAATGTGTGTTTATGTCCATGCTTTTTGGGCCCTATCACTTTTCTTTTTGGATCTGCCCACCATTCTTGCTGTGAAGCTCCTGACCAGTTCCCCACAAGGGAAGGTGGCCCTCGGGAGCGAAAAGGACACCCACCTTTATAGTGCAGGACAAGGAGAGCCCGTGTGGGGACCTCCAGATGTTGCTAGGCTCCAACTCACTTCATTTCAGAAGATTGCCTGGGGCTTCTGGGAACTGGAGGGTACTCCATTGGCTATCCCTGACGTAAGCCAATTGCACATCAGATGCAACTCAGCTGACTCCTGCATTCTGTGGAATACCGTAGACTTCTTACAGCGGCTAGATTAAATGTCCTTGACTCTGCGATATTGTGGGGAAGGTACAGGGGAGTACCATACGCCCAGAGAACCTGTCATTGTGCCATGGGTGTGGTTGAGTCCACCAAACACATTCTCTTGACTTGCCCTTCTTATGCAGAGCTTAGACAAAATTTTATAGACCCACTCCTATGTCAATCTAGCTTCCTATCCGGAGAAAACCAGGTTTTACACTTGCTGAATAACGTCACTAGAACTATACCTTCCTTGGTGGCCAAATTTCTTTTTTTAGCTTTTAAGCGTCGCAAGACTTTAATTGATTGTATTGATATGGGGCTATCTGTTTAGCCCATTTTAGTGTTGGCTAAGTTCTAAAATCTTCCTGGAGCTTTTAACTGTGTATTGAAAAATGTACTTTTTTCTGACTGACGGTCAAATAAAAGGTTGATGATGATGATGGTGCTGCAAGTGAGCTCAGTTGTTGTGTCCGCATTTGCACTGTGTCATATTTATTTTATTTTATATATTTTATTTGTATATCACCCTTCACCTGAAGATCTCAGGGCACTTCATAGCATAACACGTGCAGGCTGCCCTCCACCCACCCAAAGATTCTTCTTCTTTTGACAGCTGAATTGTGCCATAGGGCAGGTTATCCACGCAGTCTGCATAATCAGAAGAAGAAGAAGAAAATCATCTCAGCAAATACACAACCAGGCTGTGGTACTCTGACCATTAGGCAGGGCTGCTCAATTTCTCTCTCACTCGCTTTTCCCAAAACACAGAGAACTCTGATTCTACAGCATTCATATGTACCAGTGTGTGGTCAGCCTGGGGGAAATTAACCAATGCAAAACAGAAGGAGAGGGGCAGAAAAGGGGCAGCTTGATCTCAGGCCCTCCAGCAGAAATCAGAGGAAAATGATGTACGGGATTAGTCTGGAGTGAACTTTAGGAATGAGCAACTCCCAGTTTCATTCCCCAAGATGTTTCTGACAGTAATGGCTGTTCGACAGTGGACTGGGCAGTGGAATCTCCTTAACTGGAAGTTTTTAAAAGGAGGTCAGATGGCCATTAGTCAGGGATTCTTTAGCTGTGATTCCTGCATTGCAGGGGGTTGGACTAGATGACCCCTTGAGGTCCCTTCCGACTCTACAATTCTATGATTCTATGAAATAGTGGGAAAGATACTGAAGCTCTTTGGGCATCACGGCTTGTTCTGAGCTCAGAGAGTGGACAGAGCAAGAGGAAGCATTCAAAAGGAGGAAGGGAGGAAGGGAAACTACATTTTCTGTGACTCAGCCAAACCCAACCCCCCAACCCCCCACCATCCCCGTTCTTCCTCCTTTCTATGCGAAGCCAAAAAGAGACATTCCACTTACCAAAGAAGCTGGTGGAGAGGGATCTCTTTCAAGGAGGTAAGTGACCCTCCCTGGGACATTTTTCTTATAACTAACTGCTTGATAATATTCCAATTTTATTCCTCTAAATTCATTTTTTAAAATGAATTTCATTTATAATCTTTCATAATCACATAAACAAACAAAACATTCAATTAAACATTGACTTCCTCTCCTCTCTTCCATTTTTCCTTCTGATTACCCCTTACTGCTGCATATTCTAGTTACTCCTTTTTTCCCCTTTCTCGTTTCTGTCTCAACGTAATTATAACTGCTGAATTTACTCTCATCCTGCTAATGTTTCAACCTGTTTGCTATGTTATGTCAGGTATTCTACAAGCATTTCCCAATCTTCCTTACATACCCCTTCTTCTTGATCTCTTGTTCTGCAGCTTAGATTTGCCAATTCTGCATATCCCGTCATTTTCACCTGTCACTCCTCCTTCGTTGGTACTGCTCCCTCCCTCTGTTCGCCAGATATTCTGCAAACATTTTCCAATCTTCCTTAAGTACCTTTTCTTATTGATTTTTTTTATTCTGCCATCTGCACGGTCCACAATGCAGCTTGACTATTCTGTGCATCATATAAAAACTGTGAGGCCCCTCTTTCTGCTGTTCAGAGCAGGATGATGAGTTGGTGGGTTCCTTTCTGATATCAAATCAAGTTGAAGGGGGAAGAAAAAGCCAGTAGCTGGATGAAATGAATGAAATTTATTACGGTCCCAGACCAGATTCACATACTGTACTAAGCGAACATAAAACACAGTAGAATTCAGTTTTAATTAACAATCGAATATGACAGTAAGCAATACAAATATGACAGCCATTAGAAATGTGGTTTAGGTATTAGTCTCTAAAATATTATCTAGAGTTTGCATCTGAGGCCTTAGTCTTTGTAATAGCACAGCTTGTTCCCTGAGTTTTATGGCAGCGGTGCAAAATTTGGATGATAAAGCCAATTATTCTAGTTGCAATTCTCAATATCCAGTTGGGTGGGAAATGCATGTGACTTTCAAAAAAACAACAAGGTCTTTTATACACTGACTCCCCTAATGGAGATCAAGATTAGGACCAACCTGGATTCATTCTTTCAAGTGCCCATATCTCAGCTGCAAGAATACAGCTCGTTTCCCCCCTCTTAGTTTAGTTGTGGATAACATTGCTGGATTGTATCACTAGGCTTCAAGGGACCAAGGTAAAGGAGTTTGCAGGAGTGGGGTTGATGTAACCTGCATTTTGGGAGGAAGGATTTTCTGATGCCCCCTTCCAGCTCTTCAGAAGATCATGTCATGGGATTGTGGCCTTATTGAGTGTTGTCCCCACCCTGTCCCCTGCCCCGCAACTCTGTCCCAGCATTATTCCTCAGGGGTGGCTACTGTCTACAAAGTTTGACCTGCAATCTATTTATACGTTTGGTAGGATTGTTGTATCCTACCTTAGAACACCATTCCCAAACTATTGTAGGTATTCTGTACATCAACAGGAACCCCAAGCCAAGCCAAGCCAAGCCTTTTTGCATTTTGGTTGTTTTACTCTGCCTGAGGTTGGAATAGCAGATAAGCGAAACTGCACTTTTAGCTCTTGCCTGTGGACTATTGAGTGTCTCTTATTCAGGCCTGCCCTGTGGCATTTAACCCACTCCAGGCTTCAGACAACCTGCCAAGCTCCCTCCCCCTCTATTCCCTGGCTACTGGAAAGACTGGAGTTGTTGTCCAGCAACATCTGGAGGGAGACAGGGATCCCCTAGCCCTGAATTAGATCACTTCTCCATCTAGTACAGCATTGTTTACTCTACTGGCAGCAGCTCTTACAGGAGCTTCTGGTCCCATGCTGCCTTATCCTTTAAATTGGAGGTGCTGAGGAATGCACTTGCTCAACCCCTGGGTGATAGTTCTTCCTTCCTTCAGAATATGAGAAAAGCCTCAGAAAAGTCGGGGTTTGAGGGTCAGGTAAGTCCCATTGAGAAGTAAGAAGAGGATGAGGAGTGGGGTGGTAAAAGAATTATCATATGGTCCTGTGCTTATGTCCACAGAGGCAGAATGGCGAGCAGATTGTGGCTGGTGGCTTGTGTGCTGGCTCTGATTCTGGATGTTGCGGCTCCTCAGGACACAGTGTGCCAAGCAGCCGCTGGCAGAGATGGACACCCAGGGACTCCAGGCAGGGCTGGGCGCCCAGGACAGAAAGGAGATCTTGGCGAGCCAGGTAAGATGTCACTGGAGAGACTGGAGAAGGGAGTGGCTTCATAGGAAGAGAGGAAACGGCCTTCTAGGAAATTTCACTGTCAAATTGTTGCTAGGCTGGTCTTTAGTTTGCTTGTAACAACAACAACAACAACAACAACAACAACAACAACAACAACAACACCCCACCCATCTGGCTGGGCTTCCCCGGCCACTCTGGACAGCTTCCAACAAAATATTAAAATACAGTAATGCCTCAAACATTAAAAGCTTCCCTAAACAGGGCTGCCTTCAGATGTCTTCTAAAAGTCTGGTAGTTGTTCTTCTCTTTGACATCTGGTGGGAGGGTGTTCCACAGGGTGGGTGCCACTACCGAGAAGGCCCTCTGCCTGGTTCCCTGTAACTTGAATTGTTTCACCACAGTTGTGTTTTTCATTTTATTTTGTACTATCATTGTAGGCCATTTTGTTAAGGCAATTGATGAATGGAAATGATTAGTAGTAGTAGTAGTAGTAGTAGTAGTAGTAGTAATACCCTGAATGGGAGAGAGCAGAGCAGATATGGCTGCAAGACCTAAGTTTGTGTCTAACTAACTAACTAACTAACTAACTAACTAACTGTCAGGGACTGGGCAGCGGAGGAATGGTGGAGACTGCTTCCCCATCCTGACCCTTCCAGGGGAAGAGGAAGACAGTATAGATTTAGAACGGAGGTTTGAGGGAGGTGGCAGCTCAGAGGCAGATGAGGGGGAAAGTTGGGAAATCATGAGAAAGCCAGGACAACACCTGGCTGACACGTCATTAGAAAGCATTCCAGACCCTCCATTTCCCAGAACCCGGTGAGCTTTAAAAGTAGGAGAGCAAAGAGCTCAAAGACAGAGGGCGCTTAGTGGCACCTATAGAGCAGACGATGAATGAAGAAGTAGGAGAGATGGTGGTTGGAGATTCACTCAGGCCAACACCACTATCCAAGAGGCTGGATTCTATAGCCTCTTTCTGTAAAGACTGAAATTAAAAGGATGGTAAGAAACTTTTCCTTGTCTTTATAAACAGCAAGGAGTTGCTGACAGCATCCTGACACTAACTAACTAACTAACTAACTAACTAACTAACTAACTATATATCCCCACAATTTCACATAAAATTCCAATACATGATTTTTTTCCTTTATTTTTATTGGCTTCCCAATGTTGCTCATATTTCCAATCCTGCTCACAAATTCATATAATAATATTTATTTAAACGGTCTGAAAAAGGCTTCCATAAAACAGCCATCATCAATTTCTCTTGTTTTAGCTGTTACCTTTGCTCATCCAGCATAGTCCATTCTGTCCAACTAACATTTACCCAGAGTAGATCCATTGAAATTAACGAACCTCAGTTAGTTGTGCGTCTGTTCTGAGTAACATTGGAGACAACCCTTGGCAATGCCTGGGCTGGTCTTCTTCCCTTGAGCTGTGACAAGAAACACACATGTTTTTCTGCTTCCCTTTCAGGGAGGGCATCAAGGAGCACAGGCATACAGGGACCCAAAGGTGACCCAGGGCAGCCAGGCCCACCAGGCACGCCAGGTAACCAGGGCTACCGAGGCCCCGATGGCCCCCCAGGCCCTCCTGGCGAAGAAGGAGACAAAGGCCAGAAGGGGCAAGTTGGTGACAGCACGAAGCAGCCCCGAGCTGCTTTCTCAGCCTCTCTGAAGAACCACAAGCCTATTGGCAACGTAGTGGTATTTGACAATGTCATCACCAACCAGGATGATGGTTACGACCTCCAGACGGGCAAATTTACCTGCAAGGATGCTGGGTACTACTACTTCTCCTTCCAGATGATTTCCAATGGCAACCTGTGCCTTCGCCTCATGCACCAAGGGAACCAAGTAGCCACCTTCTGTGACAACAACAAGCAAGGCCTCCTGCAGGTCAACTCAGGAGGGAGCGTCCTGTACCTGGCTAAGGGTGAGAGCGTATGGCTGGAGACTGACCCGCAGGGTGGGAACAACATCAACGTCAGCAGCGATGCAGACAGCGTGTTCAGTGGCTTCTTGCTTTTCCCGTCGGGCGCCTGAGGGACAGCGAGGAAGACAAAGCCACCCCTTCTTCCCCAAACCCACCTCCCTCTTGCTACAAAGCTACAACCACAAGGATGCTTTTTCATGATCAATGTAACTGCATATGTAGATATCTGCTTCCTGGGGATTGTGGGAGAAAGCCACAGAGTTTGAAATTTGAGGGAAAGCCACCCAATTCACACACACACACACCAATACGGAAGCTCAGTTAGCCTCTGAAATTTGCACTCCAGTAGATTTTGCTTTGCCATTCCCTGAAAAGAAACTGTGCCCCAAACAGAATAATGGGAACTCTGCACACAAGTGAAAATGATGTAGACAATAGTATTATAATGGGGAGACTTTGCTTGCGAAAAGGGGTATATTTATCAAAGTTGAATGCAAAAAGGTGTATATTAGGAGAACTGAACACCATTAGTGGAAATTAGTGGAAGTAATGTACACAACTGCATTATATTAGGATACATGTGCTTGCAAAAATGGGCATATCCGAAGGAATGTACACCAAAATGTGTACAAACCTTCATGAGGACTTTTTGATGTTGAGTGTTTAAAGTTTGCAATCTGTGGGGAAAGGGGGTGAATGGAATGTACGTATGGAAAAATGAGAAAGTGAGGGAATTAAAACAGATTTATCCATTGTTAGCCTGCTTCTGCATTCTAGTACATTGAGATTCCCACCTTCCTTCCATCATGGAACCCAAAATGGTCAAAGAGGTGGCTCCAAACAGGTCTCCCATCCCAACCCAACCCATGCCAGCACTGACCAGACCCAGACCTGCTCAGCTTCAGCAAAGTGATGACCTCATGTGTTCCCAGACCACACAGCGCAGCCTGGGACATTCAGTCTTGTTCCTACTTGGCAATGAATAAATATTCAGAATTTTGAAACTGGGCTGTTCAGTGAGTTTCTTTGTGCTGAGACACTATTTCTTTTTTTAAAAATTTAAGCAAGAATACTTTGCATAAACAACTCGAAAGGGGAAATGTCCAAAGCAGGGGCTGCCCTGACATCTGCCTTCCTGATTCTTCAGTGAACATGGATGGAGGCAATAGCACTTCCTGAGAATCCAGGCAGGGAAACTGGGCAGTCAGGTAGAATGTCCCTTGGGGTGGTGGCACCAATTGGACCCAGAAGAAAATGCAAGCAAGTGGTCAGTGGTGGTGACAGAGAAGTGAGGGGAAGAGTTCACTCAAGGAAGGATGGCAATGGAAATCAGATTTCCCAAGACGCACACATCGGAAGAGCCTAGCTACTGAATCAGGCCAATGGTCCCTGACCTATCCAATTCCTCGCGTCCCTACATCTGGCTCGGATTGTCCCCTGTCTGGAAAAACTAGAAAGCCACTACCATCACAGCAAATAATACTGAGCTATATTGATCAGTGGGTCAAGTATAAGACAGATTTCCATGTTCCTATGTCTTAGAGAATGGGACGTGGGTGGCGCTGTGGGTTAAACCACAGAGCCTAGAACTTGCCAATCAGAAGGTCGGCGGTTCGAATCCCTGTGACGGGGTGAGCTCCCATTGCTCAGTCCCGGATCCTGCCAGCCTAGCAGTTTGAAAGCACGTCAAAGTGCAAGTAGATAAATAGGTACTGCTCCAGCGGGGAGGTAAACAGTGTTTCCGTGCGCTGCTCTGGGTCACCAGAAGTGGCTTAGTCATGCTGGCCACATGACCCGGAAACTGTATGCCAGCTCCCTCGGCCAATAAAGTGAGATGAGCGCCGCAATCCCAGAGTCAGCCATGACTGGACCTAATGGTCAGGGGTCCCTTTACCTTTACCTTTGTGTCTTAGGGAAGGACATGCAGGAGGTTCCAGGTTCAACTCCCAGCATTTCCAGGTAGGGCTGGGAGAGAGCCCTTACCTAAAAACCTGGAGAGCTGCTGTCAGCCAGTGTAGAGACTAGTGAGCTTGCTGGACCAGTGATCAATGGTCTGCTTCAGTATACAGCTTCCTCTGTTTAGGAGAATGGTCTTTCCCCAGCTATGACTCTTCCTCTTCCCTAGGAGAGAGCATGCACACAGACAAGCCAGGAGGGTCTGGTTTGCCCAGTGTTGCAATCTATATCAGTCAATTTTGTTGAAAGGAGAATTCCAAATAGGGTTGGTCCACATGGGTTTTGTTTTTTTGTTACGGGTGGAATTTCCCCCCACGTTTTTCTTTGCTGTGTTCTGTGAATTAAAATTCCCCTCCTTGCATCTTCGCATGTGCCAAGCAGCATAGCAATCACACATTAGATGATCGTTTGCATTTTTAATGTTTTTGCCACTTGCTACCTTTTTACAACTCATGTTGGGTAGCCCCAGGCAGCGAAGAAAGATCAGAAGGCTCCCAGATCACAGTCCCTAGAATGTAGGACACACATCGCCCAGCCAATAAGCTGCTAAGCTACCTCCATGTGACCCACCTCCTTCCCTCCCAAAAATGCAGGTGGCAGAGCTCCTGCTCCAAGAGATTGACATCACTGTGGCAAGCCCGCCTTGCAACTTGGACATCCTTGGTGGTTGCCGAGATAACAGGTGAATTGAACTGGCTCATATCCTAAGCAGGAAGGATGGCCAATGGCCAAGGATGATGGAGGTTGTAGACCTGCATCAGCTGGATGGCTGAGGACATTGGGTTGTCTGCAACAAAGCCCTACCCAGAGTAAACCCACTGGAAATCAACAGCCCAAGTCAGCCATGAGTGTGACCTTCAGTTGGTCTATTCTGAGTAGGACTAGGGTTGGAGACATCCCCCTGCAAGGAATAGATGGGGAAACTCGGGACAGGGGTGCCAGATGTGGCCCTCCAGAACTTTCTACCAGGCCCTCAGGACTCTCCCCAGACCATGCTCCTCCCTGGCCCTACTTTGCATTCTCCTTGGGTGCTTTATGTCTTGAACTCTGATAATGCCTGGATGGAGAATAAAGTTGTGTGTGATTGTATGCAGAAGCAAGTCTAATATACAAAGTGTGTATTCACTGTTCCATCTCCTTTTGATTCTGGCCAATGGCACGAGGCTCCTGGGGTGTTGCCCAGAAATGGAAGGTGACCCTCAGGCTGCAAAGTTTTTCCAATCCCTGTTGAAAATATATGAATAGTGGACTGGGCACACCTTGTTTTGGCCTGTTTCAGCCACACATTTCTAGCATCCTTAAGCCAAGCCGCTTTTTCAGGATCACTTAATATGGATGAGTTTTTTGCTTAATTGTTTGGACCTCTTGAGAATGCGTGTTCGCTTTGTAAATTTCGGAGTGCGCTGGTGGACAATGGGACTTCCTAGGAATAATTATGACTTTTTTATTTGAATTGCTTCTGTGCTGCTTTTCAAGCTGCTTGCAATAGCTGAACCACAAATAGAAACGACAAAACAACAATGAGTCTACTCTGAGTAGTTTTTTGTGTGTGAACTACAACTGAGTTAAAATTTCTCACAAGGCATGTTCGCTGTTGAAAATTCTGAGTTTGTTTGTTTTTCTTTATCTCATCCCTTAAAAACAGAAGAACACAAGAACATAAAACAAACCCTGCTGGATTCAGCCAGCAGCCCATCTAGTCCTCCATCTTCTTCTCATAGCAGTCCATCAAAAAAAAGGTCCACTTTGCAGAACTTCCTCTGGTTATTTTTGATCAATTTTTGAAGTAGTCACCACTTCCTGTCCCAGGCATACACGCACACTGCTCCACTCAGTGCTAGGTTTGGGACATTGTGGAGGATGCAACTTTGCAGCATCAGCCAAAAAAAGGGGGAGAGGAAAAAAGGAAAGAGAAGCTGTGCTACTGCCACTGCTTAATGGCAAGCCCAGGACTGGCCCACCCATGAGGCAAACTGAGGCAACCACCTCATTTTAGATCTTCATTCCCCACTTGCTCCTAATGTAGATCTTCATACAGCCCTTGCAGGGAGGGTGGCTCCATTTGTGGTTTGCCTGAGGGACCAAAGCGTATTGGTCTGGCCCTGGGCAAGCCCCACCCCTGCAAATATGGAGAAATTTAGTGATTGTCTAATTTCTTTGCCAACAGATACAGTGGGGAATTGCAATGTGCCTCTTGAGCTCTAGGATGAATGATAGCCCCCAACCCCCATTCCTAAGTTTGGAGGAAACAGAAGTAGATATGGAGAGGTGTGGGGAATCTCCACATACCCCAATGTGGCCCTCAGAATTGTGTCCAGGCCACTCATCATCTCCCCACATCACGTCCCTCTGTGGTCCTACTCTGTAATCTATCTGAATATTTTTATCTGGCTGGAATGTGTCCATGAATTCTGATCATGCATCTGACTTGCCTGGGTAGATCACAGAGAGGGGCATATGAGTGCAGCACAATTTTCATCTGTTGCTTCCACCACTGGAATGTGGCCTCTGGAAGGTTGACCAAAAGAGAATGTGGCCCTCGGGCTGAAAATGGTTCCCCACCTCTTCTGTTAAGGGCCGGAGGCAATTGAAGGTGCAAGATCCTCTCCCTGGTGGATCCGCTGCTTTGCTTCTGCTTAATGCTTTGCTTGCATATTTGAAAACAAAGCAAAAATTACAAAGGCAGCATCAGTCTCCAACGCTCTCTCATCCAAGAGTAAGGCTGCCCCTGGAAGGGTCAGAAAATCTTCTCATGATTCATTGGGGAAACATCAAACAACCATTTTACATGTTTGAAGTTAGGTGGACCACAGACCTTTGTGCGGGCCTTTGAGAGATGCCCACAGAACTTGTCTTAAGGAGTGACAAGATGATAGAGATATATAGTCCATCAATGAATAATGGCATGTTGTTGGTGCAGGCTACCTGTGGCCCTGCAGATGCTGTAGGATTAAAACTCCCAACACCATCCCTGACTGCTGGCTCTGCTTGCCTGGGTCTAATGAGAGTCCAACATCTGGAGTTCAACATCTGGAGGGTCACAGCTTCCCCACCCACAATTCACGGCAAAGTTTTGTGGGGTGCTTTTAACCAGTTTATTCATGTCATGCACTGCATGCCACAATTCCCAGCATCTCCAGGTATGGCTATGGGAGCTGCTTTCTGCTGAAACCTGTCCTTCAATTTCTCAGCAGTTTTCTTCTCCTGCAAAAGAGGCATCCATTTCTCTTCCTCTTTCTATCATCTGCCCCTAAGAATGTCACTGACATTTCCTCTCTGTTTTCATGATTTCTGAATTCAATTTCTTAATGCAAAAATTGATGGAGAATGATTGCAGGAGAAAAGTGGGAGCAATTTTTGGCGGAGCGGGAGCTCCTGTCTGAAACCCTGGAGGGTTGGTACTAAGCTCAGTTGGTGGAGCATGGAACTCTTAATCTCGGGGTCATCGTTTCAAGCCCCCTGTTGGGCAAAAGATTCTTGCATTGCACAGGGCTGGACTAGATGACTCTTGTAATCCCTTCCAACTTTACAATTCCATGGTTCTATTATTCAAATTTATATAAAGAGTATCCTTGCTCGCGTGCAAGCGCGCGCACACACATTGTTAAGGCAGCTTCTTGTATTCATAGAAATCACAGAATTGTAGAGTTGGATTGGAAGGGACCCTGAGGACATGCAGCTGTCCCTTATGGGGATCAAACCCGCAGCCCTGGCATTATCAGCACCACAGTCTACCAAGCTGAGCTAGAGAAGACTATGTCTTCATGCACCAGTGAGTAACCCTTTTAAGCCCAAGGGTGGGTTCCTTTCTGGGCAACCTTCTGGAGGCCACATGCCATTGGTGGGCAGGGCCAGAGGCAAATGTGAGCAGAACAAATACACACACATTACTTTGCACTTTAGGCTAATTTGTTCACACACTCACACACCCCGGCACTCATGCAAACAAGAGCCATTATCACTTATAGGATGAACCAAAGGACACTCTCAAGCACACCTTGACCACATTGCAAGCAGGGAAAACAATTAGGGTACAAAGCAGGACAAGTGATGGCTGAAGTCTAGGGAGAGGGCTTGTTGCCTGGGAAGAATTCTGAGGATCAAGTAGAGAGACCTGGAAGGCTACCTTGGGTTCCTAGACCTGAGGTTCCCTCCCATGTCTTAATGAAAGGGTTGTGGCTTAGTGGTAAAGCATGCACTTTGCAAACAGAATGACCCTGCATTATGCAGGGCTGGGGAGCCATCTGAAACTCTGGGAAGGCACTGACTGTCAGTGTAGACAACTCTGGGCTAACTGGACAAAAGGATCAAGTGGGCATAATGAAGATTCTTATGTTCCTCTCTAAAGGAAAATAGGACTCTTAGTGAGAAAAATTGCTGGATCTGTGTTTTGGGTTTTGTTTTTTTTAAAAGAATTGTTGACCAGAGAGTTTGCAGATGAATGCCATGAAACCAGGAAAGGGGGTGGTCTACTTCCTAATTCTCCCAGGCCACCAACTTCCCTGTTGCGGGTGGTGATGTTGCAAACAGAGTGCTCTACTCCACACCGAGTTGGCCTGCAGCTCTCTGACACCTCCAAGTTGCCTTCAAGCTGCGAGAGTCCAGCTGGAACCCAGTGAGGTAAGACTGGTCATCTCAGGGCTTCTTCACCAGCAGCATTGACCCCCTGGGATGTCCTTGGATGTCCTTGGAGGGCTGGGGGAGTCCCAGAGGAAAGCATTGGGCACTGGAAGGGCTAGGGAGGTCCAGACAGAGAAGGAGAAGTGGATTTAGAATTGGGAAAATGAGAGACTGGGAGAAACAAAAACGGCCAAATCCACCCAGCCCTAACAGCAGGAGATGGGGAAGTTCTTGAATGAAGATCTCGGAGAGCAGCTGAAAAGACTTGAGGGGGAGAAGCTGCAGGCCTGGAAAGGGTTAAACATGCCTCCCCTTCTGTTTCTGTGCTCCAAGGTTAACCCTCCTGAAGCAGTTAGATAAAATGAAAACACAGGCAGTCTGTAGAGAATTAACAAGATCTCAAGCTCAGCCAGCCTGCCTGCCTGCCTCCTTCCATCTTTTGGGGTTCAGAGGTGCCAGCTTCTGAGTTGGATACAGTAGCTCTGTCTCCAAAAGCAGTTTGATATACAGGAGCAAACAGGCAAAACTTCTTCTGCAGCATGATGGAAATAAACATCACTCTCCAACACTTTTCTAAAGATCAAGCTGACGCTGAAAACACAAGAGCAGTCCAGGCTGGCTTTTTCCAGTCATTTGGCAACTTTGTTTTGGATTCCATGAGAGGAGGAAAAGGAGGGGGAGGGGGAGAGAGAGAGAAGCTCCTTCCACTAGCCTGCTTTGACCCATTTTCCCCCCCTGTAATTGTTTCTGATGAAAATACAAGGTACAATAGATAATTAATTGGTATGATGAACAAGCTGCTTACATCTTTTGCTGAGTGGCTGGGTAAGGCAGGAGTGGAGAGTCTTTTTCAGTCCCTGGGCCACATTCTCTCAATAACATGTTTCTGGGGGCTGCACACCAGTGATGGGTGTAGTCATACACACATACCATCCTCCATCCAGGTAAGCAAGAGGCATTATTACACTTCAATGGTACATTCAGCCAGGTAAAGCTAACAGAGCAGGTTGCAGAGCACAGCCAGGGAAGGATGTGGCCTGAGAGGGATGCATGCCCTGGGCAGAGTATTAAGGGCCAGATAGAACTGCTTGAACGGCCACATTCCCTCACCTTCCTCCTGCCTAAACCTGATGTTCACTATCGCCTGGGTGAGGTCTGCTGGAGATAACAGGGACAGTGTTTTCTTTTTATGAAACTTTTAAGGATGTTGCACTGCCAAGGGACCACTTCTCTCCTTCTTATCCAGCCTAGTGAGGCATCTGTGACCCTAACCCTTGCTTCCTGTTGCTTCCTTTGCTTGCCTCTGCAGAACAAAGATGGACGCGGGGAGGTTCTTCAGCTGGGGGTGCCTCCTCCTTTTCTTGATACTGATGGAATCGTCTACAGGAGCTGATCCTCCACACTTCTGCTATGGAGCACCAGGACTTCCTGGTGTGCCTGGCCCTCCGGGAAAGGATGGCAGAGATGGGCTGAAAGGATCCAAGGGAGAGCCAGGTAAGCATCTTCTTCCTTCTCCTCCCCATCCTCCTCCTCTTCCTCCTCCTCCCATGGTCTATGGGCCTAATTAAGGTAAGCCAGGGGTCTTGATTTGGACCACAAGGTCCTTTTCTCTAAAACACTTTCACTGGCTCCACACCCTGAGTCATATATATTGGCAGGTGTTTGGAAGGCAAAGACTCGGCTGAGAAGAAACAATCAGGTGCTTAATGTGTACTCCTGGTTGTTCCTTGGCAAGCATTGCTTGCTGACAGAGTTGATCAGCTGATTGGTGCTGACAACAAGTCGTGCAGAGTTTTGATTCAAATTGCACCTGCAAAGAAACTTATTTTCCTTTGCAGGCAGCCTTGCCAGTCTGTAGAGGGGAAGAAGCATCCATTTGCAGGGATGATTTGACTCCAAGTCACAACTGCAAAAGGACAAAGCAGGGCTCACTGTCAGCATGCAATCAGCTGATTGGCACTGACAGCAAGGCTCTTTTTTCTCCTCTTGCAAGTGTGACAACCAGAAGTTGTCACTAGACTTCATAACGTTGTCAGGCTGGATCTAGCTCCCCACCCTATTCCATGAGACTGCCATAGAGAGGAGAAATAGCTATTTAAAACAACATTCCATCACCTTAACTTCAAGTCAAGATGGGAGAGGGAGAGGATATTGCCCATAAGAGAGTGACATGGCAAGCTCCTTGGAGTACCAACTTCTGTAACAGTATGCCCAGTGAGCCAGTGAGAGCCAGTGTGGTGTAGTGGTTAGAGTGTTGATTAGAACCAGGAGACCAGGGTTCAAATCCTCACTTGGCCAAGAAGCTCACTGGGTGTGATTTTGAGCCTCTCAGCCTAACCTACCTCACAGGGTTGTTGTGGGGATTAAATGAGGAACAGGGCCCTTGGAGAAAAAGGTGGGATATGAATGCAATTAAAAATAATAATAGCCCTCCACGAGGAATAGGCAGCCATTGATCAGATCAAACAGCCCATGCGTCCTCCTTTTATCCTCACTAGTTGCAACATCCCTGGGTAGTTCTCCAGCTAGGGAGCTTTGAAAGCACATTTTGCTCCATAAGAAGCTGAGTGTGTATGGCAGCCCCAGATTTGGCACAGACAGGAAGCAGTGTGCTCAAAGGGATAGTTGTGTCCTTCATCCCTATCCTCCTGATTCACCCTTTCTTTCCTTTCTCCAATCATGACCTTCACTCCCTTGGTCCTCTGCAGGCCCACCAGCCATTCCTGGAAGTCGAGGTCCCAAGGGAGAAGAAGGAGAACCTGGAGCTCCTGGTCATGTGGGGAAGAATGGGCCTCGAGGCGCTGCTGGACCTCCAGGGGAGCCTGGCCCCAAGGGGGACAGGGGTGAACCAGGGGAGCCGGGCGGCTACAAGCGGAACCACCAGTCAGCCTTCACGGTGATGCGTCAGACAGCTCAGTACCCTGCCAAGAACGCCCCCGTCGTCTTCAACAGGGCCATCACCAACATTAACCAGGACTACGACCTCAACAACGGCAAGTTCACATGTCGTATCCCTGGCCTCTACTACTTCACCTACCACACGTCCCAGACGGCCAACCTCTGCGTCAACATGTACCTGAACCGGGACAAGGTGGCCAGCTTCTGTGACCACATGTCCAATGACAAGCAAGTCAGCTCGGGCGGCATCCTGCTTCAGATGCGGCAGGGGCACCAGGTGTGGCTGGCAGTCAATGACTACAATGGCATGGTGGGCATTGGGGGATCAGATAGTGTCTTCTCAGGGTTCCTGCTTTTTCCAGACTAGATTCTTGGTGGAGCAGATGAGCACAGTTTTCCTTCCATGCCTTCAAGCTTGGGATGGACATTTTTTTTTTTTTTTTAGTTTCTAGCTGTCTCATTTTTCCAGTCTTAAATTCAGCATGGGGAGGCAATGTGCTTAACCCTTTCTGGGCCAGCAGCTTTCCCCACACCCAAATCATTTGAGTGCTTAACCCTTTCCAGGTCCTCCGCTTCTCTCCAGAATGTTTATCTGATAGCTTCCGCATCAGAAGTTACAACACATTGTAGAGGGACTAGGTGGGATATTTTCCAACTCTGCAATGCTATGAGTCTTCCCCCAAGCTTTGAGGTGCAGTGACTTTTATCATTCTTATTCTTCATCCTTGTTCCACAATGTCTTAGCTGTTGTGAAAGAAAGAAAAACATGCTCAATAAAACAATTCCTTTTTTGGCTTCATATTTATGAATGTGTGAATTTTTAAAACACTCTAAAACAGTCAGCAGGATTCAAAATGGATCTAAAAGGTTTGTGTCTGCTTTGGAAACAAAGGCTTATTAATTCAAAACGGGTCTCTATTATCTTCTGGCTGCTTTCCCCAAAGACTCAAAGCATGCCACTGAAATAAAAAAGAAATGAAAATAAAAATGAGAAATCAGCCACAACCAAATCACAGCTTTGCCTTTTCAGTTTGGGAGTTTCCAGAGGGAGTTAACACTGAACACAATGGGACTTGCTTCTAAATTGATAGGATTGTACTACTGGAAAAGTACCTTTCTAGTGCCCCCTAGGTCAAATATTGGTTTATTTATTTTATTGCATTTGCATCCCACAGTTTTCTCCAAGGAGCTCAGGGTAGTGCACAAAGCTTTCCCACACTCCTAAGTTAATCCCCACAACAACCCTGTGAGGTAGGTTAAGCTGAGAGGTAGCAACTGGCCCAATTTCTCTCCATGAGCTTCATGGCCAAGCAGGGGATTTGAACTCTGTCCTCCCAGCTCCTAGTCTGACACTCTAAACCTGACACCACACTAGAATTTGGAGAGGTGGGTTGAAGCACCTCTCCCAAAAAATGTTGTTAAGAATAAAGGTTTGAACCAGCCTTCCCCAACCTGACAGCCTGCAGATGCTTTTGGACTGTGACTCCCATCATCCCTGAGCACTGAGCCATGCTGGCTGGGGCTGATGGGAGTTTGGACCCGAAAGCAGCTGGAGGGCCACCGGTTGACTGTCACTGGTTTGAACCTGCTGCAAGTGTGATGCAGCTCTGATCTAGTTTGTGCTGCTAAGTGTCCTGGCATTCCAAAGCGGAAGGGAAGCATGCTTTGGACTCTGCCAACAGCTAAAGGTGCAAGAGTCACTATAAGGTTGCATCTCCTGCCTCTTAGTAAGAGCACCATGGCAAGGAGAAGACCAGTCTGGCCCCATCTATCAACCAGAGAAGGAGCAGCTGCAGGGATCTTCCTTCCACCACCACCCTGTCCAGAAGGAGAACTTTGCTCTAAGTGCCAATTGCACTAGAACTTCAGAGCTGAAGCAAAGCCCACTGTGATCCCATCCGCTGGCTAAGAGGGAAAGGGGCTAGTGAGCTGTGTAGGTTTGGGAGTTGGGTATATTTAGAATGGAGAAGAGAAGATTGAGATGTGGCACGATGGAGATCTTCAAATATCTGAAGGGCTGTTCCATGGAAGGTGGAGCCAACTTGTTTTCTGCTGCTCCAGAGGGTAGGACCCAAACCAATGGATTCAAGTTACAAGAAAGGAGATTCCAACTAAACATTAAGGAGAACTTTCTGACAAAGCTATTTGTCAGTAGAATAATGGTGGGTGGTGGGCTCTCCTTCTCTGGAGGGTTTTAAACAGACATTGGATGGCTATCTGTCAGTGGTTCTTTAGCTGTGATTCCTTCATTGCAGGCTGTTGGACTAGGTGGTCCTTGGACTAGACGGTTCCAACTCTACAATTCTAGGATTTTACCCCTTCAAATACCGCCTAATTTTTCATCATCAGAACTGTTAGCACGTAGGAACAGAGGAAGTTGCTTTATACAGAATCAGACCCTTAGTCCATCAAGCTTAGGTCAGATTCACACTAAACATTAGGAAGAACTTTCTGATGGCAAGAGCTGTTTGACAGTGGAAGGTGGTAGACTCTCCTTCTGTTTTTTTAAACAGAGGTTGGGTGACCATCTGTTTGGGATCCTTTAGCTGTGACTTCTGCAGAAGCCCATCCAGGTCATAACAGAACAACAATATACACATAGCTTTATTTTATTTTATTTTATTTATTGCCCTATACCCAGGGATTTCAGGGCGGTTTGCAGAATAAAATCAAGAAGAAATAAAACCACAAAATAAATAATAAAAATGAAAACAACAACCCAATAGCTCCACTCCACACACACACACACACACACACACACACACACACACACACACACATTTTAAAAGGGCATAGGATGTAAATCAGATCAACCAAAGGCCTGGTTAAAAAGGAACAAGGTGTATAATGAAGGTTCCAGGAAAACTTCCCTGGGGAGAGCATTCCACAGGCGGGAAGCCATTGCAGAGAAGGCCCATTCTCATGTTGCCACCCTTCAGACCTCTCGAGGAGGAAGCACACAAACAAGGGCCACAGAAGGTGATCTCAGGGTCCGGGTAGGTTCATATGGAAAGAGGTAGTCCTTGAGGTATTTATAGGTCAAAACCAGCACTTTGAATTGGGCCCAGAAACTAAATAAATAGCTTTAGGGTGGTTTTCAATAAACAAACAAAATACAAAAGCAATTTCCCAGGCCTTTACAATACATTTGGCAACCTAACAATACTATGTTTATGGTACAACCCTATACACGTCTACTTAGAAGCAGGGAGAGGTGAGTCTATTTTGGTTTTGTTCTTCTCTTCCCCAATAAATCCCGTTCTCCACATTTACACATCAGCTTTAAATCCTTTCTTCTTTTCTTTTCTTTAAAAAAAGTCCTCGTAAGAATTCAACAGCATTTTAGAGTGAATTTCTCCTGATATCTGATGGGTTCCAACATGGAAGGTGGAGCAAGCATGTTTTCTGCTGCTCCAGAGGGTATGACCCAAACCGTTGGAGGTTTTTAAGCAGAAGTTGGATGGTCACCTGTCAGGGATTATTCAGCTGTGGTTCCTGCATTGGGTTAGATGATTCTGGGGCCCCTTCCCATTCTACAATTCTATAATTCTACCTTGGGACTTGAGAACACCCAGTGAAGCCAAATGTTGGCTGATTCAGGTAAGACAAAATAATGTTCGCACAGGGAGGGTGTGGTCTCCCACAAGAGGCAGTGATGGTTTCTAACTTGGATTAGTGGATAAAAACTCAGTTAAGAGGAATATAAAGTTTTGGAGCTGAGGCTCCAATACTTTGGCCATCTCATGAGAAGAGAAGACTCCCTGGAAAAGACCCTGATGTTAGGAAAGATGGAGGGCACAAGGAGAAGGGGACAACAGAGGACGAGATGGTTGGACAGTGTTCTCAAAGCTACCAGCATGAGTTTGACCAAATTGCGGGAGGCAGTGGAAGACAGGAGTGCCTGGCGTGCTCTGGTCCATGGGGTCACAAAGAGTCGGACACGACTAAACAACTAAACAACAAAACAACAACAAAGTGACTATGTTACCCCTCCACTGTCAGAAGCAGTAGGTCTCTGAGTACCCATTGTAGGAATCACTGGTGGGGAGAGTTGCTGTTGCACTCAGATCCTATTTGCTGTCTTCCCATTGAGGCATCTGGTTGGCCACTCTGAGCAGGTTAGTGTACAAGTTGGGCCTTTGGCCAAATCCAGCACACCTCTCCTTATGTTCTCATGGTTGAAAAGAGTGCTGACACCCAGGAGACCAGCACAGAGCATCCTCAAGCCCAGAAGCACCAGCTGTGCCCTTGTGGGTTTCCACCAAACCGCAAGCCATTGGGAAAATGCCTTTGCTCGGAAAACGCCTGACCAGGCAAGGGCAGGTTCCCCATATTTCTTGCGCAGCTTGCACAAAAGGCCCCCAGAAATAGCACTGCACTTCCCCCGTGCTGTGTGGATGTGAAAGTACTGGTGTGTTTGTGGAAGGAGGGGAGACAAATGGAAAAAGGGAAGCAAACTCCAATTTCCCTTTTGTTGCAAACCCTGGGAGATAGGAGGGAGGCAGACACCACATATCTCATGGGGGGAGGTGTTTCTTCCTGTCTCTGCTGTGTGAGCATCCTCAGTGTGGGCCTGGAGCGTGGCGAGTCTTGCTGTCCAGAGATTCTTTGAGACGCTGCAAGGTAAGAGAAAGGCACTCATTGAATTATTTCCCCTTGTATTCAAGACCAGCCTTTGGAGGGGTGAGGAATTGATGGCTGCTGGCCAGAACATCTCCAGAGGGAGATCCAAAGAGGGCACTGGTAGATAGGAAGCTGCCTTGCCCCAAGTCAGACCACTAGTCCATCTAGCTCAGTAGTGCCTACACTGATTGGCAGCATCTTTCAAGGATTTCAGACCAGGATTCTCTCCCAGCGCTGCCTGGCAATGCAGGAGATTGAACCCAGGACCTTCTGCATGCAAAGCAGGTTCTCTACCACCGATGACTATAACACTAAAGCACACAGAGCAGCACCATGCTAGAATCTCTCTCTCTCTGTTGTTCATACAGGAAAAGGGTTTCTATAAGGCATGGCTTTCTAAAATGGAAATGTCAACACTCTGAATTTAGAAACTGGCAACCAGAAGGGTTCTCTCGGTGATGGACTGATATGGTCCAAAAGGGTAGCACCAGTTTAGAAAGGAGAAAGCTAGTTCAGCAGAAGACTGATAGCTTGTGTGAGGATCCATGCTTCATTTCATCCAGCAGCATCAATAACCCTTGGGATGTCACTGCTGTGGTCAAGGAAAGGGGATGAGACTCTGGAGAGGCTTATTTTGCAAGGCTGGGTTGACACCAGGGAATTGATGTGCCTGGGAAGAGATTTCCTCTACAGACAATGCCGGCTCCTAAATAATAGGAACACAGGAAGCTGCCTTAGACTGAGTCAGAGAGCATTAGTCCATCAAGCCCATTAGTGTTCACACCGACTGGAAGCCGCTCTCTAGGGTTTCAGGCACATGGCATTCCCAGCCCTACCCGAAAATGCCAAGGATTGAACCTGGGATCTTCTGCATGCAAGGCAGATGCTCTGCCACCAAGCTGCAGCCTTTCCCAGTACTGAGCTAGTTGGAGGAAGCACACCTGCAGACCCTCCAAGAGTCCCTATTTTCGAGGAACAGCCCCGGATTTACAGAAGCCATCCCAGTTTCTGATTTGATCCCAGAATGTCCCACTTTTTCTTATAACGTCCCTATTTTCATCTGAGAAATGCTGGAGGGTATGTGAGGGCGTTCTTCTTGATGTTAAGTTGGAATCTCCTTCCTTGTTGTTCAAAACCATTGGTTCAGCTCCTACCCCCTGGAGCCACAGAAAACAAGCTTGCTCCATGTGACAGATAGATATTTGAAGGTGACTATTAGATCTCCTCAAGGTCTCCTCTTTTCCAGGCTAACCCCAAGACCCCTAAGATTCCTTTTCATCACCATCAAGGCAGGTGTCCCCCATCCTATATTTGTACCTCTTCTTGCCTTTGTGCGTTGCTGGTCTCCCAGCTTGGTGCTCCTGCTTTCTCCCTTTGCCTTTCCAGGATGCTGAGTCCCAAGATGTTGGCATGGACAATGCTGATGTGCCTGAATGCAGCCTGGCTGGTTGGTGCTGACACTTGCCGGGGGCCCCAGCTCATCCCAGGAACTCCAGGCATGCCAGGCGCCCCAGGCCCTGATGGCAGCGATGGAGTGCCAGGGAGTAAGGGTGAACGAGGTAAGGGGGCATTCACTTGGCGGGGGGGCATGGTTTCTTTCTCACTATGGTTCTCGTCCACAGTGCAACGTGAGCATCTGAGCCGGAAATCTGTCCCAACGTATCAGGGAGCCAATCTATTGCATGATGGAGAGGCAGGGAAGCAGCAAGGGAGGGAGGGAGTTTTGAGGAGGGGTCCTTACCAATAACCCTCTGTTGTGAAGGGCATGCTGATGGTGATTTCCCAGGACATGAGCCACATTCTCTCAACATCACATGAGCAGCTTGAGATAGAAAGAGAGAATTATATCCAACCAAGTCCTACTCTGAGACAGAGCAGACCCCATTGCAATTAAGAAACCTATGTGAGCCATACACATTAATTTCAGTGGGTTTACCCACTGGCTAAAATTACTTTATGAGAGCTCTCGGCTCAGCTCTAATTTATCAATTAGTGGGGTTGGGAGTTCCACATACAAACAGTTCCCTTATTTATGACATTGATACCCCACCTTTCCTGCAAGGAGGCCAAGGCAGTGTGTACAATTTTCTCCTTTCCCATCTTATCCTCACAAAAAAAAACCCATGAGACCGGTCAGGCTGAGGGTGCCCAGTAATAGGCCCAAGGTCACCCAGTGAGCTTCGTGGCTGAGTGGGGATTCAAATGCTGGGCCAGGCCTGACCAAGTTGATAACACAGGTTTCTCCACACACACCACACCTCTTATTGGGATGGTGAATATTGTGCACCTGGAAGCGATTGGATGAATGAAAACTGGCTCTTGTGTTGAAATTTTAAAAAAATCCAGTCCAAAAATATGGTTCAAAAGCTTTTCTTTTCCAAACAATTTAAAATGATAAAAGTTACATTCATAATTTCTTATACTGATCCGAGCAAAGGGCATAATGCCGTAGATTACAAATATCTTGAATTTTGAGCTTAAAATCAAAGCTCCATCTCTTCTCCGTTGCAGCCTCCATTAGCCTCAGGCTGTTTGTGGGAGACAGAGATTCACATGTCCATTCTCTTCACTAGCTTGGAACAAACAGAGCACTCCACCCGAGACTGATGCCTACAGATTAGCATACGCATAGACCTGTAATTCTCTTTCCTGTGACTTTAAGCACAAAAATACAGTTCCATGTTACAACTCCATTAATGATTAACCTGTCAGGCTCTTCTTCAGCTTCAATGTAAATTTCCAGCCAAGCTTCACAGTGTTATAGAGGCGCATTATAGATTTGTTTTCCATTTCAAAGTACATTAAGCAATTCTACTTAACACCTCTGCCTTCTTCTTTCCTACTTCTCATAGGTCCTCCTGGGGGAGTTGAAGCAAACAGGGATTCTGGGGAACCAGGGGAGCCAGGAGAGCCTGGTTACCCTGGCAAAGTTGGGCCCAGAGGACCAGCAGGGTTCAAAGGACCCCCAGGATCTCCTGGCCCGCAAGGAGCCAAAGGAGAATCTGGTGACTACAAGACCTCGCTCAAATCCGCCTTCTCGGCCTCCCGGGGCATCTCCATGCTGCCACGGCGTGCGCAGCCCATCCGCTTCGACCGCGTCCACACCAACGTCAATGGCCACTACGAGAGCCGCTATGGGCGTTTTGTCTCCAACATCACCGGGATTTACTACTTCACCTACCACGTAACCTCCCGGGGCAACCTGTGTGTCCAGATCAAGAAAGGGCAAGGCAGCCGGGGCGAGAGGGTCGTAGCCTTCTGTGACTACGTCTACAATGCCTTCCAGGTCACAACGGGTGGTGTGGTTCTCCGTGTGCAAAGGGGCGAGTCGGTCTGGTTAGAGCCTACAGAGAAGAACTCGCTCATCGGGGGCACGGAAGGGGCAGACAGCATCTTCTCTGGGTTCTTACTCTTCCCCATTTAGCTAGAGGAACCCGGGAACCTGCTTTCCTGCTTGCTCTCTCTACCAGACTCCACCCTCTGCTGCAGGTCTGGTCTTCAGAAACTGCCGGCCAGGGATGGAGCACAAGGTATGGGAACTGCAATGCCCTTGCCTCTCTGAAATGGTGCAGCCTTAATGGGTGATCATTGATAGGTTCTTTCAATAACCACTCGACCTTTTTCAAACCCCCTCCTCCCCCAAAAAAACTCCATCACAAGAAGTCTCTGCGGTAACTTTGTAAACAAATAAACAATCACTTGTGCTTTGGTTTGGAGAGTTATTGTCAATTGCATCAGGAAGGATGAGAGGCATTGCTTTGTTGGTCACCACGAGGTGGCAGCAGATACCTAGGGATAGCTGACCCCACTTGCTGTCTAGCAAGCATTGGACAGGAAGAAAGTTTCCAAGAAAAGGAATTTATATACTCTAGATCCTGACATAAACAGTACTATGGCTGGGGTGGGGGAAGCCTTTATTTCTTTTAGAGCTGTCACAAAACCGACTCCTCCCCCCTCCCCAAAAAACCATGATCCCCTCATTTTCAGTTAGTGAATTTCGTGGGAAGCACATTTTTGCAGTTCCTTTCTCTGAAAGGTCTGAATGTGATGTTATTCTGGATAAGGACGTCTACAAAGTTCAATCAAGAGGGGCTTGGAAACCAACTTTCAGAGGTTCATTAATATTGACCTCAGAACCAAGGGAAGCTTTAAAAAGTAACTAAGATCACCTCTGGCTTTGGTAATGATTGGCACCAAAGGAGTTACTATCGCTGGCCCAGCACACAAACTCTGTCTCCAAAGCTCCTGACCCAAACACACTCCCCTTCAGGGAAGAACTGTACCTCAGTGGTAGAACATCTACTTTGCATGCAGAAGGTTTGAACTTCGATCCCCAGCATCTCCAGGTGGAGAGAGAACTGTGCCTAAAATCCCAGAGAATTGCTGCCGGTCAGTGTAGATAGTACTGAACTAGATGAATCAAAGGTGTCACTCCATATAATGCAGCTTCACATTTTTCTATTCTCCCTTTCCTTCTAGTTCAGGGGTGGGCAATGTCTGGTTTGTTGGACAAACCTGCACACACACACCCAGGTTCTACAATTTGGCTTACAAGGCCATTTCTCTCAAACCACACCCATCGACCCCATACCTGATGTCATATTATCTATTTATTTGTTTATTTATTGCATTGCTACGCCAACTTTTTTCCCCAGGGAGCTCAAAGCAGTGTGCATGGTTTTTAAAATGCAAACCCCATTGAATTCAGTAGAACTTCCTTCCTAGTAAAAATGCACAGGGTATATCAGCTTTCATCCTCATTCAACACGGCCTAGAAATCCCGTCACAGAGCCACAATTCCCTGAGTTCCCTGGGAAGAGGGATCAATAAACCACTCTGGGAATGGTAGCTCTCGGAGGAGAACAGAGATGACATAACAACTCTCAGAACCCTTAATAAACTACAGTCCCCAGGATGCTTTTGGGTAAGCATGCATGACTGTTTAAAGTGATCTGATACAGCTTTAAATGTATGGTGCAGATGGGACCATTGTCACTCTTGGGGTGTTGCTGGGGATGGCATTTCCCTGGCTTAGGTCTCGCTTCATCTCCCTTCCTCTTTCTGTGCTACTGCCTGCAATGAATCCCTTTTCTCACATCATTGTTCTTCTGGTCATCAGGGCTAAAGAGCTGCTCCACTCTGGACCAGCAGGGAAGGGGAGAGAGAGAGAGAGAGAGAGAGAGAGAGAGAGAGAGAGAGAGGAATTGGGTTTGGTTCACATTTCCATGCAGCCCTGCCTGCTTTCCACTTCCTGAAGCAGCATGCAAACCGAAACTCATCTCTCCTTCGAAATCCAAAGCTCTCCGAATTTTGTAATTTAGTTCATCGACCAAAGCATGGGGTGTATGTATGTGGAAGTGTGCGTAAGAAGGCATTCATTAATAAGAATAACATGCAAAAATGCATACAGTGGTACCTCGGGTTACAGACGCTTCAAGTTACAGACGCTTCAGGTTACAGACTCCACTAACCCAGAAATAGTACCTTGGGTTAAGAACTTTGCTTCAGGATGAGAACAGAAATCGTGCGGCGGTGGCGCAGCGGCAGCGGGAGGCCCCATTAGCTAAAGTGGTGCTTCAGGTTAAGAATAATTTCAGGTTTAGAACAGACCTCCAGAATGAATTAAGTTCTTAACCTGAGGTACCACTGTATATTAGTGGAAGTGCTAAAATTGTGCTAAAATATGTATCTTGAAACTACACACTAAGATTCATAAAGATTTTTTAAGAAAAAAATAGAAAGTGTTGCAGAAATGTGGAAAATGTAAGTTGAGATTGAAGGGGAAAACAGAAGCAGAGAAACAGAAATTGACAGGTTTATCAACCCCTCACTGGGAGAGTCTTTCCGAATTTCACTTCTTGGGATGTAAGGCTGTTTGTTCCTGGGGGAGCCTTCCTTTCAAAAGGGCTGAATGAAAGAGGCTCTCTTGCAATGGGGTTCAGGGGGGTGTCTTTCGGCCCAGTCTCATCCCTTGGTTCCAGGACGAGACAACAGGGTGGGAGGTTGCAGAGAGAGGGGCCAAAGCCATGATCATCTCCCATTTTCCTGTGCATGCCGATTGCGAAGACGGACGTGGAGGGGTTAATCCAGGGACGACACACTCCCTTGCACACACACACACACATTTGCCCGCCAAGCCGCTTCCTTATGAAAAGCAGGCTTTGTGGGTCTTAAGGAGCGTTGTCTCTCTGGGAATGAGCACGCCTGTGTGTTCCAGATATTAAATTACTCATAAAATATTTGTCCTGTCCCTGAGGCGGTTCGCCAGCCCTCGCCGGCCACTGCCGCTGACGTGCTGCTGCCTGTCACCTCCTGCCCCGAGGTCAATCCTGCCAAATTGAAAGCAACATCTTCGAAAAGGAAAGCCGGTCCTGGCCAAAAACAGCTTCCAGTGGGGGTATTTGGGGAAGGGGAGGGGAGGAACGCCAGACATCCTTCACGACTACTCCATCGCTTGCATGGATAGGCCTGCCCTGCCAGGCCACCGAACTTTTGCTTCTTTGTTTGTGGAGAAACAAGGGAAGGACCACCAGGAAAACTTCAGTATCAGGTTGCCCTTCAAGAGACACACAAACCGCCTGACGCTGCCCAGTTGCATCACTAACTGGCCAGAGCTTTGACCGCCAACTGGGAGGCTCTGAGGCCCATTGCTCCAGCAGAGGCCATCTGTGACCTAGAATCTGCCACGGCTGCCAAGGCAGGATAAAGGGTGGCTGCTCTCCCTAGGCCGAGGTTACCATGGGGACGGCCAGAGAGCAGCGTGCCTGGCCTGCGTTCAGCTCCAGGCATCCCTACCCAGCATGCCTTGCTGTCAGCCCCAACTCCTTCCGCTCTGTTTCCTTTGAGGCCTTCACATCACCACGCTGGATTTCCCTCTCTGTACAAATGGCCTCCTTTGTCCTTGCAGGAGGGGCTGGATGGGGCAGGATCCGTGTGGCCCCCCAAATGTGCCCTCCCCTCGGCCAGACCGGCTGCAGCGACAGGGATGGGTTTGCCAACAGTGAGAGTGAGAACAGGTAGGGAGTGAGGTTCGAATCTTGCGACGCTGTTGAAATCTGAGCCTTGGTGCTTCGTCGACCAGACCACAGCTGCTGAGGCTCCATCCGCACTATGAAGCAGCGTTGTACCGCGTTAAACAATCAAGGCAATCCCATGTAGGGTGCTGAGAGTTGTTAGGAGACATGGCTACATTTCCCAGTTCTATTTAACAACCAGTCGCTCTTCCCAGCACCCTTAAACTATGAGGGTTCTGTCAGGAGTGCGTGCAGGAGCCAGCCCCTGTGACCAGTAGGGCTTTGCAGGATTGAGCCTTCCTAAGTTTGTTCTGGAGAGGCAAGGTGCTGCCACACAGGTGAGGTCGCTTGGTAACTCACTGCACATGGTGGCAAGAGCTGAGAAGGGATATAAGGTCAGCATTTCCCTTCGGCTTTTTGCCAGAGCAACTCGTTTCCTGCCTTGCTGCGTTTGGCTTCTTGCTTCCTGGTCCTCAGACCTCCGCTTCTTGACTCCTTGCTTCTTGACCCTCGGACCCTTGACTTTGTGACCCCCTGCTTCCTGACCCTCGGACCCCTGGCTTCTGGACTCTTGTTCCTGCTCCCAACCTGCCATCTTGCCCCCAGTCCTGACGTCCTCAGCCGGGACTTCGATCACACATAGACTGGACCATGACAGGTTCTTAGAGACACAAGATGGAGCAAGCTTGTTTTCTACTGCTTCAGAGGGTAGGATCCGAATCGATGGATTCACAGCAGCCAATCCAATGCCTTGTACGAAGACCGAAAGCAGGACCCACCCACCCCACAAGCCCACAAAAGTAATTCAGCCCAGCAGGGGTCTTAATCTGGCCTGCTCAGCTACTTTCACCGAACCCCTCTCACCTGCCTCACTGACATCAGGTTGCCATTGCTTTGAAGCCTGTTTGCAAGTGGCTTGTTTTGAAACTGCTTGCAAACCAACTTTGAAAGCCAGCCCCCTCCAAGTTATCAGCTGGCCCTGAAGGGTGGGGAAAGGAAGGAGGCAGCCAGCCAGCCAGATCCAGCTAATCCATGCCTGATTTAAATTGTTTCTAACACTGCTTCACGTTAAAATGAAAGAAAGTTGTAAACCCCCTATCCTTAAAACATCAAACGTAACTTTGCAGAATATAAAAAACCCATTACAAACGAAAATCAAATACAGTAAAGATTCGCTTGTGAAGAAGCACAATTAACAGAAAAGCAACATAGTCCGTGATATAGATAGATATAGATATAGATATAGATATAGATATAGATATAGATATAGATATAGATATAGATATAGATATAGATATAGATATAGATATAGATATAGATTAGATATAGATCCCCATTACAAATGAAAAATCAAACACTGAAATACAGTTTTAAAAATCCTGCTTATAAAGCAGCCAAACATTAGAACTTCCTACTGGAACAATTATTGGGGACAGACTGTCCCAGAAAGTAGTGTGAGGCTTTTAAGAGGGGTGCTCACATGTTGCATTCAACAAGTGCACAACCTGTGTGGTTGTGTACACAAACAAATACTTGAGCAGCTGTACACTCGTACAGTTATTCATATGTAGAAGTCAAGGAGTGTACAGTTTGTGTACATGCTTACAGAGGAGCTGAGCCATGCAAACAAGTAAGTGTGCACACATTTGCACAATCACCTGCACATGTTAAGAGGCAGCTTGTACCTGTGTACATTGTGAATAGAATCAGAAGCTTTATCAGGGATATTTTAGCAGCAGATTTCCTGAATTTAAAGGGGGTCAGGTTAGATTATTTTTGATGTACCTTCCAATGGTATGATTCTGTTTTAATAGAAGGCCCCCAGAAATGCTGGTGGAGGCTTTTTTTTCTAGACAGAGACATTCATTTCCATTTATAGAAACAATTTACCAGCTCCACTGACCTAGAGTGATGTGTAACCACAACACTAAAACAAAGTGTTGTTTGTTTGTTTGTTTTTAAAAGCCCTGAATATCAATTATTCAATTTCAAAACAACTAACAGGAGGAAACAGTCAAGAAGAAGATGAATTGACTGGTCCCTAAATAATAAGCCTCAGAACCATTGCTTAAAAACCTTAGTAAATATAAAAGTTTTTATCTGGCACCTACATATTGTTAATGAAGGAACTTCCTGAATCTGTAGCAGAGCTATCACTTCCTCTTCCTGGTCACTAGGGATGGGGCAGGAATTTGATTCACGCTTGAAGGCAAACCTGGCAGCTAATTCACGCTTTTCAAAACAATACACAATACTGCATTTTTCAGTGCCTTTCTCCAGACAAGTAATGCATGCACTAGGGAGAAGTGTGCATAAAAACGCATATATTTGTGAAAATTGCATTCTGTGGGGGGGTGCAGGGATATGCTTTGCAAAAATGTGCTCATTAGGCAAAACTGCATACAACAATACTGTATGCATAGTTAGGAGAAATCTGCACTAAGATGCTGATGATTGTTCACACCCACATTGTCCCTCTGACTGGTTGGGGACCTGAGCATTGTCCCCCTTCACCTCTGAAATTCCAGGTATATGATACTTGGAGCAGGAAGGAAGGAGGAAGCAAACTCCCTGCAGAAACACCAGTGGAGGAATGGTAGAGCATCTGCTTTGCATGGAAAGGGTTCCAGGTTCAATCCCTGGCATCTCCAGTTAGGACTGAAAATGTGCCCTGCCTGAAACCCTGCATAGTTTCTGCCGGTTAGCACTGATAATACTGAGCTAGATTGTCCTGCGGTCTGACTGAGTATAATGTAGTTTCCTTTGATCCTATGTTGCAACTGTTCCTTTTGTAGCCCAAGGCCACCACCAGTGTGGTGCCTTCCAGTTGAGCTCCAACTATCTTTTTTATAATATATATAAATTTATTAATTTGGTTTTTCAGATTAAAAGTTTACAGTCACATACAGTATCGAACACACAACATAAAAACAAGATTCCAAGGAATCTCCTGGACTTCCCCCCTCCCATTTGTGAGTCCTATTGTTAATCATTTCCTCCTTTGTGTCCAAAATTCACCATTAAGCTACAAGTGATATTCCAATCCTACTAACTGTTTACGATGATTTTTAAAATAAGCTATAAATTTTCCCCATTCCTTATTAAAATTTTGGTCTCCCTGATTTCTGATTCTTCCGGTCATTTTAGCCATTTCAGCGTAATCCATCAATTTGATCTTCCATTCTTGTCTGGTGAGGACTTTATCTTTTTTCCATCTCTGGGCCAATAACATCCGTCCAGCCGTAGTCACATACATAAATAGTCTTTTCTGCTTCCTTGGGATTTTGAGTAAGGTTACCAGACGTCCCTGTTTCCTGGGGACAGTCCCCGGACTTACCAATCAGTCCCCATACAAAAGCTATTGAAGTTGAAAAGTGTCCCCAGATTCATTGAAAAAAATCTGGTAACCTTAATTTTGAGCTCCAACTATCAACAGCCCTGTCCATTGTGGCCAATGCTCTGGAATAATAGGAGTCGAAGTTCAGCAAAATGTAGAGGGCTACCCCTGCTTTAGCCGATGGATGATCTCCTCCTTCCCATGATTTTCTCCCTAGGAGGTAGGTAATGTATCATCCCACGGACTGTTGCTCTCCTCATTGATGAGAACACATAGGAGCCAACTCCTAGGGGCCATGGGGGCTAAGGCCCTGACAATAAAATATTTGAGGGGCTGAGTCCCACCCAAATAAAGTTGATGGGCACACACATTGAAATGGTGCGTGCGCACTGTGTCATGTGATCAATTATGTGGGGCGGAGCTTACCTGGGCCCCACAATATGTTTTTTCAAGTTGGCACACCCGTAAGAACATAATGAAAGCCTGCCTACAAGATCATGTAAAGGAGAACCATCGAGTCCAGCATCCTGTTCTCACAGTGGTCAAATAGAAGCAGCACCTGAGTGTAACATGTTCACCCAAACTGGGATTCAGTATTCAGATGCATCCTGCCTTTAACAGCAGAGGGAGAACGTGGCTATCATTGTAAAGGTAAAGGGACCCCTGACCATTAGGTCCAGTCGTGACTGACTCTGGGGTTGCGGCGCTCATCTCGCTTTATTGGCCGAGGGAGCCGGTGTACAGCTTCTGGGTCATGTGGCCAGCATGTCTAAGCCGCTTCTGGTGAACCAGAGCAGCGCACGGAAACGCCATTTACCTTCCCGCTGGAGCGGTACCTATTTATCTACTTGCACTTTGGCGTGCTTTTGAATGTGCTAGGTTGGCAGGAGCAGGGACCAAGCAACGGGAGCTCACTCCGTCATGGGGATTCGAACCACTGACCTTCTGATCAGCAAGCCCTAGGCTCTGTGGTTTAGATCACAGTGCCACTATCATTGTAAGTAGCTGCTAATAGCCTAATCTTCCTTGAATTTGTCAAATCCATTTTTGAAGTCAACCAATTGGGTGGTCATCATTGTCTCCTGTGGGAGAGTATTCCACTGTGTGGAAAACCACTTCCTTTCATCTGTCTCGAATCTCCCAGCATCCATCTTCAATGGATGAGTTCCAGTATTGGGAAGAGCAAGGCCCAAGTGTGCTTCCCTTCAATTCTGGGCTAGAGAGAGGCAATTTTTGGTCTCTCTCAGTCTCTTGTTTTTCCAATTAAAAGTTCATGTCTCCACATTTCCACATCAGTTTGTACATTCCATTTTTAAAAAGTCCATCCGAAGATACACCAGCAGTTTTGTGCAAACTTCTCTCGACATGTACATTTGTACGCCATTTCTTCTAATACCTTTTCCTGAAAAATCATCCCACCCGTCCCATAGAATTCATTTTTTGCATGCCATTTTCATGAGCATGTGCAACCTTCTTCACCCTTGCACATTTCTGTATGTGTTCCTTTGGCCTGAGACCTGAATTGCAAAATTCAGATAATTGCGAACACAGAAGGATGGCTGCGTTTCGGTGGCGTGTGGGAGGTTGGGGAATTTTTTGCAACTCCAACTGAATTGAACTTCTCGTCTACCATTGCACTGGGCTCCCAGCACATCACCCCTTAAGGGCCTGAGCTCACAAGTGTGTGTGTTTACTCAGAAGTAAGCCGAAGTGTCAATGTTTACCTGGCCTTACACACTTGGCAACCTCTGCTTACTGCGGCCCCTTCTCCCCTCTCCCAGGAGATCTCGAGCCCCCAGCCCACACTGCGAGGTTAGCATGCCGGGACAGTAGCTGGGATTCAGGGATCAGTGAGCATTGTAATGGCAACTGAAACCCTTTTCTTATTTCCCACAAGCAAGCTAAGCTGCTCGGCTCAGCCACAGACTCTCTCTCTCTCCCCCTCTCTCCCGGGAGGGCCCTCTCCATCTCCTTTCTCAAAAGGGGGCGATCCTGTCAAGCCTGGTCCCTCAGCCGGGCCATACAGCTCCCCTTAAACAAGCTGAACAAACACGGCCTTTATGGGAGCGTTCTTTTCTTCTAGGAGTGGAAGATGGGAGAGTGAAAAGCCCGCGGCTCCGGCGGCATCTCACGGCCGCCGAGAGCCTCACAAAAGGCCCCGTTTGCGCTCAAAAGGGGCCTGAAGCAAATCCTCTTAGGGGTCTGACTGTATGCGTATTCTTGTTGCAGCCCATCTGCTGGGAGAGGGAGAGGGAGAGAGTCCCGGGCGAGGGGGAAGCAGCGCAATGGAGCTCGCCTCCCCAGCCCACGGGAAACAAAAAAACAAGCCCAGGGCATTCAAAGAACTGAAGCGGGCTGGAAGGAGAAGAATGGGCACCCCACGTCACCCTGCTGATCCCAGGGGTAAATAATAAATACAGTTCTCCCAGGGGGTGGGGAAGGTGTGGGGGGAAGGAGGAGGGGTGTGGGGGGCATAATAGTCCCAGTTCCTTTGAGGGAAGCAGGGGGAGGGGGAAGAGATAGGTCCTGGGGTGTAAATTGCTTTTCACTGTTCTCTGCTCAGGGTATGGTGGGGGTCTCTTTGCACCTTTTGCTCACAAAGATGGCCAGGAACCCAGTAAATCTCTCATGCACAGAACTGCTCCTTCCAACAGGCACAGAAACTATATTTTATTTTATATTTTATTTTATTTTATTTTATTTTATTTTATTTTATTTTATTTTATTTTATTCTTTACAGTGGTACCTCAGGTTACATACGCTTCAGGTTACAGACTCCTCTAATTCAGAAATACTATCTCAGGTTAAGAACTTTGCTTCAGGATGTGAACAAAAATCGTGCTCCAGCGGCATGGCAGCAACTGGAGGCCACATTAGCTAAAGTGGTGCTTCAGATTAAGAGCAGTTTCAGGTTAAGAACGGACTTCCGGAATGAATTAAGTACTTAACCCGAGGTACCATCGTATTATTATTATTATTATTATTATTTTATTTTATTTTATTATTTCTCAAAGCCCAAGTGGTGGACACTGCCAGACTGGGTTGGTCCTAGAGGACAGCTGAGGTGCTGCCCCAAAACATGCACCCCACAACTTGAGATCAAGTTAGCTAGTGCTTTTTTCTGAGGGTACTCAAGCGTAAGCAGTACCTGAACCTTTCCCCCCTCTAGAACAGCCTTTCTCAACCTGTGGGCCCCCAGATGTTGTTGAACTACAACTCCCATCACCCCTAGCTAGCAAGGCCAGAGCTCGGGGATGATGGGAGTTGTAGTCCAACAATATTTGGGGACCCACAGGTTGAGAAACACTGCTCTAGAAGAAAGGCCCTGGTTAAAAAGGTGGCATTTAATAACGGAAAATGATTGCAATATAAGGTTAATTATAGGGAGCAGAATGTGAATTAGAAATAATTGGGAAAACCATGCAGCAACAAGATGAAATTATGGGCAGGCCGAAAACAAAGGGTGGGAAGTCATATTTATTTATTTATTGGAAAAATTGTATTAAATTTGTTTTTATTAGTGGTGGATTTGATAAAATTGGGGAGGGAGGATTTGGCAAAAAAGTGTTTCATTTACATGTAGCAACTTCATTGTGAGTTCTGGCACCTTTATTTTTTTCTAGAAGAAAAGCACTGAAGGTAGCTAACAACCAGCTTAATACTCTGATGGGCTACAGAAACAACAAGCGCTCCCAGAAACACGTCCCCAGCATTTCCACTCCTTCAAAGAAAACTAGTGAAATGCTTACACACATGCACACACCTCACCCCCAGCTCACAAAGAAACAAATCAGGAAAGCAGCTACAAATTCGGAAGGCTCCAACACAAGTTTTTGAAATATTGCCAAGGATCCTGACTTGGCTGTTGCTTGGGTAGTTATCCTGCGACCCTCCGGAGGCTGTTTTGGACTGCGACTCCAGCCTACCTTAGATAGCGTTCCCTTGGAAGAGGGATGAAGCCACTCTGGAAGAGTAGCTCTGTGAGAGGGTTAGACAAATTTGTTGTTGTTGTTTAGTCGTGTCCGACTCTTTGTGACCCCATGGACCAGAGCACGCCAGGCACTCCTGTCTTCCATTGCCTCCTGGTCAAACTCATGCTAGTAGCTTCGAGAACACTGTCCAACCATCTCGTCCTCTGTCGTCCCCTTCTCCTTGTGCCCTCCATCTTTCCCAACATCAGGGTCTTTTCCAGGGAGTCTTCTCTTCTCATGAGGTGGCCAAAGTATTGGAGCCTCAGCTTCAGGATCTGTCCTTCCAGTGGGCACTCAGGGCTGATTTCCTTAAGAATGGATCGGTTTGATCTTCATGCAGTCCATGGGACTCTCAAGAGTCTCCTCCAGCACCATAATTCAAAAGCATCAATTCTTCAGCGATCAGCCTTCTTTATGGTCCAGCTCTCACTTCCATACATCACTACTGGGAAAACCATAGCTTTAACTATATGGACCTTAGACAAATTAGTGGATGATAATTAATGGACCTTCTGCATGAAGTGCCATTTCACTGAGCCATGACCATTATCCTCCTTCATGGAGAATCAGGCTATCAGTGGCTACTTGCCATGCTTTGCTTCCAATGTCAGAGGGAGTATAGCCCTGAGGGAAAGCATGGCAAGTAACCACTGGTAGCCTGATTCTCCATGAAGGGGGATAATGGCCATGGCTCAGTGAAATGGCACTTCATGCAGAAGGATTTACAAGTGGGCTGTTGGCCTCAGGTGCTGCTTGCAGGCTCCCCATGAGCATCTGCTTGGCCACTGAGATAACAAGATTCTGGACAAAATGGTCTGATCCATCAGCCAGGCTCTTCTGGTGTTCTTATCCTAAGGATGCTCAGTCCTCCCCCTGCTTGGCAAGACTGGGCTGGGGAACACACCTTCATGGTGACTCTGTAGCTTGTGGAGGATGTCCTGGATTGCTTGCCAGGAAGCAATCGAGTAATTTCAAGGCGACTCCGCAAGTGTGTGAGTTCCTGTGTCTCTGTTCAGTCGTGGCATTAGATAAGCAAACATTGCAGTAATGAAAGCCAGGCTGGGAGGAGGCCGAGCCATGGAGGGAAGTGGTTGTTTTAACAGGCGGAGAGAGCAGAGAGTTGGAGGGGAAGGAGGGGAAGCAGTGAAAGGCAGACTGGAAGCTGGCAGCCCATTGCAGTCCAGGGTAGATCATAAAAAGAGCCCTGTTGGGACCAGGAGTTGTCGGAGCTGTGGTTCAGCAGCACCTGGAAGACCACGAGCTCCGCACTCCTGAGTTAGAATGGCGCACAGCTGTCAGAACTTGAGAGGACCCTAGTGTGGCTCATGGCTCCATGGCTCAGTTCCTGGTCTCTCTACTTTACAAGATCTCAACTCTTAACAGACCATGGAGCACGTTTTGGCCAGAGATCTTGAAAAGTTGGGCATGACGTCTAACATGCCTCACCTTTGGGATGCTCATCTCTCTGGTCTTGGCCACATTCTCCCCCAGTTTGGCTGCTTGGTAGGCCAGGTTCTAATTCATTACTCCATTGTTAGGGAAAAAAATAACAACTCAGTTTTGGCACAGATGAAGAGTCATGCAGGATCAGGCCAGTGGCCCATCTAGTCCAGCAGCCGGATCTCACAGGGACCAAGCAGATGCTCAATGGGAGCCAGCAAACAGGAGCTGAGTGAAACAGCAACTCTCCCCACCTGTGATTCCCAGAAACCAGTATTCAGAGGCATCCTGCCTCTAAAGACACAGCCACACTTCCACTTGCCCTGCTGCATCTCCCTGGCCTGGGAAAACCTGCTACTTACTGCTGAATTGGAGCAAACATCAATTGGGTTTTCTCTAGATTGGTGTTTGCTCTGATTTAGCGCCAAAGAGTTGGTGTGGCAAAATCCACTCAGTTTCTCATTTTTCCCAGCCTTCACATTTTAACATCAATTAGCAAATTCTTCTTATTTAAAAAGGTCATTTTAGTGCTAAGTTCTCCTAATATACAAATTATTTTAGACTATTTTATGCAAATCAGTTTTCATTCATCTAATGAATTTCCACATGCCATTCCCAATAATGTATGCATTTTAGCTAGTGAATGCATTTTTGCATGGGTTACTTGCCTGGACAACATCATTGCAAAATCGGGAGAGGTCTGAATTTTGAAGGACAACTACAATTCAGTTCACATACTGCTTCCAAAAGTGTGATTTGGGTAGATGCTCCATTAAGTGTGAACTGAATTGAATTTCTTCCCTCATCCCTCATCACAAATGGAGAAAGCATTCTTGGGAATCTCATAAAAAAGAGGTGGGTTTTTCAAAATTGAGGGGTAGGGGAATCTCATCTTCCAAGGATTGCCCAGGAGATATTTAGATAAGTTAATGGCAGCAGGTGGAGTTATACCATAGATCAATGGAGAAGATAGATAGATAGATGATAGATAGATAGATAGATAGATAGATAGATAGATAGATGATAGATAGTTGAGAGAGAGAGGGAGAGAGAGAGAGGGAGAGAGAGAGAGAGAGAGAGGGAGAGGGAGAGGGAGAGAGAGGGGGAGAGAGGGAGGGAGGGAGGGAGGGAGGGAGGGAGGGAGAGAGAGAGAGAGAGAGAGAGAGAGAGAGAGAGAGAGAGAGAGAGAGACTGTGTTGCCCATTCCGTTCCCTTCCCCACCTCCCCCAGGAATAGGTTTTTGGCTAAAAGTCTGGAAAGGATTGCTGACAGGAATTATTTTGATGAGATCTGTTTTCCTTTAGCAGATCAAGATGAAACAAAACGTATAAAACGGCTTTTGAAAATGCAACATCAGCAAACACACACACACACAAAAATACACAAACCCAGGCATAAATTTGCACAGCCCGGGGGTTGTATCTCCTTCTGGAGATCTTTTCATTTTGGAGATCTTTGTGCTGTTTATGTATGTTCAGGGAGCGAGGGACTTAAAAGAAGGATGTGCTCTGTTTTCATGACAGTGGTGATGATGACCAGTGGTTTTAAGCAGAGAAACTTCAATGAGAATAATTCTAATTCCACCCAACAGATTCTGGAAGTACTAAGCCTGGCATGTCAAAAGAGGTGGGTCCAACACACCTGGATTTTCAAAAAAGATGCTGGAGGTGAGGGAGGCGGCGGCAGCTTTGATGTGGATTTTTCTTCCTTCCCTTCTTCCCAGACCACTGCAGGATCTGACATGTCGCCCCTCACCTTTTGGCCTGGCCACCGCTCCCTCCCGATTCAGCTTTGCAAACTGCTCTGTGTCCACAGCCCTGCTGCTCTACAGGTGAGCTTAGGGATGGAGAGCTGGCATGCTATCCATCAGGCTGAATGGATGAGCAGCTCACCTGTCAGGCTGCATTCAGTCACCGTCCATCTGAAGTGAGGCAAGAGGGCAGAAGTGACAAACTGATGACCCGCAGAAGAGAGAGGCCTCCATCCCACATGAAACACTGCCAGCATTACCTGGACATGTGAAGATCCCAAGGTCCAGCACTCCTACTTCCATGGTCTAGAGGGAAACGTCACAGCAACCTTGGCAAAGCCAGGGGCAGAGACTGGATGGGACACGAATATAGGCCAGTTGAGGATGCATGATGGAAGAAAGACTGGATATTAAAAGGTAACTGCGCATTTCTCTGAGAACCAGCAGGGTGAGTGGAGTGTTTAGTGATCCAGGGCTCAGGATGGAGGATCTGGTTCACAATTTAAGGTGAACCAACCCAGCTTTGACTTCCTGAAACAATGCGAGAAGAAGAATCTTAATAGCTCAAAACTTGAAGACCAAGGAAGTACCATCGAAAGCACAATGGCAAGAAAAGTGGATGAACTATGCAGAGTTAGCAAAGTTAATGCACAAACTGCATAAAAAAGGACAATAGCGACTTTGAAAAAAGAATGGGAACCCTTTAGAATATATTTGCAGAAACAACAGAAAGAAGTGTTCTCGCTGGCAGGATTTCAATAAACATTTGCAATTTTATTTACAGAAAACAAGAAGTACAACAATGTGATAACATAATATTGTATATAAACAGCAGAATGTATCATCTGATGTAATAAACCAGAAATGGTAGTTGAGGGAAGTCAACGGGGGGGGGGGGAGGATTGGAAAATATTTGTTTAGCAATGATGTTGGATATTTGTTTTGAGAAAAGAAAATTAAAAGAAGCTATTTAAAAGAAAAAGAAAAGAAACAGTGCAAGAACAGAAATACAGCTATTTTTTTAAATCCACGGTCCTCTGATTTTTGCAGTGCATTTCTGCAGCCAGATAAGGTGACCAAATTGCATCTAATTAGGGGGAAGTGTGCACCCCAAAACATGCACCTAGCAGACAAAATAACTTGTCTGTTAACAGAAAAGCGCACTGAAATGCTGATGAATTTTTAAATTGCAAACATTTGCAGGCATGTGGTGAAGGGAACTTAAGACTGGGATGATGAGAAATTGGGAGAAACTGACAATGACAGTGTGGTGTTTGCCCACCTAGGTATGTGTCATACTTTCAAAAGGAAAGGGTTAACTAATTGTAAAATGACCAATGGGAACCCAAGGGGCAGAATTGGGGTGGTTGAGAAGACAGTCTAGAGTTAGAAGAGACGGGAAGATAAGTCTGTGGGTTGGGCTAGTCTGGAGTGAGAGAAATTGTTAAGAGGAGTCAGTCAAACTGTTGAGATAATCAGTCAGAAGGTATTAGGAAGGTATAGGCCAGTAAAGAAACTAAAGTTAAGATTCTGACAGGAATATTATCTGAGAAACCATAAAGTTGTTAATGTTTGTAAAATAAACTTGGGGGTTTTTTTGTTCACTTTTAACAACTGTCTGGACTCAGTGTTTTACCAGAGAGTAATGGGTTGGTGGCAGCAGGGAAGTGAGCACAGTGGTGGCACAGGGATCAACAGATCGTTAAACGTCCTGGGACCCTGTGTGATCGCCACCGACAGTTTCATCGGTCCTTACTCCAGGCACCAAGATGATTGATATCGAGAAGGTTAGGAATAAAATAAATATGGTGCTGTTGGTGTGTTGGATTGAGGCAACTTGGGTTCAAATCCCTGCTCTACCTTAAAGTTCATAGGGTAAACTTGGTCCAGTCACTATTACCTCCCAGCCTAATCTCCCCTACAAAGTAATTGTGAGGATACAGAGGGAGAGCCAGGTAGGTCATCCTGAACTCATTTGAGACCCAGGTATCCCAGCATTCCAGGGGACAAATAACCATGACCAGTAATGGAGCCAGGTGGGCTTCCCTGGGGCAGGCATTCCTTACAAAGGATGCCAATTACAAAAAGTCGTTGTCTCTCAAACTTCCCATGTTGAATATCAGAAGGGTGCAGGTTCTCTGATCTAAGTGAATTAAGTGTGTATTAGGTGGCAGCGGGGGAAATAACAGAGCTCCCCCTTAACAAAGGAGGGTTGGAAGTTGCCTTTGTGAATCAAACCACTGGTCCCTCTACCTCAGTAATGTCTATGCCATGGGTAGGCAAACTAAGACTGGGGGCTGGATCCGGCCCAATCGCCTTCTAAATCTGGCCCACAGACAGACCAGGAACCAGTGTGTTTTTACATGAGTAGAATGTGTCCTTTTATTTAAAATGCATCTCTGGGTTATTTGTGGGGCGTAGAAATTCATTCATTTTATTTTATTTTTCAAAATACAGTCCGGCCCCCCACAAGGTCTGAAGGAAAGTGGACCGGGCCCCTGTTGAAAAAGTTTGCTGACCCCTGGTCTATGCTGACCTACTCCAGTGTTTTGGGCATTCCTAGCCCTACCAGTGAGTAAGTAACTCAGTAGTAGAGCATCTGCTTTGCATGCAGAAGGTCCCCGGTTCAATCCCTGGCCATCTCCATTGGGGGCTGGGGATTTTCCTTGCCTGAATTGCTAATTTGGATGGATCAGTGGATTTGCAGACTTGTAGGGTTGGAAGGAACTCCAAGGGCCATCTAGTCCAACCCCCTGCAATACAGGAATCTCAGCTACAGCATCCATGACAGATTGCCCAACAACCTCTGCTGAAAAACCTCCAAAGAAGGAGAGTCCACAACCTCCCATGGGAGGTTGTTCGATTCCCAACATCTTCATGCAGGACAGTGAATGTTGGAATGGTCTGACTCGGTGTCAGGCAGATTCCTCGTTTCCACACGTTCTTAACAGCAGCTGAGAAGCAGCAGCTGCCGGTCACTGCTAAGTTGAGATCTGTCACCAAACACCGTTCCGCCACCCCCTTCCCTTTTCTCTCTCTCGGTGTGTATGTGTGCATGTCTCTGTGTAAGTTTCCTCTGGGCAGTTGAACGCAGGGAGGGGGGGTGAGGCAGGAGGAATTCCTTAAGACAGTTCCCTCTGGCTGAAAAGATTTGCTGTGTGCACTCACTCAGAACTGGATCCAAGCTCCAGGCAAGTTTGCACCATTCACAAGGGGGGGGGGTGAATGCAGGTGCCTACAAGTTGTCAGCACAGTAATTATTGATGGCCTCTGTGTGAAGAGGTGATTCTGTTCACTCCTTGAGGTTGCAGGGGGGAATGGGAGAAATGGCCCATGAAATCCTGTAGAATGGAGATACGGTACAAGCTGAATATATAGGATATTGCCTTAGATCAGGTCGGAATACTCCAGCCCAGGAGTAGGGAACCCCTTTCAGCCTGAGGGCTGGATTCCCTTCTGGGAAACCTCTCAAGAGCCACATGCCAATGATGGGCAGGATCAGAGGCAAAGGTGGGCGGGGCAATAAAAACAAATGTCACCTTTCCAGCCAAGCAAGAGTCTATCAGGGTTCAAGGACACATTCCAGCTAGGCAAAAATGCTCAGGGGTCATTGCAGAGCAGGGCAGGTGAGGAGTGTGGTCTGGGAAGAGTTCATTTTTAAAAGTGGGCTTGGGAGGGGGGGGAATTGGTAGGCAATTTTTAGTCTAAACTAAGCCAATCATAGGGACGCGGGTGGCGCTGCGGGTTAAACCACAGAGCCTAGGACTTGCCAATCAGAAGGTTGGTGGTTCGAATCCCCGCGATGGGGTGAGCTCCCATTGCCCAGTCCCTGCTCCTGCCCACCTAGCAGTTTGAAAGCATGCCAAGTGCAAGTAGATAAATAGGTACCGCTCCGGCGGGAAGGTAAACGGCGTTTCCGTGCGCTGCTCTGGTTTGCCAGAAGCAGCTTAGTCATGCTGGTCACATGACCTGGAAGCTGTATTCTGGCTCCCTCGGGCCATAAAGCAAGATGAGCACCGCAACCTCAGAGTCGGTCACGACTGGACCTAATGGTCAAGGGTCCCTTTACCTTTACCATTAAGCCAATTATAATTTTGGGAACCAAATTTTTTCATATATGAAGAAACTCATGGAACTTTGAAGTGTCAGGCATAGCCCTACTGGCTTTAGCCCAAACGTAGCAGAGTTTTCCTGCACAGCGAAGAAGCTAGTCGTGGTGGAAATGACTAGTCAGCTAGACTCAGAATAACTATTTACAGGATTTATTAAAAGGAAAAATAAAACCAGCAGAGTTTCTGCATACAAATAAAAGCAAAATAAATCCTCTCTTTCTCTCTCTCAAAACCATACACAGCACTTCTAACTCCTAACACACCTCAAACCAAACTGTGCTAGCAATCCCTAGATAACAGAGTTGAGTGCTGCTCGTTAACCAATCAGAGTGAGTAGTTTCTAGGTCAAGCAGACCTGGGCTTTCTGCCAAGAGTAAATTGACACCAGCTGGAGTTAATTGTGTGAAGCTAGAATCTGCAAGTTTCCCACGAGAACCAATTAACAGAAACTGAACACCCCCTCACAGATTCTGCTGAACAATTAACACCAAATACACCTATGTAGGAGATTATTTTTCCAGCAAACCTAAACCCTTGCACATTTGCTTGTTCTTTATCTTTGCCAATGGTTTAGTTAACACATCTGCTACATTTTCTTCACTTGATACATAAGTACAGGTGATTACATTGTCTTGTACACAGCAACGTACATTTTGGTATTTTACAGAGATATGTTTTGAACGTGATTTGAAACCCTCTGTTTTACTTAAGGTTATACAAGCTTGATTATCAATGCAAACTTGTACTGGTTCTCCACAATTCACATTTAAATCTGTTAACAAATGCTTGAAATAAATCACCTCGTTGCACAATTCACTCAATGCGGCGTACTCTGATTCCGTTGATGACACACTTACAACGTCTTGCTTGCGTGACCGCCAGCTGATTAAAGCTCCACCGACCATTATTACTAGTCCTGTGACAGATTTTCTATCTGGCAAATTTCCCCAGTCACTATCACAGTAGCAACTCAACATTTCATCCTCTGAAGAATTTAATTGTAACATATAGCCAATTGTCTGTTTGAGATACCTCAGAACTTGTTTTACCCCTTTCCAGGCATTTAGTGTGGGTTTTGAGACCAATCTACTTAATATGCCTACTGCATAGCTAATATCAGGTCTGGACCACTGTGCTAGATACAATAAACTTCCAATTACAGAGTGATATACATCAGGGTGTTCAAATTCAGGACTCTCATCTATATGAAGTGTTTTTATGAAACCTGGATCCATAGGCACCGCTGCCCCTTTGCAATCCTGCATCCTGTATGTAGTCAGTAGTTGTTTAACTTTGTTCTGCTGACTAATTAGGCAGCTGCCATCTTGGGCCCAGCACACTTCCAACCCTAGATATGTCCTAACCGGGCCTAAGTCTTTCACTTTGAACTTACTGGACAATTGCTTGGCAAACCTTTTAGTTTGTTTATCTGTTTTACAGGCATACAATACATCATCTACATAAATCAGACAAAACTCTTGATCACTGCCTGTACCACGTACATAAACACAATTGTCAGCTGTACTCTGCTTGAAACCAAATGACACTAAAGCCTCATGGAAACATTTGTTCCAATATCTTGCAGCCTGTTTGAGACCATATAGAGCTTTGTTTAATTTTAACACTCTATTGGAACCTGTCTCATAACCAGGCGGTTCGGCTAGATACAGGTCTTCTGATATTGATGCATGTAAATATGCAGTCTGGATATCAAAATGGTTTAACAGGAGTTTTCTCTTTGCTCCAAGCGTTAGAATCAGCCTTACACTGTCCCCCTTAGCAGTAGGGGAAAAAGTTTCGTCATAATCTTTTCCAGGCCTCTGAGAATATCCTTGAGCCACTAAACGAGCTTTGTATTTGTACTCTCCTGTCACCAGAGGTTTAAGTTTGTACACCCACCTGCAGCCTACAATCTTTGCCCCCTCAGGCGCTGCCACTGGTGTAAAAACCTTGTGCTCATTCAGAGAGGACATCTCTTCCTCCATTGCCTGTTTCCAGCGCTCTGCCTCCTCTTTTGGTAACTTTAACACCTCCTGAAAACTCTTGGGTTCTGCAATTACACTAAACACATTTGCAGCATCTGGAGAAAAACGCACTGGAGGCACTCCTTTGTTTTGTCTTTTAGATCTTCTGGGAGAAAATTTTTCTTCTGACCCACTTTCCTCCTCAGAACTACGACCTCTCTTTTGTTGCTTAGCAACTGGTCTCTGGCTAACTCCACTTTCTTGAGAGCTCTTATCTGAACTTTCCTCCCCCTCAGACTCTGATTCTCTATGTTTACCTTCAGAGTCATGAAGCTCCTGGGAAGGTTCAAACCAAACCTCAGTATTGGCATGTAGTCTCTCCCAGCCACTATGTTCACAAAAACTGGCATTCCTGGAGATCACAATGCCATTTGTCCCTTCAGCAAAGCGGAAACCTTTTCCCAGCTCCTGGTAACCCACAAACACTAGCTGTTTGGTCTTAGGATCTCCCTTCTTTCTCATTTGTTTCGGAATTAATACCCAGGCTTTTGATCCAAACACATGCAAATGGTCAATTTTGGGTTTTTTCTGAAACAATTTAAAGTATGGGGTTGTACCTATTGTTTGATGAAAGAGCCTATTTTGGAGATAACACGCGGTGAGCATGCTCTCCCCCCAATAAGACATGGGCAAATCAGCATCAGCAAGCATGGCAAACATCATATCTTGTAAAGATCTGTTTTTTCGCTCTGCAACGCCATTCTCCTCTGGGGAGAAAACGTTCGTTTTTCTATGCCCAATGCCACGCTTTTGTAACCAATCTTTAAAGGCATTTGACATAAATTCGCCACCTCTGTCCGTCTGAATCCTTTTGAGTTTAATGGACAGAAATCTTTCCACAGATGCCACCCAGCCTTTAAACTTAGTGAACACGTCACCCTTATTTTTCATGGGAAAAACCCAAGAATAACGCGTGGCGTCATCCACAATTGTTAGTGAAAAGCGCGATCCACCCCTGCTTACAGCAAATGGACCAATTACGTCCATGTGAACCAGCTGTAGCGGTGACTCACTAACTCTGTCACTTCTGGGGTAAGAGACTCTGTGGGTTTTAACCTTTTTACAAACATTACAATCAAGGTACTTGTTACAACTCTTTAAATTACCCCCATCAGCCAATTCAGACATTTTTAGTACACTTTTCCAGCAAGCATGCCCCATTTTCCTATGCAATAAGTGCACACAGTTGTCATGTATAGCTTTGTTATTCACTGCAGGCTGAGATTTACTGACTACTGCTGCAACTTGAGATCCTGCTTTAAGCCAAAACAAGCCTCCCTCTGACTTAGCAGTGCCTAAAATCTCACCAGCCTTCTTAATAATGCAACTGTCTCCTTCAAAATACACTTTAAACCCAGCTTTCAGCAAACAATCTACAGACATCAGATTGCTCCTTAATGACGGCACACAAAGTACATTTTGCAGGCATTCACGAAGACAAGGAACAAAAACTGCACCCCCCGAAATCACTTCGGAAGTACTTCCGTCTGCTAGAGCCACCTGGCTGCGCTGTGCTGAGTTCTTGGAAACAAATAATTCATCTGAATTTACGATGTGGCGAGACGCTCCAGAATCGACCACCCAGACCGCTTGTTTCTCATCAGCAATCTTGACCTCGCCGGTCACCAGCTGAGCCGACTGTTTTTGTTTGAAGAATTTCTTTTTACGCTGCTGCTGCTGCTGATCTCGTCTCTGCTCCTGCACCGGCAACTGAGACTTGACCAACTCCGGACATTGTCGTTTTAGATGCGCTGAAGACCCACATCGGAAACAACGCCTAACAGCAAACGCTGACTCCTCACCAGTACGCTGCTTTTGCTTCACCTCTGGCACGGCATGAGAACTCCTTCCAAACCGTCCACCTGTAGAAGCCTCTGCAGCCAACAACCTTTCTTGCCTCTTCTGCCATTCTTCAATCAAACGCCCAGTAACGTAACTGACTGATAAATCACGCTCCTGTATGCCTTCTAGAGACAAAACTAAATTATCCCAGCTTTCCGGGAGAGAACTCAAAATAATAGCCACCTTCTCCTGCTGGTCTAACGCACAGTCTCTTTCCTGTAGCGCAACAAACTTTAACTGTAAACTGTGTAGGTGTTCCTGCATTGTAACCCCAGGCTGTAACATTGCCTTGTACAATGCCTTGCGAATGAACAGCTTGGAAACCGCTGTCTCACGCACATGGAGTTCTTTAAGTGCTTGCCACACACCTCTAGCTGTCTTGATTCCCCTCACATACGGCAACTGGGAATCTTCCAGCCCCAAGACAATTGTGGCCCTTGCTCTTTGGTCTTTATCGAGGTCTTCATCATCAGGCTTCGTAGGAAACTTACTCACCACTTGCCAGAGACGATCCCTCTGCAGCACTGCCTGCATGCGTTCCGACCACAGCAAGTAATTGGAGTCATTCAGACGCTCAAAAGCCATCTGAACTGGTTGTGAGGCCATCTTGAGAGCAATATCCCTGGAACCCGGAACCAGCTACTCACGACCACTGAGAGAGAAAACAGGAACCACAGCACCCAGCACTCACACGCTGCAGCTGTTGTCCTTGTGTCCGCTGCGTCACCAGCTCACCACGGTCAGGAACCAGCCAGAGAACAACTTCTGGAACTACTGGAACCAACGCCGTTGATGCTGACACCACCACAACTCAGGCTGGCAGCACAATGCCCATAACCTCATGGAACTTTGAAGTGTCAGGCATAGCCCTACTGGCTTTAGCCCAAACGTAGCAGAGTTTTCCTGCACAGCGAAGAAGCTAGTCGTGGTGGAAATGACTAGTCAGCTAGACTCAGAATAACTATTTACAGGATTTATTAAAAGGAAAAATAAAACCAGCAGAGTTTCTGCATACAAATAAAAGCAAAATAAATCCTCTCTTTCTCTCTCTCAAAACCATACACAGCACTTCTAACTCCTAACACACCTCAAACCAAACTGTGCTAGCAATCCCTAGATAACAGAGTTGAGTGCTGCTCGTTAACCAATCAGAGTGAGTAGTTTCTAGGTCAAGCAGACCTGGGCTTTCTGCCAAGAGTAAATTGACACCAGCTGGAGTTAATTGTGTGAAGCTAGAATCTGCAAGTTTCCCACGAGAACCAATTAACAGAAACTGAACAGAAACTTAGTTCCCAAAATTATAAATGGCTTAGTTTAGACTAGAAACTCCACAGGTAAACAAATTGTCTCTCCATTAAGTGCAAAATGATTACAAACAACTAAAGATATGAGATCATATAAACTGTATAGTAGTCGAAGAAAGTCAACTTTTTCTATTTTTCTTTGGACTTTTTTTTTCTAATTCTCTCTCCCCCCCCCTTTCTTTTTCAATATGTATTTTTTTGTATTTTTTCTTATTATTACTTGTTTTTTGGTATTCAGTAATTTGTATTATCTGTATAACTGTATTCTTTTTTGCATGTATGTGATAATAATAATAATAATAATAATAATAATAATAATAATAATAATGAAATGCAATGGAAAATGTGGGTTCAGAGAATGATTAACAAGAAGTACCCCCCCACAATCAAATTAGGATTGATGCTGATTGAAAACTGGACTTAGTATCTAACTGAACGAAGATTTAGTTGTATCTATGTTTTACTCAGAGGTAGGGATGAAATCCAATTCAGGACTCAGTTAAAGCCTAATCTATCAAAGTCACACTTTTCAAAAGAATAGGTAAACTGAAACACAGCTATAACGCAAAATTCGCACAGCAAAAATTCAAATTCTGCTATGCAGTTCACCAACCAAACAAATATTAAAGGCATAAATTCAGGAGAAATGTGCATAAAATTGAGTGTGTTGGTAAAAATAATAATGCGCAAAAATGCACCACACATCAAAAGTGCATAAAATATGTGTTTAATAGGAGAAATTCACACAAAAACGCTAATGGATTTTCATTGGGAGGGTTTATGCTGCAAAATGTGGATAACTGAATTTAACTGATTTTATATCTATTGCTTTTTGTATTTTTACTGTTGCTATGATAACTGCTTTTGTTTCTGATGTTTTTGATCTGTTTTATATTTGTTTTATGGTTCTCTTTTGTAGGCTACCTTGGAAATTGTGAGAGGGCCAAAATGGACAGATTCTTTCATTACTAAACAAGTTCATTTATTTCATTGGATCTATTCTGAATTAACCTTTGTTGAATACAATCCTATGCCCGGTCTTTAATGAGCATTCATTCTAATTTGCTTACTCAAAGCTTTCTTGGTTATTTGACCACAGGTCACAGAATCACTGAATTTTAGAGGTGAAAGCTGCAACAAGGGTTATCTAGTTCAACTCCCACAATGCACAAGTCTGAGCCAAAAAATCCCTGATAGATGGCCTTCCAGCTTCTCTTTAGACACCTCCAGTGATGGAGAGTTTATCACCTTCTAAAGGAGCCCATTCCACTGCCCAACAGCCCTTGCCATCAGAAAGATCTTCCCAGTATTCGGTCTGAATCTCCTTACTTGTAATTTGGATCCATTCATCTGGTTTCTACCCTCTGAACCTGCCGAAAACAAGCTTGAGCGTTCATCCTGATTTGCTTGCACAAAGCTTATGCGGTGCTTAGACCACGGGGGTTGTGGCCAATTTTAGCCTCACTCAGGGTACACCCACTGAAACTTAATGACCATGACAAACTTAGGTTCATTCATTTCACAGCTCAGTTTGCTAAGAGCAAACTGTGTTTATGGAAGACAATCTTACTTGGCTATGAGTGATTGCCAAATGGGTGCTGATAACGCCAAGGTTGCAGATTCGATCTCCATATGGGTTGGCAGGCTATTCCTGTACTGACCACTGGTCTTGCTAGCTAGGGAGGATGGGAGTTGTAATCTAAAAGCAGCTGGAGACCCAAGTTTAGGAAATACTGATGATCCTCAGGGTCATCTTTCCATCTCAACAGTTCTATAATCCTATGGTTCCATGATTTCAGTGGGTCTATCAAACTAGTCATAGTCATTAATTTCAGTGGGGCTCCCTTGAGTAGGACTGGTACTGGCTACAACCCCATGGTCTAACCACCACGTACTGTATTTTCCTGTGTATAACATGCCCCCGTGTATAAGACGCCTCTTATTTTTGAGGACTCCAAATTGAGGAAATGGGGGGATATTGTACCCGTGTATAAGAGGACCCACAATTCTGAAAATAATTTTTAAATTAAAAAAATTATAGTGTTTTTTAAAAAACATTTTTATTGATTTTCCAATAAAAAACATCCAATTAAATATCCAATCATAATACTTCAATTAAAAACCAAAAACCAAAATAAAAAGATCAAATTATAGTCCGAATTGTATTTATTAATTTCTTGGGGCTCCCCACGGTCTGGATTTCTTATACATTCTAGTCTTATAAATGGAAAAGTATGGTAAGCAAATCAGGCTTAAGAACAGATAATCTGAAGGAGCATCCTCTCTCTCTCTGAAACACATCTTGTCTTTAGCAAGATGCGCATAGAAATGCACAAGAATGAACACCCCCGGAGCTGGTGCGTTTCATTCTGAACTGTGAGAAACATATGCTGAGGCATATTATGTTTGTTTGTTTGGAATCAGACATGTTGTGCCTGTCTGCCTGTCTGTCTGCTTGTAGTATGTCTTTAACCCAGAGAAACAATTAGACTCTTTTGGCTTTCGATTTGCCAGAGGAGAGGAGATTGCAGAGCAAGTGGATAAAAGCAGGCAGAGCGTAGCCTTCAGCAGTGCGTAAGGATGCCATGGGGGAGCCTTGGGCACTCTTCCCTGACTGTGCAAGAAGGGGGCTACCCCTGCAAAGTCTTGGAGGGCGTGTGGCAGCAAAAGAGGTGAAACTCTGCCTTTGCAATGGACAAATGTCAACTGCTGTCGTTAGACGCTTAGCAGTTTGTTCACACTGTCAGGGAATTATGCTTCTTTCAGTGGCCCAGCCAACACCGCCCCCCCCCCCACTCCCACCGCAAAGATTGGTTTTGTGAACTAAGGCTGATTGAGCATGCTTAGACAACATAGGCCCATGAGAGAGCTCACACTACAATACTAATACTAATATTTTTATGCTGTCCATCTGACTAGGTTACCCCAGCCAGTCTGGGTGGCTTCCAACAAATGAAGAACATAAAGCACAGTAAAACATCAAACATGCAAAACTTCCCTATACAGGGATGCCCTCAGATGTCTTTTAAAAGTTATATTAAATTTATTTCCTTGACATCTGACGGGAGGGTGTTCCACAGGGCAGGTGCCACTACCGAGAAGGCCCTCTGCCTGGTTCCTTGTAACTTCGCTTCTTGAAGTGAGGGAACCAGCAGGAGACCATCAGAGGAGGACCTCAGTGTTCAGGCTGAGAGATAGGGATGGAGATGCTCCTTCAGGTATACTGGGCTGAGGCCGTTTAGGGCTTGAAAGGTCAGTACCAACACTTTGAATTGTGCTCAGAAGCATGCCCTGCTTGGTGTGCATAAGGTCCCAGCTTCAGCCCTCTGCATTTCCAGGCAAAGCTGGGACAAACTCCCTGCCAGAAATCTTGGAGAGCCCCTGCCAGTCAGTGCTGAGCTAAATGGCACTGGCAGAGGAAGGGCAGTGTGGTGGGTGCAGTCTGCCCCGGGTGTCATCCCTGAGGGGGGTGACATTGCCACCCCACCACCCTGGGATGCTCGCCGCAGGTGGCGCCCCCCTGGGATGCTTGCCCCGCCCCTGTGGGTGGCTAGCCCTGCCCCTGGGTGCTGGACCAATGGCCTGACTCAGTACAAGGCAGCTTCCTGCTGAGATACACACACACACACACACACGCACACATATACATGAGAAATTGTTTTAGTTGTGTTTTTATACATTACACATACACAAGTCTGTTTATTATTAAATTGCTTTGATAAACTGAATCAAATTCATGGACAGTGTCAATATAACACTGGAAGACACCCACAATGAACCATTCATTTAATGCACACCAAAGATTTAACTGAGCAGAAAGCTCAGGTAAAAATACCACCCAATAACTTCTCAGCAAATGAAGCCCCAAAGTGGGTGTCATTAGCACCTAGTAACACCCCGCCCCTTTCAATATTTTATTCTCAACCCTCAAAAGCCAGGAAACCCACTTTGGAAGATATTTTGGAAGCGGTTCCCTTGTGAAGGGTTTTCAGGGCTGGAAGAAGGAAACTGCTGGCAAACACAGAGGGGGTGTACCCAGTGCTGCTCCTACTCAGAGTATGAAATGAATGGCCATGGCTCACTTCTGTCTATTAACTGCAGTGGGTCTGCTCTGGGCAAAACGCTGTTGGGGGTAACCCAGACTCTTTCGCCTACTCACAGTTCTTCTGGAAACAACGCTCTAAACAAATGTTTGGAGGGTGCAAGAGGATGACAAGCAGTGAAGGGAGAGCCAATGGGGTGAATGGGGCAATGCCCCACTCATCTCCTACTGTCTTCTGTCAGATACAAACTATCTTCTTACTTATAACCAATCAGGGTGTGGTAATGCCTTTGTCCGCTGTTGGGCTTCCTGCCTCCTTCTGCCTATTAGTCCCAAGGGGAACCAACCACCAAAGGTGTCCTTTCCTTTTCCAATACAAGTGGTACAACCAATTTCTAGAAGAAGTTATCTTGTGAACTGCCCTGAGAGATTGTGATGAAGGGAGCTATATTATTAACAACAACAACAATTCAGATCAAAACCCCGAGGAGCGACAAATCTCAAGGCAGCGAGTAATGAACCCCACCTCCTGTTCCTGCCACAAGCCAACCAGACTGGGATGAAGATGCTACTACCCGGGCTATCAGAAGAGCCTGTCCTGGATCACATCAAAGGCACACCTAGACTCTCATCCTGGTAGCTGATCAGGTGCCTCTGAGAAGCCCACACAAAAGGGGCATGAAGGTGACAGCAGACTCACATCCTTGCTCTCCAGCAACTGGTATTCAGAGGTAGACTTTCCTTAATCTTGGAGGCTCTGTCAAAACCATTGACAGACCTCTCCAACTCCAGGGAAGTGTCTGATGTCTTTGTAAAGCCATCTAATGCAGAGGCAACCATTTCCACCTCTTGCTGCAATGAACAGTTATGTACTGCACGAAGAATAATACTTTCCGGTTACTCCTGGTCTACTGATTTCATTGGGCAGCCCTACATACTCAGCTTGACTTGACTTGACAAAGTTTTGTTCTTAATCTAGCTTTCCAAAGAAAATGTTATTGCACGTTGTTCTGCTTTTACGTAAAACATTTAGTTTTTACATTAAGTGGTGGTAGTGGAGAATCTACAAATAAACACATACATGATTTTTGCATGTTGCTAGGTGTCTTTCCCTGGGACAAGTGTTGCTGGACTTCAGCCCCAGCCAGCATGGCCAATGGGCAGAGAGGATGGCAGGTGTAGTCCACGATGTCTGGAGGGACTTCCCTCCTCTAGAGTGAACCTTGGTGGCTGAAACTTATGTGTGGTCCAGCCTCCTCTTTCCACCTGACAGTGGTGCAGAGTAGCAACTAATAGACTCTAGACTTAACAGCCCACTTCCCTTTAAGGTGGCCAGTTTCACTTATTTCACAATGCCTGAGTCAGCCCAGGATTTCATAGAATCATAGAATCGTTGAGTTGAAAGGGACCCAATGGTCATCTGGTCCAACCCCCTGCAATGCAGGAATCTCAGCTAAAGCATCAATGACAGGTGGCCATCCAACCTCTGGTTAAAAACATCAAAGAAGGAAAGTCAACAACCTCCAGAGGGAGACTTTTCCACGGTCGAACAGTCTGAAAGTTCTTCCTGGTGTTTAGTCGGAGTCTCCTTTCTTGGAACTTGAAACCATTGGTTCCAGTCCTACCCACCCAGAGTAGGAGATAACAAGCTTGCTTCCTCTTCCATGTGACAACCCTTGAGATATCACATATATCTAAACCGCAGCCCACCTTGGTCAGCCATAAAGCTTCTGAAAAATCCGTACTCCCCGTCATCTGGTAGACTGCTCCTGAACACGGAGGCTCCATTCCGCAACGGGGACTAGCAGCAGCCACTGAGGGCCAGAGAGCTAGCCTATCCCCCTGGGGGATGCGGTGAGTGAGATGGCCGCAGGACGGATGCATCTCACACCCCTCGCAGCGGATCTCCATGTGCACAGAGGCTTCTGAGGCCACACGTCCAATTCTCCGCCCCGTCCCCCGTCCCCCAAATATGCCGGATTAACCCTCTCTATCCTGGAAAGCTCTAGGGAAGCGCTGGGCAAGCCCTTTCCCCGGCGAGAGCGGAATCCACAAGAGCGCGCAGGCAGGGCGCAAAGGCCGGCGACGTGCCCAAGTCCTCGCGCTCGCCGGCCTCCTGGCGCGGCCCTGGCGAGGCAAGCGGGCGGAGCGGCGGCGGCGGCGGCAGCAGCAGCAGCCCCTCGCTCGCCGCCCCCTCCCCCCGCCAGTCTCCTCCCCGCGCCCCCTCCCCTCTGCTCCCCTCCCCTCGCCGCGCCTGCCTTTGCAGCATCCCGAGCCTTCCAGGCAGGCAGGCAGCCAGCCCAGCGCGCCTCCGTCCAGAAGCCGCGGCTCTAGCTCCCTCTCCCAGAGCGCCTGGCGGACACGGTCGCGGACGGAGCGAGCGAGCGAGCGAGCGAGCGTCCAAGCGGGGCGCGAGCGAGCCAGGCAGCGCCCCCTCCCCGATCCTCCTCCCTACCCCACTCCAGCCCCCGATCCTCCTCCTCCTTCTTCCCCCCCCCGCCGGCCTTGCCGCTCTCCTCGGAGCTCCATGGCCGCCTAGAGCCCCTGAGAGCGCCGCGCCATGGAGCCGCCGCCGGGCCCGGGTGCGCTCCTGCTTCGGCTCGGGCTCCTGCTATTGCCGCCGCTGCTGCGCCTGGCCGCCGCCGTGGAAGGTGAGTGCGAGCGGGCGACGATGAGGATGCTGAGCCGGGAAGGGCGCCCCGCGACGGCCAGCGCTCGGGGTTTTTTTGTGGGGAGGTGGTGGGTGGCGAGAGGAAGGGGGAGGGTCGAGGGTAGGGGAGCCGAGGCCGCTCAGCAAGAGCCCTTTCTCGGACCGGGAGAGCCAGCACCGCGTCGCTCTTTCTCCGGCGCCGGCTGCGGCTCCCAGCCCCCCTCGACGGGCGGCGCTCTCTGGGAAGCGGCCGCTGCCTTGGCAAACGCGCGCCGGAGCCCGGAGTCCGGGGCGCGCTGAAAGGCCGCTCCCTGGCCCGGCCTGGCCTGGCTGGCAGCGGCCGGGAGGAGGAAGGAGGCCCGGCCAGCGAGTTGCCTACGAGGATTTCGTGAGGGCGGCCCGGACTGGGCTGGGCTGGGCAGCAGTAGCTTCTCCTACGGTGGCTCCTCCAACGTGGCTTTGCCATTCGGATTTTGAAAGCTGCCTCGCTTCCTGGCGTTGGCGCGGCTCTGCTTCCAGAGCGTGGTTGGGCTTTTGTGCTGGTGGGGGAATGGAAAGGGAACGGGCACGGGCACGATGCTTGGGAGGTGGCCGCAGCCCAGGCTGGAACTTGCTCTCTCGTTTTGGGTTGCAGGAGGAGAATAGGGGAGCCCTCAGGAACCAGCGGGAATGGTGCCTGGGCCGTCGCCTCATCCTTTGACATCCTTTGACAGGTGGCCGTCACCTGGGGTGCTTAGGGACACAGGAAGCAGAGGCAGGCCGTCTAGCTCAATATTGCCCACACTCTGTGGCAGCTCTGTAGCAGTTCAGCAGGAAGCCTTTTCTAGAGATGCCAAGGGTTGAATCTGGGACCTTTTGCCTGTGAAGGCCTATCCCAAACAGGAACACTGAAAGCTGCGAGTCAGGGCATCAATTCATACAGCTCTATATTGTCTACACTGACTGGCAGCAGCTCTCCAGGGTTCCAGGTAATGGCTCTTCCCAGGTCTATGAAAAGGTGCCATGAATAGAACTTGGGATCTTCTGTATGTCAAACCTTTCATCTTCCATGAGGACAGGATGGTCCTCATTAACTAGCAGGAATGATGTCCCCACACGAACGGCCTCATCCTGTGACAGTTGGCCAGAAATTTGGGGAGGGGGGCGGAGCAGAAGAAAGGTGGGCTGCCCTTAGTGGCCAGCAGGAGCCGACATGTTCTGCAAGGTGGAGTAACAATGGGCTGCCTTCACTGACCCTCTAGGAGAAATGTGGTGGATGTTCTCATCTCACAGGTTTTGCCCTACTTGGTGCTTGTGCGTATGTGTTTATGAATGGGTTGCGCTCACGGCAGCAAGGCTGATGCATGAATGGACCTCATCCTGCAGTCACACAGCTAGGAAGTGGTCTGGAGGGGGTGATGGACCGCCTTCACTGACCACCGTGAATGAATGTTGCTTGTGCAATGCCATTTTGAGACACAAGTCGCAGGGCTGGTTCTGCCTCCCCCCATTCTGTCTCCGCAGAGATAGAGCACCCATCTTCCCTCTCCATTTCCTGCTAGATGTGGGCCCAGATGGACCTGGAAGTTACTACCTGGTGCTCTAGTACGACATGCTAAGTGAAAAGCCCAACTCTTGGCCATGTGCAATGTGCTGTGGCCTTCCTTCCTGGGAATACACCAAGCACAAATCCAAGACATGACATGCAACAGTCACTTTTAGGGGCGTGTCATTCCCCACCCCCACCCACGTCCAGGACTGAGGCAGGCACACATTTCGCTTCATGATTTGGGAGCCACTTACTGCCCTGTTGGAACTTCAGCTTTTTTCTCCCCCAACTTCCTGGTGGTGAACTGGTGGCAACCACAGATGCCAAATATTTTCGTTGCAGTGCTGACCGCGTGGCACTAGATTTGTGAGCAGGATTATTGTTGCAATATTTGGGGTTCTGCAGGCTTTTATGTATTTGCAGAAGTTCAGGGGATTGGGCAAGAGGGTTAAGAAATGGAGAAACACCTGCTTGGGGGGCAGCCCCCCTCCATGCTCTAGTTGTCTTGTAGCTACAGATTCATCAGTCATGACTTCCTTGGGTTTCTAAGGGTACTCTCAGATCCTGTCCTGTTGATTTGATTTTTGGGAGCGGGTGGATGAGTTCCAGATGATGTGACTTCTCATGAGAATTCCCTTACCCCAGTTAAAAACATTTAAACCACTGTTCTCTGCAACAAAATACTCAACGTGTGTGTGTGTGTGTGTGTGTGTGTGTGTGTGTGTGTGTGCAGGGAATCCACCACAATGTAAATATTGAGTTGTGTGTGGATGGATCACATGCCTCAAGCAGAATGCTGTAGATCCATGAATGCAGCCACCAATATTATTATTTTTTAGCTTTAGAAAGGGGTGTGGTGTTTGGATTTCAGTTGAAGCAGCTTTTGGAGTGGCTGTTTAAAATCTATTCTCATTTGTTTTCCAAACCCAAGACTCCTTCCTCCACCCCCCCCAATGGGTTTAGGAACATAGGAAGCTGCCTTCTACCAAATCCAACCATTGGTCCATCCACCTCATTACTACATGCTTTCCAGCATTTCAGGCAAGGGAGCATTCCCATCCTTACCTGGAGTTGCCAGGGACTGAACTTGGGACCTCCTGCATGCAAAGCTGATTCTCTGCTGCTTAGCTAAGGCTCATGATGCTCGGTCAGAAGCAGCGGAGAGAGAGAGATTGCGTGATTTAGAGCCAGCATGCAGCATGGAGGAAAGTGTGAACCACCCCTTTCCCCAGCTCTATTGGTGTAATCAAAATTGGAATCCCAGTGGCTATATATATTTATATAAAGCACTAAAGCAAAGAACGGAAAAAACCTTGGGAGATCTGATAACAGCTCCCCTGTGTCAATTTTGGCATTAAGATTCTGCCAAAGCCAGACTTCTATTGCTTCCCGCCCCCTTCCCCGCCCCATGTGAACTTGGTTACCTAAAATACTGTCATTGCAGGAAGTGCCCAAGTACAGGAAATACTCCTGTCTGAAATCCTGCAGAGCTGCTGTTAGTCAGAGTTGACAACACTGAGCTAAACGGATCAATTGTCTAGCAGCTTTCTATGTCTTAAGGGAAGGGCCTCAGCTCAGCAGTAAATCAGGTTTGCATGCAGAATGTCCCAGGTTCAATCCTTTGGCAAATCTAGCCAAGGGTTAGGTGCACTCTTATGTAACTGATTGATCACCACATTCCGGCAGATAGCACCTTCTAAGGAGGTCTGTTCCTCACAATGTAGAAAAAGGGCCTTTAGTGTGGTGGCACCAACCCTTTGGAACACCTTGTCCTTGAATATTAGGCAGGTGCTGTTTCTGGTGCCTTTTCCAAGCAGTTTCCTCTTCCAGCTATCATTTTAAGCCCGAAAACCTTCTGAGTGTTTATCTGAACTGGAATTGTGTTGCTGTTGTTGTTGTTGTTTTAATTATGGTTTTGTCGCTTGCTGTTTGTGGCCCTTGGCTTATTTGGGAATAATAACAAATAAACATATGGGGATCGCTGGCATGGAGTAAGGAGACAGAGGAAAGTTTCTCTTTCACACACACACAACAGCAGAACCTGTGGACACCCATGAATGTTGGAAAATTCAGGACAGAGGAAAGAGAAAGGACTTCTTCATGCGGTACATGGCTAAACTATGGAACTCATTCCTGCAGGAGGTGTGATTCAGCAGGGCTCTTTTTCCCCTTTTCCTTTTCAGCAAAGCTTTTCTTGGGACTGGCAGCAATGACTCTCTCAAGTTTCAGACCAGGAGGCTCTTGCAGCCTACTTGGAGGAATGAACCTGGAACTTTCTGCATGTAAAGCAGACGCCCAAATCTAAGCTGCAGCACTTAACGCTATTCTGTTCTAGAGATGCATTCAATTGATGTCTTTGGCAATATTTGAGAGGTCCCAGCTTAAGATTTGTCATGTTCAGCACCTTATAAAAAATAAAAACAAGAGTTGCCAACAAGGCTAAAGCACCTGGATTTTGACCATGGTGGTGGGATGCAGGGTTCAGATCCAGAATTTACATGGAACACTGCATGCACTAGTTTTTGGATCTGTGGCCTAAGGCAGTTAAAGGTTTCATAACACCTGAAGCTTTTTATTTTCACCAAAGTCAGTGTGAACAGTAGTGTGTGTGTGTGTGTGTTTGTGTGTGTGGAGTGCACAATCCCCATTAGCAACGGCAAGCATGGCCAGTGGCCAGGGATGATGGGAGTTGTAATAATAATAATAATAATAATAATAATAATAATAATAATAATTTATTTATGCCCCGCCCATCTGGCTGAGTTTCCCCAGCCACTCTGGGTGGCTCCCAATCAAGTATTAAAAACAATACAGCATTAAATATTAAAAACTTCCCTGAACAGGGCTGCCTTCAGATGTCTTTTAAAAATAGGATAGCTACTTATTTCCTTCACATCTGAAGGGAGGGTGTTCCACAGGGTGGGCGCCACTACCGAGAAGGCCCTCTGTCTGGTTCCCTGTAACCTTACTTCTTGCAATGAGGGAACCACCAGAAGGCCCTCGGCGCTGGACCTCAGTGTCCGGGCTGAACGATGGGGGTGGAGATGCTCCTTCAGGTATACAGGACCGAGGCCGTTTAGGGCTTTAAAGGTCAGCACCAACACTTTGAATTGTGCTCGGAAACGTACTGGGAGCCAATGCAGATCTCTCAGAACTGGTGTTATGTGGTCCCAGTGGCCACTCCCAGTCACCAGTAGTTCAAAATATCTGGAGGGCCAGGTGTAGACCAGATGTAGAGCTTGAACGGGAAACATGTGGCCCTTTAAATGGTGTTGGACTGCAACTCCCATCATTTGGAGGGCTGGAAGTTCCTCATTCCCACTTTAGAGAAGGAATTAAGCTGCCTCAAAAGCACCAACCAATAATACCTTTTAGGCTTAAGCTTGTCTCTCCTGGGACCTTCCCAGCTGAGTCCTTTGGATATTTGCACTGGTGTTCTTGAATGAAGGGCTGTGGGTTCTAATCCAATGCCATCTGTCTGGAGAAGGCATCCCGTGACACAGATCTCTTCCCTGGATAGAAGCAAGGCAGGCTGCTTTGAGAAACAGAAAATGAAACAGAAACACTCGACTGGCCTGCGGTGTGTGCATTGCTGATGCTTTCAAAGATAATGCTTTGCAGAGCCAAGCAGAATCACAAAAGAAACAGATGGGCAGGGAAAGAGTGGCCCTGGCTGCAGTTGTGGGAGATCTCCCACTGCTAGACATAAACAGGGAAACGTTAATGTCAAAGAAAGACAAGAGCGTGATCAGATGTGCACATTTAAATCCCACATTTGAATCTGGAACCATCTGAGGCTGGTGACAGCTACCCCATCTTCAGTGGCATCTGCGATGGCACTAAAGGTCTCCATCTGAAATGCAACAACCTGCAACTAAAATATTTACGCTAAATATTTTTAGATCAGCACATCTAGGTTTGAAATAGAGAGAGACAGAGTCCTCTTTATTCATGGAAGGTGAACAAGGGAGAGTTCCTTTTGCATCTGGTGACAGGATCTACTTTTTTAAAAATAGGAAGTGGAGGGAGAATTTTCTCCTGCTCTTTATCTCCCCTTTTCATATCCACCAAGAATTGTGTGTGTTGGGGGGGGGGAGAGAATACCTCTTGTCATTGGTGGCAACAGGAGGGTGTTTCTCTTTTGGGTCACGGGGTGAGGGGAAGAGTCCTGATAGGCCGGCAGCACTGATGATGCCGGTGATTTAGACAGCACCATCCACGTAAGTTGCTCTGGAGAAAGAATGAGATGACAGGTCCAGGCCTCTGAGCAGTTTACAGTCTAAAAATAGGCAGGAGGGAGACAACAGACGATGGGAAGCCGGGAAAGGGTATGTCATTCTTGCATTGCAACATCAGGAAGTGCCTTGTGTTGAGTCAGGTCGTTGGTTTGTCTGACTCGGGGTTGTCTACATTTGGGACAATGGAAATGCAAATGGAGTGGCCTCCAGACAGACTGTTGGACTCCAGTTCCCATCAGCCTGTATCTCCAATGGTCGATGGGAATTGTAGTCCAATGTCCATCCTTACTGGGGGATGTCAGGGATTGAACTCAAAAGCTTTTGCAAGCAGCTGAGCTTCGGATGCTGCTAATCTGCACAGAAATCTGCCTTACACTGTGTCACAGCATTGGTCTACCTAGTGGCTCTGCTGGATCTCAGACAGGGGTCTTTTCCAGCCCTAACTACTAAGGGTCACATACCTTTCTGGGTAACCTTCCGGGGGCTGCATATCAACAGTAGAAGAAGGAGTTTGGATTTGATATCCTGCTTTATCACTACTGAAGGAGTCTCAAAGTGGCTAACATTCTCCTTTCCCTTCCTCCCCCACAACAAACACTCTGTGAGGTGAGTGGGGCTGAGAGACTTCAGAGAAGTGTGACTAGCCCAAGGTCACCCAGCAGCTGCATGTGGAGGAGCGGAGATGCGAACCCGGTTCCCCAGATTACAAGTCCACTGCTCTTAACCACTACAACACACTGGCTCACAGACAGGACAGAGGCAGAAGTGGGCGGAGAAACACATATAAGGTTTATCTTTCTATAGTACCCTGGCCTAGCTATTCTCAGCCCTCCCTCTCTGTCCTCCAAGAAGCATCATTAGAGTTCAAGGACAAAGTCCAGCCAGGCAAAAACACTCTGGAGGGTGTAGAGCAGGGCCAGATGTGGACTGGGAAGAGGAGGGGTGGTTTGGGAAATTGCAGAGAGCTAGAGGAAGAGGGCCAGAGGGCTGCATTTAGTCGCCAGACCTGACGCTCCTCATCCCTGAATTAAAATGTCACAAAATTGTGAACAAAATGTCGAGTTCTCCAGAACTTTTCCATCGGCTGGATGTTAATCAAATTGGATTTGGGGTTCAGAGGGAAGGGGAAACTGGGCTTTATGTTGAAATTTAAAGGTTGGCTGTGCGTAAAAGCTTGGAGATGGAATATAAGGAAATATATGAGAACATAAGAGCACAAAAAGAGCTTGTTGGGGGATCAGACCAGTGGTCCATCTAGTCCAGCATCCTGTCTCACAGTGGCTGACCAGATGTTCTAGTGGGAAACCCATAAGCAGAATTCCAGCTCCCTTTTCATGATTTCCAGCAACTGGCATTCAGAAGCATTGCTGCCTCTAACCGTGCAGGCAGAGAATAGCCATCATGACTAGGAGCCTTTGATTACTCTCTCCTCCATGAATTTGTCCCATCCTCTTTTACAGCCATCCAAATCGGTGGCCATCACTGGTTCCTGGGGGAGCGAGTTCCACAGATTAACGGCATGAAGTTCTTTTCTCTGTCCGAACTCTTCCAACATTCTGCTTCATTGGATGTCCACGAGTTGGTGCGTGATTGTTTTTTCAGGCTGGGGGCCGGTTTACAAATTGACCCCCGAGACATGAGAAGTCAGAGGGGATGAAGTCGTGATAGGAGGGATCACAGAGAAATGTCAGCAGAGCACTTTCTAAACTGGGGTGGTTTTTTTGGGGGGGGGGTGTTTTAGATAGTTTTTGCATTTTGTTTTTAAGTTGTGTATCTGTTTACTGACCTGGAGTCCTTGGGGAGAGAGGACAGGCTACAAATTCAATAAAAGAATAAATAGCAAGGATTTGCTTGCATGCAACATCCAAGCTCCAGAGCTGTCCAAGGTCCATTGCTCAGGCTCAAGAAGGAGCAAAGCTGTCACTGACATGGCAGGAGGCTTCACAGCTTGTGATGGGATTTGTCAATGTTGGTGTCTCTCGGTTTTCTCCCCCCCCCCCAATCTTATGTCCAGTTCTCCATCACTCTGCATCAGTTTGCATTTAAAAAAGCAAAAAATAACCAGCATTTTACTGTGCATTCCTCCCAATATAGGAGACTGCCTTAAAAGTGAATTAGATCATTGCCCCATCTACTCCAGTATGGTCCACACTGACTGGCAGCACCTCTTCAGGGTTCCCAACAGGGGGACATTCCTAGCTATATCTGGAGATGCCAAGGACTGAGCTTGGGATCTACCACAGAGCACTGACCCTTCCCACCATAGGAAACTGCCTCATGCTGATTCAGACTGCTCGTTCAATTAAGTCAGTATTGTCTACTCTGACTGGCAGCAACTCTCCAGGGTTTATTTTAACTTTTAATTCCTTACATGGGCCAAGGGGCCCACGGTGGTGTGAAATGGTTCTCTTCCCCAAATTTTAGTCTCTCAACAACCATGTGATATAATACATATAGGATAGTGTTAGGCTTTGGGGAATCAGCTTCCTCCCCTGTAAATAAGCAGATCAAACAAAAGGAAATTCTTACAAGTTAGTTCCTTTAATAAATAAGGGACAAAGGAAAGCATCTACCTAGGAATGGCGGTGCTCCCAATTAAGGCTCACATCCCTTCCATCCCTATTAATCTACGTCACTCCTATGTCTTGTCTTCTAAGCTTGTAGCCTCTGCGCTTTCTGTTCTGAGACTTTCTGAGCTCTTCTTGACCTTGGGGAGGGTAGAAGAATGCTGTCCAATGACTGTGAATCTGTTAACCCTCTCTCTTCCAGTGTTTCCTCTCCTAGCTGTTCCCTATCCAGTATCTCCCAGCTTCTGCCTTCTGAACTATGCCCCTCTTTAAGCCACTGTTTCAAATCTATACTGTCCTCCTGCTCCTGAGAAGATTCAGGAGATTCAGAAGAGCAGGAGCAGAGGGATAGGGAGGCTCCCACCATTCCTCCTCAGTGCTGTTCTCCTCAGTACAGTCCCTGACAGATAGCTAAATTAGTAGAGCATGAGACTCTTAATGTCAGGCTTATAGGCTTGAGCCCCATGTTGGGCAAAAGATTTCTGCATTGCAGGGGGTTGGACTAGATGACCCTCGCGGTCCCTTCTGGCTCTACAGTTCTTTGATTCTATGATCCTATATCCTTTTAATGTGTTTATGGGAGGGGCGGTTATTGTTTTGTTATTGTTTTGTATTTTTATCTTTTATTTTTATGCTGTGAGCTGCCCAAGGATCTATGGATGAAGAGTGGTACAGTGGTGCCTCGCAAGATGGAATTAATTCGTTCCGTGAATTTTTTCGTCTAGCGAATTTTTCGTCTTGCGAAACACGGTTTCCCATAGGAATGCATTGAAAATCAATTAATGCGTTCCTATGGTCAAAAAAAGTCCAAACAAAGCCAAATTTGGTACAACAAGAGTTTATTAAGTGCTCTTTAAAGTCACACATACTGTAAAGAGCATTTTAAAATTCAAACCCAGATTTTTTAAAAAAAACAGCAGAGTGGCCCAATGGTCACAGAAAATCATAAAAATGCAGGGGAAAAAACCACAAGCTTCCAGATTCTTGCAAACCCCTTCCCAACACCAAGTCCTTGAATTCCAAACACCCCAACCCCAAATCCAAAACCCCCCAAAAAAGTTTTAAAAGCTTAACTTACCAAATGGCTGCAAAAGAAGTTTTGGAAAAGCTTCAAAAATCACCAAAGTCTTTAAAAACCTCAAAAAAGGCTACTATGTACACTGTGTTCTATGAGTTGCTCCTCAAAGTCAAGTCGCAACTGTATTAACAGTGTTAAGAAAAAGGAAACAAACTTGCAAGACGTTTTCGTCTTGCGAAGCAAGCCCATAGAGAAATTCGTCTTGCGAAGCAGCTCAAAAACGGAAAACCCTTTCGTCTAGCGAGTTTTCCGTCTTACGAGGCATTCGTCTTGCGGGGCACCACTGTATATACCAGTGTTAATAATAATAATAATAATAATAATAATAATAATAATAATAATAATACAGTGGAAAAACAGTGAGCTTTATAGCTGAGTGGGGACTGAAATCTTGGTCTTCAATGCACTAACCACTAAAGCACACTGCCTTCAGGCTGCAACTCCCCCAGCCTGGTGAAACCAAGGCTTTAACCTAGGACCTTCTGAATCCAAGCCAGCTGCTCTACCGCTGAACTACACCACAATCGTACTGCATGCTTACTCAGACGTAAGTCCTACTGTGTTCAGGATTGCAACCTTGTAGTAGTTGTTGTTGTTTAGTCGTTTAGTCGTATCCAACACTTCGTGACCCCATGGACCAGAGCACGCCAGGCACTCCTGTCTTCCACTGCCTCCCGCAATTTGGTCAAATTTATGCTGGTAGCTTTGAGAACACTGTCCAACCATCTCGTCCTCTGTTGTCCCCTTCTTCTTGTGCCCTCCATCTTTCCCAGCATCAGGGTCTTTTCCAGGGAGTCTTCTCTTCTCATGAGGTGGCCTCAGCTTCAGGATCTGTCCTTCCAGTGAGCACTTAGGGCTGATTTCCATAAGAATGGATAGGTTTGATCTTCTTGCAGTCCATGGGACTCTCAAGAGTCTCCTCCAGCACCATAATTCTTCGGCAATCAGCCTTCTTTATGGTTCAATTGCAAGCTTAGAAGAACCCTTATTGTTCAGCCCCTGTTGAAAGTCCATTCTGCAGCCAAGGTCCTCAGTGGCATCTGCCAGCATCCTATCAAATAGTGGCAGAAGATCCCAGGTGAGTTTTGTGAGGGAAAGCAGACAGGTCTGGGGCTGTCAAATCTGGAGAATACAAAGCACATTGACTTCTTTCCCCCTCCTCGCTCCCCTTTCAAATATTTAAAAGCATGTCAGAAAGGAGAGGAAGAATCGTTGTTGTTTTTTATCCAGCAAAGGTAGGACAAGGAAGACAGATCTGGGCTAAGCTGTGTCAGAATGTTCGAAGTGATAAGATCAGCCAAGCAGCCTGGGCGATTCACTTTCCTGAAGGGTTTCAAGAAGAGACTGAATGGGCACTGCGAGAGGTGGCCTTTTGGTACAGGGTGGGGAGAGCTTTTTTAGTCTGACGGCCAGATTCTCACCTGGGCAGCCTTCCAGGGGCCACCTGCCAGGGGTTGGCAGGACTAGAAGGAAAAGTGGGTGTGAATTTTAACAACTGTATAGTAGGCGAGGCTCTGCAAACCCTGACAGCCGCCTCTCTATCCTCCCTCCAGGCAAGCAAGAAGAATTGTCAGAGTTCAAGGACCCACTCCAGCCAGGGAAAAGCAAGAAAGGAGGACTGGTGAGGGGTGGCCTTGGGAGAAGGGTGTGTGGCTGGCAAGGCCTGAGGGCCACATAGAGAGGCCTGGAGGGCCGCATTTGGCTGCTGGAGCTGAGGTTCCCCATCCCTGTTTCAGTACGTTAGATACCCTGCTAGATGGTGGTAGCTGTGATTAGGGTGATGATCAACATTATTAATAACAATTTCTATTTATGCATTAAATGTGTGATTGATATTGACCTTGAAGTGCTCTGGCAAATGAGGACACCAGCAAGCCTGAATCCAGGGCAAAAACACTTTGGATGCTTCGAGCAATAATTACAGGAAAGATTTGCTTAAACTTTAAATTGGATTTTTAATTTAAAAAAATCAATTATAGCCAGCCTCTCTCTCTCTCTCCTTCACCCTCCCCTGTCACACGCCTTTAAAAAGAATTAAATAACCTGATTTTAAAATGAAAACTGCACTTACTACAAACAGACATGCCTAAATACCATAGTTATCAGAATGGCTTAAAAAGACTTTTGCGGTGGTGAAATACCTGTAGAATTTGCTCTCTAAATACAGCACAGCAGGTCATGTATTTATGATAATGGCAGGCAGGCAGGGGGCACTCTTGGCCTTACCTGGAGATGCCCAGGTATTAGGAAAGGCTAAGGGGGACGCGGGTGGTGATGTGGGTTAAACCACAGAGCCTAGGACTTGCTGATCAGAAGGTTGGCGGTTTGAATCCCCGCAACAGGGTGAGCTCCTGTTGCTCGGTCCCTGCTCCTGCCAACCTAGCAGTTCGAAAGCATGTCAAAGTGCAAGTAAATAAATAGGTACTGCTCCGGTGGGAAGGTAAACGGCATTTCCATGCGCTGCTCTGGTTCGCCAGAAGTGGCTTAGTCATGCTGACCACATGACCTGGAAGCTGTACGCCGGCTCCCTCAGCCAGTAAAGCGAGATGAGCACCGCAACCCCAGAGTCGGCCGTGACTGGACCTAATGGTCAGGGGTCCCTTTACCTTTACCTTTAGGGGGGAAAGAATCTACTTTTCATGCAGAAGGTCCCAGATTCAATCTCCATGTAGGTCTGGGAAGCGCTTCTGCTGGAAGCATCTTCATGAGCTGCTGCCAGTCAGTGTAGACAATACTGAGGTAGATGGACCAGTAATTTGACTCCACAAAAAGCAGCTTCCTATGTTGGGGGTTGCACCTGAGCTGTTCTGCATGCAGTGCTCCAGCTCTCTTGCTGATCTGCAGATGTTCCTAATGAACACATGTTAGAACAGGAGTCCATCCGACTGGCAGAACAGGGTGCCAAACTAGGTTGTCCATTGGCCTGATCCAGCAGGCTCGTCTGGTGTTCTTCTGTCCCTGCCCCCATTGGAAGTGCCCTGCATCCCATTAAAATAGTGTCCTCCCCTTCAGAGATGTCAGCTCTCTCCGATAGTGAGAGCAGCAATGTGGCCATCGGTTTTCTTCTGGGCAGAACAGCATGGGCTGTGGGGAACCTTGGAGTGGGGCATCTCTCCACTCCCCACCCCTCGTCATCCAAGCAGTGTGGATCTGCAGCTGAGCCCCCCTGCCATCCCCCAGATCAGCCTGGTTACGTGGCCTTTGACTGAGTTCATTGCTATACCCCAGGGCTTCCTCTGCAGTGCTGGGCTCTCTGTGTGTGTGTTTTATGGGTCGTGGGACTTTGCCAACAGTTGAATCACAGCTGAAACCTCGCAGAGCAGTCAAAAGAAATGTTGAGGCTGGGATTATGTTACCCGCCCTCCCTGTAAAAGACTCTATAAAGGGTCCATTAAGCAGCCGAAGGACCTTTCTTTTTGGCTGAAGGCTTCTGCTGGAGGATGGAGATTGCTTTGGTGGCCTTTGTTGGGATAAGAGTGTGGGAGGAGGGCTCTTCACAATGACAGACTCCTGGAACATGACCTCAGAACTCATCGCTTTGTCTTGTCCCTTGCAGGGGAGCAGAGTGTTTGTGTGTACTGAGCCCCCCTGTTGGCTTGAAGACCCCAAGTGCTTGTTTTTTCAGGTGCCCAAAGTATCAATTCTGGGGGGTTTGCAACCTTGATGGGGGCAAGGCTGCAGGATGGAGGACAACGCTTTCATTACTTTGTAGATGTGCAGCCTTGGTAGTACCTGGTAGCCATGTAGTCATGTTCAGAGGTCATAATATCCAGATTTTGTGGACAATTGAGGACCCTTGTGGGATACCAAGATGCATCTGTGGGGGCTTCTTGGTAGTTCCACTGCCCTTGGAAGTTTGGAGGAAGTTGTGGGCTGGGAGAGGATGGTCTCTCTGGCAGCCCTTAAACTGTGGGATGCCCTCCTCACAGAGGTGAGTCCAGTACCTTATCATACAGTGTTTGTCTTATGCTGAAGAGACCTCTTTACTCTGACCTTTAACACACACACACACACACACAAACACACACACACACACACACACACACACACACACACACCTGAAAGATGGAGCAAACAAATTTCTCTCTGCTGCTCTAGAGGGTAGGACCCAAGCCAATGGATTCAAATTACAAGAAGAGTGATCCCAACTAAACATCAGGAGAACTTTCTAATGGTAAGAACTTCTTGACAGTGGAATGTACTACCCCAGAAGGTGGTAGACTCTGTTTCATTGGAGGTTTCTAAAGAGGAGTCGGATGCTCCTCTGTCAGGGATTTTTTAGCTGTGATTCCTAAATTGTAGGGGGTTGGACCAGATGATCCTTGGGGTCCATCCCAACTACACAGTGGTACCTCGGGTTACATATGCTTCAGGTTACATACGCTTCAGATTACAGACTCCGCTAACCCAGAAATAGTACCTCGGGTTAAGAACTTTGCTTCAGGATGAGAACAGAAATTGTGCTCCAGCGGTGCGGCAGCAGTGGGAGACCCCATTAGCTAAAGCGGTGCTTCAGGTTAAGAACAGTTTTAGGTTAAGAACAGACCTCCGGAACGAATTAAGTACTTAACCCAAGGTACCACTGTACAAGTCTATGATTCACTGATTCTATATGTACATCTTTAGGACCATCTTCTGATTGCAAGTTGCTTTAACAGATGTTAATCATGGGTTGTAGCCAACTCGGACTTACTCAGAGTAGACCTGTTGAAATGAACTGACCTGTATGCCATGCCCATCAACTTCAGGCATGAGCAGAGCTAACATCGGAAGCAACCTGTTGTATTTTAATATTATCATACTCCCCGGGACCTTATGGCAAATGATAGGTAAGATATCTACATCATCATTGCCTGATGCAGTGGGAAATGGGAGTCTGAGCTGGATTGCCCTTTGCCCTGAACCAGGCAGCCTCTTCTTATATAAACTGTCACAGTCTGATGCATGCCCATTGTTTTGTCGTGTTCTGTTTGAGCTGGGAGGATTGCTGCCATGGTCAGAGGGATGCAGAGACGGGATATTCCTAGTTGCAGTTGCCTTGTAAGAATGAAAGAAAATCCTGGGGGAGACTGTGCTGAGTGAAAATCCTGGGATTTGGACACCCTTCTCGAATCTAGCCGGCTTGCCAGTGCTGTCTGTTTCAGGGTCCTTTGTTTTTGGACAGAGCTGGAAATCAAACACGTCACGCCGTATTTGGGCATATTTGGGGGGGAGAGAGAGAGAGATGTGCAACTTTGGAAGCGGGAATCCCCTTGCTGAAGATCATGTGCAAAGCCACGACTCGCTGTGCTTGCCCTCAGCGGGGTTGGGAACATTTGCCTCTGCGCTCCAGCCTCCCCACCTAATGCTTTTGTTCAGCACTGAATATGCTCCCGGCGCTGCATTCTGCCTCCTTACGCTGCACATTTCTTTTAGCGCAGGGATTTGGAAATGTGGATGATTCATGCTGTTGCGTGTTTGGAAACAGCCTCTCGTTCACCCCTCTATTGGTGAAAGTTTTGGACTGGGCCTCCTTGACACAAGGCAGATCCAGCTCTTCCTGATGGCAGTGGGGAATTCAGTGGGCGGAATCTGCTTTTCTGCAATGGTTCTCCTTCCTCCAGCCTCATCTACAAGAGCACTTCTTTCGCAGAAGCGAGCTCGTTCCTTAGGGCACTAGAGAGAGGTGGATCTGCCTAGCTCTAGCCTGTGACAATCTTGCACACATCACCCACCGTAGTTTATTCCTAGGAATGTTGGAAAATTCTGACACCCCCAAAATGGAAATGGAAGCAGCAATTGCTAATGTCCATGCATTCATCTCATGTTTGGGATGGAAATCAGAGCCTTCCTCAGTTCTAACCAACCCCGTGTTGAACAGAGAAGGTCTGCAGGGGAGATCTATTTAATGTTCATCTGAATGCAAGTAGAACACCTCGCATGACTGGAGATCCATCTTTATTCGGATGTTTGACCGCATAGATAATTCTACTGGCATTCACGCGAAACAAGTAGAAGCTGCCTTTGGATATTCTCTGCTCAACATCAAGATGGTTGTAGATTGAGCATATGTAGCAATGCTCACAGACATTGGGAGCGAGGCTTGCAAGCATTTCCCTGCCTCCTGCCCATGGATATAGAGGCCACATGGTTCAGGCAAATTCGTTAACATGCTTCCTTTCCAGCGTTCAAAATTCACCGGGGGCCAGGTGCATTTTGCACCTGGCTATTGGCCAGTTGCAACCAAGTGAAGATACCTGGGTGCCAGGATAGTGCCTGATGTCTCCACCATCTGGAGGTGCATACCTGGAGATCCAGTGTGGTGTAGTGGTTAAGAGGGAAGACTTGTAATCTGGTGAACTGGGTTCGTGTCTCCACTCCTCCACATGCAGCTGCTGGGTGACCTTGGGCTAGTCACACTTCTTTGAAGTCTCTCAGCCCCTCACAGAGTGTTTGTTGTGGGGGAGGAAGGGAAAGGAGAATGTTAGCCACTTTGAGACTCCTTCGGGTAGTGATAAAGCGGGATACCGAATCCAAACTCTTCTTCTCTTCTTTTTCTTTGATCTTGCCTGTTTTCACACACTAACAATACACACTGTAGAATTCTATCCATGATATTTTATCTGCACAATCAGAATGAATTTCAGGAACCAAAAAGTCGTATTGAAAAACGTGACTTTCCTGCCATCTGGCCCTAAAAAGGGGCAACTAGGCATTCCGTTTTGGCAGCTGTGGTTTGAGGAGCCAGTTGGCGCCTAGCTTATATATCTGAGTTTCTAACACTGTTTCTAACACTTTCTAACATTTCTTTGATCTACATCCAGATCACAGACGCACCCTTAAGCTCCTTGGAATCCTTGCTTCACTTTGGGTTGCTTCGGAGAGATCTTGCTTCAGTTCCCAATTCTGGATGCCTTCAAATCCTTTGCCCATCCCTACTCTCTACCCAGCTTCCAAGCCTGCATTAAATGCAGCTCATGCATTGCTAAGCATTTTCTCTCAAGTGGGTTAAAGTTGCAGAGAGGGTGTGTGTGTGTGTGTGTGTGTGTGTGTGTGTGTGTGTGTGTGTGTCGCAGGGTCAGATTCTGCTCATGTTACCTGACCCTCTGCTTGTCAGGTATTCCTAACCCCTTGCATGATGCACAGGTATTTCAATCAAGCCATGTTATACTAAAAAAAAGGGGGAAATGAGGTTTCACTTTGAGGTATGTAGAAGAGACCCAGTTTTGTTATTTAAGATTTCTACATAGCCCTGTTTCAAGTTCAAGAGGCAGGCGATGCTTTTAATTTGCAATACATCAAAAGGCTTTCAGAGATGGCAAGGGTGCCTGTGTCACTGAAATATATATACTTCTGCGTGGTGTGGAGAAAGTAGAAGGTTTTTCCCCTCCCTTGACGTACTATAACTCAGGCATTCGGTGAAATGAATGAGCAGTAGATTTAGGACAGATGAAAGGAAGTCCTTCCCTATACGACAAATAATTAATTTAGACCAAGGGTTGCCAGGGTTGCACATTGTGATTTTGGAGTGAGTACAATCAGCGGCACCTTTCTCATAATTTGAATCCACTGGCTTGGGTCCTACCCTCTGAAGCAGCAGAAAAGAAGCTCGCTCCATCTCCCATTCATATATTGGAAGATGGTTATCATATCACCTCTCAGCCTTCTCTTCTAAAAGGCTAAACATGCCTAACTCTCTCAACCATTCCTCATAAGGCTTGGTTTGCAGACCCTTGATCATCTCGGTTGTTCTCCTTTGCACACATTCCAGCTTGAGGCTACCAATGCATGGGAGATGAGCGACCCAGGAAGAGCTATTAAAAGGCATCAAAGGCCCTTGAGTCTCCAGCAACAATGCTGGATTAAGGGAGTATCACTAAGATACACACCTTCTGAATGAAACATATGGGCTTGGGAACCAAGCTGCTGTGAGTGCCTTTAGACAAGATGCTGCGCTAGATGGATCCAGCAGAATTCTCCTTGCGTTCTTATGAATGGCAAACTCATATGAACTAATATGCATGGCATACATGTGATCTTCCACTAAGGAATGTATGCAAAGCATGTGCATCTCTACGGTGTCTTGCAACAAGGCTGCTTGATGCAAATCAATGTGTTGCAGTTGTTCTTTTACCGTTTTCCCTGTATTCTTATGTCCCAGCCACCGAAATCAATGAATTTGGCTTGCTTATGCTATCACCCCTCCTGATCACCTTGTTTGGAAAAGGACTTTTGCAAAGGAAGCTGCCTTAAACCGAGTCAGACCACTAGGAGACAGAGAAAGGAGAGGGGAAAGCAGGGTAAGAATGCACACTCTGTGGGGTTGGAGCCAGGGACATAGGGAGCTGAAAAGTCAGATCCCCAGTTATCTCAGTTGGTTAGAGTGTAGCGTTGATAACGCCAGAGTCATGGGTTCAGTCCCCATACAGACATATTCCTGCATTTCAGGGACTTGGACTAGATGACCCTTGGGGTCCCTTCCAACTCTGTTGTTGTTGTTTAGTCGTGTCTGACTCTTCGTGACCCCATGGACCAGAGCATGCCAGGCACTCCTGTCTTCCACTGCCTCCCACAGTTTGGCCAGGCTCATGTTTGTAGCTTCGAGAACACTATCCAACCATCTTGTCCTCTGTTGTCCCCTTCTCCTTGTGCCCTCAATCTTTCCCAACATCAGGGTCTTTTCCAGGGAGTCTTCTCTTCTCATGAGATGGCCAAAGTATTGGAGCCTCAACTTCACGATCTGTCCTTCCAGTGAGCACTCAGGGCTAATTTCCTTAAGAATGGATACGTTTGATCTTCTTGCAGTCCATGAGACTCTCAAGAGTCTCCTCCAGCACCATAATTCAAAAGCATCAATTCTTCGGCGATCAGCCTTCTTGATGGTCCAGCTCTCACTTCCATACATCACTACTGGGAAAACCATGGCTTTAACTATACGGACCTTAAACTCCATGGACAAAGGCAGCAGGCTTCCAACTCTACAACTCTGCAAATTCATTGGTCCATCCAGCTCATTCATGCTTGGCTATAGCAGCCTCTTTTATCCAGCTGGCTTCAATCTAGGACAATCTAGCGGCGTCTCCACCCCCATCGTTCTGCCCGGACGCTGAGGTCCAGCGCCGAGGGCCTTCTGGTGGTTCCCTCCCTGCAAGAAGTGATGTTACAGGGAACCAGGCAAAGGGCCTTCTCGGTAGTGGTTCCCGCCCTGTGGAACACCCTCCCATCAGATGTCAAAGAGATAAACAGCTACCTAACATTTAGAAGACATCTGTTCAGGGAAGTTTTTAATGTGTCACATTTAATGTATTTTTTATCTTTGTTGGAAGCTGCCCAGAGTGGCTGGGGAAGCCCAGCCAGATGGGCGGGGAACAAATAATAAATAAATTATTATTATTATTATTATTATTATTATTATTATTATTATTATTATTATACTGATGGGGTTGTCATCCAGAACATTGGGAGGGCGCCAGGTTGGGGAAGACTGGTCCACAGTAATCAGCAGCATCACTCTAGGTTAATGGTAGGCAACCTTAGCCCTGGGTGCCAAACGTGGCCTTCCAAGCCTCACCACTTGGCCCTTGGGACTCTCTCAGGCCACACACCCCTCCCCAGCCACACCCTCTCTCCCCAGGTAACACTCCTCATTGACCTTGCTAGAAGACACCCACCTTGGGTCTCTCTGGCTGGCTGGAACATATTCCCAAACTCTGATGAGGACTCTTGCTGGATGGAAGATTAAAATGGGTGTGTGTGTGTGTTTGTGTACAAACTAGGGGTGAAATTTGCATGAGTTGCTCTGCCCTTAGTGGCTCTGGCCATCAACTTGGATGGCTTTAGATGAAGATGTGGCAAATTCATGGAAGGGAAGGCTCTTGATAACTACTAGATGGGTCACTGGCCTGATCTAACAGGGCTCTCTTTGTGTTCTTCAAACCCTCCTTGGATGGTCGGGGTTTTGGAAGGACTTCTTTCTTTTCCCTGCTCTGATACTAGGCCAGCCTGGGCTCATTCAGTGGAGATTTAGGTCAGTTTGCCTGCTTTAGCTGCTAGCACAGCTGTTCTCCGTTCTGCGGCTGGCTCTGAGGAATCAGAGCAGAGCAGGCTAGACCGCAAAAATCTGTACCTCTGGCAGGAGTTGGGATGCAAACCTTTCTGTAGGGCAGCCTTTCTCAACCTGTGGGTCCCCAGATGTTGTTGAACTACAACTCTCATCACCCCTAGCTAGCAAGGCCAGAGCTCAGGGATGATGGGAGTTGTAGTCCAACAACATCTGGGGACCCACAGGTTGAGAACCGCTGCTGTAGGGTTTTTTCCCTACTCATACAGAGCCTGCCCCCGCCTTGCCTCATCTTAGGGTTGATGCAGTGGGATTAAATGTCAATCACCCTGTACTGCATGTTCTGGGGAAATATACAAGCCTACAAGGAGCAGTGAGGGGCCTCCTTGCCAGTCCCAAGAGTTGCTCCCTACAGATGCTCAGATGAGGGAACAACGTGCAGTGCAACTCAACACAGCAGGTCTAGTAGGTCACGTGACATGGGCCAATCTGAAGCTAGGGCAGGTGGTCCCCGGATGGGACAGCCACACAACAGCCCATAATCCTCCTGGCCAAAAAAAAAAAGTCAGGTGACACTCAATGGCCAATTTTGCACCACCACCCAATAGGAAAACGGCAAAATTTGCTCAGTCCTGGGCTACTTGTTAGTGAGGGAGGTCACCAGGCCCCTCCTCCACGCTGTCAAAGTCTGGATCTTCAACGAGTCAGCCTGTCCCTTGTCCGCTCTCAGGCCTGAGTGCCTGACACAAAACTGGTTCTGGAGGCAAACCAAGCAGCCTGGCATTTTCAAGATCATGCCCTCCAACATTTCTCCAATGAAAATAGGGACATCCATAATAATAATAGTTTTTACCCCACCCATCTGACTGGGTTGCCCAAGCCACTCTGGACAGCTTCCAACACACACACACACACACACACACACACACACACACACATTAAGCATCTAGAAAACTTCCCTATGCAAGGCTGCCTTCAGATATCTTCTAAAAGTTGTATAGTTGCTTTCTCCTTTGTTCACATAACTCCATACCGTCCAGCAGTTCTCCAATGAAAATAGGGACGTTCTAGGAAAAGTGGGACCAAACCATTCTGGAATCAAATCAGAAACCAGGATGGCTTCTGTAAATCCAGGACTGTCCCTGGAAAATAGGGGCATTTGGAGAGTCTGCAAGCTGCAACACCTGACAGGTGTTGGCTATCCCCGGATCAAGAAGAAAAACAAGTGATGTTTGCTGATGCAAGGGCCAGTCCCTGGGTGGTGGGTTCCCGTCTTGGCTCCTTGCATCAAAGCTAGGCAGGATGGCTACCTTCCCCAGTCCTTGTCGTGTTAACAATATCCCCGCATGTAGAAATGGAGCAGCCAAATCTTCCCCTCACCTTTCTGCCATACAGCAAGAAAAAACTTCAGCAGAGTAATTTCTGTGCACCAGGTTGCCTTTAAATCAATTGTGGGGAAAGTCTTTCAACCTGAGGGCAACTATTCCTCCTGGAAAATCTTTGGAAGGGAGGCACATGTCACTGGTGGGTGGGGCCAGAAACAGAAGTGGGCGGAGCATCCAATGCAAACTTCAACTTTCTACAAATGTTTCTCTGCACCATACCTTTATGCGCCTCTGTGATCATTCTACATCACTCCCCTTTATCGCTTCCCCCCAATTTGTTGTTGTTTAGTCGTTTAGTCATGTCTGACTCTTCGTAACCCCATGGATCAGAGCACACCAGGCCCTCCTGTCTTCCACTGCCTCCCGCAGTTTGGTCAAACTCATGCTGGTAGCTTCCAGAACACTGTCCAACCATCTTGTCCTCTGTCGTCCCCTTCTCCTTGTGCCCTCAATCTTTCCCAACATCAGGGTCTTTTCCAGGGAGTCTTCTCTTCTCATGAGGCGGCCAAAGTATTGGAGCCTCAGCTTCAGGATCTGTCCTTCCAGTGAGCACTCAGAGCTGATTTCCTTAAGAATGGATAGGTTTGATCTTCTTGCAGTCCATGGGACTCTCAAGAGTCTCCTCCAGCACCATAATTCAAAAGCATAAATTCTTCGGCAATCAGCCTTCTTGATGGTCCAGCTCTCACTTCCATACATCACTACTGGGAAAACCTTAGCTTTTACTATATGGACCTTTGTTGGCAAGGTGATGTCTCTGCTTTTTAAGATGCTGTCTAGGTTTGTCGTTTCTTTTCTCCCAAGAAGCAGGTGTCTTTTAATTTCGTGACTTCTGTCACCATAAAAAGCCCCAAATATAGCCTTTCCTCCTAAGCGGGTGCATTTTTGTAAACCTTTCTTGGCTGGAGAACTGCATGGCAAAATTTGGACTTTGAAGGGTGGCTGTGTTTTAGAGAATGTGGATGAGGTAGATTTGCTGTTAAATACAAACGTAATCAAAAGGATACCTTGGAATATCCTACTATTGTGTGGATTCTCCTTGCAATGCAGAGATGCTCGCATCCATTTTGACTGACTGCCCACTGTTGTTTTTCTGCTGCACATGACTGGGATTGTACATGTGGTTGAGCATGACCTGCGTGCACACGCAAGGGTACATGCATGCCTTTTAAAAATAGGGGAAACTAAGCACCGGTGGAGAGCCCCACTGGATGAGACAAAAGCACCACCAAGCCTGGCATCCTGTTTACTTGCATGCTTGTACACCCGCTGCTGTGCTGCTAGCGCTCCCCTGTGCCATTGATACGCACACTCTTGCCACCAGAGCATCCCAAAACGGAGTCCCTTTTCCTTCTCACTTGTCCTCCTCGCCAGCCATTTCTTGGGTAGAAGCCCGTGCGGAGCTGGCAACAGTTGCCTGCTTTGCAGCCTGTCAGTTAAAGCACCAAAATCTGGAGCTCTTGGCTGTTGCGGAAATGCAGAAGGCCAAGAGCAAATAATTGCGGAGAGGGTATGGGTGGATATCTCCCAGCCCTGGCTCATCTTCATGAGGTTTTGACCCTCTGAGCAGCTTCCTAGCAGGAAGCAGGATCTGTCTGGAGCTGAGCAGTCAAGGTCGGTGCTTGTACACCCTGCAGAACTTCCTGCAGGACTCAAAGACCCTGGGTGGAGTCCTCATTTACTGAGCAAACCTTTTGGCTGCAGTAGCTCCACATCAGCATATTACCCTTGGTGCTGAAAGCACCTCACTGCTTGCCAGAACATCACCAAGTCAATATTACTGCTAGTGAGAACCAGTGTGGCATAGTGGTTAGAGCATCAGACTAAGACCTGGGAGACCAGGGTTCGAATCCTTGCTCGGCCATAAAGCTCACTGGGTGTGACCATAGGCCAGTCACTGGCTCTCTGCCCAATCTGCCTCACAGGGTTGTTGCGGGGATTAAATGTGCACCACTTTGAGCTCCTCGGAGGAAAAAGTGGGCTATATATGCCATTAATAGTAATAATTAATGAAATTAGGGCAGAAAGCCCTCAACGGTCTAGGACCATGGCTCTTAAACACAGGCCACATTATTGTAATCATCTGAGGAAGCAGGCCTGACTTTCCCACAGTTACAGTATTCACATATTCCTCTACTTTGTATGCAAACCAAAGCTTTATAGCTTAGTGGCACCAGTAATTTGGAATGCTGTTTCTATTGAATTGTAGACAGGCACCTACAATTATTCTATTTTGAAACGTACTCAAAACATTTTCATTTCACCAAGCTTTTCAGAGAATTTGGTCACACACAGATACTCGTGAGTAGCACCTGCAGATACATGGTAGTTCCGCGAGGGAAAGGGCCTTCTCACAACTCTCGGCACTGTTTGTTAACTAAAGCTGCCAGGATCCTTTCGTGGAAACCACGACTGTTTAAAGTGGCATCACCATCATCATAATTTTATTATTTATACCCGCCCACTCTAGGTGGCTTACAGTACACAGTGTACATAGTGCTTCAAATTTTTTTGCAAGTACAGTGGTACCTCAGGTTAAGAACTTAATTCGTTCTGGAGGTCTGTTCTTAACCTGAAACTGTTCTTAACTTGAAGTACCACTTTAGCTAATGGGGCCTCCTGCTGCCGCTGCACGGCCGCTGTGTGATTTCTGTTCTCATCCTGAAGCAAAGCTCTTAACCTGAGGTACTATTTTTGGGTTAGCAGAGTCTGTAACCTGAAGCGTCCGTAACTTGAGATACCACTGTAAAGCTTTTGAATGTTAAAGTCTGGACATGGGATTAATTTCTAAAGAAGGATGTCAGTCATATATATGATTTTAGGTTCTTAGCTGCGATTTCACTACTCTGACTCCAACAGATCCTGCATGCATGTATGACGTTCTTATTGTCCATGAGGTTTCCTCGACTGGATCATGGGAGTACGGGACTAGGCAAGCCTAGCTCTAACCACTGTACTTTACTCTCCTCTCTGCCATTTCGGCAGAGCAGATCCCCATGGATCTGCCCCTGCAGCGCCAGGGCCCAGCCCCAAAGCCACCCTTCTGCCTTGTGTGTGGCCTTGCCTCACACCCGGTGCCTTGGCGTGGCGAAATGTGGCAGGTCGTGTGCCGTGGAGACTTTGGTGTCTGCACGGCTGCCGTTTGCACTTGAAAGATTTGAGGCCTGCGAAAAGGAAAAAGGGGGAGGGAAAAAAAGAAGCATTTAATTATCTGGGCAATTAATTCCACTCAGTATAGCTCGTGGGGAGGGGGTAGACCCGATGTCAATGGGGACGCTTATTTAATGAGGTAATGATGCTGGGGGGGGGGAGACCTGAAAACCCCTGGTGAATTCCTCAGCCAGGGAAGGAGGGAGGAAGAATCCACCTGAATAAAGGGGGGGGGCCGACAGTTGGAGAAGAGGTTGCCTTTATGGAGGCACAAAAGATTTCCGAATTCCCCCAGCCTCCGCAGCTGCCCCCACCTCAGCCCCACGTCTGGGAATGCTGCCCACAACAACTTGGGCTATGGGAGACGCCTCACAGTTTCTCCCCACGCTGGGCAGGCTAATGCCTTGCCAATGTCCCCCCCCCTCCGCCGCAGCCAATCCACTACTCTGCTTGGACTTTTTACTATCGAAGATACGCCTGCCCTGGTCCCTCGGGGGCCAGAGTGGCATCTAGCCCTGGCATCTCCTTCGGCCTGGAGGGAGGCCAGCCATGGCGGCACGGACATTTTAATGAAAAGCCCATCGATGTGGGCAGGCTGGGTCAGGCTGGCTTGGCTAAGTGGGCCGGGGGGGGGAGTGGCACAGACTCCTGCCGGGATGGCAGCCAGGCCTGCGCCTGCCCGTTCCCATCAGGCGAGGAGGATTTGCTTTAAATGCCAGGCACAGCATGCCGGCCTGCAGAGACAGACGTGGGCTGGAACGGCACAAAAGGAGCCCCCCCTCCAGCATCCCTGGCTCTCTCGTCCTGCCGTAGGAGGGCAGGCGGTCGAGTGCCTTCTCCTGGCTCACACCCTGACGTCCCCTCCAGCCACCCTCTCTGTCTTTGCTGAGGTGAGAGGAAACAGCAGAGCCTGAGAGTCCCAGCTCTATGATTCTCACGGTTGCAAAGGACGAGTGCTTCTGGCACCACACAGTCATCCCTGACTGCAGGGGTAAAGGTAAAGGGACCCCTGACCATTAGGTCCAGTCGTGACCAACTCTGGGGTTGCAGTGCTCATCTTGCTTTATTGGCCGAGGGAGCCGGAGTACAGCTGCCAGGTCATGTGGCCAGCATGACTAAGCGAACCAGAGCAGCGCACGGAAATGCCGTTTACCTTCCCCGCCGGAGCGGTACCTATTTATCTACTTTCACTTTGACATGTTTTCGAACTGCTAGGTTGGCAGGAGCAGGGACCGAGCAACGGGAGCTCACCCCGTCGCGGGGATTCGAACAGCCGACCTTCTGATCGGCAAGCCCTAGGCTCTGTGGTTTAACCCACAGCGCCGCCACATCTCCCTCTGTTGAGGGCCGCTTGCCTGTGGTGGACGGGCCAGAGGCTAAACTGGCCAAAGCAAGATATGTAACTTTTACCATTTGTACAGTAGGCTGGTGTCTACACACAGACACCGATACTGATAATGTTTCTGTTTCCTGTTAATTTTGTTGCTTTGAATATATACTTTATATCTGACTTTCTTCAATGATGCCTTATTCTGGATTGATTGATTTGAAGTTCGATTGTGTTGTCAGCCATTTTGAGATTGTTCCTTCGACCTGTAAAGCAGTATAGGAATGAAATGAAAAATAATAATAATTATATCAAATGTAGTTCCAGATTTGCCAGGCTTGGAAAAGAAGCTTCTATTGTTTACATAATGAAGGAATGCCAAGTTATATAAAAAGTATTTATTTGGAGGTTCTAGTCCTTGTCAAAATCTCAAATTATGCCTAATTGCCCCCATGATAAATATATTCCAGAGTGAGTGATACCTAGCATCTGGAATAAGATCTTCCACTGAGCTTCAATCACTATTCATTCTGATATATATTTCAAGCGAAGAACTTGACAATTTGGGAATGGCAAAACTCCGTGGGAAACTTAGCAGTGCGTTCCTAACCAATGTTTGCCCAGGAGTGAGTCCTATCCAATTCAGTGGGACTTAACTGCCAGGCAAGCAGAGTTAGGATTGTAACCTGGAATCCCATTGCTGTCGTTTGGGTAAGATTGGCATGCATTTTCCTGCAACATCAACCCGGTGGGGGAAGCACCACCTGCTAAAGTTCTTAGCTCTAGAGTCAGAAACCAAATGGGGTCAACTCTAAGCTTGGGCTGGTTGAGAAGGTGACCTCTGACTTCTGTTTCTTTTCTGTTCACCTGCAGAAACACTGATGGACTCCACGACAGCAACGGCAGAGCTAGGCTGGACCGTGCATCCACCATCAGGGGTGAGTTTGTGGGGAAGAGGGGCTTCGTCAGTCTGACATGAGCAGGGATGTGTGAACCTATCAGTTTTGGCGTTTCTCATTTCTCCAATCTTAAACTCAGTTCTCCCCATTTCCACACCAATTTGCTTTAAAAAAAAAAAAAAAGTCCTTGTGAAAACTAATCAGCGCTTTGTGCAGGTTTCTCCTAATATACACATTTTGGCAAAACTATTTCCCCAGATTGAGTGCATCTCTGGAAGTCGTTTTCACAGATATATGTATTTTCATCCCAGTGTTTTGCATTTTTGTACGCATTCCTCAGCCGGATAGGTGAACTGCAGAATTAGGAGAAGTGTGAATTTCGAAAGGTGGCTGTTTTTCAGTTTGCGTGTGGGAAGTGTGAACAAGGCAAGTTTGCCTATAAATCTGAATCGAATGTATGCCCATCTTTAGATGTGAGAAAGGTCTCCTTGGTCAGGGACAACTTTCTATATTGGTCTCCAAGAAAGAGGGAAACGGGCTAGCTTCAAGTGGCTCTTCAGGGTTGCAAGTTGTGCTGTGATGACTTGGTGGTGGGAGATGGTGGATACAATTTGAATTATCTGGCAGGGTTGCAAACATGCAAAGCATGCAGTGCACGACGGACAGCAACACTGGTAGCTGCCTAATGCCAGCTCCAACTGTTTGACTCACAGGCTGTCTGGCTGAAAAGAGTCCTGCTTCCCTGATCTGGGGATTGAACCTCAAACCTTTGACATGCCCTCCTGACAAGCTGCCCTATATTGAGTCAGACCATTAGCTCATCCAACCCAATATTGCTTACTCTGACTGGCAGCTGCTCTTCAGGATCTCAGACAGAGGCTTTCCCCACTCCTTGCAACCCAATCCTTTAAACAAGAGGTGTCTGGGATTGAACCTAGAGCCTTCTGCATTCAAAGCATGCAATCTACCGCTGAGCCTCTTCAATATTGACAAGGGAGAGGGAGGGAGAAGATTTGCAGGTTTCTGATGAAAAGCTCCCCCCTCCCCAAGCCAATTTCAGAACCCTCCATGTAATATGTATAAGGAGAAGGCTCCAAATGCTCGCTGCTCATTTGCGAATTGCACTGAGGAAAATGCCTAGGTAATTTTCCGTCGGAATGCCGCAAACTCTCACATAATAATTCTGATAAGGCTGACAGCGCTAATGAACGCAATTAGTTGATTAATTAAATTCATGGCAATTTATTTATTTTTTTAAAAAGCTGTTTAATTGAGGGTGGGGACACTTTGGATGCCATTGCGGGAAGCAAGTTGCTGTTTAGGCATCACACTTTGAATAGGGTTTTTTTTGGGGGGGGCATGCAAATAAAGCATTTTGTGGTGTTGAATCCAAGGAAATGCTTATTTTCCCCAGGTAGTCTCAACACACACACACACACACACACACACACACACACACACACACACACACAATCTGCTTGCAGATGTAACCTACCAAGAAGCTACAGTAAGCCAGACCCATCTCAGACAAGCAAATCAGAAGCAGGGAGTTTTCCAGAGGCTGCATTTCATTTGTTAAAAGAAAATATGCATATATACGACCCGTCATTTTGAACTGAAGGCATCTGCGCTGGAAGAATCAAATGCAAATTAAAGATAAGCATATTATGTGTAACCCAAATCAACCGGCAACTGGTCAATCAAATAAGCTGCAAGGATAAAAAGCTAAAACTGGTAGTGATGCTGGGAATTAGAAAAGAAGCTAGTTAAGGAAACTCAAGGCAAATGCCTCCAGGGAATCTTGGGAACTGTAGTTCCCACACACATAGAGCTACAATTCCCAGCACCTTTAGCAAGCAACAGTTCCTAGGATTGTTTAGGGGAAGCCATGTGTGCTAACTGAGCCTTCGTTGTGTTTTCCCGTGGATCTGCTTTTACTGAAACCCACAAAGGCCCTGAATGCCCTCTTCAACAACATGGGCTGTGTACACACTGTAGATTTGAAGCACATTTAAGACACATCACTAAAGAATCCTGGGAACTAGTTTGGTAAGCATGCTGGGAATTATAGTTCTGTCAGGCGCAAACCACCTGGGGGCCTCTGGGGTTGCTTTCTAAGCCAACCAACAAGGAGAAAGCAGAGCGGTATGATTGCAGTTTACTTCCTCCACCCAGCCAGGCCAGGGGTGCGGAGTCTTTTTCAGCCTGAGGGCCAAATAGCCTCTTTGGCAGCCTTCTAGGGGCCACATAGGGACGTGGGTGGTGCTGTGGTCTAAACCACTGAGCCTCTTGGGCTTGCCGATCAGAAGGTCGGCGGTTCGAATCCCCTTGAATCAACCTAGCAGTTCAAAAGCATGCCAGTGCAAGTAGATAAATAGGTACTGCTGTGGCAGGAAGGTAAACAGCATTTCCGTGCACTCTGGTTTCCACCATGGTGTTCCATTGCACCAGAAGCAGTTTAGTCATGCTGGCCACATGACCCGGAAAGCTGTCTGAGGACAAACGCTGGCTCCCTCAGCCTGAAAGCGAGATGAGCGCCGCAACCCCATAGTCGCCTGGACTTAACTGTCCAGGATTCCTTTACTTTTACCTTACCTTTTAGGGGCCACATGTATCAGGCAAGCAAGGGGTGCACGAATGTGTCACTGCCCTGGTGCTGGCTCTTGGGACATAAAGGAGAGGGTGCTGCTTCTGCCCTTTGGGCTTGGAATAACAGAACCATAGAATTGTAGAGTTGGAAGAGATCATAAGGGGCCATCTAGTCTAACCCCCTTGAACTCTGGGACACTTTTGCAGCCTCGGGCTTCCCCATCTGTAACATGGGGGCAAATTATAGCACTTCACTTCCTTGCAGATTAGTTGCAGGATCCTCAGAGCTAATGTGTGTGCTGAACGCTTTGACTGCTTCATGCTATGTGAACGCTAAGTGTTTTTCTTGCTATTAACATCGGGAGTCCAGCCAGTAGCCAGTAAACCTGAACCGCTTGGGTCATGGTGATGGAATTCACCTGGCAGGAACTGCCACAGCGATCCTGTAGGGTGTGAGCTGGGATCAATTAGCCAGAGAGGAAGTCTGGAGCAGAGAGCAGCTGCCAGGAAGGGAGGGGAGGAGGACAGAGGCAGGATGGGGAGCAGGTCTAAGCAGGGACTGAAGGGAGCCAGGCTGAACCAACAATTTCTGGGTTCTGCTCAGACTCGGGAAGTGCAGACACAGCAGGTTTCAGGAGCTACTCAGAACCTAAGCAGACTTTCCATGAAAGGGTGAATGTCAACAGAGTCCATCTTACTCCTGTGGCTGGTCCCCGAGGCTTTTTGGAAACATGTGAGCAAGGTACCAATGACATTTCCTGTTATTTTGTCCCTGGTATTCATGGGTACGCCTGTTTTCCAGGGGGTGGGGGCAACCAGAAGTTCCTCTAAGATTCTGTAATTCTATGCTTCTAAGCAGAGGTTGGATGGCCACCTGTCAGGGATTATTTCGATGTGATTCCTGCATTGCAGAAGGTTGGACTAGAATCTAGATGATCCTCATGGTCCCTTGCAGCTCTACAGTTCTATGATTCTACAAGTTCCATCAGACCTGACTATAGGCCAAACTAGCAGGGGCTGATGGGAGTTGTGGTTCAGAAGCAATTTAGAGGGCTGCAGGTGAGTCACTCCTGTTCTGATGAGTTATCACAGGAGGTTGCTGTGGCCAGGCTTCTCCAGAACTCTTCTTTTACCTTTTAATTTTTGATTAAGAGTTCTGATGGACCAGCAGAAATGTCCATCTCTGGGGTGGGGCACGGGGGTTAAATAGAAGGCATGATTCATTGAGTTTTGGCTGGTGCCTTCATTATACACTCCTCCTCCTCCTCCTCCTCCTCCTCCTCCTCCTCCTCCTCTTCTTCTTTTTCTTCTTCTTCTTCTTCTTCTTCTTCTTCTTCTTCTTCTTCTATCCCTCATAGCTGAGTAAAATTGTCTTCCATGAACACAGTTTTAACAGTGAGTCTGTAAGTCTTAACAGTGAGTCTGTAAGTCCGTAAGTGTGGAGGCCAATTCTGGATCCACATATCCTTCCACAATGGGGACATAGGTTTCCAGATGGGAGTTGATCACAGTGAGGGTTGCCAAACGTGCCTTCCTCTTCCTCCCTTTCGTCCTGAGTTTGAGCATCTTCAAAGTCCATGACACCTTTGGTCAAGGTTGTTCTCCAGTTGGAGTGCTCGCAGGTCAGTGTTCCCCAGTTGTTGGTGTTTATACTACATTTTTTTTTAGATTTACATTGAGAGCATCTTCAAACCTCTTTTGTTTTACACTTTCCATTTTTAAGTTCGGAATAGAGTAGTTAAAATACACTGTTAGGCTCTAGGTGAAAACTTTAACCAGACCATTGGCTGATGAACAGCCTATACCCTTTTAAATGTTTTTTTTGGGGGGGCGGGGTATTGGTTTGTTTGTTCTTGTTTTTATTATGTATTTTGTTTTTTTTATCATGTTGCAAACTACCCTGAGATCTATGGATGAAGGGCGGTATACTAATTTAATAAATAAATAACAATAGTAGAGTTGGAAGAGGCTTCAGAGGTCATCCAATCTAGTCCACAACTGACCCGTTGATGCAGAAAATCCCCTGCCACAACAGCCCTGAAAGGCGGGCCACCCAGCCTTTGCTTGCAGCGAAGGATAATTCACCACCTTGTGAGACCATCTGCTCCACTGTCAAACAGTGTGTACCATCTGGGCGTCTTTCCTAATATTGTGTCTAAATCTTATTTTCTTGTAATTGGGCAGAGTTGTGCGCACCAACTACTAGATTTGGCTCAGACACCGATTCAGCGCTTTGAAAGTTTCCCAATTCGGTTCGGACCCAAATCCCAATTTAGAAAAATGAAAGTAAAGCTTGTGCCTCCCTCTTTTTTTAAATTATCACATGAAAAATTGCTGGGTGGGAGAGGCTATAACCTATTTCCCTTTTGACGGAACTTGATGACACTTGCGGATAGAGTTGCTCGGCATGAGTGGATGAAGCCTGCCAAATTGCAGGCAGATAGGTCCAGGGAGTTTGTGATGGGAACCTTTTCTATTTTATTATTATTTTTAAAGGAAGCCATCTGTAGCCTCTTTCATTTTTGGCAGAAATGAATGATATCTGCATGCTTGTTAGCCTCCCGTGAGAGGACAGATCCTGCCAAATTTCAGACGGAGTGCTGCAGGGGTTCTTAGGCAAGTACAGCCTTTACAGTTTGGGGATGGTTAAAGAGGAATCGCTTAATGCTTCAGATGCACTTAGTGGGAAATTTGTACGAAAGTAGCAAACTGGAGACAGGTGTCTGTGGATCAGGAAACTGAGCAACACATAGATAAATCAGCCTAGGAGTGCTTTTATATTTAGGCATCTTTAAAGGAGCGGTGTGCACCAGATTTGGCTGAGTCCTGATCCAAATTGGGCGCATTCCGAGGGACTCTGGCATCAAATAAGTCAGGTACAGACAGTCACAGATTCCTGCGAGTCTTGTTAGGTGGTGCAGACCAATCCGTGGCTGGCAAGGGGCGGGTGAAGGAGTGTGTGGTGGGGGCAGGCTGCCCCAGGTGTCACCACTGAGTGGGGTGACAAAATGCCATGCGGCATTCACCGCAGGGCCTGCAGCGCACCCAAGCCACGTTTCTCTGCGCTGTCCAAACAGTCCACCCACTGCCTCCCCCCCCAGCTGTAGGGCAGCTGAGTGGGAGGAGGCAGGCAGACTCCAGAGGCCCCACCCCTATGGGTGGCTCGCCCCGCCCCTTTGGCAAGGGTTACTTCTGGGTTACGGCAGTTGCGCATGTGCAGAAGCACTTAATTGTGCTTTGCGCATGTGCAGAAGTGCCAAATTGCAACCCATGCATGCGCAGACGCATGCATGTTGCAAACACTGCGGGTTGCAAATGTGCATCCCGTGTGGATCACGTTCGCAACCCGAATGTCCACTGTATTTCAGGTGCCAGGAGTTGTGATACCCCTCACTCCTGGCTTGTGCTCTTCTCAGTTGGAACCAAATGTCACTAGGGCAGGCTACCGGGGGGCGGGGGCGAAAATGCAAAGCTGAGTTGACAGGAGTGGATGTGCAGGCATGTGGCATAGAGGCAGAAGGGCTTTGATGCCTTGCGTTTCCCAAGCAAGCAGAACTAGCAAACAACACAGAACAGAATGGACAGGAGCAAATGGATACATCGCTTCAGCATCCCTCCTCCAAAGCACAGTGGTTGGAGATCCCCGGTAAAGGCGTTTTCTCTGACCAGAGGCGAGGCCTATCAGTCGCAGAAGGGCCTCTCTCCCCCTCCCCCCCCATATTTTCATTTTTCTTTTATGACGAGCTTCGAGACAAACGTTTTCGTTTCTGAGAAACTGAGAGAAACGAGAACAGGCAGGTTTGTGGCCGCTGCCAGAGATTCTTTAGCCGTGGTTCCTGCATTGCCGGGGGTCGGACCAGATGACCCCTGGAGGTCCCTTCCAGCTGGACAATTGTATGATTCTTTCCACTCCTACGTGTTCTTCCCAAAGAGCTGGTTCCCTAAGGATTCTTCAAGGTCTGGCAGCTGCCATCCAAAAATATACACCCCCACTTTCAGCCAGAAAGTGCATTTTCACACCAAGTTGTTATCAGTTCAGTGCACAGCATCTCATTCCCCAAGAACTATAATTTTCAAAATTCAATACTGGCCAAGAAAATTGCAGAAATCCATGTCCCGTAAGAAGGCGGCATCAACTGGCAGCTAAGCATCAGCCATACAGGTACATGTTTTGAGCAGAAATGAGAGGGGAAATAATAATGCCATTGTTTCTCAGGATGGAGACAGACAGTTTGTCTCAGGCAGGGGTGGGGAGGCAGAACCCAATCCTGTTTTCTTCTGGCCTCAGGTGTGCAAGGAGGTTCCCTGCATGAAACTCCCTCACGAGCCCCATGTCTGGTCCAACTTGGGGACTGAAAGTGCCCCATCGCCTGACATCAGTGTGACATCAGGGGATTGCCAGGTGGGAAGCCCCACCCACCTGTCAAATTTGGCCCACAAAGCAGGAGAAGGTTCCCTACATCTGGTCTAAGGGAGCTGAAAGTGATATGGCAGGACTTCTGCCTATCATGTCTTCCTCTCTGCACTAAAAAGATTTTGCAGGGATCTTGTTGTTGTTTAGTCGTTTAGTCGTGTCCGACTCTTCGTGACCCCATGGACCAGAGCACGCCAGGCACTTCTGTCTTCCACTGCCTCCCGCAGTTTGGCCAAACTCATGCTGGTAGCTTCGAGAACACTGTCCAACCATCTAGTCCTCTGTCGTCCCCTTCTCCTTGTGCCCTCTATCTTTCCCAACATCAGGGTCTTTTCCAGGGAGTCTTCTCTTCTCATGAGGTGGCCAAAGTATTGGAGTCTCAGCTTCAGGATCTGTCCTTCCAGTGAGCACTCAGGGCTGATTTCCTTAAGAATGGACATGTTTGAGTATATGGGACTCTCAAAAGTCTCCTCCAGCACCATAATTCAAAAGCAGGGATCTTAGGCACTCCAAACCATGGGTGATAGAGGTACCACCCATGGACAGCAGCCTTCCACAATCTCAGGCCGATATATGAGCTTTGCCACAATGTGAAAACCACTCACAGCAACAGAGAGCCACTCACAGGAGTGTTCATTGCAAATATATTTCTTTTGTGGAAGCAAATCACATGGAAGTTGTGCCGGATAGAGAGCTCTGTTTCCGGAAGTGGCTGTTGCATCATATGAAAGCTCAGACACAACATGGAAATGAACAATTGGGGAAATGCCAGGAGAATGGAAGAAACTGTCGTGTGAATGCAGCCTGGTCAAGAGGCAAAGTAAAGTGGACAGCGCTGGCTCTGCACCTTTGGTTGCAGCAGAACTAGAGGATGGAGAGTCTTTAACTGTGGCTCCTGCATTTGCAGGGGGTTGGACTAGACGATTCTCTGGGTCCCTTCCAACTCTGCAATTCTAGGATTCTTGAGGCTGCACGGCAGAGATAGGGGACCTCTTTCAGCCCAACGGCCATGTTCCCTTCTGGACCACTTACCATGTGTGTGAGAGAGAGAGATGAGGAAAGCAGCAATAGCAAGCAGAGCAATGGCTGTAAATTTCACCCTTGAACAGTAGGCTATCTCAGTGGTTAGAGCACGAGACTCCTAACCTCAGGGTCGTGGGTTGGAGCCCCACGTTCGCCAAACATTCCTGCATTCCAGGGGGTTGGACTAGATGACCCCAGAGTCCCTTCCAGCTCTACAGTTCTATGATTCTACAGAGGCCCACACACCTTTCTCCGTCCTCTATCCAGGCAAGCAAGGACTCTTAAGATTGGTTCAAAGGAAGAGAAAGGCATGTCCTTCTGGGGGAGTCCTGAGGACCAGCTAGAGATGCCTGGGTGGCCCCTTGCCTCTGCTATACAGACTTGAGTAGCAGCCCCACTGCATGTAGAAATAGCTCTTTGGGCTGCAATTTTACCCTAGGAACACAGAGAGCTGCCTTATAATGAGTCAGACGGATGATCCATGTTGCTCATTTGTGTTTGACCACCAGCATCTCTTGAGGGATTCAACTTCTCCCTGTCTCTCCCAGTCTGACTTTGAGATGCTGGGGATCGAACTCAGGATCTTTGGGATGCAAGGCAGATCTGCTGCCGGTGAGTTACATCCCTTCCCTACATCCCTATATCCCTACAGCCAGGCACTATTCATCTTTTACGAGACAAGAACAGCTTATGCGTCTGAGCAGGAGCTGCTCCCTCTGGGATATCCCTGCTTTCATTCCACATTATTCTCCGAAGATGTTTTCTGCATCTTTTTTTTTTTTTAGATCCTGTTAAGATGCCCAGAGGCAGCATTAGGCTGTGGGCTATATCTAACCTACAGAGAATTCCCACTCTGTTTCCATGCGGTAACTCACCTGAGTGTCAGTAGCTCTGGGCTGCAGAGGGATGAAAGCATTTCCACAGGGGAAGCTGAGGCAAGCCAGATATGTCCCACGTTGCCTCTCCCTGCCTTAAATTGTATGAATCAGGAGCATGGCGGGGGTGGGGGTTGAAAGGGAAATATTGTTTATTTCTACCTCCAGCCGCAGGATTTTTAAGGAACGAAATGTGCAGGAGGTTGTCCTTGCTTAGCTAACAGATGTATTATTTGATGATGATGTGTTTTGTGGCATGCAGAGATCAGTGAGAAGACAATCCCTGCCTTTGGGCTAACTACCTAAGAGACACGGCACAAAAGGAAAAGTGAAGGGAGGGAGGAGGAAAAAGCAAGCTCAGGCATTAACTCTTAGTAACAGAGGTTATAGCTCGAGTGAACAAATTTGAGGAGGAGCCCATAGCTGCTTGTCTTTCAGCTGAGCAGATGGAGTAGCCATGCAAAGTATTATTTGCTCCACTCTTTGCATTGGCTGCCAGTATGCTACCAGCTAAGTTCAAGGTGTTACTGCTATTGTATAAATTCCTAGAACCAGGTGACTTGAAGGACCACCTTGTCCTTTATACAGTGGAAAGGTTGCCACAGTCACCTCCAGAAGCGCTCCCGACTCTCCCACCATTATATCAAATTCATTCCATTTCTATGCGAACCAAGGCTTTCAGCATGGCGGCAACCAGCACTTTTGGAGCACTGTTCCTTTTGAAATCAGACAGGCACCTGCAATCCTGATATTCCATTTCCCGCTGAAAGCATTTTGGTTTTGCTGAGCTGTTTCCTTTGTTCTGGCATTGTGTGTTTTAAAATGTTCTATAATGATTTTTATCGCACACGACCCATATACATATTATATATATATATATTGGTGGTTTTCTATATTTTTTGCAAAATAAGTAAATTAAATAAAACTGAAACTGTATTTGACTGGCACCTGCTTCAAATAAAATAGGCAGGTGGTTTTTTATTTATTTAAAAAAACTACTTTATTTTCTCAGGTTTTAATCAACACATCGTGGCTGGGGTTTTTGAGCTGCTTTGGAACTGCTGTTGTCGCACAATGAATTGCTTTGTGCTGTATTCTCAGTTGTATCAAAATGTGTATTGTAGCTGTTTTACTGCATTTTTAGTTAAAACAAAAATATCGCGCTCTCTCTCTCTATCATTCCTTCACCATCTGGTGCTGTAGCTACTTGGGCAGCTGGGGGGGGGGGGTTGAGCAATAGGGTTAGTGACACCCCTGAGAAGGCACGCAACCTGCTCAGCTAAAGCCCTGGGGCGTTGCTGCCTTGTCCGTTTGCCCCACGCCTTCGGGGCTGTGCGTGCTGAGCTCTGACTTTCCGCTTTTCCTCTTCCACAGTGGGAAGAAGTGAGTGGCTACGACGAGAACATGAACACGATTCGGACTTACCAGGTGTGCAACGTCTTTGAATCCAGCCAGAACAACTGGCTGAGGACCAAGTTCATCCGCAGGAGGGGCGCCCACCGCATCCACGTGGAGATGAAGTTTTCGGTCCGAGACTGTAGCAGCATCCCCAATGTCCCTGGGTCCTGCAAGGAGACCTTCAACCTCTACTATTATGAGTCCGACTATGACGCCGCAACCAAGACGTTCCCCGCCTGGATGGAGAACCCCTGGGTGAAAGTCGACACCATTGCGGCAGACGAGAGCTTCTCCCAGGTGGACCTGGGGGGCCGCGTGATGAAGATAAACACCGAGGTCCGCAGCTTTGGGCCCGTCTCTAAGAACGGCTTTTACCTGGCCTTCCAGGACTATGGGGGCTGCATGTCCTTGATCGCCGTCCGCGTCTTCTACCGCAAGTGCCCTCGCATTATCCAGAACGGAGCTGTTTTCCAGGAGACACTCTCGGGGGCCGAGAGCACGTCACTGGTAGCAGCTCGGGGTACTTGCATCCCCAACGCTGAAGAAGTGGATGTACCAATCAAGTTGTACTGTAATGGGGATGGGGAGTGGCTGGTCCCCATCGGGCGCTGCATGTGCAAGGCGGGCTACGAATCAGTGGAGAACGGGACGGTCTGCAGAGGTAAGATGACCTTCAATCAAGGGTCCATGTGGCTGCTCTATGGTGGGTGTGCGGGGCAAGGAAAGGGAGCGGGAGCAGGATTCTCTGCCTCGTCTCATGTCAGGGAATGGTCTGAAGATGGAGAACTGGAGGGGGAAGAGTCACCCCTCTTGGCCACAGCGTGTTCAGAAGCAGAGAGAGAGACAGGAGCTGAACAGGTTAGTGGGGAGTTATCTAGTTATGAGATTATGACAACAGAACCAGACAGGAGGGAGCAGCTAGTTGAAATGTCACTGGAGAGTGTGAGGGACCACCACCACCACCACGGACTCAGAGGTCTGAATGTATCAGAGAGCAAAGGAGTCAGAGGGAGGGAGGAACTTCCCATTGGCGCCCAAAATGCTGCGGAAATCAGAAGAAGTAGAGTAGAGTAGCCAACTGCTCTCCGTGCGGAGAGCTGTGTATTTGTGCTCTCAACATGATGCTGTAATAAAAGGACTATAAATCATTTTATCACATGGGATGGGCCTGTGAAATGATGAAGGGCTTTGGGGAAATAATTGATATGGGAAATAATGAATTGAAAAGGATGTTTACCGTATTTTTCGCCCCATAGGACGCACCGGCCCATAGGACGCACCTAGTTTTTTGGGGGGGGAATAAAGGGGGGAAATTTATTTTTTCCCCAGGTGTGCTGCACTAATCCCGAAGCTTGGAGCGTGCGGAGTTCAGCGCGCCCCAAGCTTCTGGGTGCTGGCAAGGTCTCTGCTAGCCGTGGGAGAGCCGCGCGGCTCTCCCAGGGCTAGCGGAGCGCTGCACTAATCCCGAAGCTTGGGGCATGCGGAGCTCAGCGCGCCCCAAGCTTTTGGGTGCTGGCAAGGTCTCCACTAGCCGTGGGAGAGCCGCACGACTTTGCGCGGCTCTCCCAGGGCTAGCAGAGCGCTGCGCTAATCCCGAAGCTTGGGGCGTGTGGAGCTCAGAGCGCCCCAAGCTTCTGGGTGCAGGCAAGCTCTCCGCTAGCCCTGGGAGAGCTGGGTCTCCCACAGCTAGCGGATAGCTTCCTGAAGCCTGGAGCACCGACCCCCTCACTCTCCAAGCTTCAGCGAAAGCCTGCATTCGCCCCATAGGACACACACACATTTCCCCTTCATTTTTGGAGGGGGGAAAGTGTGTCTTATAGGGCGAAAAATATGGTAAATTGATAAATCCTGAAAGCCTTTTTACTTGGAATAATGGGGAATAAAGTGGGTGTCCCGGGTGATGAACTTTGCCCCGGGATATGAACACAATCTGCTTCTGGGGCCATGAAAGGCCTATGTAGGGAATGCATACCTCGGGTTAAGAACGCTTCGGGTTAAGAGCAGACTTCCAGAACGTATTAAGTTTGTAACCCAAGGTACCACTGTACATGACAACAGCTGCTAGAACTTTTGTATGCACAGAAATGGAAAGGGAAAGGATGACCAAGTAAGAAGGAATGGCTTATGAAACTGATGAACTATGGTGAAATAGCAAAATTATCTGCCAGATTAAGAGGACATAATGACAGTGTTTAAGGAAGAATGGAGGTCACTGATGAATTATGTATAAAATTACCACCCCTATATGAAGTTGCAGGCAGGATTTGAAATATAAGCAGTGGATTATTGAAAGATTAAATGGTTGTAGGTTTAGATAATAAAAATATGTGTGTTATTAAGCACACTTAATTAAAAAGGAGTAAAAAAAAACATCAGGAAAGGAGGGGTAGGAAGTCAAGGAGAAACTTTGTATGTTAAAAAAAATGTATATGCTGATAAATGCTTTGAAATATTTTTAGAGACTTCATAAAAATGATATAAAAAGGGGGGGGATAAGGGATAAGAAGTTGTGGTCGTCAGAACTTGATACAGAACTTGATTCAGTGGCTACCCATGTCCTCATAGAAGATGAAACAGTGTTGTTGTTGCATCATACCTCTTTCTCCAAGGAGTTCAAAGTGGCCCACATGGTTCTCCCCCTTGCCATTTAATCTCCACAACAACCCTGCAAGGTAGGTTAGGCTGAGAGACAGCGACTGGCTCAAGGTCACCTAGTGAGTTTCATGGCTGAGTGGGGATTTCAACCCTGTGCACTCTGGTTTCCGCCATAGTGTTCTGTTGCACCAGAAGCGGTTTAGTCATGCTGGCCACATGACCTGGAAAGCTGTCTGTGGACAAACGCCGGCTCCCTCGGTCTGAAAGCAAGATGAGCACCGCAACCCCGTAGTTGCCTTTGCCTGGACTTAACCATCCAGGGGCCCTTTACCGTACCTTTACCTTGTCTCTTGAGAGGCAGTTCTGTGTTGTTGCCACTAAGTTCATGTGTCAAACAGCCATCCCATAATTTTTGGTGCTGCCTGTCAGTCTGGATGCTGGTGGTCAAGTCCAGGGTAGGGTAGGGAGCCTCCTTTGGCCCAAGGGTGGCATTCATGAGTGGGCAACCTTGCAGTGACCATATGCAGCAGATGAGATTCTTACCTTTATACTATAGGGTGCATTCTAGACATGAAAGAATTCAGAGGTTTACACACACAGAGAGAGACAGACAATACAGGAAGGCAGACACACCTCTGTGTAGGTAAGCCAGAGTCATTAAGGACATCTTCCAGCCAGGCACTTGAGGAGGTCATAGATCAAGGCCAACAAGAGGCATGGCCTGGACAGAGTCCCAAGGGCCGGATGGAAAGGCTTGGAGGACCACATTCAACTGGGCCTGCAGTCCCCCACCACTGACTGAAGAGGCAGGTCCCAGGACTCTGATCATGGCCAGCTCAGGTTTTGGCTGCAGCCCTCATTCAGGGTGCTTCTCCCTGTTCAGGAATGCCCAAAAGGCCCCCCCAGGGAATGGCTTGGCAGACGTCAGACCTGAGTTGCCAAGCGCTGGGGTGGTCTGCCTTCTGGGAGACTCGGCCAGCCTTGAAGGAAGGGGGTTTCTTCCCTCTGGGCCCCTTTGGTGTGTGTGTGTGTATGTGTGTTTGTAGGGGGTGGGCGGCCCACCTCTGCTCCCCGACTTGCTGCGAACACCCATCCGCAGCAGCGCCGAGCGGCAGAGTTGCTTCGCAGCCTTTTGTCGCCGCCTGAGATAGCTCCCAGCTCCTTTAATTAAAGACAATTACTGCTTTCAGGCCCTCTCCCGGCTCGGCCGCCTTGTTTGCAAACACACAGCTGCGGGTGCTTTTGTGTCCCTCGTGCACACGCACACAGAAGGCTTCCTCCTCCTCCCTCCCCACCATAGCCACACAGAGCCACCTCTATTATCGGCATCGCAGTCCAGGCACCAATGAGAGAGTAGCGGGTGGAGACCAAAGCTTTGCAGCAGCACAAGAGAAGAAAAAGACCCAGAAGGGTTGGATGCACTGTGTGTGTGTGTGTGTGTGTGTGTGTGTGTGTGTGTGTTTGCAGATGCAGAATGGGGCTCCTGTACCTTTAACGGTGGTGTTGAAGGAAGAGGTTTCGGCAAGCACCAAGGGCTTTCACTTCTGCAGCCTTGCAACGTGATGTGCACTTCACATCTCTCCTCCTTCTGTGCAATGTTGAATGGGAGAGGATGTATGAACGTGGGTAGCTGCCTTATACGGAGCATTGCTCCACCAAGCTCAGTATCATCTGCCTTGACTGGCAATGGGCAATGGAATTCTGGGCTGCATCAATGGAATCGTAGTGTCCAGCTCAAGGGAAGTCATAGTCCTACTCTATTCCACCGTGGTCAGACCACACCTGGAGTCCTGTGTCCATCTTTGGGTACTACAAATTATGAAGGGCATTGACAAGCTGGAATGTGTGCAGAGGAGGGTGACCAAGACGATCAAGGGTCTGGAAGCCAAGCCTTCTGAGGAATGGTTGAAGAAGTTGGGTATGCTCAGCCTGGAGAAGTGAAGACTGAGAGATGAAATGATAGCAGTCTTCAAATATCCAATGGCCTGTCACATGGCGAATGGAGCATGCTTGTTTTCTGCTGCTCCAGAGGGTAGGGCCCAAACCAATGGATTCAAATTCCAAGAAAGGAGATTCTGACTAAATAGGAGGGAGAACCTTCTGACAGTCAGAGTTGTTTCACAGTGGAATGGACTCCCTCAGAAGGTGGTGGACTTGCCTTCATTGGATAGTCCTATCCAATGCCCTTATAAAATGTAGCTCTTTTTGGGGAGTTGTTATTGGGTTGTTGTTTTTATTTTGATAATAAAAATAATTTATTATTTGTACCCCGCCCATCTGGCTGGGTCTCCCCAGCCACTCTGGGCGGCTTCCACAAAGACCAAAAATACACTAATATGTCATACATTAAAAACTTCCGCCTTAAGATGTCTTCTGAATGTCAGGTAGTTGTTTATCTCTTTGACATCTGATGGGAGGGCATTCCACAGGGCGGGCACCACTACCGAGAAGGCCCTCTGCCTGGTTCCCTGTAGCTTTGCTTCTCGCAATGAGGGAACCGCCAGAAGGCCCTCGGCGCTGGACCTCAGCATCCAGGCAGAACAATGGGGGTGGAGATGCTCCTTCAGGTATACTGGGCCGATGATTATATATATTATGGTTTTTATGTTGATCTTTTGAGTGAACCGCCCTGAGGCCACTGGGTATAGGGTGGTACATAAATTATAATAAGAATAAGAATAAGAATAAGAATAAGAATAAGAATAAGAATAAGAATAAGAATAAGAATAAGAATAGTCCTCTGGCAGGGATTCTTTAGATGTGATTCCAGCACTGAAGGAGATTGGACTAGATGACCCTCGTGGTTCCCATTCAATAACAAATGTATGATTCTATTGCTGCTGAACTACAGCCTCTCTCTCTGTGTGGTCTATCAACCCTGATCTATCATCCCTGGCCATTGGATTTTCTGGCTGGGGGCTGATGGGAGTCTAACAACATCTTATGGGACTTTAACACCATTTTATGGACACTATGTTGGCTTCCCTTGATCTATCCACTTCACTTTGCTTGTTGACCCCAGTCTCCATTCAAGGAGCTATTGCCCATTGCCCATTCAACCCCCCACCCCCAGCTTGCATCACTAGAGGAGTACATAGAAAGCTCAATATTGTCTGCAGCAGTGGTGGTCCACCCCCGCTTTGAGTACCACTGTGGTAGGAAGTAAGGTCATGCTGCAAGATAGTCTTACAGAACCCACTTGTGGAGAAGATTTAAACTCACCCTTGCTGCATAAGGAGGAGGTCTGGGCTGTTTACCCTAAAACACACACACACACACACACATACACACACAGAGAGACACATTTTCAAAATATGTGAACCACTTTTCACTTCCCAAAGCAGGAATCTCTGCTTTTCTTTGCCCCCGTGTTCAATCCTCTGTTTGTGACAGAGGGTGTCTTTCATGTAGACCTGCCACTTTTGCGGGGCGGAAGGAAAACCCTCAGTTACTGAGCAGCAAAAGGAGAAGAAAGAAGCAGGCTCCGTTAAATACATTTGGAAACAATGAGAGACTACTAAATGGTTTTTTAAAACACATGCACAGCCCCCCCTCCCCGACTCCTGGAAGTCTTATTTATTAGTTGTGAGTCATTCTTTGGTTTTTCTTATTGCTTCTTACAAGATTGCTGATGCTCGGTTCCCCGCAGGCCTCCCTTGCTGGCTCTTAAACTTTCCGTTCTGTTTTCAGCTGGTTTGGATGATGGGGAGAGTCGGGAACAAAATGCATCTTTAATATTATGCATAATGTTTGTCACCATAATGTGTGTGGAGAGAGAGAATGTCCTCAAACCGGCTGCTTTTATGTGGATCCCAAAACAGCCACAGGGTCCTGATCCAGAACTTGCGATTGTGTCCAATGTGACTCCTACTCTGAGTACATCCACTGAAGTTAATGGACATGGCTCACTCAGGTTCAGTGGGTCTGTGCTGAGTAGGGCTTAGCCGGAGACAACCCATGTTCCCTGTCTCAGATGCGGGCTCCCAAGCCAACTTCCTGCTTAGAAAAAAAAATGCTTGTCTTTATTTGGTCTGGGCCCTGGATTGGGAGCACACTCTAGTTCAGGCCTCTATGGCTTCATTTTTTATTTAAAATATTTTCTCTCCATTTTCCTGAATGCACCCCTTTCCTAATCAATCGATGGAGAATGCTCGGCAAGCTGGGAGGGTGCAATTTTTGGCACAGCATTGCCTGAGACCTTCCTTAAACTCTCTAAGTCAGGTATCACCAACATGGCATTCTCCAGAAATTTTGGACTACAACTCCCATCATCCCTGGCTATCGGTTGTGGAAGTAAGGGCTGCAGGAAGTTGAAATCCAAAGCAACTGGGTGCTACCATGTTGGCAACCCTGGGTGTAAATAGAAATCTCAGGAAAAGAAGGCCAACCATTGTATTTATCCATAAACTTGATGGATGGGCAGAAGTAGATGCTTACCTTAGCTAGGCTGTGTGTGCCTGTGCTTTAAAAACTAACAAAACTTGAGTTTAAATGATGCAGTGGAAATTTACTGAGCAGCAAACTGCAAGACTGCAGAACAACCCACAAGGCGGAGGGAGAAACCACGAGGTTCGCCTTGGAATAAAACCAAAGGCTTGGGGTTGAGTTTTATATTTCCTCCCTCTTAGATCAGGAGAGAATGTAGGCTGGGGTTGTAGCAGGGAGAGCTCCTGGCTTTTGCTGAAGCCAGTGCAGCACCTTCCCTTCCCTTGCAACCTTGTCTGAAATATTTACACATTTAATGTGTGAGAAACTGGGGGCACCTGCACAATTGTGTTTGTATTTGCATGGCTATTCTGGGTTTGTGTGTTTGTAAAAGAGAGAGACTTTCTTGCCTATGTGGCTGTCTCCCACCCAACCTCAAATTGCACGCACCCTAGAATGCTCAGGATTTGTATCAGGCACCAGGGCAGAGCCCTGGGAATAAAAGCCAGAAAGAAGTTTAGCTGTAATGTTGTAATGTGGAAACCTTTCTTTACACCAAGACGGATACAATTTGTCCATCTACTTATTGTGTTGTAGCCAGAGCTAGTCCTACTTGAAGCAGACCCACTTAAATCAATGCGCATGCCAAACTTGGGTTCAATGGATTCCAGGAGGACTGCTTTGACTAAATCCTAGTTGTATGCAACTCTGCTGTCACTATTGCTCACACTTATCCATTGCTTACTGCACAAGATGTCTCAAAGCTACTTAGGTAAAGGTAAAGGTACCCCTGCCCGTATGGGCCAGTCGTGTCCGACTCTAGGGTTGCGCGCTCATCTCGCTCTAGAGGCCGTGAGCCGGCGCCGTCTGAAGACACTTCCGGGTCACGTGGCCAGCGTGACGAAGCTGCAGCTGGCGAGCCAGCACCAGCGCAGCACACGGAAATGCCGTTTACCTTCCCGCTATAAAGCTGTCCCTATTTATCTACTTGCACTTAAGAGTGCTTTCGAACTGCTAGGTGGGCAGGAGCTGGGACCGAACGATGGGAGCTCACCCTGCCGCGGGGATTCGAACCGCCGACCATATGATCGGCAAGTCCTAGGCACTGAGGTTTTACCCACAGCGCCACCCGCGTCCCTTTCAAAGCTACTTGCACGATACAATATTCAAAATTTGCCAGGAAGGTGAAAGAACGTTAACTGGCAAAAGTGCTCATCCTGAGATTGTATTAGCAGCAATGGCTGTGATCCCTGCATCACAAGGGGCTGGACTAGATGAACATTGGGTCCCTTCCAACTCTTAAGATTTTCTGATTCTATCATTGTCGTCTATCCCAGTATTGATTAAGATGGTTAGGAGCAGCTCTCCAAAGTCTCGGGCACTTTTTAACTCAGGGTTGCGATATGTGCTGCTCTCCGGGTGCTGTTGGACTTCAGTTTTCATCATTCCTAACCATTGGCTGTGCTGACTTGGGGTTGGTGGGAACGGGGGCCCTACAATGGACAGGGGGGCCCTGTTTTAGCTGGAGCCGCCAGGAAGCAAACCTGAGGCAGATGAAGCAGGTGAACTAAGGTCCCTCAGTCCAGTGGAAGCCTAGAACCACAGCCCGTAGCTGCACATATCCAATTTTGGCAGAAGGTGATTTAGGGCTTTGTGAATTAACCTGAGAATCATTGCTTGTTATAACCTAGATTTCAGCAGCCTCATTTTAGCAGTGTGCTATTGACTGCCAGAATAGAATGGCAGAGTAGACTGCCAGGCATCTTTATTTATGATGATGATGAGGTGTGTCCCCCCTTTTTTCTAAACTGTAACTGCTTTTCTCACCTGCTTTCTTTCTGAGGGCATCTCAGTTTATGAATCTCCATAAAAGAAGGTCATAGGGTCGTGGGAGGGGGGATGGATTGCCATGAATGCATGCACCCGTGCATTATTTTGTTGTGTGTGGTTATTGGCAAATTTAAGTCAGAATATTCAGAATTTCTGAAGGGGGGGCATGACCCAAATTGAGCAAGTAATAGTAAAAGTTGCACAAGTTGTTGTTGTTTTAAATAGCAACACACAATAACCTTTCAAACAACTTGGGGCCAAAGGACCTTAAATTTCACCTGATTCCTTGAACACTGAAGTCTCCCCTTTTTGTGCTCCCCTACTGGCCTTGACTCTCAGTTGGTCTTTACCAGGGACTGAGCCTTTAGTGCCCTGTGGAACTCCTTGCCAGTAGTCTGGCAGGAGTCCTCTATGCCTTCTGCTGGGCTTTTAACAGGTCGTGGGCCTTCCTACATTGGAGGTCAATGCCTCCATAGACCAGCCGGGCCTTTCGCTCTTCTCCTGCCTCGTTTTTTTGCAAATGCCCCTCCAACCAGCTTTCAGCAGCTCTCTGTTTTGTGTATGTGTGTCTCTGTCTGACTGCATTTCCTAAGCCCCGCTGTGAGCACTGAGCCCGTTGCCATAGAAACCACTTTAGGCAGCTGGAATCTGTGCCCCACTGGCATGGCTGGCACGATTGGCTGGTTGTGTTGGCTGCTGGCCTCCTGCCCCTTGCAGGATGCCAGGCTGTGGCAGAAAGGCACTTCACATCCACACACACCCCCTTTCCCACACAGGAAGATCTGGGATAGGTTTTTTCCCTCCCCACCCCCACTTCTGTTCCTCTCTCCCAGTTCTCTGCATGTAGGGAAAACTTGCCAGTTCCGTCTTTAACAACTCTGCTTAAAACATCTTGGTAGGGTGTCTGAAAAGGCCTGTCTCCAGCTCACATCTTGGGAGAGATGCCGTTAGTTTGGCGGGGATGGTAGCGGCTGGATGGGTCAGGCTAAGACAGCTTCCTGTGTCTGAACCATACTGAGCTCTAATGTTGCTTCAGCAGCAGCTAGCCTTGAACCAGGCCTCACTGAGGAGGAGCAGGTCCTGTCCCTGTTGCCAGCTTTGCCATCCCTGAAAGGTGCTTAAGTTAAGATGCTTGAGCATCGCAGCTTCTGTGATGGAACCCTTTGAGTCAGAGGATGGCTCTATGTCCAGTTCTGGTCAGCACAATTTAAGGAGGATATTGAGAAGCTGAAATGTGTGCAGAAGCATAGCTCTCAACGTTTTTTAAGGGAAATTCCCTTATTCCGAATAGGATTCCTCGCAAGAAAAGGGAAAAGTTGACAGCTATGTGAAGAAGAGGGTGGGCAAGATTATCAAGGGTCTGTAAACCAAGCCTTATGGAGAATGGTGGAAGGAGTTGAGTATATTCAGCCTGGAGAAGGGAAGGCTGAGAAGTGATAGAGCAGCCATCTTCAAATAGCCCAATTGCTGCCCCATGGAAGATGCAGCAAGCTTGTTTTCTGCTGCTCCAGTGAGCAGGACCCGAACCAATGGATTCAAACAGCAAGGAAGGAGCTTCCGACTAAACCATAGGAAGAACTTCCTGACCGTAAGAGCTGTTTGACAGCGGAACAGGCTCCAAACAGGCTACAAGCTGGCTGGTGTGTGCACAGCCTTTGAAAAGATGGTGCCTTTTTGCCTATAAAATGAGGATTTTAGGGTAGTCTGTATGCAAAAAAAAAAAGCGCAGAATCCAGATGGGGCAGACGGGAAATAAGACTGACTCCAGGTCTTTCAGGGACAAACTAGATGCGAGAGACTGGACCTCAGGGCCATCCAATGACTCTGAATGCTGGAAGATTCAGGGCAAAGAAAATAAAGTATTTCTTCACACAGCACATAAGTTAAACTATGGAACAAGAGACAGTGATAGCCACCAACCTGACTGGCTTTAAAAGAGGCCTGGACAGAATTGCGGAGGATAAAGACCATCAGTGGCTACTAGCTAGGACAACTTTGATCTGCCTTCTTGGCCAGAGCCAGTAATGTTTCCAGTAATGTCAGTTGCTGGAAGACACAGGAGGGGAGAGGACTTTTGCTTGTGGCCACTGTGAGAACAGGAGGCTGGACTAGATGGGCCATTGGTCTGATCCAGAAGGGCTGTTCTTACGATATCCGTCACATTCGGCAAGCTAGTTTGCAGACTCTGATTGTTTGCATGTATCAGAAATTTCAAATTCTTTCAGCAAAACATTTCGGCTTCCGCCTTCGACAATTGCTCAGATGCAAATAATGGTGTTTCTAAGGTGGCAGTTTGAGGGTGGGAATGCTAAGTGATGATGTTGGTTGTGGTCATGTGCTGTTAAAGTGTCAGGCATGTTCATCCACAAGATCTCCCTTTTGGCACGACTGTAGCATTTATTGATGAGTCCAACAGGCTGTGACTCTCAGAATTGAAGTGTTCAGCAACTGGTTGCCCCACTTTTTTTGGTCAAAAAATTGTCAACCTGTGGTTTACGATATGTGTATGACACCCCAGATTTCCATTACTATCTACCTATGTGTGGGGGGTTTTTGGGTGATGGTGGTTGTAATGGGAATTGGGGGTTGCTCGTGCGTAAGTTGCCGCCACTCTCGGTGAGGTTGCCTGGATAAACCTTTCCCTGGCTGGACAGTCCTGATTCCGCGTCTGTCTCAGTCACTGGCAGAATCCGTCAGTGGGCGTTTCCTGAACTTCTTCCAACATAAAAGTTCCTTGACGGATAGTCTCTGCCTAGCCTCCCTGCGCGGAAGTCTTCTGCGCAGGGTAGGTGTGGGTAGTGGAGGACCAATGCTCTCCCCCCCCCCGGTCTCTGGCGAAGAGTCCTGGAGCCATCCCTCCGAAGCCCGCCTCTGCGTGCCTTTCTCCCTGGTGTAACGCTGATTTCCTTCCCCGGTCACTGAGTCCCCTCTTTTCCTGCTGGGACCTTCTCCGGCATCTCTAGGGAGCCCTTCCTCCACTCCTGACTGCGATGGCAGTTCCCTGACAGTGGTTAACCCTTTGTCCTCTGTTGTGGTCCCTATCTGGAGTTGCTCCATTACGCCTGCTATTTTGACCGGGGGAGCCCATTCCTTCCAAAGGAAACTTCTATCCCCATGCAAGTAGCAAGCATGGTGGGGGTGGCCAGCAGATCTAGACTGGGATCATAGTGGAGGGGGGCACTGGACCCCAGTCCAAATATCCCTTGCTTCTTATTTATTTCTCAAAAAACTTTGTGTGCCCTCCTCCTAACCTGCCTCGCAGGACCATTGCGAGGACAAAAACAGAAGGGACAGAAGCTCCTCAACGTTGAAGCAGGATATGAATGCAGTGAAACAGATGTATAAATAATAGTAGCTGTGTAATTGGCAACAGCTGCCCTGACAGCTGCTGGTGGACACCCATCCCGCGCTAAGCCAGAGCATCTTCCAGGAGGTGTCTCTGGGAAATATATCTTTTTGTGTGTGTGTTTTTATCAGGGCGCCTGTGGTTAGGTAGCGAGGTTTAAATGAGCAAGACTGGCCTCTGAAAGGGACTTCTTAGCTTGCTGGAAATGGTTCCTTCGAGCTGTGATAAGCAGTGGATATTTCAAATGGCACAGCTGGTCATCTGTCCCTTCTCTGCACACTGAGAGTGATGGGGGAATTTGGGTTTATCGGGGAAAGACTGTAGCTCAGTGGAAGAGAATCTGCTTTGCATGCAGAAGGGCTCAGTAAATGGCTCATGTCCAAAATATCTGAAAGACTGCCTCCTTTCCTACAGACCCTCTTAAGGGTTGAGATTAACAGAGAGGGCCCTCTTGGTAGTCCCTTCAGCCTCAGAGGCTCTGGGTAGTGGCAGCCCAGGAGAGGGCAGTCCCCTTTTTTTGAAACGAGGCGATCTTGTGCAAAGATAATGCCTTTTCAGCTCTCCCATCATTCCATCCCACCTCAGTTGTTTCTTAGTGGTGTGGCAAAGCCACACATGCACAGACAAAGCAGTTAGCACAATCAGAATCCATTTTTACATACATCTAAATCCAGAGAAAGACCCTCAGTTAGAGAAGAATTTAATATCTTTATCACCCAACCACAGGTGATGTTTCCTAACATCCCAGACATCTTGGAACTGCCACACATTATCAGGATATTAAATATAATGCCCTGTACTCATCAATTAAATTATGGGACGTTTCCTGTCTCCGATACAGTGAGACACCTGGACAACACGTGCCATTTTTCCAGCAAAAGAGAACTCCAGATCGGATGTTTTGCTTGCTTGTTGTCAGAGGGGAGGAAGCTGGGCGAGACGGCTTGTGTTGCAATATTGGCACTTAGCGATATCCTCGCAAATGCTTAATCAGTAACTTAAAAAGATGCTTTAATCAGCAAAAATCACTGAGGGACCAACAAATTATAAGAGAAACTGCACAATTATGGTAAACATTGGACCAGAGCCAGGACACTGCCAGTTCAGAAGACACACTAAATATGCAAGATTCTTAACTGTGTCCATTACTGAACTCAGCATCCCAAAGACGGGTAATTTTAAAGAAGAAACCAACATTGTTTTATTAATGCTGTTAGAAACTTGCTAGCCAATAAAATGTATTCTTATCAACTCATCATATGCATTTTTTTGCCATCCCTATTGCATCCCCAAGTCTCCTTTCCCCTCAACATAAAGTATCTTTCAGCTGCCATTCATAGCTCCATCCCACTCAACAAAGAGAATCCTAATCAGAAAATAAGCAGAAGTGAGAAATTGCTGGGCCAGAGACCTTTTTTCACTTCAAGGGCCACATTATGTCTTGAACATGTTTCTCAGGGCCACATGTGAGGGTTGTGTGTCACCTGAGGCAAAAGCGGGTGAGACCAGAGGCCAATATGGGTGGAGCAATGGAGGAGACTCTCACAGTGGATTGCATTCAAGCCATGCTACTCATGGCGACATAACATCTTGATCCAGGCAAGTGAGAGCCATTAGCACGGATAAAGGACACGTTCTAGCCATCCAGAAAACACTTGAGGGCGTTCTGGAGCAGCAGCAGTGAGGGGTATAGCCCGGAGAGAGGGATGTGTGGGAAGAGTCCCAAGAATGAGGGCCAGTGCCAGAAGCAGGTCAGCAATAAATCACACGGCGTCAGTGAAGTTAACTCTTTATTCAAGGAAACAAGGTTGACTCAGGAGGCCAGGCCTAGTGAACACAGCAACGCGTCCTGATAGATTCTGCCCCTATGAGGCAGTTGTGGGGACTGAAGGTCCCCGCCTTCCCACAGTTCCCTCAGTCCTCTCCCAAGCAATCTGAGTCATTGCCACTGTGCCTGACTTTGCTCCACCCTCTTCTTCTTCTTCTTTTTCTGCCTCTGTGTAAAAGTTTTATTAATTTTCAACACAATATACATTTAATACCATATCAAAGGTTTATCACAAATTATATATTATGGAGTTCCTTCAGCTTTTCTGCCCATCATCCGTAATTAAATCTTAGTTACGCATTTCCTAAATGTAATACTGCCTTTTTATATGCCTTCCTAATCTTATTTTCTTTTTTACAATACTCCTCAACCTTTCACAGAGGTTCTTGAAATCCCACGAACATTGTTTGTTCATCACATATATTTTTCAGATATTCTACAAATTTTCCCCAGTCCTCAATGAACTTATGATCTCGTTGATATCTGATCTTCCCAGTTAATTTGTCCAGTTCTGCATAGTCCATCATTTTCATTCTCCATTCTTCCAGGGTCGGTAATTCCTCCTGTTTCCATCTTTGGGCCATTATTTGCTCCACCCTCTTCATATCTCTTCTGGTTCTGGGAGACCAGGGGGAGGGGAGCTTGTCACAGCAGGAGAGGAAGACGCTCTGGCTCCTTCACCAGCCTGATTCATCTCTGCCTCTTGGCCCCCCTCCTCTCCAGCCTCTGCTTCTGGATGGCTCTTTTCCACAGACTCCTCCTGCTCACTAAACCCCGTTGCCTCCTCAGCTTCTGACACCACCTTCTCCCAGTCTGTTCCTTCTCCCTCGGATCACTCATTGCCATCTCATCACCAGTCCCCTAGATCTGGGCCTTCTTCCCCTGGGAGTTCCCCAACTGGTTCCTCCCCCCCCCCCCCGCATCCAGCCAGTCTTTATAAATGCTCTGGTATGTTATTACAGCGGTACCTCAGGTTAAGTACTTAATTCATTCTGGAGGTTCGTTCTTAACCTGAAACTGTTCTTGACCAGGAAGCACCACTTTAGCTAATGGGGCCTCCCGCTGCCGCTGTGCCACCGGAGCATGATTTCTGTTCTCATCCTGAAGCAAAGTTCTTAACCTGAGGTAATATTTCTGGGTTAGCGGCGTCTGTAACCTGAAGCATCTGTAACCTGAAGCGTATGTAACCCGAGGTACCACTGTACTGCATTTGGGAAACTGATGAATTGAGGCTGCAACCCTAACTCCACTTCCCTGGGAGTAAGATCCATTGGATTTTAATAGGACTTGCTTCTGAGTAGATATGTTTGCTGATAAAACTCCCACTGGCTGTTCACCAAAATCGAATGGAGGTGTGGCGTCTGAGCTCTGTATTAGTATGATGGAAGGGAGTATTGAGAAAGCAGCAAGAAACAGCTCCAGCTCCAGACCTCTCTGGCTTTAACCCTCAATGTCCTGGGCCGACACGGACCTTCTCCCTAGAACAGCTTTCGCTCGGCTACGGGGCCGATTTGATGCATGTGGTGGTGGGGAGAACCACAGACCTTTCCCCATCTGTTCCCTTGGCACTCCCGATGGGGCAAGGTGAGAGGCCAAGAGAAAGCTGTGTGGTTGCCATAGCGATGGAGACTTAACCCCACAGGGGAGAGAGCAAGGCACCTGATCTCAGCAGAGGGCTTGACACACGCAGGCACCCTTCCCCTTGTCCTGCGTGACCCACTTCCCCAGTTTGGGCAGAAGCATCTTGCGGAGGCCAATGCACTTTCATTAACAGGATTAGCACCTTTAGTGTGCTGGGAAAGGTGGGGGAGGGGAGGGGAGGAAGAGCAATATATATATATATATAGCCATGCAATTTCTGTATGCATTTTGTATGGTATTTAATTTATGCACACTTTACCCCAGCATATGTATTTCTGTACACATCACTTGGCTGGAGAATTGCAATGCAAAATTGGGAGAAATGAACATTTCCAAGAGTAGCTGTGTGAGTGTCTGGAGGCGGTTGGAGGATGGATGGCAGCTAACAGATTGAGGTTGGATCATGACAAAACAGAAATATTGTTTCTGGGGGCAGGGGCGGGCAGGTGTGGGGAACTCCCTGGTTCTGAATGGGGTGGCTGTGCCCCTGAAGGACCAGGTGCGCAGTCTGGGAGTCATTTTGGACTCACAGCTGCCCATGGAGTCTCAGGTTCATTCTGTGTCCAGGGCAGCTGTCTACCAGCTCCATCTGGTATGCCAGCTGAGGCCTTACCTGCCTGCGCACTGTATCGCCTGAGTGGTACATGTGCTGGTTGTCTCCCGCTTGGACTACTGCAATGCGCTCTACGTGGGGCTACCTTTGAAAGTGACCCAGAAACTACAACTAATCTAGAATGTGGCAGCTAGACTGGTGACTGGGACCATATAACACCAGTTCTGAAAGACCTACATTGGCTCCCAGTATGTTTCTGAGCACAATTCAAAGTGTTGGTATTGACCTTTAAAGCCCTAAATGATTTCGGCCCAGTATACCTGAACAAGTGTCTCCACCCCCATTGTTCAGCCTGGACACTGAGGTCCAGCTCCGAGGGACTTCTGGTGGTTCCTTCACTGTGAGAAGTAAAGCTACAGGGAACCAGGCTGAAGGCCTTCTCGGTAGTAGCGCCCGCCCTGTGGAACACCCTCCCATCAGACGTTAAGGAAATGTGTAATTATATAACATTTAAGAAACGTCTAAAGGCATCCCTGTATAGGGAAGCTTTTAAAGGTTTGATGTTTTACTGTGTTTTTATATGTGCTGGAAGCCGCCCAGAGTGGCTGGGGCAACCCAGTCAGATGGTCAGGGTGCAAATAAATGATGATGATGATGATGATGATGATGATGATGTCTCAGGGCCAGTGGCGTAGCGTGGGGGGTGCCAGGGGTGCCGGCCGCACCGGGCGCAACTTCTGGGGGGGGCGCGAGTCCAGAGGGAAGGGGAACGCCCCTCGCTCAGCCCGCGCATCCCTCGCCCGCCGGCAGCTTCCCCTCCTCGCCTCGCTCAGCGCCGCCGCCGCGGATGCCGCCCAGACCCCCCAGCGCCCAGGGCCATTTCCCGGGGAGCCTCCTCTGGCACATGCCCCGCGCAGGAGGAGGAGGAGGCGGCTCCGGGATGCTCCCTCCCGCCCCGGGAGGCAGAACGCAACGCACAACACACACACACCCTGTCGCCCCCGCGGCAGAGCAAGGCAGCCAGACGCGGAGCAGGGAGAAAGGCTCGGGCTCACCTTGGGGCAGCCTCCGTAGGAGGAGGAGAAGCCGCCACTGCCGCTGCCGCCGCCTCCGTGCACCCCCAGCACCGGGAGAGAGGCCGCTGGCTGCCCGGCGGGCCGTGGTTCCTTCCTCCGCCGGGCGCCCAAGGGGAGGGGGCTTCGGCTGCCTCGGCCCGCGGGGGCTCCACAAATAATAAATTTAATAAATTCCCTTTTTTAATAAGATATTTATTAAAGTTTTTAATTTTATACAAAGAGAAAAATGCAAAAAAATTAGAAAAATATATATATTAAAAACACATAAAATTCACAACTTATTTTTCAATAACATATTTCCCTGACCTCCTCATACCTCCCCTTCTTGTTTTCTAGTTCAAATTATTTGTTCAGCAAATCCTTATCTCATAGCATTACCGCTAAATAAAAACCTTATTTTCTATCCAAGTTCTTGAAACTTAAACTTTTACTTTAAAAAACCATTTTTTCATAACCTTTTATACCATTACAGCTAGAAACCACTTAATTTCAATCCAACATCATTCAACATTCCTTAATATTGCAGTATTTCTGTAAATAGTCCTTAAATTTCTTCCAATCTTCTTCTGCCGACTCTTCTCCCTGGTTGCGGATTCTGCCAGTCATTTCTGCCAATCCCATGCAGTCAATCAACTTCATCTGCCATTCTTCCTGTGTGGGTAAATCTTGCGTCTTCCAATACTTTGCAATGAGTATTCTTGCTGCTGTTGTAGCATACATAAAAAAAGTTCTATCTTTTTTTAACACCAACTGGCCAACCCAGTGGCGTAGCGTGGGGGGTGCAGGGGGGGCCGGCCGCACCGGGCACATCTGGGGTTAGGGCAAATCCATGGGTTAGGGGGCGCAAATCCACAGGTTAGGGGGCGCAAATCCATGGGTTAGGGGGCGCAAATTACTTGCCTTGCCCCGGGTGCTGACAACCCACGCTACGCCACTGCTCAGGGCTCATCTACAGTTACCTTTGCTCCTCACTTCTAGGCATAGGTCAGGTCCACGTCTGACAGGTGCCCCCCCCCCCTTTCTGCTTCCTGCACACAAACCCTGAATCGGAGCAAACAGCAATTCACGGAAACCCCAAATCACCTTTTGCTCCAATTCTGCATTAAAGAGTGGGTTTTCCTGGAGAAAGCCGGTGGGGAGAGGGAAAGCTCAGACACAGACCAGGAAAGTGTGGTGCAAAAGTTAAATTTGAATGATCTGTTGGCTGTCATACTGTGTTGGAAAGTGCGAATTAGGTTTGCCCATAAAAGTGAGTGGAATCAAATTTCTCCCACGCCAGTACTGTGTTGCTCTATGGAAAACGTCCGATGGGCTTCTGTGACCTGCATTTGTATGCAAGGCATGAGTGGACTTTTATGCAAGGTTCCTCAATTGCCCTTTTTTCTGAGCTAAAGGCCCCTGTAGGAATTCCCCCTTCACCCTCTCACCCGGGACGGTTTTTCCTACAGAAAGTGACTAAATATTCCCATATAGTACAGGGAGCTGACATTAACGAGCAGCTAATTAACAGCACTGATCTTGACAATTCCAGTGTCAGAACCCCTAATTAGTCTCACATTCTGCTTTAATCAACTGTCCCTGTCACGGTTTTAATTTAATTTCGGGATCAGGGGCTGAAGCGCAACAACTGGAATGTTGTTGCTGAAGAAGGAAGTGGGGAGGCAGGCTTAACTCCCCTACCCCCCCACTAATCCTTCCACTCTACCACATTTATTTATTTTAAAATGTATACCCCGCTTTTTCTTTGTAAAATCAGCTCAAAGCAGCTTCCAAGCACTTTAATAAGCCACAGTAAAGACGTCCTGATTTTCTCAAATCAATGTTGTCAAATGGCCATGGAGCCCCAGGGCCACATTGCCTTAGAGAGCAACATTCCAGTGGCTGGAATGCGTGGGAGCCAGAGGCAAAAAGGGATGTGCCTTTACCTGCGTACAGCCGGTCTTGCAAAAGTCAAAGGCATCTGCACAAAGCCCCAATGCATGGACCTCCCCAGGCATCATCCAGGCAAGCCAGGCAGCAAGCACTCAAGGAAAGAAGGGATTTGAATCCTGGTCTCCCAGGTCCAAGTCCAACGCTCTAGCCACTATGCATTGGATTTCTATTTAAAACACAGCTATCATTTCCAGGCTTATAGCTTGTACATGGGCCAATTTTACGCAGATCCCTGTCCTCTTTTGCCCCCTATTTTGATGATGCATTTCCTTGGTTTTGGCAATGCGTCACTGACCACTCTTCCTCAAACCAGGGTTCCAGATGTGTACATTCTGTCCTGGGACACTCAGTTAATGAAGTGCAGTTTGAGGAAGGACCACATACCCTGATGAAAAGAGGGGTGTCAATAATAATAATAATAATAATAATAATAATAATAATAATAATAATACTCACATCTGACTAAGTTACCCCAGCCAGTCTCGGCAGCGTACAACATACAGTGGTACCTCAGGTTAAGTACTTAATTTGTTCCGGAGGTCCATACTTAACCTGAAACTGTTCTTAACCTGAAGCACCACTTTAGCTAATGGGGCCTCCTGCTGCTGCCACGCTGCCGGAGCACAAATTCTGTTCTAATCCTGAAGCAAAGTTCTTAACCTGAAGCACTATTTCTGGGTTAGTGGAATCTGTAACCTGAAGCGTATGTAGCCCGAGGTACCACTGTGTATAAAAAAGGTAAAGGACCCCTGACAGTTAAGTCCAGTTGCGAATGACTCTGGGGTTGCGGCACTCATCTTGCTTTACTGGCCGAGGGAGCCGGTGTTTGTCCACAGACAGACTTTCCAGGTCATGTGGCCAGCTTGATTAAGCTGCTTCTGGTGAAACCAGAGCAGTACACGGAAACATCGTTTACTTTCCTGCCAGAGCAGTACCTATTTATCTACTTGCACTTTGACGTGCTTTCAAACTTCCAGGTTGGCAGGAGCTGGGACTGAGCAACGGGAGCTCACCCAGTCACAGGGATTCGAACCGCCGAACTTCTGATCGGCAAGCTCTAGGCTCAGTGGTTTGACCACAAAAAAAACATAATAAAAATTAAACTTCCCTATACGAGACTTCCTTCAGATGGCTTGGGGTTGGATGACTCCTTACTCTTGGATGAAAATAGGGACATCCTAGGAAAAGCAGAACATTCCAGGATCAAATCAGAAACTGGGACGGCTTCTGTGAATCCAGGACTGTCCCTGGAAAATAGGGACACTTGGAGGGCCTGGGATCATAGCTCAGTGGTAGAGCATCTGCTTTGAGTGCAGAAGGTCCCAGAAGGTCCTTATGTTCCTTTCCCCTTCCCTTTAAAGCAAGTTTCTTGTGCCATAGAGATAAGCCATGTGGACCGCTTTGAGGTGAGTCAGTCCTGAAGGGCTCATGGAACAGTTTGATCTAGTGCACTTATCCCTGAAAGCAGCAGAGTGGCTCAGAGCGAAAGCCAGGAAGGCTGCAAAGTTAGTGACCACGGGAACATAGGGTTGTATCCAGCTAAATTATGCTTGGGGGTTGTCTACTGAGATAGCTCGGTTGGTAGAGCACGAGACTCTTAATCTCAGGGTCATGGGTTTGAGCCCCACATGAAGCAAAATATTCCTGCATTGCAGGGGGTTGGACTAGATGACCCTTGTGGTCCCCTCCAACTGTACACTTCTATGATTCTATGACTGTTAGACCGCTCTAGGAATTGTGGATCTTGGAGGGGAGTAGGGGCCTCCTAACAACACGCAACACCAGTCATGAACTACAACTTCCAGAAATCGTTGGGGGGAGCCCATACCCTCCAACATTTCTCTGATGAAAATAGGGACATCCCATTCCATAATGATAATTTTACTCTTTATACCCCACACATCTTACAGGGTTGCCCCAGGCACGCTGGGCAGCTTCCAACATATATAAAAACATAACAGAACATTAAACATTATATAATTTTTCCTTCGGTATACAGCAGAGATGTCCAGCAGGTTGATCACAATCTACTGATAGATCCCCAGGAGGTTTTGGTAGACTGCAGTCGATTGCTGGGTCGATTTCCTTAGTGTTGGTAAAAGAGAATCCAGCCCTGCCCTCCATTGTTGCACGACCTGCAAAATGGAAGACGGAGTTAACTCAGTGAGGCTGTATGCTTCCCCAGAGATCTGTTGGCAAGTGGCTGTTCCCCTTTCTTCCCAAAAAGCCAACAGCTTAGCCTTGAACTCCCTCAAAATGGGGGTAGATCACTGCCAGTACAGTGGTACCTCGAGTTACATACGCTTCGGGTTACAGACACTTCGGGTTACAGGCTTTGCTAACCCAGAAATAGTACCTCAGGTTAAGAACTTTGCTTCAGGATGAGAACAGAAATCGCATAGCAGTGGCGTGGCGGCAGCAGGAGGCCCCATTAGCTAAAGTGGTGCTTCGGGTTAAGAACAGTTTCAGGTTAAGAACGGACCTCCGGAATGAATTATGTTCTTAAGCCAAGGTACCACTGTATTTAATTCTGTGAGTAGATTGCAGTCTCTTGGGAGTTCGCCACCCCTGGTATACAGAATTGCCATCAGAGTACTCAGGGGTCGGATAACGTCATATCCTCCAGCATTTCTCCAATGAAAATAGGGACATCCTAAGTTAAAGTGGGATCAAATCAGAAACTAGGATTCTCTAAATCAGGGACATGCCTGGAAAATAGGGACACTTGGAGGGTCTGGAAGACCATGACTGTTTAAAGTGGCATCTGTGCAGTTCACATATATGGTTTGAATGTGGCCTGAGCTGGCGCCTACTGTTGACCTCCCCTGCCTTCTGCCCCACCAGCCCCAGTGGGCATCAGTCCCCAATGCCAAAAGACAAAGCAAAGGGGCAAAACAAGAAGAGGTGCCAGGAAGAAGATGGGTTAAATTAAATTGTTTTTGATTCCTGACACCATGTTGCTCCATTGCAGACTCTCTTTCTCTCCATCTTCATCCTCTTAACTCGGCCTTGTCTCAGGGCAGACTCCTAGCAAGGGCCCTTTCCTCTGTGAAATTACTTGTTTTTCCTTTTAGATCCAAACCGCTCTTGGTCTCTGGGGGTGGCATGCTGTCAGGTTTACAATCCTTTTAAAGGCCGTGCTTCTCTCTTTTAGAAAGCCCCCGAGATAAGATTATCTTTGTTTTAACACTAGTTAAATCAAGAAGGGTTTATGATATAGTCTGGCGAGTGCGGGGAGGAGACCCAGCTTTTCATCAGCTCCACTTTGATGTCTCCCACTCCCTTCTCTGACTTTGGTCTCTGCTGCCTCCTTAATAGTGGCCAGGCCCAGGAAATGGATGCAAGCTTTTAAGAAACAGTTCATACAAAGCCCCACAAACTCACAAGACGTGGGGATTCCTTCTGGAGAGCAGCTGGCCAGGAATTATCCCCTGTCTCTGGAATCGGGTCAGGAAGAAGGGCAAAAGCTCCACTTATAAAGGCTTTTAAGAGAAGGGAATGGGGCCTCCTAGATTTTGCACTGTCCCCAATTGAGACACAATATTTAAGTACAGTGGTGCCCCGCAAGACGAATGCCTCGCAAGACGGAAAACTCGCTAGACGAAAGAGTTTTCCGTTTTGGAGGTGCTTCGCAAAACGAATTTCCTATGGGCTTGCTTCGCAAGACGACAATGTCTTGCGAGTTCCTGCTGGTTCCCCCCCTTTTTTCTAAGCCGCTAAGCCGCTTATCAGCTGATCCGATCAGCAGATAAGCCGCTAATAGCGCTAATAGCGCTAATCCGCTAATCCTTCAATGGGCTTGCTTCGCAAGACGAAAAAACCGCTAGACGAAGAGAATCACAGAACAGATTCATTTTGTCTTGCGAGGCACCACTGTACTGCAGGGAAGAAATTCTATTGAGTTTGCATTGAAAGGTGAGCCTGCCTAAGTTGTGCTTTCTGGAGCAAGATGCAAACTGAAACACACTGCTGTGCGCATCTCCAAGTTTTTTGGTGCAGCTCTCTTGCCAAGTAGTATGTAGAGAGAGAAAAAACACACCCATTCTAGGGGGAAGGTGTTCATCAAAACACATGCATTTCCAGCATTCCACGGGGTTGGGCTAGATGACCCTTAGAGTCCTTTCCGACTCAACACTTTGATTCCATGATGAGTGAAAATAACATACAGAAATGTGTTATATTAGGGGAAATATAAGCATTAGAGGAAATACGCTTTGCCAAAATGTGTCTATTGGAAAAATTGCATTAAAAAATGTGTCAGGAGAAATTCACACTAAAATGCCAAGGGGTTTTCACAGGAAAACTTACAGGGTGTTTTTTTTAAAAAAAAATGATGCAGAAATGTGGAGGGTTGAATTTAAGATTGGGAAAAGAAAGTAACAATGAGAAACCGAAATTCTTTTAAGATAGAATGGGGGAAAATATGTCATTTATTTGAAAAACCATTGCTAACAATTAAACCCATTAGCAGGATTAATCTAAAATTCAGTCAAGATTATTGATTGAGGAAATATAAAGGAGAAAATTTAAAAATGGAGTTAGAAAGGAGATGGTTCTCAACAGAAGGAACCATGAAAGGGATGAGGGGAGTTGAAGGGAATATTTTATTTGATGCTTGTATGGTGTGAGACTGATAAACTGAAAATAAAATTTACATGCACACATACATAATGAAATTGATTGATTCACCCGTAGATATACAGTGGTACCTCGGGTTATATACGCTTCAGGTTACATACACTTCAGGTTACAGACTCTGCTAACCCAGAAATAGTACCTCAGGTTAAGAACTTTGCTTCAGGATGAGAACAGAAATCGTGCTCCGGTGGCGCGGCAGCAGCAGGAGGCCCCATTAGCTAAAGTGGTGCTTCAGGTTAAGAACAGTTTCAGGTTAAGAACAGACCTCTGGAACGAATTAAGTACTTAACCTGAGGTACCACTGTATTCTAAAGAGCAGAGTAGCCCCTCTTGGGGGATGAGAAGGAACCTGCCCAACCTCTCAGGCGGCTTTGGGAAAGAATCCCTTGCTTTGCATTCTTCTCCTTGAAACCCTGACTTCTCGGACCTGGAACATATAATGACGAGTAGCTTCTTCTCTCTCCTGCCCATTCCCCCACCACGCCTGTTCCAGGCTCCATTGGATAAAAATGGAAGATTTGGAGCCACAGCGCAGCTGCACAGATGTGGGGAGCGCACAGCGAAGCATGAGCCACATGGCAGGGACCCAACTGCAGCCCATGTGGTCCATGGAGCCAGCGTGATGCTCTGCTTCTGGAATTCATAACCGCAAATGTGGAAAGCTCTTCAGAAATGATGGGAGAGGGCCTGACTTGAAAGCTATTGCTTAAAATCTGGGTATATGGAAGAAAGGTTTCTCGCTGCTGTTTTCTGGCTCATGAGCCAGACCTTGACCTCAGGTCTTCATCGAGCTTCAAGTTTCTCTTCTCTGTGCAAAGGGAGGGGGGGAGCAGCTAGAAGGATCATTCAGTTTATAATGTAAGGGTCAGCTCTGCTATCAATAGGTCAACTCACCCTAAGAGGGTGGTGGAGGAGGTGTTGCTTAGCAACCAGATGGAGCGGCATGATGTTTGCTGACATAGCATGTGCCCTGATTGGCTGTGTAGTTCTGAGGGAGGTTTCTCATTTTTTGTTCGGTTGAATGTCTTCCTGCTATGTACAACGCCTGACATAAGAAAGACAAAACCTCTCTGTTCTGTTCTCCTCAAATTTTACACTGTTTTGGTTCAGTTTTGGTTCAGTTTTCCTTGTTAAAGTGTGCTCAGGATTTAATTTCTTTCTGGACTCCATCTGTATTATTTAAGTGACTTTACTAACAGTTGCAACAACAACCATGACATTATATGTGTCCAGAATTTTTTTTTTATTAAAAAAAACCAGTCATGCATATATCTTACATAATTTGCTCTTCTTCCAAAATTCTGCTTTCAAAGGATACTACAAATCATGTGTGCAGGGTGTGTGTGTGTGTGTGTGTGTGAGAGAGAGAGAGAGAGAGAGAGAGAGAGAGAGAGAGACAGACAGACAGACAGACAGACAGACAGAGAAGAATCAGCCACATGGAAAAGGACGTTAGCACAGTGGTTGAGCCAAAGGTTTGCAATAGAGAACATGATCTATAGTAACAGCTATAGTAACAGCCGTGAAAGTGATTCTCAGTAAGTTGCTTCTATGCCAGACATTAACTTTGGGATTTGGCTGAAAATTCATCACTGGGTACTTAGAAAAATGTAGGCCACCATCCCATAAGCACAAATAGGCACACTGTTTTGCAGGTGCTGGTTTATATGTATAGATGCAAATTTAGGTCTGAGCCTATTGTGAGTGGGCAGGATATCCTTGGCACTGCATTTTGAAGCATGTCCAGCAACATTATAAGTAAAGTTGTTCTTTAAAAAATGAAGAAGGGCAGGTGGGGGATGCCGCAGGAAATCTGGGAACAGCACCCGATTTTTCTGTTTGATTTGTGTTTTGATTTAATGCCAGGGTGGGGAACCTTGGGCATGGAGGCCAAAGGAGGCCCTCCAAACCTTTCCACCTGGCCCTTAAGACTCTCCTCAGGCCATGCAGCCTCCTAAACCATGCAGCTTTGAGCTTATGCCTTTTCCCTGTCCTGGCTGCCAGACAGACAGAGAGAGGCGTAGGAATGTCTGTAGAAACAAGCCTACTGTACAAAGGTAAAAGAAATACCTCATCTGCCTACTTCTGCCCCTGCCCATCACTGCCATGTGGTCCTCAGAAGGCTGTCCAGATGTTGAATGCAATACTTAGGCTGGAAAAGGTTTGCCACCTCTGATTCAGCATATGGGCCTGCTGTCGGCAATAATAATCATGAGAGCTAGGAGATTCATTTCTCATTTGAACAGGCAGCTGGGATTCTTAGGTTTCTAACCAAATGCTAAAGAGAGGCCGGGAGTTGCTTCTTCCTCACTCCCCACCCCTGCTGGCACAGACCTTCATCACCATCAAACTTTATTACGGTCGCAGACCAGCATAAGATAAAAACATGCGAATGAAATAAAGCACGTGAGACTTAAAGAGGAAAGAGATAAAAGCTAATAGTTAAAAGTGATTATAACTCACATCAATTTAAAACAGAAACAAAAGACAAGCAGCTAAAAGCGGCTATAAGGGAGGGAGCGTGAAGCAGTGCAGGTCCTGCTGTCAAACCATCTTTGACAGATGTCCATCATGGCAGCGCAAAATCTAGCAGCTGAGTACGTGACATTTGAGTTTTCATCTTGGAATAGTAGGGAGATAGAGAGTTTTTATGTACATCCTGGGAATTTGTATAGTATAGGCAGGGCGAACCTAGCTCCTATGTCTGTATGGAACTGGCAGTGAAAAAATGCATGTTTCCAGTTGCCCAGAGCCACATGGACATTACCATAGCCACCAAGATTTCTCTGAAGAAAACAGGGACATCCTATTCCATAATTATAAGAAGAACTTTGCTATTTGTACCCCACCCATCTGACTGGGTTGCCACTCTGGGTGGCTTCCAACATATATACAACATAATAAAACATTTAAAAAAAACTTCCCTATACAGGGCTGCGTTCAGATAGCTTGGGAGTCAGATAACTAGATCCCTCCAACATTTCTCCGTTGAAAATAGGGACATCCTAAGGAAAAGCAGGACGTTCTGGGATCAAATCAGAAATCGGGTCAGCTTCTGTAAATCAGGGACATCTCTGGAAAATAGGGACACTTGGAAGGTCTGCATTTCCTCTCCTCATACTGTGTCTTCCTAAAATGGCCTTCCTGAAGGAAAAGCCCTTAGTTTGATAGTTCCTTGGTTTGACTATGCACTGCACCAAGGAATCCTTCCTTTCACCCGTCCTGAACCTCCCAACATTCAGCTTTACTGGATGTTAATAAGTTCTAGTGTTATCAGAGGGGGAGAAAAGCTTTTCTCTGTCCACTCTTCCCATGCCATGCATGACAGGACACTTGCTGCCAGTTTCTTCAGTTTGACACTGTGGCTGCGCTGGCAGGACCAGCAGAGAGGGAGTTCCAAAAATATTTGGCTGAAGAGCAGGCCAGATCAGTTTCATTCCTGCCCCAGCACCCCGGTCAGTTGGCAGCCTAGAACCACAAGGCAGCACTTGAAATAGAAGCTGCCCTGGGAAAATTCTTTGATGGGACATAAAATGTTCATATAAATTAGCAAAGCATCAATGTTTACAACAGCCAAAGCCACCAATAAAACCTAATAATAATGTTAAAATCTTGAAACAATTATTCTTAAAATGTGCTTATGCTTAATGCAGCTCCCTTCATGTCTGCAGATGTCCCACCCTCCACAGTAGAGATGGTGAAGAAATTAAATTCAGTTTGAGTTTAAAGACGAACCTACCTCCTCTGCACTTTCCAAAATAATGTGTGAACTGAGGTTCAGTCATCGTTCAGAATTTGCACTTGTCTTAGTTTTGCAATGCAGTTCTATAGCCAAGTAGTTCCCACAAAAAAACCAAACATATAGGCTAGCTGAATTTGCTATGAGTATGTTGAAGCTCACCTCCAAAGGCATGTTGACCCTGCCCAGGAGAGATTCATTCCCTCTCACGCCTTCTCTCAAGAAAGCATATATGAAAACCAGCTCTCCTTCCCATTCCTCACTCTTCTCGCCAATGGCACATAACCAGGGACTTGAATTTGGCCCAGAAGCAGGAGCTGGTGCAAAGTTCTCAGTGCCAAACTGCTGGCAGCGTGTGACACCTCTGGTGGAAGCACTGGAAATGAGACCCTCGCCCAGAGTACACAATGTATTAGGGGTGAGACAATCCTGTATAGGATTTTGCACACTAGTATCAGCAGCTTGAACTGGGACCAGTAGCTTTTGGGCTGTCAGGCCAAATGGTCACAAGCATTTCCTGGGGAAAGCTGAAGAAGAAGAAGAAGAAGAAGAAGAAGAAGAAGAAGAAGAAGAAGAAGAAGAAGAAGAAAAAGAAGAAGAAGAAGAAGAAGAAGAAACTTTATGGTAGAGATAAGTAAAACATGAAGAATGCAACTTTCTCTGGACTCTGCAAACCTGTTTGGCAGTTTTATGACCTGCACAGCAGTGCCTCATCTGATCACAGGAGAAAAACAATGCAAAGAAATTGCCACAGGCAACTGTAAAAACAGGCTCTGGACTGGGTGGGCCATTAGTCAGATACAGCAGGCTTGCCCTTATGTAGGTGGTTCCAGGGTTACAAGTTAAGCTAATGTAATAACCAGGTGATGTATGGAAGTGAGACCTGGGCCATAAAAAGGCTGATCGCCGAAGAATTGATGCTTTTGAATTATGGTGCTGGATGAGACTCTTGAGAGTCCCATGGGCTGCAAGAAGATCAAACCTATCCATTCTTAAGGAAATCAGCCCTGAGTGCTCACTGGAAGGACAGATCCTGAAGCTGAGGCTCCAATACTTTGGCCACCTCATGAGAAGAGAAGACTCCCTGGGAAAGATTGAGGGCACAAGAAGAAGGGGACGACAGAGGACGAGATGGTTGGACAGCGTTCTCGAAGCTACCAACATGAGTCTGACCAAACTGCAGGAGGCAGTGGAAGACAGGAGTGCCTGGCATGCTCTGGTCCATGGGGTCACGAAGAGTCGGACACAACTAAATGACTAAACAACAACAAAAATAACCAGGGGTGCCAATATTGGGGAGGGGGTGTGTCCCTGTCAGTGTCTGAAAAAAAGCAAAGGTCCTGACTTCCTTTGTCTCCTCAGCCTGGTCCTCAGACCCTTGTCAGCATAAAAGAGTCTACGAGAAGAGTGTCTTTGCAGAGTATTTTCTGCTTTTATTCTTAAAAGTCTTTATCTGCAAAACGACCGACCAACTGTACACACATCAACACTACCAGCTTTCTCTAACTAACCAACCAACCAACCCACAACCAACACTAACATTGACCACTCTATATATACAGATACAGTTAAGTGAAAGGTTGCATGAGTCATTATAGGCCGCTGACTTATGCTGACTTAGTTCTTTTAGCATTAAAGAAACAGCGGCCAATTTTTAGCCATGACAAGCACCGCCCCACATAATTGATCGCAAGACAAACCATTTGAATGGCAGTGCCCATCAACTTTGGGGACCCCCCAGCCTCCTCAAATATTTTATTGGAGTGGGGAGCAAAGGGACCTTGGTCCCTAGGAGTTCCCTATACCTGGCAAACCAGGTGGGTAGATGGATAAGCTCAGTATTAGAAAGAAAATCCACCCTAATCCTTGCCCCTCGATTCTCCGCAATGGGAGCCTTAAGATTTATGTTGAGATCAAAGGATGGAACACCACTTCCCATCAGAGTCTTTTTTGTTGTTGGTGGTTCTGGTTGATTTGGATCCAGAATGTGGCTTCCACCATTACCACCGCCCTTCCTCCTCCTCAGTAATTAGACATTCTTGGGCAAGGTCTATTGGTCTATTGGAATGTGTCACGGAGATGTCATCTGGAATAGATGGGCTGCAGGGAAGGAGGGGGAGTCTCACAGGGCCATATGACCTCCCACTCAATCACCCGCTGGATTCTGAGATTTCACAGGACCCCACTTAGCCCACGTGACTTTGGAGGCAGGATCCACCATAGCCACAAATACTGGAAACTGGAAGCATCCCTTGGCCTCCCTGTATGTTGGTGTTGTTTATACAAATCTGTGGTGCCACCGCAATTGGAACACAGTGTACAGCTCTGGTTGCCACACACCAAAAAAGGATATTGTGGGGATGGGAAAGGGTTAAAAAAAAAACAACGGCTAAAATGATCAAGGGGTGGAGCAGCCGCCTTAGGAGGAAATATGTTTCAGTTTAGGGAAAAGGCGACCAAGTGGGGGACGGGGTGGAGGCATATAAAATCATGCACGGAATAGAGAAAGAAAACTTTTCCTCATTACCTTATAGAAGAAGAACTTGGGGTCATCTAATATTGAATATTGGATGTTTCTTTTTCTTTCTTTCTTTCTTTCTTTCTTTCTTTCTTTCTTCCTTCCTTCCTTCCTTCCTTCCTTCCTTCCTTCCTTCCTTCCTTTAAATTTTTATTTGGTTTTACAAAAATGGTGCACCCAGGGTCAAAGCCCCTCTGGCATATCCCACACTACACCCCTGGTTGTAGCTATGTAAACTGGCAGGATCCACAGTGAGCTAAAAGAGCCCCGTCCCGTCCCCCCTTCACACACACAAGCATACTTGGGCTGGGCAATATCTGGTTTTCAACTTTGGGATATACCACCATCTAAGCATCATGATATACTATGTCTGCAATAATGATGGAGCTATGTAGAGGCATTGTCTGGCTTCATGGTTCTCCCCACATTGTGATTTTTGCATAGCGCGCGCGCACACACTACTACTACTACTACTACTACTACTACTACTACTAATTTATTATTTATACCCCACTCATCTGACTGGGTTTCCCCAGCCACCCTGGGCGGCTTCCAACCAAATATTAAAAACAATACAGCATCAGACATTAAAAACTTCCCTAAACAGGACCGCCTTCAGTTGTCTTTTAAAACTAAAATAGTTGTTTATTGCCTTGACATCTGCTGGGAGGGCATTCCACAGGGTAGGCACCACTACCGAGAGGCCCTCTACCTGGTTCCCTGTAACCTCACATCTCACAGCGAGGGAACTGCCATCATGATTCTCAATATATTGCCAGGTCAACCAATATCATGATATGGACTTGAAACCGGTTTTGGATGATATATCATCCAGCCTTAAAACATACACAAACACACAGGAACATCAGAATGTGTTTTATACCCAGTCAGACCATTGGTCCATCTAACTCAATATTGTCTACACTGACTGGCAGAAGCTGTCTGAATTTAGGCAGGTGTCTCCCCCAACCTTTACCTGGAGATGCTGGTGGTGGGGTTGGAATTGAACTGGGGTCCTTCTTCTGGCAAAGCAAATGCTTTTCCACTGAGCTATGTCCCTCCAACACATCAAACTCCACGGAGACTGGAGAAAAAGGAGAGGGGCTGGTTTTGCAGCTGTTTCAGGAGAGACAAAGCCCACAGCTCCCGTGCCTTAGGATGGGTCCTTTGCTCTGGAACAGCCTGGAGTTTGTGGAGGGAGGGGGCTGGTGACTTAACAATCTCAACTTTACCTCCCAGCTGCTGCTGCCACAAGAATTAGAGGAGGGGTTGCTGTGAGCTCCATCCTAAATCTTGGATATTTGAAGGATGGGGTTGTGGTAGGAGGTCTTTCTGCGAACAGGGTGGGGGGACTGAGAGAGATACAAAAGAGGTAAGGTGATAGCTTTTACTAGAGCTGCCTCTATTGTCAAGGGAATGAGCGATGTTTCGGATTACACAGAAGGAACTCTTTCCCCAGACAAAATAGGGGGGGGGGGAGTGCAGTTGAGACAGAGAGACAGAGAGAGAAGAACGGGCAGTTCTAGGATCTGCCAGGGCACTCCAGTTCAGAAATATGGGGGTCTGAAGCATGCAGACTCAAAACACACATAAATCCGGGATTTGAAACCAAAGAGGCTTGCAGCTTGAGAAAGTGATGCATTCAGCTTAGGATCAGTTTCCTTAGCAGATTGCTTTGTCCTACCCATGCCTGTTTGCAGGGCTGGATTTAGGACGAGGAAGGCAACTCCCCCGCACAGGGCACTGCTCAAGGAGGGCGCCAAATTGAGAAGATCCATAATTGAGAAGATCCATTTGGGGGCACCAAATTGTGACCTCTCTCTGGGCACCATATTCCCAAAGATTACCCAATTCCGCCCTTGCTGTTTAACCACTTTGCACCTCAGAACTGGTGCTTTTCCAAGCGTCACATTGTGTTCATTTCACATTTGCAAGGAGTCCATCTTTTAGTATGCCACTACCTGTACTTTAAGGGAAGCGGGTGGCGCTGTGGTCTAAACCACTGAGCCTCTTGGGCTTGCTGATCAGAAGGTCGGCGGTTCGAATCCCCGCAATGGGGTGAGCTCCCGTTGCTGTGTCCCAGATCCTGCAAACCTAGCAGTTCGAAAACACACCACTGCAAGGAGATAAATAGGTACTGCTGTGGTGGAAAGGTAAACGGCATTTCTGTGCGCTCTGGTTTCTGTCACGGTGTTCCATTGCACCAGAAGCTGTTTAGTCATGCTGGCCACATAACCCAGGATGCTGTCTGTGGGCAAATGCTGGCTCCCTTGGCCTGAAAGTGAGATGAGCGCTGCAGCCCCATAGTCGCCTTTGAATGGACTTAGCCATCCAGGGGTCCTTTACTTTTACCTTTACCTGTACTTTAGAACTCCTTGTCTCTGGACATGAAACAGGCACCTGCACAATGGCATGTCAGATGCATGCTGAAAACTATTAATTTATTATTGTTATTTCAGCAATTTAGTTGCGTATATTTGTTTTAAAAGTTGTGCAGATTATTATTTCAATATTAACCAGTTTACATATATATATATGGGCTGTTTAGTAGTCTGTCAATTTTTAGCCGTGCTTTAGCTATAATTTTATAGGGTGTGCTCCTTAGATTAAGCAGTTTATAAATCTTTCGGACTATATCAGCAAGCAATGTTGCAATTTCAGAGAAGTGGGTTTCCTGAGCATGTACATGCACCACCCCCAAGGCCCACAATGGGACGGGAGAGAATTTCACTTCCATTTGCATTTTAATGTGAAACCGGCAGCTTTCAAACCGAAACGTGAATGAAATCGTGAATATCCTTCAAGATTTTGTCTCTGAATATTGCAGTGCAGCTCTCCCAGTGAAGAGTGTGTTCAAAAATGAATATATTTCGGGGAAATGTCATACAAAAAGCCTTGCGAAATTGTGCATATTAGGCAGAACTGTTTATTCGGAGAAATTTCCACTAGAATGCTGATGTGTTTTCATGGCTTTTTTCTCTAAATGCAAATTTCTGCCCAAATGTGTTGAACCGAACGGAAGATTCAGAAGAAGAGACTCTGAGAGAAATCAAAACTGGCAGATCCATCCATCCCTCACCGATTTCCAAACCTCCCCATATTTTCATTGCTTTTAATAGGATTCTCCCCACCCCCTTTTTCCTTTTCCAGGATGCCCCTCAGGGACATTCAAAGCCAGCCAGGGGGATGAGGGCTGCGTCCATTGCCCCATCAACAGCCGGACCACGTCAGAAGGAGCCACGAATTGTGTCTGCCGCAACAACTACTACCGCTCAGACTCTGATCCGCTGGACATGCCATGCACCAGTAAGTTGCCCACAAAGGGGAGGGGGCAAGTCTAGAAGGGCGGTATACCTCATCCTTCAGGGTCCTGTGGGCATAGACCACGGGTAGGCAAACTAAGGCCCAGGGGCTGGATCTGGCCCATTCGTCTTCTAAATCCGGCCCGTGGACGGTCCAGGAATCAGCGTGTTTTTACATGAGTAGAATGTGTCCTTTTATTTAAAATGCATCTCTGGGTTATTTGTGGGGCATAGGAATTTGTTCATCCTCCCCAAAAATATAGTCTGGCCCCCACAAGGTCTGAGGGACAGTGAACTGGCCCCCTGGTGAAAAAAGTTTGCTGACCCCTGGCATAGACTATTGGTCCATCTAGCTCAGTATCAGTGGCAGCTTCCAGGGTTTCGGTCACAAGTCTTTCACCGGCCTACCCAGAGATGCCAGGAAGCGATGAGTGTAAATGCTACTTTTATCCAATAGGCTGCTTTCTACACACACACACACACACACACACACACCCCTGCCTCTGTATCCTCCATCCAGGGAAACAGTATCAGAGTGGAAGAAACACATTCCAGCCAGGGCGAAACATTTGGGATGCAAAACAGAGCCTCTAATGGCTGTAGCCTTAGGAAAGTTCTGGCAGCCCTGAAAGTCCCTGCTGTCCTGCACCATCTTACCTCCCCATTTCCTCCCTTCCTGCAGCAATCCCGTCGGCCCCACAGGCCGTCATCTCCAGCGTGAACGAGACCTCCCTCATGCTGGAGTGGAGTCCGCCCCGGGACTCAGGGGGCCGCGAGGACCTGGTCTACAACATCATCTGCAAGAGCTGTGGTTCGGGTCGGGGGGCATGCACCCGGTGCGGGGACAACGTCCAATTCGCACCGCGCCAGCTTGGCCTGGCCGAGCAACGCGTCTACATCAGCGACCTGCTGGCCCACACCCAGTATACTTTTGAGATACAGGCGGTGAACGGCGTCACTGACCAGAGCCCCTTCTCGCCCCAGTTTGCCTCTGTCAACATCACCACCAACCAAGCTGGTAAGGATCTGTTCCATTCCATTGTCATGTTCCTTCTTGTTGTTTTTATTATTTACTTACTTCTTTGGAGGACACCCCTCCCCCCAAAATATGAAAACCTGTATTTCTGTTCATACATGGCAACTTGTAACATTATACATCTATAAAACAGGTCCTTATTGTGTGATCCACAAATTAGTACAGACTGTTGGAACCAGTCTTGGGTTTTCGGGAGAATTTGTGAATGAAACAAAGCTCCGCCATTCTCCCGTACAGGTATCTCTGTGCTTTGTTCCTCTTGGCAGTCTTAATTTGTGAGTCAATTTTTCCATAAGGGCAATACGCCATACTCTCCTGTACCAAGTGTTCAAGTTGCACCTTTTAAGTCTAAGATGTGGCTATAACCATATTTGCTGCCACTAAGAGAAATCCAATTGGTGGTTTATCCACCAACTCCTGATTCTTATTTAAACAGAGATCCAGTAACGCAAGTTCTGAAGCAGGCTTCCTCAAACTCAGCCCTCCAGATGTTTTTGGCCTACAACTCCCATGATCCCTGGCTAGCAGGACCAGTTGTCAGGGATGATGGGAATTGTAGTCTCAAAACATCTGGAGGGCCGGGTTTGAAGAAGACTGTTCTGAAGACTTTGTGATATACTGATGTGAAATGTTATTTAAATTTAAATATGTGTTCCGCAAAATCTGCCACTTTTGGTCATGTCCACCAAAATGCCTATATCTGCCTCTTTCCCTACACCCATGCCAGCACATAGATACCCATAAGGATGCTTATGAGTGTATGGAAGTTTAACTGGGGCTAAGTATCATTTCTGAAGTATCTTCTGCATGGTTTCCATGATGCTGGTAGAGATAGTTTTATAGGGAAACTTGCCCTAACTTGCCCCCTGAGTCCAAGATTCAGCTTCTGTTCCCATTTCCAAATCTGTTTCTTACATATGTTTTAGCCCCCAGAACCTGTTGCAGAAGAAATTGTTTCTTTTATAGAGGTGGAGGAGGAATAGATTTTATTAAAGTTTTGGGGGGAAAGATATACAAAGGTTGCCTATTTTTTTTAGACTATCAAAGATAAAATAAATTAATCTAAATAAAAAACACAAAGAAAAAAATATAAAAAGGGACAAGGGGCAGAGAGAAAAAAGCAGAAGTTCTGATTCTTTTTGTCAGCTATATATAGAAAAATATTCAAAACAGCCAGTCCAAGGTAACACCCAACTATTCTACTTTCTATAATCCAATGTATTCTTCAATCCTCAAAGGAGAAAACAGTTTTCAATGGCTTTATCTGACCTAATTGAGTTTTGACTGCCTTGAAGCACTTCTTGCAAGTGAGCACTCAGATTGCTGGGTTTTTAATCCTACTTTGTTTTTTAAAAGTCTGACTAACTATATGCAAAATTATACCCCCAAATAGACCCATTAAGATTAACAAACCCAAGTTAGGAATGTTCATTAACCTCAATAGGTCTACTGTGTGCAGGGTACAAGCCAATGCTAGTCCTGCGCAGGGTAAATCCCATTGACTTCAATGCATCTAAGTAATCAAATCAAATCTTTACTATGGTCATAGATCAGCATAATTAGGGTGGGGTACAATCATTTAATGTCTGTAAAACCTTTTTGGAAAGCTAAAAATTATTAAAACAGAAGGTATATCTAAAAGACTATAAGAATCTAAAAGAAGCATTAGAAGCATTAAACAGATGTGGAAGAGCGTAAAAGGTTAGTATATAAAAGACTATAGCTAATTTACAGATAGGAGTATGCAGTAAATCTAGTTTGTGGGACAGATCGTCATCCAACGGATTTTGAGTGCTGCTATGCAGAATCTGGCAAAATTGTATGTTGTGGCAGGGAGGTATAGAATTGTCCTGTGTGCCCTGAGTACTTATGGAGCAGTGGGGAGATGAGGCTAATATGAATGTCTCTATAATATAGTTCATTGGAGAAGCACACGCTCTATTGTTTCTATTTGTCCAGAATCACAGGGGCATTGTCTCTCCGAGTAAGCTACCACCCAACACATTTAAAATAACCACGTCCACTGTATTACTGCAGCGTAATTCTATAAACATTAATACATATGTGTTTGATTATAAAGTTATACGCCTCATTGAGCGTATCTGTTTATGTGCCGGTTCGTTTAAGAAACCTTGAATGTATACATACATAATAAGGGTGTAATATTATGGGTATGTGTATGTGTGGAAATGAGGGGGGGGGGTTGTCAAGATCAAGGAGCAAGATAGAAATTAGTGTGCGGGGGGGGGGGGGATCTGTGCATATAAATTAGGCACTGGGATTTGCAGAAAACGCCATCTCTCGTTTCCTCCTTTCTGCCGGCTCCCCGAGGAGGTGGGCATTTTGAAAACTCTGCCCCTGAGAAAATAGCATCTTCTGGGGTCTTCTTCATCTCCCTTACCGAGACACAAAGTCAGGTCCTTTGGACTGGCCGTTAGAGGCCCACACCCAGGGCCGGATTTAGGTTTGATGAGGCCCTAAGCTACTGAAGGTAATGGGGCCCTTTATATGTCCAGCTGTCCTTTGTCAACAATAAATTGTCGCTGTTTATTGTGCTGAATATATGCTATATGGCACCATATTTTTCGCCCCATAGGACACACCGCCCCATAGGACGCACCTAATTTTTTGGGGGGGGAATAAAGAAAAAAAAATTTCCCCTCCCCAGGCACGGGGCAGGCGCGGGGGAAGCCCGAGCTTCCCCAGACCCCAGACCCCAGAACAGCCTGCTATCTGCAAGCCTAGGGAGCTGCGCTGGTCTCCCCAGGCTTGCGGAGAAGTGCGCGAAGCCCGGGGTGCTCGTCAGCGCGCACCAGGCTTCGGAATGCAGGCAGCTCTGCGCTACCCTCCGGAGCCCCGCGCGGCTTCGCGCCGGGATCGGGAGGGTGGCACGGAGCTGCAGGAAGCCCTGGAGCGCAGGCAGCTCCATGCCACCCTCCAGAGCCCCGCGCGGCTTCGCGCCGGGATCCGGGGGGTGGCGCGGAGCTGCAGGAAGCCCTGGAGCGCAGGCAGCTCCGCGCCACCCTCCAGAGCCCCGCGCGGCTTCACGCCAGGATCGGGAGGGTGGCGCAGAGCTGCAGGAAGCCCGGGAAAGCCTGCATTCGCCCCATAGGACGCACACACATTTCCCCTTCATTTTTGGAGGGGAAAAGGTGCGTCCTATAGGGCGAAAAATACCGTAATTTATGGCCTTAATAGGTATCTAAAGCCATTTGCACATAACAAAATATGTATTTTATCAAAGTAATTGTTGAACTGAAATACAATTAAGAAGTATATTAATAGTGAAATACAATTAAGAAGTATATTAATAGTGATATTTTAGGGAGCAGGCTAGCAGGAAGGGCCCATTACTTACATCATAGGAGCCTACACAACACAAAACACTGTTGCTGTATGTAGGTTTTATTTTATTTGTTTTTTTATCTTATATTTCGAAAATGTACATCCGGTTGTTTTTTTCCTTTAAATTTTTTTGGGGCCCCCAAGGGAGTGGGGTCCTAAGCTATAGCTTGTTTACCTTGTATGCAGCGGCGTAGCGTGGGTTGTCAGCACCCGGGGCAAGGCAAGTAATTTGCGCCCCCTAACCCGGGGCAAGGCAAGTAATTTGCGCCCCCTAACCCCTAACCTGCTGCCGCTGCCAGCTTCTTCTTGCTGCTGCCTGGTCTGGTCTGGTGTGGTTCTCTCCCGCGCTCAGCGCTGCGCTGGGCGGTCGCTGCACTGTCCCTCCTCCAGATAGTCCCTCGCTCTCCGCACCGCACGCCTGGCACCCACCCCCTCCACAGTGGGCGGCGACCCAGCGGCTCGGATCGGATTCGCACAGCCAGCACTGCAGTGAGAGAGAGTGAGTGAGCCAGGTAGGGGCAGAGAGCTGCGAGTGCAAGCGCGCGCCCCCCCCCGATGTTGCGCCCGGTGCGGCCGGCACCCCCCACGCTACGCCACTGCTTGTATGTAAATCTGGCACTGCCCACACCTCTCTTTACATAGCATGGCTTGGTAGGTGTGCAGAATCCTAATCATAACATCTGAATCAACCATGCATTTACAAATACTGACAGGCTCACAACAGTTATTCAGGTGATAGGTTCCCATGCTTCAAGAAAACACACACTTTGGTGTATCGTAGAGGCTGGCCAAGCCAAGGAGGCATCCCCCCCCCCCAAATCTTGAGGACTAACATCTTGTTTGTCTGAGCCTTATTTCCCCCCAGGAAAGATGGGATTCTCAGAATACTGAGCACCAGGGAGAAATGACACTATGCTGGTTTGTGCAAATGTTTAGGAATAGTTACAAAGTTCTCCTCACTTGAATTTTTCCCGGGACGTTTGGATTGTCCACAACTCTTGCCAGCATCCAGCTAACTTCCACAAAGTGTAGACCCATTGAAATTAATTGACCTAACTCAATCACAGCCATTAATTTCAGTAGATCTACTTGGAGCAGGAATAGCATCTCATACAGCCCCACTTTCACATAGGTTTTAGCAGCAGTCATTCTGACTCACTTCTGCATTAACCTGGTGTGTGTGTGTGTGTGTGTGTGTGTGAAAAATTGCAATTGAATAAGTATTCAAATGTGTTCTTTAAAACTTATTTCCTCTCAAAACACACTTATTTATTTGTTTGCTCCATTTATATCCCACCTTAACCTCTAAGGAGCTCAAGGCAGCATATATGATTCACTTCCTCCCCGTTTTATCCTCACAACAACCCTGTGATGTAAGTTTGTCTGTAAGACTGTGCCTTGTTCAAGATCGCCCAGTGACTTTCATGGCTCAGTGGGGATTTGAACCCTGGTCTCCCAGACCCTAACCCAACACCTTAACCACTACACTACACTTTCTCTCAGAAACACCATGCTGACAAAGGTGGGATTTGAACTGACACATGCAGAGCAGTCTATCACCATTACCACTCACCCACATTTTCGTCCTTTAAAAAAGAATAAAAATAATAATTGGAGAACTCCAATTTGGATCCCTTCCAGTCGGGATTCAGGCCTCATCATGGGGCTGAAACTGCCTTGGTCGCACTGGTTGATGATCTCCGCCAGTCTAGGGACAAAGGTGAGAGCTGTTTCCTAGTTCTGCTGGATCTCTCAGCGGCATTTGATACCATCGACCATAACATCCTTCTGGACCGTTTTGAGGGGCTGGGAGCTGGGGGCACTGTCATACAGTGGTTCCGCTCCTTCCTCCTGGGTCGTGTTCAGAAAGTGGTGGTGGGGGATGAGTGTTCAGACCCCTGGGCTCTCACTTGTGGGGTGCCTCAGGGTTCTGTCCTCTCCCCCATGCTTTTCAACATTTACATGCAGCCGCTGGGAGAGATCATCAGGAGGTTTGGGCTGGGTGTTCATCAGTATGCGGATGATACCCAGCTCTACCTCTCTTTTAAATCAGAACCAGTGAAGGCGGTGAAGGTCCTGTGTGAGTGTCTGGAAGCGGTTGGAGGATGGATGGTGGCTAACAGATTGAGGTTGAATCCTGACAAGACAGAAGTACTGTTTTGGAGGGACAGGAGGCGGGCAGGTGTGGAGGATTCCCTGGTCCTGAATGGGGTAACTGTGCCCCTGAAGGACCAGGTGTGCAGCCTGGGAGTCACTTTTGACTCACAGCTGTCCATGGAGGCTCAGGTCAAATCTGTATCCAGGGCAGCTGTTTACCAGCTCCATCTGGTACGTAGGCTGAGACCCTATCTGCCTGCAGACTGTCTTGCCAGAGTGGTACATGCTCTGGTTATCTCCCACTTGGACTACTGCAATGCGCTCTACATGGGGCTACCTTTGAAGGTGACCCGGAAACTATAACTAATCCAGAATGCGGCAGCTAGACTGGTGACTGGGAGTGGCCACCGAGACCATATAACACCGGTCTTGAAAGACCTACATTGGCTCCCAGTATGTTTCCGAGCACAATTCAAAGTGTTGGTGCTGACCTTTAAAGCCCTAAACGGCCTCGGTCCAGTATATCTGAAGGAGCGTCTCCTCCTCCATCGTTCTGCCCAGACACTGAGGTCCAGCTCCGAGGGCCTTCTGGCGGTTTCCTCATTGCGAGAGGCCAAGTTACAGGGAACCAGGCAGAGGGCCTTCTCGGTAGTGGCGCCCGCCCTGTGGAACGCCCTCCCATCAGATGTCAAAGCGATAAGCATCTACCTGACATTCAGAAGACATCTGAAGGCAGCCCTGTTCAGGGAAGTTTTTAATATGTGACATTTTAGTGTATCTTTCATCTTTGTTGGAAGCCGCCCAGAGTGGCTGGGGAAACCCAGCCAGATGGGCAGGGTACAAATAATAAATTATTATTATATTATTATTATAACTCCATTGGAACATTTGGGAAGTGTGTAATCTCGGGGATACCTTAAATTCTGATCCTGACATTCTGATACTTATATCATAGGAGCCTACACAAAACACTGTTGCTTTATGTAGGTTTTATTTTATTTTTATTTTTTTATTTTATATTTTGGAAATGGACATCCAGTTGTTGTTTTTTTTCCTTTAATTTTTTTGGGGGCCCCCAAGAGAGTGGGGCCCTAAGCTATAGCTTGTTTAGCTTGTATGTAAATCCGGCACTGCCCACACCTCTTTGCAGCAGAATCCTAACCCCTTGTCTGCTCTGAAGTAAGCCCTATTGAATTCAGTGGGCCTTACTCCCAGGTAAGTGGCGTTAGGATCGAAGCCTTAAGATTATATACAAAATCGGGCCTAACTAGGCCCATTAAAATTAATAGATATGAGTCAGGTCTATTTTCCCTCAGTGGGTCTACTCTGAGTAGGACTTAGTTGAAAGCAATATGTGTGTGGGAGGGGGTCTGGTCAGTGCATGTTGGGATTTGCAAAAGGCCGAGCTTCTGACGCGCTCCTGAATTCCCCTCGCTTGTTGGGGCTGCCTCTGTGAGCTGCCAGAGCAGGCGAGCTGTCAGGCCTGCCTCTTGCATGCTCAGATCTCACCCCTTGTAATTAAGCAACGTGGTTGCGACTTTATTGCAGCAACTGTGAACATTCACACCTTGGCGGGAGGGAAGGGGTGGCAGGGAGGGTAGCGATGGAGGCGGGTGGATGGAGGCGGGTGGGGGGGGAGAGAGAGAGGAAGACGGGGAAACCTCCCGCTCTGCCTTTGCTCCCCCTGCGTGTTTCGGCTCGGCTCGGCCTTATTATGCGTCGAGCTGAGGCTCCCAGCCCGGGCACGACGCCTTCCTTAATGTATCTGTTCATTAGCGCTAAACAGTAACTGTCTGCTCGCTAATTCTCCCGTAATTAGAGGCAGGATTCTTTCGCAAGCTTTCTGCACAGCCTGGCAGCCTTGATGTTCATCATTAGCAGCTGGAAACAGAAGCTGTGGGGAGACACACACACACACACATACATCCAGCATGGAGCTCGAACAACAACAAGAGGGTCTGGCAGCAGCGATCATGAATGATGGCGCTGAGGGAGGTTGAGGCAGGCCGAGACTTTTGTCTTCTCTGAGTGCAGAGGCATGCTGCTCTGCCCACGCTGCCTTCTTCCAGCAGGTCCCCTGCCCTGGAGGAGAATCCCCCCTGGAAAAATCTAACTTCTGCTCAGAATAAGTTCCTCTGAGTTCCAGAATAAGCTCCTGGGTAGATAAAAGAATGCACTTCTTCATGCAGCTCATAGTTAAACTATGGAACTCATTCCTGCAGGAGACAGGGGTGGTCACCAACTTGGGCAACTTGAAAAGTGGATTGGGCAAATTCATGGTGGAGAGGGCTTTTGTTTTGTTTTTTCAATGCTTTTTATTAAGTTTTCATTTTAAATACACCAACACCAACAAACAAAAACATCAAGTCTTTTTACATGTATCCTACTTTATGCTCCGTAGAGCCGTTGACTCCCCTCCTTCCCTTCCACAGGTTTTCTGATTCCAATCTTTAATTCACAGTTTCATTAATAAAGGACTAAACCATGACATAAGATTTATTTCAGTCCTGCTAACGTCTTCAAATTTCTACAGTTCTCACTTATATAAACCATAAGTTTACGCCATTCTTTTTGGTACTTTTGTCTCCTCCTGACTGCGAATTCTATGTGTCAGTTTTGCTAGTTCTGCGTACTCAACCAACTTTGTCTGCCACTCCTTTACAGTCGGTATCTCCTGTGTTTTCCGCTTTGGGGCTATCAAGACTCTAGCTGGTGTCTTAGCATACAAATACAGTCTTTGGTCCATCTTCTTAATATCCTCTACCATCAAACATAGCAATAGTTCTTCAGGCTTTTTTGGGAAAGTATATTTAAGCATCTTTTTAAATTCATTATAGATCAATTCCCAAAACTCTTTCATTTTGTCACATGACCACCACATGTGGTAAAAATCGTCATCCTTTTCTTTACTTTTCCAGGTGGAGAGGGCTTTTGATTGCTATGAGCCATAATGGCTATGTCCTGCCTCCACAGCTGGAGGGAAAATGCTTCTGGATCGCAGTTGCGGAAAACAAACAGGGAGAGGAGAGTGGTCTTGTGCTCAGATCCTGCTCACAGGTTTCCCACAGGCATCTGGTTGGCCACTGTGAGAACAGGAGGCTGGACTAGATGGGCCATTGCCCTGATCAAACAGGATCTTCTTAGGTTCTCATCTCTTACCATTGGCTATGCTGTCTGGGGATGGAGTCCAACAACATCTGCCAGCCATGACTGCCAGGCAGCATCGGGTAGGAAGCAGCAGCATCGAAATTTTGAGGTCCACGTCATACGTAATGTGGTGAAAGTGAACACCTGAAGAAAGCAGCAGGGTGTGAGCCCTGTCCCAAATTGTCCCTGGGCCTAGAGGAGACCTTGGCATGCTAAACAGGAATGGGGCTTCCAACACAGGGCTTGCCTCCAGATGTTGTGGACTGTGAGTCCCATCAGACACTGCAGATAACCAGGAATGATGGGAGTTGTTGTCCAAGACACCTGGCAGACAATAGCCTGGGTACCTTAGCTCTAGCAGCACTCAGCTGATTGTGATTTGAAGCCTCTGAACACCTGGTTGTGCTGAAGGTTTTAAGTGCATTCGTAGGGTTGCCATATTTCCAGATGAACAATGTTGTTGAGCTTTTTTCAGGCTACCTCTGAGTGCTAAACAGAGCCTGAGCCGGGCTTTTGCTTACAATTGTAAAAATCTGGATGGGCATGTAAGCCCCCAAAACAGGACATGTTGGGGATTTCCCAGACGTATAGCAATGCTAACATTCATCCCAAAGCTCTCAGAAACCACCTTCAAACCTTCCCACTTAAGAAGGAGGAATGGGCTGACACAAAAGGTAGAGACATAAGGGGCACCCCCTATACCCTCCCCACACTTCCACTGGTGGTGTTTGAATGCCCAGATAAGGCTTGATCTGTGGGTTGCATAAGATCACAGTCTGTGGGGTTGTGCGTGTGCACAGATTCCTCTATGTATGGCTTGTGAAAAGGATGTCTAGAAATTTGCCTGCTCCTTCAAGAACACTTATCACCATTGAGATAAGACTCTGTCCCTGCTCCATCTCTCTCCCCCCGCCATTCCACATCTGGAAGAAGGTGGGTGGTGATGAGCAACAGGACCTTTTCAGTTTGGGCCCCTCATCTCTGAAACTCCCTTTCAAAGAACAGGGACTCTCCAAGTATTTCATAGAATCGTAGAATTGCAGAGTTGGAAGGGTGATCTAGCCCAACTCATTGCATTGCAGGACTCTTTTGCCCAACGTGAGGCTTGAACCCACGGCCGTGACACTTCTGTGCCCCAAAGACAGAATAACATTTGATGTGGACAAGTCAAGCGATTAGGAAGATTTTCTTCTTATTATACTATTTCGACTTCTGGCTTTGAAATGAGGATGGAGGGAAAATTGGCTTAGTTTGCATTTTCACTCACGCTTCCAGAACCAACAGGGGAATCTAAACAACAGCTGTCCTTGGAAGTTTGGACTTTTGCTTTTCTCCAACCCCAAACTCGGTATGCAACAGCATCTATTTGGGAATAGGAAAGCACTTAAATGTGCCTAATGGTGAATGCATTTTAATTAGGAGAAACGGCTTGCAAAAATATGTATGCCTTGCCCCCTCCCCCAAATGTGCATATTAGGAAAATGCAATTGTAAGTGTGCTTGAATTTTTATGCAGTCTTAAAAAAAAAAAAGCAATTCAAAATTGGGAGGAACTGGAGTTAAGCCTGGAAAATTTGAAAACCGAGAGAAAGGGAAGTGAGCAGGTCCATCCGTCCTGACCTTGGAATTTTCCCCAAAAGCTCCGACTCCAGTGATAAGGGAAGCCTTCATATCTGAATCTGCTTAGTCCAGCTTTGTGTGTCCTCCCTTTCCCCCCACAACCACCCCCCAGCCACACGCAGCCGCCCTCCCATGAGACATTTCTGACCCTGACCTCAGAGCACAGCCGTGTCTGCCGGACGTTAATTGAAAATACCAGAATTCCCCCGTTGGCTTGATGGTGGCCAACGGTAACCTGATGCTGGGGGAAGAACGCTTGAGTGAAGGTTTGGAGCTGGGGGTGGGGGGAGTCCGGAAGACCCCCAGCTGCTCTGTCCTTCCTCCTTGCCCCTTCTCATTCCTCGGAGCTCTTGGGGGGGGGGGACAGAGAGGGGGTTTCGGTGGGCTCAGCCGCCCCTGCGATTCAACACAAGTTACGGGGATTACTGTGATCAGAGACTGATTCTGCTGCACGTAACCCAAGCCGGGTGGCTGAGCCCCGTCAGCCCAAGGAGACCCTTTGATTGCGGGCAGGGGGTGGGTGGGCAGGAGGGAGACCCCTTCGCGAGGACCAGTTTTGCTCCGCAGACCTGGCAGCTGACACAGAGCGAGGGAGAGACGGAGAGAGAGGAACAGTGAAAATGGATTGGCGCTGGCTGGGTTTCAGGCCATGAAAGGGGAAACTGGAGACGGGTCGTGGTTTCATGGCCAGCATGTGGTCCAGGGTCGTCCCAGACAACATGTCAGTTGACCCCCACAGCCAACTCCCTTCCCCAACCCACCCACAATGAGAGGAGCGGCTTAAGAGAGGCAGCTTGTCTGCTTCGTGTCTTGCAGCTGGGGGGGGGGTTGGGATGGAAAGCAACGGGGGGGGGGAGGAGGGGAAGGCCTTGCATCCCCATGCCTCGATTTCCCCCAACTTCTTCCCCATACAGTGGTACCTCGGGTTAAGAACTTAATTCGTTCCGGAGGTCCGTTCTTAACCTGAAACTGTTCTTAACCTGAGGCACCACTTTAGCTAATGGGGCCTCCCGCTGCCGCCACACGATTTCTATTCTCATCCTGAAGCAAAGTTCTTAACCTGAAGCACTATTTCTGGGTTAGCAGAGTCTGTAACCTGAAGCGTCTGTAACCTGAAACATCTGTAACCTGAGGTACCACTGTATTAGCTGATCTGTTCAGTTCAGAGCAACTTTTTCTAACCCTTGGGATGCCCACGTTGGAAGACTCGGGACAGATAAAAGAATTCACTTCTTCACACTAGTTAAACTATGGAACTCACTCCATCAGGAAGCAATGGTTGTTGAATGGTCTCTCTAAATTTGAAGGTTCATTATTGTTCCACAAGATGTGTATTTCTTTAAGGGCCAGAGCAAATAACGTGACCTAGTTTTACAGCTGTGAAGCAGTATAGCAGGTGCTGTTAAGGTATGGTAATTAAGCTGTTGGGTATAGTATATAAAGAGCAGCACCTAGCTCTCTCAGTACCCTGGGGGATGGGTCATGCTTATTGATATATTTAGTGTAAAAGGAGTCTTTGTTTTTGTTATTAAAGGTAAAGATAAAGGGACCCCTGACCATTAGGTCCAGTCGTGACAGACTCTGGGGTTACGGCACTCATCTCGCTTTATTGGCTAAGGGAGCCGGCGTACAGCCTCCGGGTCATGTGGCCAGTATGACTAAGCCGCTTCTGGCGAACCAGAGCAGCGCACGGAAACGCCGTTTACCTTCCCGCCAGAGCGATACCTATTTATCTACTTGCACTTTGACGTGCTTTCAAACTGCTAGGTTGGCAGGAGCAGGGACCGAACAACGGGAGCTCACCCCGTCGCAGGGATTCGAACCGCCAACCTTCTGATCGGCAAGCCCTAGGCTCTGTGGTTTAACCCACAGTGCCACCTGTGGTCCCTCATATTAAAACCTAGCAAAAGTTATTTTTGCGTTCCTTGTAACATGTGGTCTCCCCAGCACGCCTTCTGCAGCGCAACTAATCCGCAAATAGCCAACAATGGTGTCCACCAACTTGGGAAGCTTCCAAAGGGGACTGGGCAAATTCATGGAGGAGAGGGGCTATCCAAGGTGGCTAGCCATGACGGCTAGTCTCTGGAGGCAGCAATGCTTCTCAATACCAGTTGCTGGAAACCCCAGGAAGGGAGAGTGCTCTTGTGTTCAAATCCAGCTTGCAGGCTCCCCCGGGCACCGAGTTGGCCAAAGTGGGAATAGGATGCTGGACTAAATAGGACTGCTATTATGATGGCCGTTTTATTATTAGGCTGTCTGTCAGTATGCTTTTTATTATGTTTTTATAACTGATGTTCTGTAATGTGTTTTTAATGTTGCACACTGCCCTGGAATCTTTTGATAAAGGACAGTACAGTGGTACCTCGGGTTACATATGCTTCAGCTTACATACGCTTCAGGTTACACACTCCACTAACCCAGAAATAGTACCCTGGGTTAAGAACTTTGCTTCAGGATGAGAACAGAAATCGTGCTCTGGCAGCGTGGCAGCAGAAGGAGGCCCCATTAGCTAAAGTGGTGCTTCAGGTTAAGAACAGTTTCAGGTTAAGAACAGACCTGCAGAATGAATTAAGTTCTTAACCCGAGGTACCACTATATATAAATTTAAATACTACTACTACTACTACTACTACTAATAATAATAATAATAATAATTTGCCATTGGCCTGATCCAGCAAGATCTTATGGTCTAATGGCTTCACCCTGAAGCATCACAGTTCAGTAGTTTCTTTCACACTAGCTGCAGCGTATCTAGAGTCTGATCTTCTCTGGTCATTGGCCATGGTGCCTGGGGCTGAGGTGGGTTCAGCCACTTCTGGGGGGCCATGCCATCTCTTTGTCCTGGATGCAGAAGGTCCCACATTCTCCAGAATCAACAGATTGGGCTTGAAATGTGTCCCTTTTAGAAACCCTGGAGAGCTGCTGCCAGTCAGTGTAGGCAATATGGATCTGGATAGATGAATAGTCAGCTTCCCATGTCTTGAGGGTGTGCTTTGCATGCAGAAGGTCCTAGGGTCATCCCCCAGAATCTCACAGGTAGGTCTAGGAATCCCCCCTGCCTGAAACCCTGAAGAGCCACTACCAGACAGTGTAGACCGTGCTGAGCTGGATACATTAGTGGTCTGACTCAATATAGGTCAGCTTCCTATGTCCATATGGATTGTGCAAAAGTGGGGTGGAGGGAACCAATTAGATTGTAGAGAAATGGCCCATTGGGGTGGTCCCTTGCCTGGAACTGGACAGACCAGCATTTTCTCTCCTAAACAAGCTTCTGTTTTTTAAAAAAGTAAATAAATAAATCAGCATTTAAATGTCAGTGCTGGGCAGTTTTCAGGAAAACAAAGGATCAGATAACAATCAGGTTCAAATCCCTGTTCTAAGGCCATTCACACATCGTCCAGCCACCCTCACCCCTGCTAATCCAGGTCACGGGGTACTCAGAGCAGAAGACAGGAGCAAGCAAAGTGTGCTGGGAAAGACACACACACACACACACACACACACACACACACACACAAATACCATGACTCCAGCAAGCCAAGCCATGATACTGCTCTCCAACCCCTAACCTTGCTGACCCCCAGGGAAAAGCTGTTTCAGCTCCAAAGATGTGTGATTCAGCTCACGTCGCTCTCTGAGATACACAAAAACACTTGGTTGTGTGTGCATGCTCAGAATTCTTCCTTCCAACACTCTCAATGGAGAAACGTTTTTCTCCCTCTCTCATAACGATAGAACCCAGGGACATCCAAGGAATCCAATGTTCAGAGATCCAGGAGAGACAAAAGAAAGCTCTTCTTCACACAGAGAATTTGCTCCCGCAAGATGTAGTGATGGACACCAAGTTGGATGGCTTAAAAAGAGGGTTGGACAAATATCAGTGACTACTAGCCATGATAGGTATCTTCACCGCTGGAGGCAGGAAGGTTCTGAATATCAGTTCACAAGTGGGGATATGTGCTGTTGTGCTCAAGTCCTGCTTGCAGGCTTCCCATAGACAAGTGGTGGGCCATTGCGAGATCATGCGGCTGGATTAGATGGGCCTTTGGCCTGACCCAACTGAGCTCTTCTTATGTTCTTCCTGATGTCTTCATGAAATTTTGAGTTGTCACCAAGACTCTTATCTCTGGGCTCAGAAATATATGCATTGGGGATTGTGGACTTATGAAAACCCACATATCATCTCGATAAGACATCTCCTGTTTCAAAGAACTCTCAGAATTTAACTGCCTCTCAAATTATTATTATTATTATTATTATTATTATTATTATTATTATTATTATTATTATCATCATCATCATCATCATCATCATCATCATCATACCACTCTTCATCAAAAGATCTCAGGGCAGTTTACAGAATAAAACACAAAAGAAGACACAAGTAAATAATTAAAGCAAAACAATAACTCCCCCTTCCCATAGACCCATTTAAAAGGCTGTAGGATATTAATCAACCCAAAACTTGTTGGAAGAGGAAACTTTCGCATAGCAGCAGAAGTGCGGTTGTCTTCACCCAACCTCCCTGGGCAGGGGTGGATCAATTGTGGCCATCCAGCCTCTCTATCTGATCTTTGGAACTCTTCCTAGGCTACATGCCAACCCCAGCCACCCTCCTCCCTGGCCCTAATTTCCACCCTCCTCAAGTGTTTTGGCCTGGTTGGGATATGTTTTTGAACACTAGTAATACCTCTTGCTTGTCTGGATGGGCGTGTGTGAGAATGTGTAGAACCTAGCCTATTCTACGAAGGTAAAAGTGGGCTCTGCCTACTTCCCCACCAGGCCCCACCCAGCATCAGCAGCCCTCAAAAGGTTTCCCCAAAAGGAATGTGGCTGCTAAGAAGGTTCTCCATGCTTGGAGAACTTGGACTAATTAAGAGAACTGGTGCAGGATCAAGGAATAATATCAACTCCTGATAGCCGGAACATGGGAAGTCATCCAAAAATGTTTAATTCGGAACTGCTTAATTGGCTCTTTTGATTGTATTGTGATTTGGCATTGTGTTAATGTGGCCTCCATTGGATTGTTATTAATGAAAAATGAATAAAAAATATTTTATTTTATTTTTAATCAAAGAACGTTCTCCATGCTTATCCTAGGACAGACATGGTCATGAATGCTCCACTACCTAGACATTTGAATCAGGACAACCCAGGCTTTCAAATTTCCAAATGTCCTTACTCATCGTGTTCAGAAGATCAGAGAGGCAGACTCTCACTCACCTCAGTGTCCCCACGGTGGCAGCTTCCTGGTAGCCACCATGTTGCTATTTTTTTAACTAAGAGGCAACTTTCGTGGAGTGGTAGCTGTAGGTGGACTAGGTTTGTGTTGGGGTTGTTGGACTTCTGCCAACATCCCTGACTCAGACACATCGCACATGTGAGACGCAGCCTAGTTAACAACAGGACTAGGTAATCTTCCCCTCCCCATCTAGCCCTGTCACCCGGTGGGGGCCACAAAGCCGCTACAAAAGGGTCCTTTTGTTCTCTCATTTGCCTGACACAATTCTCAGTTGGCTGGCAGTTCCCAACTGAGACATGTCAGTTTCATTGTAATGAATTGCCCTGAGCATAGCACAGCCCATTTCCACAAATTAGTGTTCATTTCCAAGACACCAGAACTCCACCCCCCCACACCCCACCTACCCCCCGCACCCGACCTGGATCACATCATGCTGTACAAAGTTGTCCTGTGTTAGCAAAGGATGGGAAGTAAAGGGAGATGCTGAGGAGGAGAATCAGTAGCCCAACCTGATCAGACAGGAGTTCTGAACAAAACGTGAGGGAAATGACTGAGGCACCTTTGTGGCAACAACACAATCAATGAGCTCTGACCACAGGGCTCTTGAATGAGGTACAAGTGCAAAAACTATTCAGGGGCTGGGCTCTTGGTTGCTGTGGGGTTAATTCATCCATCACCACAACCATACACCCTACTCAGGTATTTTGTACATGTTGCTTACGAATGCATGAAGGAGTCAATAGGAATGTGCTCAGCTAGGGCAACCCCATCACAAGGGCATTTTTTATTATTGTTTGACAAGTTTTACAGACCCTCCGAGTGTCCCTATTTTCCAGGGACAGTCCTGGATTTACAGAAGCTGTCCCGGTTTCTGGTTTGGTCCTGGAATGTCCTGCTTTTCCTTAGGACATCCTTGTTTTCATTGTAGAAATGTTGGAGGGTATGGAGTCATGCGACCCGCCAAAAAACACACACCAAGGAGATAAGTTAATTACAACCTTTAGAAGACATCTGAAGACAGCCCTGTATAGGGAAGTTTTTTTTAAATGTTTAATGTTTCATTGTGTTTTTATATATGTTGGAAGCCGCCCAGTGTGCCTGGGGCAACCCAGTCAGATGGGCAGGGTATAAATAATAAAATCATTGCTATTATTATTATGGAATAGGATGCCCCTATTTTCATTGGGAAAATGTTGGAGGGTATGGTTTCATATAATGCTTTATTGTAACGAAACCTCAAAGGAATAATAAAAATTTACAATAATAATTTATTATTTATACCCCGCCCATCTGGTTACAAAAGTGGTTACAAACAGAATAAGGCAATAAAATTGTCAGTTAAAAACAGCTATTTAAAACATTCAAAAATAATTAAAATCAACAGTAGGCCAAAAACTAGATTAAAACACCTAGCAAAATTCCATCTCTAGGTAGTCTTGCATGAACAAAAATGAATTTAGCTAGTGCCAAAAAGAGTACAGCGAAGGTTTCTGCCTGGTGTCAATAGGCAGGGAGTTCCAAAGTTGCTGCCATGGTAGAATATATATTTCCTGCAAATGCAGAATGCTGGTTACAGTGCCAGGCCAGTTCCACAGTGGTCGAGTGGGTAGATATGGGTAAGGCGATCTCACATGAAAAATGGTCCCAAGCTGTTAAAGGCTTTATATTAATAGTGACACCTTGAACTCGGCCCAAGAAGTTCAGGCAACAAGGCAAAAGTCCAGGCTGGACAGCTCCTTGCAGAGTTGGAAATATATACAGCCACAGGAAAGTTGTTGAGAGAGGGGAAGGAGCTCATGGGACATGCCAGTTCACTGACACGGGATTGGTACCAACAATGCCTTTATGGTGACTTATGGTGACATTTGCAGATGCTGAGCCATTGCTTGTAGGTCAATAAGCATTTGATGTGGCGTCAGCATATAGAGGAGCTTCCTTGAAACGTCTCCTTTCCTGCAGGGCAGTTGATCACACATTGGCTAAGGCAACGGACCTCTTTCTCTTACAGCCCCTTCGGCCGTGTCCATCATGCACCAGGTGAGTCGGACGGTGGACAGCATCACCCTCTCATGGTCACAGCCCGACCAGCCCAACGGAGTCATTCTGGATTATGAGCTGCAATACTACGAGAAGGTACCAGGGGTCAGAGGGGCATGGGTTGGGGCATACATCCAACTCTCCTCAGGGAGAGTCATCAGGGACCAAACTGTGGGCACCCTCTGGCAGACCACTGCCGTGGCTGTTCCAGTCGAGAGACAAGCCAGCTTGTGATATATTGCAATGTTGAAAACCAGTTATTGCCCAACTCTTAGGCAGAACATCTCCTTTGCATGCAGAAGGTCCCAGGTTCAGTCCTCAACAGTCTCTCCAGGAAGGACTGAGGATGTTCCCCCTGCCTGAAACCCCCCAAGAACTGCTCCCCTTCAGGGTTGGCAATATTGAGCTAGATCAGCGGTTCTCAACCTGTGGGTCCCCAGATGTTGTTGGACTACAACTCCCATCACCCGTAGCTAGCAAGGCCAGAGCTCAGGGATGATGGGAGTTGTAGTCCAACAATATCTGGGGACCCACAGGTTGAGAATCGCTGAGCTAGATGGACCAGTAGGTCTGATGGAATATGAGGCAGCTGTGGAGGAGGAAGAGCTGGGTCAAATACATTGGTCCAATAAGAAACGTAATTGGCCTAGTTGGTTATAAGTGGGAAGATACACCTTCAAAGTGTCTCCCATATCTCACTTTGATGTTGCACCTGAGCACCAGACACAGAGCTGGATTTCAAATTCCAGTAAGATCTCTGCATTAGTGAATCTGCCGACAGGGTTTCTTTGAAGTGAGCCTCTTGAGTTCCTCTAGAGCTCTGGCATTAGAAGAGGCTTTGAATCGTCTCCCGCTGGGAAAACTCCTCTCTCTCTCTCTCTCTCTCTCTCTCTCTCTCTCTCTCCTTTTTCTTTTTTGAAATGGAAAACTGACAATTACTGTCAATGTGTGTGTTGCGTTTTTCTGGAAAAGAACAACATTGGTTTTCTTCTGGAGAGCCACTTCTGAGCCTCATACTAGGAGCTGAGGAGGGGGAAAGGAAATGGACCCATTCTGGGCCCTCTCCTCAAACTTCACTTGACATGCAATTGCATCTCATTCTCTCCTCCACCCTGATTAGTGCTGAGCTGAAATCCTCTCCGCCAACCTCCCCATTCTGCTGGCCAGTTATGAAATTGGGAGGGGGGCATTTCTAACAATATTTGGGATGTGCAAACAAGGAGGAATCTGAGGGCCATATGTGGCCCTCCAAGGCTCTCTATTTGGCCCCCAGGACTCTCCCCAAACCATATCCCTCACCAGTCTTGCTTCATACCTCTTGAGTCTTTTTTTCTGGCTGGAATGTGTTCTTGAATGTTCAGCATGCCTATTGCTTGTCTGGACACAGGATAGAGTGGTGTGTATAGAAACTATCCTGTTGTACAAAGGTATATATTATATTTATTGCTTTTCTCCACTTTTGCCTCTGGCCTCACTCACCACTGTCATGTGACCCCTGCACAGCGCCGAGGGCCTTCTGGTGGTTCCCTCGCTGCGAGAAGCCAAGTTACAGGGAACCAGGCAGAGGGCCTTCTCGGTAGTGGCCCCTGCCCTGTGGAATGCCCTCCCACCAGATGTCAAAGAGAAAAATTACTACCAAACTTTTAGAAGACACCTGAAGGCAGCCATGTTTAGGGAAGCTTTTAATATTTAATAGGTTATTGTATTTTAGTGTTTTGTTGGAAGCCGCCCAAAGTGGCTGGGGAAACCCAGCCAGATGGGCTGGGTATAAATAATAAATTATTATTATTATTATTATTATTATTATTATTATTATTATTATTATTATTATGTTGCCCAGAATGGAAAGTGGCTCTCAGGCTGAGAAAGGTTCCCCCACCACAGCTCAACAGTGAGGGCAGAAATTAGTGCCCTTGCTCTGATCTGGCTTCATGATGATTCCATGGGATTCCATCCAAAGCCAACTGAGAGTGAGGGCAATGATTCATGTGTTCACTGTGGAGCCTTATGAGAAAATAAATGAATGAATGGTGTTCCCAGCAATGGGGAGTGTGATTGTCAGTGTTTTCAGAATCTCAAAAAACAGGCAGCAAAAAAGATAAACAGAAGGGTACAGCGTCTGCCTCTGCTGCCAACTCACTAATTTCAAGTCCTAAAAATAGCTTTTATCTGACTATATAAATAGCTTATGCATATAAAATTAAAATATAAATTTTATTCAAAAAGTTACAATACAGCTTGGTCTGCTGCCATAGAATCCTAGATTGATCACTCCAATCTTCAATGCCTCTTCACTGTCATGTTGGCTCGGCAAATACCCTCAGTAGGAACCCGACTACTAGATATTTTCCATTAATATATCCCCTCCACGGACACCTGTGATTATTATAAATACCTTGTTCTTCTTCAATGAATTCCTAAACTTCTTTCCTCTACAAAAATCATGCAGTTTTAAACCAGATTGAGTTAGGCACTCTTCAGTTGGAATGAGTCAGGTACAAGAATTGTTGGCAGACAGAAATGCTTATGACGGGGATCCACAATCTCTTTCATTCCCCAGTTGCGAGGAATTGCGTGTGTATCAAAGAGGGGGTGTATGTATCAGGGAAAAAAGCTAATTAAAACTCCATGATTGCATGAAGTCACAAATGTCCTTCCCGCACCCCACACTTCAATTCGCAGTGGAAAGGGCTAATCCTCTGTTCCCTCCAGATGACCTATATTTTGGTTCCCTTCAGGCCAGCAGGAGCTGGGGGAGGGGGGGAGAGCCCACCGTTCTGAGCTGATAAATAGGTCCTGACCTATATTGCATAAACGGTTGCCCTGGCTCTGCCTTGCTCTGTCCTTGTTCCGCAGCAAAGCCAGGAGAGAGTGGCAGAATCAGGGCTGGTTCAGTGTGTCAGGAGGGGGGGGTGTCTCTTCTGAACCACCACCTCCTTCACCAGATGTTTGTTCCCATGTAAATATTAGGGGGAGACTTTCAGGAGGGTGGCGTGGAAGTCAAAGGACTTTCAGGTGAGGGGATGTTCGGATAGATGGATAGACGGATAGATGATAGATAGAGATAGATAGATATAGATAGATAGCTAGATAGCTAGATAGCTAGATAGCTAGCTAGCTAGCTAGATAGCTAGATAGATAGCTAGATAGATGAGAGAGAGAGAGCGAGAGCGCGAGTGTTTTTCTGGGGGTACTCAGAGGTACGCATACCCTTAAACATTTTGTGAATCTTTGTACTTTTGTCCATTTACTGTATTTATTTTTCCTGATTTGAACTATAAAGTGGTGGTTTTCTTGAGTCAAAATGAAAGCACTCCTAAACATGTTTTTTAGAAAGAGAGCACTGGGTAGATAGATAGATAGATAGATAGATAGATAGACAGAGAAATAGAAATAGAAATAGAAATAGAAATAGAAATAGAAATAGAAATAGAAATAGAAATAGAAATAGAAATAGAAATAGATGATATAGAGATAGATATGTGACAGGGCAACCCAACTAGATGGATGGGATATTATTATTATTATTATTATTATTATTATTATTATTATTATTATTATAATATAAATAGATAATTTGCATACTGTTACAAACTTTAATACATGCAAAACCACAGACAGTATTGCACGAGTTATATAAATGGCACAGAATAACTATGTGTTAGTATAATTACGGTATCATTCATATATTATAATAATAATAATAATAATAATAATAATAATAATAATAATAATAATAATAATAATAATTTATTTATACCCTGCCCTCCCGAGCCAAGGCCGGGCTCAGAGCGGCTCAGAGCGGCTTACAAGCAATAATAAAAGCAAGATGAATGATTACAACTTAAAAACAAAAATAAAATACAACATTAAAATAATGGAACATTAAAATATTAAAATGTAGCCTCATCGCAGGAGGAGAAGGAAAAGAAAAAAGAAAGAGAGGGAGGGAGGGAATCAAATTGGCTCCAAGCCAAAGGCCAGGCGGAACAACTCTGTCTTACAGGCCCTGCGGAAAGAAATCAGATCCTGCAGGGCCCTGGTCTCATGAGGCAGAGCGTTCCACCAAGCCGGAGCCAGAGTTGAAAAGGCCCTGGCTCTGGTTGAAGCTAATCTAACTTCCTTAGGGCCTGGGACCACTAGGGTGTCGTTATTTATGGAACTTGAGGCTCTTCGTGGGGCATACCAGGAGAGGCGGTCCCGTAGGTACGAGGGTCCTAGGCCGTGAAGGGCTTTAAAGGTCAAAAGCAGCACCTTAAATCTGACCCTGTACTCCACCGGGAGCCAGTGCAGCTTGAAAAGCACTGGGTGAATATGCTCCCATGGCAGAGACCCCGTGAGGAGCCTCGCTGCAGCATTCTGTACCCGCTGGAGTTTCTGGGACAGCTTCAAGGGCAGCACCGCGTAGAGCGAATTACAGTAGTCAAGCCTGGAGATGACCGTCGCATGGATCACTGTGGCCAGGTCGGGGTGGGAAAGGTAAGGGACCAACTGCTTGATGCGGCGAAGGTGGAAAAATGTTGCCTTGGCTGTTGCTGTACCTTGCGCCTCCATGGAAAGGGAGGCGTCAAGGATTACACCCAAACTCTTAACGGAAGGCAATGGCACTAATTGGGCCCCCGCAAGAGAAGGGAGTTGGTCCCTCATCCCCATGCCATCCCAACCTAGCCATAGGACCTCTGTCTTCGAAGGATTTAGTTTCAATCGGCTCCCACGAAACCATCCAGCCACAGCTTCCAAGCATCTGGTCAGTGTGTTCGGAGCCGAGTCGGTGTGGCCATCCATCAGCAGATAGAGCTGAGTGTCATCAGCATATTGGTGACAGCCCAGCCCAAAGCTCCAGATAATCTGGGCAAGGGGGCGCATAAAGATGTTAAAAAGCATTGGGGAGAGAATTGCGCCCTGCGGCACTCCACACACCAAGGAGTATATATATTTATCCTTAGTATAGTTCAGCCAATGGGCATAAATATTTGTATACAAATTTTTGTAATCTTTTTTTTTAAAAAGTACTGTGGTGCAGAATAAATACATATAAAACAGCGACTTAACAAAAATAAATGCATGTGTTAATTATATAAAATGACATAGAATCACTATGAGTATGGTAAATATAATAATGTAAAACACAGCTGCAAACCCAAGTTGTGAAAGGCTGACCTAGAAGAGGCCCAGGGTGATATATCTTGGGGGTGGGGGGGGTGCCCAGAAGGTTTCGTTTTATCAGCTGGCGTCTGTTTGCCTGGCAGGATTTGAGCGAGTTCAACGCCACGGCAGTTAAGAGCCCCACCAACACTGTGACGGTGCAGAACCTCAAAGCTGGCACCATTTACGTCTTCCAGGTGCGGGCACGCACTGTGGCAGGCTATGGGCGTTACAGCGGCAAGATGTACTTCCAGACCATGACCGAAGGTGAGATATGATGCAGAAGACTCCCTGCACCAGTTAGGGAATCTTAAGCTCAGTTCTCCATGATTCCATATCCGTTTCAGAGCATGTATCTATACATATATATCCTCCACTGCCTTGCAAGATACAGTATCTTCAGGAGAAGAAAAGGCGATGGAGTAAACCCTACACAAATCTGGAGTAGAGTCCTTAAGATGGCTGGATGGCGCCTTGTACGCCTCCTTCTGGCATCTCCTGCAGCCAACCTGGTGCCAAACGTATTGCTCTGCTTTCCTTTGGACCACATCAGTGAGGCTGAGAGGGGGGTCTTGTCATTTGGACAGCCCAGGACCTCTACAGCACTGCCCAGGCTTGCACCAAGGGGATGTCGCTTCAGTGCTGCTGACACAGCGATTTGGCTTCACCCTCAGAGGTGCACTCCATTGTCTCTCAAAACAGATGGATGCCAATAGCAAATATATTTCAAAAGAATCTTTGTTGTTGTTGTTGTTTAGTCGTGTCTGACTCTTCGTGACCCCATGGACCAGAGCACGCCAGGCACTCCTGTCTTCCACTGCCTCCCGCAGTTTGGTCAGACTCATGTTTGTGGCTTCGAAAACACTGTCCAACCAAGAATCTTTAAGTCTGAACAAAATGCATGTTTAACCTGGAGGTAGACTGTCTGAATTGTGCATTGCTTTGTAATGATTTGTTGGGTCTCTGGACCGTAATAAAGATTGATTGATTGATTGATTGATTGATTGATTGATTGATATTTCAAAAGACCTCTTGAAAATTCATCAATACTTAAGTGGTTCCAAGGAGGTGGTTTGAGTATCCATGGTTTTGCATATAAGTGCCATCCCCAGAACATAACCCCTGCCTAAGATGTGAGTTACCTGTACACATTTTTTTGGTCACCAATATATGCATTTTATGATACGCGATCTTACATGAGTTACTTTGCACTGCAAAATTCAGAAAAGTGCAAATTTCAATAGATGGCTGTGTTTCTCTTCACCTGTTGTTTAAGGATGTACAAATTAGAGAGTTTCACTTTTCACATGCATAGTGATTTAGCTCTCCCTCTCAGTGCCAACCATGGTTGGGATTGGGCCCCCTTCATCCAACCGAGGAATAAACCCCACCTTGTTCTTCTTTCTTGTTCCTCACAGCTGAGTACCAAACCAGCATCCAGGAGAAGCTGCCGCTCATCATTGGCTCCTCGGCTGCAGGACTCGTCTTCCTCATTGCACTGGTGGTCATCGTCCTTGTTTGCAACAGGTAGGGAGCTTTTGCTACTGGGAGAGGCAGGAGGGGATCGTTGGGCGGAGGGAGGGAAGCTGGGAAAGATCCAGCAGGCATTATAAGAGACGCTGCGCTGCTCCCGTTTCACAGCTCTTGCATCAAACAATGCACAACGGAGAAACCAGTGCTGCAGAGGAAAGTGGTGCCAGTCTGAAAGGAACCACCTGTATGCTAGCTCAGGTTTAAAGCATTCTGCTTTGCATGCAGGTCCCAGTTTTGAATCTCAGCATCTCCAGGCAGGACCCTGGAGAGCCTCTGTTGGTCAGAGCAGGCAATACTGGGCCAGACCGACAGAGGCAGCTTATTATATTCCTAAAAGAAGCAGCGGTAGAAGATGCTCTGAGATGGTTGGCTCTTGCTGGTCCAAGGGTGGGTGGGAAAACCTTGTGGGAGAGAGGTGGCTGGTGCAGATTGGTTCCCTGTGAATGCTTAACACAGGCACCACTCTGGCCCCAAAGACAGTGCAGATTGTATGTGCAGCCTCTGTAGAAATTGAATGGCTGCCCCATATGCACCCCAGTGCAGATGCAGCCTCCGGGGAGAGGGAGGGACTTGGAAGGGGGGAAGGGGCGGGCTCCAGGCTGGGAGGGGCGCGGAAAAGATGCTCTGTGCCTCTGGGCTGTGAGCTGAAGCCCAGCCTTGCCCCCCTGCTCTGCTAGTCCATCTGCCTCCCGCTCAGCCCGGTGCTCTCCTTCCAGAAGACGAGGATTTGAGCGTGCAGACTCCGAGTACACCGACAAGCTGCAGCATTATACCAGCGGCCACAGTATGTACTCTCCAATGGGCATAAAGCCCCAAAGGTGGGGTGAGGGGAGGGTAGGGGAGGTTGTTTCCTGGTCTGCCGCAGTGCCTTCGGACCTCTGCCCCCCGCCCATCATTTGAAGGCATCTGGACAAACTAAGTTCTTTAGAGCCACCTCCTTCAACCTTGGCTCCCCATATGTCATCGGACTACAAGGCCCATCATCCCTTGGCTATGCTGGCTGTGGGTGATGGGCCCTGTAGTCTAGCAACATCTAGGAGAGCCAAGGCTGAAGAGTTCCTTCATAGCATATTCCAAATAATGTTCCAGCCTCTAGGTCCAGACTTTGCTGTTCTTTGCACATGAAAAAGTCCCCAGCTGTCAGCCAGGTCTCCATAAGAGCCAGGCTTCTGGTGGTAGAGCAGAGGACAGAGATATAGGGTGGGGTGGAGTGGAGGATGGAGCTGGGCACCAGAAATGGAGGTGTGTCTCAGAACAGTCTGGGGACAGAAAACACAGACCAGAGAGGGCCACAGAGAGGCCCACTTACCACTGACTTGCTTGATCCCAGAAGCTTGCCCAGAAGCGACCATTGCTCTTGGGCTGGGGAAGGTTCCCCACCCTGGCTGAAATCATTGTCTTCACACCATAAATGATTTCCTGACCCACTGAGGCCAGGGTATTGCATGGCAGTGATGTCTGGGATGGGGGAGGGGAGGGATGAATTCAACAAAGCACTAAGCAAATTGTTCCATCAATATAAGGATTTATGGGGTCACGAAGAGTTGGACACGACTAAACAACAACAACAATGGAATGATCTCTGCTTCCCCTCTCCCTGAAGGCTCTTGAAATGGGAGCCAGTGTGGTGTAGTGGTTAAGAGTGGTAGACTCGTAATCTGGTGAACTGGGTTCGATTCCCCGCTCTTCCACATGCAGCTGCTGGGTGACCTTGGGCTAGTCACACTTCTCTGAAGTCTCTCAGTCCCACTCACCTCACAGAGTGTTTGTTGTGGGGGAGGAAGGGAAAGGAGAATGTTAGCCGCTTTGAGACTCCTTCGGGTAGTGATAAAGCGGGATATCAAATCCAAACTCTTCTTCTTCTTCTGAAATCTCAGCAGATTTGGGGACAGCATCATGCATGCAGAGAGGGGGCCGGGACAGAACGTAGCTAAATGCCACCCAGGGATTGGCCTTTGCTGATCAGCTGAGAAAGCTCAGGGTGGCTGGTAGTACCTCTGAAGTATAGGGCACAGTCAGCCAGACCTGCAGTTGAAAGGGCATTAGTGGTGCAGAGATCAAGTGTTGGGCCCTGGTCACTTGGAGCCCCAGTCTGAGGCATCGCTCCCTCCTCCCTAGACCTCACTACATCTGCTAGCCTGACCCAACAGTGTCTGTTCTTCTTTTACACACATGCACTGGATACTAGCTTCAGGTAGTTAGCGCCCTTACTCCACATGCAATCGCCAAGTACCCCACTTTCAATAAGGAGGGAAATGGAACAGCCAAATAGCATCGCAAGTATAAAAGCAGTTTATTTTTAAAATATATTTTGAAACTGTTTTTATATAACTAACAGACTATTTCAACAATTCAACAACAACAAAGGGGGGGAGACGAAAGATAAAAAGGAAATCGGGCAAAAAGAGGCAGTACAGCAGTAATAATCCAAGATCAGACATAAACAGCAGATCAAAAACTCACAAAATCAAAAACAGTGCAAGATGAAATCATGTTTTGATAGGATTTGCTGTGTGTGTGACTGCCATTAAATAAGCTGCAAGAAGCCACAAAATCCATCAGGTCTGTTTCTCATCTAAGAACCCAGAGTTGTGGGTCAATTTCTCTGATGGCCCTGTAAAGAAGGCTCTTTGAAACCAGTTGGTAATGGAGTATGTAGAAAGGTCCTTCCTGCCTTGAGCCACGACTGAACAAGCAGCTGTTAGCAAACGAGTTATTAATATATCTTGTTTTGTTAAATTGAAGGGAATCGCCCATAAATATTGAAAGTAAGCACAACCTGGGGGTCCAGATAGATCTTTGGTGCGGTGATGGTGCCGAGTTCAAAAGCCACTGGATCCCAATTTGTATTGACATAAACACAATCCCAGCATGTACGGCAGCAAGAACTTCCCATGTTGCAACCCTGCCAACAAAACAAGGATCACCCTTTTAGAATAAGAGCAGTTTCTACCCTGTGCTTGTTTCCTGACACTGCAATGATCCCACCGTGATAGATGCCATATCAGTTGATCCACCAGAGGCACACAGCTGAGTTGCACATAAGCATTTCCCCATACAGGCTGACCACAGACTCGTGCAGACACTTCCAGGTATCGCTGCACATTTGCAATAAAGGCAGTGTGCTGTGGTGGTCAGAATGGGAAGGGAGAGAACTGGTTGGCAACCGGGGAGAATTGGCTCATCTTGTTGCTTTGGCCTCATTTTCACTACACGTTTATAGTGCTGTGGTTAAACCACGTTAAACACTCATGGTTTTCCCCAAAGAAACCTGGGAAGGGTAGTTTGTTAAGGGTTCTGGAAGGGCGCCAAAGGTTGTAAAGTGGGAGAAACAGCGACAGTTGGCCTGAGCTCTTTGGGGCTGGGCTGGGTATTTAAGTTTGCTGAATGAATACACACACAGAGAGAGAGACAGAGACATATAGATATACACATCTCTGCCCTTTTCCACCCCTGAGCAGTGACTCCCGGCATGAAGATCTACATCGACCCTTTCACCTACGAAGACCCCAATGAGGCTGTCAGGGAGTTTGCAAAGGAGATTGACATCTCGTGTGTCAAAATCGAGCAGGTGATTGGTGCAGGTAAGTCCCCGCCCTTGGATGCCTGTGCTGCAACCCCAAACTGTCACAGGGAGAGTGTGTCGATGGGGGGTACAGAGTGCACACCAAGCTGGGGCCATGCCAAAAATCCGCATTTTTTAACTTCCATCTTGAAAATCAAGAGTGGGACAGGGGCCATTTCAGGTGGAGCAGAGGTGGGATTTTCTCTCTCTCTCCGTAGATGGTAGTGGAGCTCTCTTCAGCAGAGCAGCAGCCATTCCCCACCCCACACATTCAGAATATCTCAGATATAGAACAAGCAATTTGGAGGAAAATGGCAGCTACTTCAAAAACTGGTGGCCTCTTTTGCGGACCACCATTTCTCCAAAAACGACTCAGAACATTGCTATCTTTAGAACATTCCCTTTTTTGGATGGGAGAATAACAATCAACAACCAGGAAAAGCGCCAAAGAGTTTCTCAACAATCCCCCACAAAGTGCCCTCCCCACCTCTGTCAAAACTGCATAAATGGCCCCATTTTACTGGGATGTGATTGGGTTGGCCTACATGCTTCTTTGGGTCCTTTCCAACTCTGCAATCCAAGGATGCTAAGAAATGAGGAAAGGCGCTTGGCGCAGCCTTAGGCCCAGTCTGTGTGGCTGCCTCACTTTGGGTGGCTCTGACCAAGGGAGGGATCGTGCCTTGCTTTTGAACTGGGGGTGGGTGTGAGGAAATGGGGAACAGTGGGAGGTAACCGCTATCTCTCCCCCACCCACTCCCAAAGCTCAGAAACCTAGGGCGCTCTTTCTTCCTACACCCTGTTTTCCACTCCAGGGGAGTTTGGCGAGGTGTGCAGTGGCCACCTCAAGCTTCCAGGCAAGAGGGAGAGCTTTGTGGCCATCAAGACGCTGAAATCTGGCTATACCGAGAAGCAGCGGCGGGACTTCCTGAGCGAGGCCAGCATCATGGGCCAGTTTGACCACCCCAACGTCATCCACCTGGAGGGGGTGGTCACCAAGAGCCCCCCTGTCATGATCGTTACAGAATTCATGGAGAACGGCTCGTTGGATTCCTTCCTACGGGTACGCTGTTAATGGGGGGAAGGCTGGGAGTGGGTTCAATGACTGGTAGACGTTCCTCATGGAAGCAGCTGTCCTCTTTGTGAGCCTCTCTGAAGAGCTGGAAGAGAGATGCACAAAAGCAGGTGACAAACACACAGAGACAAACATCCACAATTGGAATTGGGTATCTGCCGAAAAGGGGCTAAATATGTCATCACGTTGACTCCATTTATTTTTATCCGTTTAAATCGTTTCTATCCCACCTGCAACCTTTCTTTACTGATCAAATTGAACTTTACAAAATATCAAAATGAAACACTACATATGAGAATCGGATACAAAAAGAGAGCAGAGAAGCACATTTAAAGCAGCATAATTAGTGAGAATGCAAAGCAGGTGCTTAAACATTGAAGAAAAGCATTACAAATGTAAATCGAATACCAAAATACAATTAAAATTCCACATGTAAACATCATTAACAGCTAAAGAAAATAAATGAAATCAATGTTGCATCCGCACACACAGTCTCTGGGTTGCTCCTAATGCTAGTAGTACTCAGAGTAGATCTGTTGTACTTAAGGGACATGACTAACTTAGGCCCACACGCTTCAATGGGTCTACTCTGAGTAGGGCTTAGTTGGAGACAGCCCCCTGTTCGCATTAAGCATAATTTAGAAACAGATCACTCACCCACCTCCATGTAGGGCCGTACAAGATCATACAAATAGCAATCTAACCCCTCTCCTCCCTATCTCCCACCCATGTGAATCCTTAATCTATACCAGCTTTTCTCAACCTTGGGTCCCCAGATAGTGTTAGACTACAACTCCCATCATCCTTGGCCACAGGTCCTGTTAGCTTGGAATGATGGGAGTTGTAGTCCAACAACATCTGAGGACTCAAGGTTGAGAGCAGCTGCTCTATTCTCTCACTCCACCAAGTGTATTAAGAGCTGAGTGGTAGGAAGCAGGCCGTGCAGTCAAAGAGAGCATAGAAACAGAGGAAGCTGTCACTTCCTATGGCCCATCAGGTTCCGTACTGTCTACACGTGAGTGACAGCAACTCTTCAGGATCTCAAGCCAAGGTCTTTCCTGGCCCTACTTTAGGTGCTATTTGGGCTTGGACCTTGGACCTTCTGCATGCAAAACAGATGTTCTACCACTAAGTTAGCCTCCTTCCCCCAAGGAGTAGTTGTTGCACATGTTGTTTCCTGCATATTGGACGATAATATCGTCAGACAGGATTTCCTCCCCTCCACATCCTCTGGATAGGGAACTAACTGACTGAGCCTGATTGGTGCAAAACCCTCGAAGAGCAGCAACCTGCTCAGGTCCCTGGGCCAATCGTCAAATATCTCAAGGGCTGCCACATGGAAGACAGATCAAGCTTGTTTTCTGCAGCTCTTGACTGGAAGACCCAAATCAGGGAATTCAAATTACAAGAAAGGAGATTACGACTAAACATTAGGAAGAACTTTCTGATGGTAAGAGCTATTTGACAATGGAACAGACTACCTTGCAAAGTGGTGGACTCTCCTTCCCTGGAAGTTTTTAAACAGAGGCTGGGTGCCCATCCATCAGGGATTCTTTAGTTGTGATTCCTGCATTACAGGGGTTTGGACTTGATGACCCTTGGGTTCCTTTGTAACCCCATGATTCTATGAAATGCATTAAACTGAGGAAAGTGGCTTGCGGAAATGTGTATATCAGTCAAAACCACTTACATAAATGTGTATAATAGGAAAAATTCACACCAAAAATCTGATAAATTATCATGCAGATTTCTTTTTAAATTATCATGAGGATTTCTTTTTAAATTTTTTATTGTCTTTGTCATTGCTACAGTTCTGTTTGTTTTTTATATATTTTGTTCTATAGACTTATACATACCGTATTTTTCGCTCCATAAGACGCACCTGACCATAAGATGCACCTAGTTTTTAGAGGAGGAAAGGGGGAAAGCCCTGTTTTGAGGGGGATCAGCTCACAGTTGTGCAGCATCTTTTGCAAATAATATATTTATAAGAGCATGAGACTCTTAATATCAAGGTCCTGGGTTCGAGCCCCACGTTGGGCAAAAGATTCCTGCATTGCAGGGGTTGGACTAGATGACTCTTGGGGTCCCTTGCAGCTCTACAAGTCTGATTCCATGAGCCAAGGTGATTAGCCAGGTGGTTTGGTGGCCTGAATTCTCCTTGAAACCCCCTCTTGTCCAACCCTGATCCCTGCTTGACCCTGCCGGCCCTTTTTTCTTCTACCCTGCAGCAAAACGATGGTCAGTTCACTGTGATCCAGCTGGTGGGGATGCTACGGGGCATTGCTGCTGGCATGAAGTACCTGGCCGACATGAACTACGTCCACCGTGACCTGGCGGCTCGCAACATCCTCGTCAACAGCAACCTCGTCTGCAAGGTCTCGGACTTCGGCCTCTCCCGCTTCCTGGAAGATGACACCTCGGATCCCACCTACACCAGCGCCCTGGTAAGACACAGGAAGGAAACCTTCCGGGGTGAAGGCAGGATTGAGGGAAAACTCAGTGGTTTCCAAGGTGGTATCAGAGGAAGCAACTCCCACGGCAGGTTGCCAGGAACGGATAAGACAAGGGAAGGTGCTTACCACCTGATTTTTATTCCTTATTTACAGAGAGAGGCTTGGAACGCAGCCTCTTGAAATAATGGCATTGTCCCAAGTGACTCTCCACCCCCTTTTTCTCCCACCTCCTCATTCGTCATCACTGCCCTACAGGTGGTGCTGAGGACCCTTTGCTTCTGAGCCCTTTGCTCTCCTACTTTCAAGGCTTGCTGGGTTCTAGGAGAGGGGGGGTCTGGAATGCTTTCTAAAGACACTGTGTCCATCACAGAGTTGGCACAGTGGATCAGAGGACTCTGGGAAGGCCAGGGACATCTCCCCGTGACTTGAGTTACTCAGCCCAATCATGTACAGGGTAGAAGACACACACAAGAAGTTTCTTCTGGAGAGACGAGTCGGAAGGGTCATGGGGCACCTTATCTGGGTCAACCTTCCACAGGAATCTGGCTTTTCTCTGCAGCAGACAGAAATGGCCTTCGCCAAAGGCCTCTTAACGCAAACCCAGCACGGCAGTGTTAAGAATTTATAGCTCTTCCTCCTTGATGATCAGCGAGGCTGTTGAAGCATCACTGATGCTGGCAATGAAGCCTCTCCCGTTGCATTTTTTATTTGGTCAGTGCGAACAGCGCTGGGTGGGGGTCTGGCACTGTGCTGTCACAGAACTGGATCGGTACAGTGAAAACAGGCAACCTAATTTTTCCTGACCTTCCTTGAAAATAAGGAAATATATGGGGGTGGGAGGAGGAAAACCCTTCTGGATGGAGAGCAAAGATCTGCCTCGTTCAGCATGTCTGTATCTAGCGGTACCCAACTTGTTGCCACTGGGGAGCACTACCAACAGGGCAGAAACACAAGCATTTGGTATTCAAAGGCAGACTGCACCTCAACATGGGAGTTCTATCTTGCTCTCGTGCCTCGAAAGCTCCCTTCTCATTGTATTTATTCACTTTTGTTTCATAAACTTTATGCACCGCTTGGTTGTAAAAAGAAAAACAGCACCACAAAGCAGTTCACAAAGAGAATAAAATGAAATTATCGGTGAAAAGTGCAAAAGCAACCCTTTAAGACATTCAAAAGCTAAAATCAGCAACAGATCAAAATACACAGCCATGTTCTACATGGCCTCTTTTTTTAAGGTTTCTAGCAGGCGCTGAAAAGAGTACAGGGTCAGTCCAAGACATTTTGGCACCGGAGGCAAACCACAAAATGGCACCCCTTTCCCCACTAGGGAAGAAGGGGCGAGTGAAGGTCTAAATCAGGAACAAAGGGGAAATAAGGATCTGCATTGGGAGCTTCTGTCCCTGTAGATCCTGCTGCCTGAGGCGTTCACCTTACTGTCAGGATGCTGTCAGTGGCTCCCGGCTGGTTGCTCAGGAAAGTATAAAGACAAGGAAAGGTTTCTTACCATGCTTTTTCATTTCAATCTTTACAGAGAGAGGCTATCAAACCCAACTTCTTGGATAATGGCAATGTCCCAAGAAAATCTCCACACACACCCATCTCACCCACTTCCTCATTTGTCACTTCTATGGGTGCTGTTACGTGCCCTCTGTCTTTGAGCTCTTTGCTCTCCTACTTTTAACACTCGCCAGGTTCTGGGAGATGGAGGGTCTGGGATGCTTTCTAATGACACTGTGTCAGTCAGCTGTTCCTCCGCTTCTACTTCCTCCTGCTTCTCTCACATTATTTCCCAACTTTCCCCCTCTTCTGCCTCTGAGCTGTGACCTCCCTCAGTCCACTGTTGTAAATCTATACTGTCTTCCTCTTCCTCCTCCCAGGAAGGGTCAGGATGGGGAGGCGGTCTCCACCATTCCTCCTCTGCCCAGTCCCTGACACTTACCTTGCCTCATGGGTGGTCCGGCCCTGGTGAAGGCAGCTGCCTGAGTTCCAGCGTGTAGGTTTTTCCACATTAAAATAATGATTTCTTACCAATGTGGAACAGGTATTATGTTTCACCTGTGCTGGTGCCAGTTCTGCCAATCGAAGCGATCAAGTGGGCATATATGGACTGACTCCCATAGTTTTAAAACCAGTATCTTATGGAGAGGATTCTTAGGTTTGTGGTATGCTTGTTTGGTTGAAGTAACCTGGACTCAGCAGCCCACATTGAATGCTATCACTTCACCGACCGGTGAAATATTCAACTGAGGAGTCAGGGGATGAGAGACTTGCACTTGCATTAATGGTGCTGCGGTGCTGCCAGGTATGAGTACAGGTGCAACTGGACCTATGCCAACATACGAGCCTCCTTACAAGAAGTTGGTTAGGGCTAACTCTTATTTACTTGTTCCCCACTGACTCCATTAGCAGTCATTCCACTTGGCTGGGGCTGATGCAAGCAACCCAAGCGAGAAACCCTGTGCTCCACCCCCACTACAGGGCGGAAAGATCCCGATCCGTTGGACAGCACCGGAAGCCATCCAGTACCGAAAGTTCACTTCTGCAAGTGACGTGTGGAGCTACGGAATAGTCATGTGGGAGGTGATGTCCTATGGAGAGCGGCCGTACTGGGACATGACCAACCAAGATGTAAGTATGAGGGACTGCTGGTGAAACAGGGTATGTTTAGCCTGGAGAAGGGAAGACTGAGAGATGATAGGGCTGTCACATGGAACAAGATGGTTTTCTGCTGCTCCAGAGGGTAGGACCTGAACAAATGGACTCAAATGACAAGAAAGGAAATTCCGATTACCGGTAAATATTAAGAAGAACTTCTTGATGGTAAGAGCTGTTTGACAGTGGAACAGACTTTCTCCAGAAGGTGGTCAGCTCTCCTTTTTGGAGGTTTTTTAGCAGAGGTTGGATGGAGGTCTGGCAGGGATTTGCTGAAAATCCACTTGGCTGCCAGTCTGTTTCTGGGGACAATTCAAAGTGCTGGTTATGACTTATACTGTATAGTTAGGTGGGGGTTATTTTGTTTTTGTTTTGTTTTGCTTTTTAGGAAAGGACATTTAATAGTGCTGTGCTGTTTTTAATATCTGCATTTTGATAGATTCCCCCCTTAGATTGTTTTAATTCTATCAAGGTTTAATTGTTATTTAATGATGGCCTTTTATACGTTTTTGTATTTTATCTGTGGTTTGTATTTTTGTCTGTAAGCCACTTTGAGTCCCAATCTAGGGAATAGGCGGGATATTAATAATAATCTTAAGCCAAGGGTGGCATTCTGTCTCAGCCTGTGGACTGCTGTCATTCTCAGTCTGATGTCAAATCCCTGCCCATGTAGGAACATGATCGTCTCAGGGAGCTGCCTCAGTTCATAGCAGCTCCCAGCCTATCTCCTTGGCGGGCTCCTTCTGCTCTGCGCTCCTGCCCTTCCTCCAGCCCTGGAGCGCTCCACCCCAGAAGCCATTGCTGGCTAATTGACAGTGATCTTTCCAGCAAGGGCAGAGCGTTCAGTAACTTCACCCCCTATTAGCCTCCTCGACCCGGGCTGCGAACACCAGCAGAGGGGAGAACCGCTCATGTCTCCAGCAGGGCATTTGTGCCGGTAGCGTAGCAGGTGGGGGAGGGGAGAGGAGAGGAGCACCCGGAGGGGGGGGAGCAATTTAATGTGTGTGTATTTGCATGTGCATAATGTGCATTGTCACATCCCCAATTACGGATCGGGAGCGGCAGCCTTGGCCGTCAGACGTCAAGGCCAATGGATGCTTAGGCAATATTTCCCTTTGGATGTGGATTAAGTCTGTTGATGTGGCCAATTAATGAGGCGCTTCAGACAATGAAGGAGGGGAAAGCTGTGGCTGAACCTGTGAATGAACTCTCAAGTCGCATTTGTTTCCATGAGAACGGTGTCATTTAGCCATCACCGGTTGGCTAGCAGTCAGCATCTACAGGACAAAAAGATGTATGTGGGCTTCCCCCCCCCCTTGCAGGTAATAAACGCCATTGAGCAAGATTATCGGCTGCCACCGCCCATGGATTGCCCCAGTGCCTTGCACCAGCTCATGTTGGACTGCTGGCAGAAGGACCGTAACCACAGGCCCAAATTTGGACAGATTGTCAACACCTTAGACAAGATGATCCGGAACCCAAACAGCCTGAAAGCCATGGCACCCCTTTCCTCTGGGTAAGAAGCAGGGCACACAATGGGGTTAGGGCTGATGGGAAATGGAGTTCAGCATCTTCTGGGTGGCAGCAGGTTGGGGAAGGCTGCTCCAGAATTTTACCCAAGCTAAAATGGATTTCTGGTTTCCCAGAGCTGGCACTTTGGGTCAGGGATGTCTACATGCAGTGCTTTACTGTTGAGTGCTGAAGATGCTTGAGGTTCACAAGGGAGGCAGGTGGTGTCTAGTTGTCAGGAGTCCATGTCAAGCAGGGAACCTACAGGACCTTGGACAGCTCCAAGGGGTCCTGCAAAGGCAGCTGCCAGAGAAGACCTCTAGAGCCAGAGCCAACTGAAGCCTTATGCAGGCTGATCCTTCCAGCTCCCAGGTGGGGAGGAGGGAACTACCCGTATTTTTCGCTCTATAACACGCACCCGACCATAACACGCACATAGTTTTTAGAGGAGGAAAATCCGTAGGCATGCCACCCATAGGCATTCCCTCCATAACACGCACAGACATTTCCCCTTACTTTCTAGGAGGGAAAAAGTGAGTGTTATGGTGCAAAAAATACGGTACCTGGCTGGCCAAAGGGCCATTGCCTTCTTCTGCCATTGTTGCCTTTCGCAAGAAAGAGCCACTGCAGGAGACTCGTCTTTTGAATACCAGGGTGGTGGCCAAGCTGCATTCCCTGACCACAAGGGTCCCAAATGAAACACCGGGGGTCTCCCCTGAGAAAGTAGTCTGGGACCTGTCCTCATTGAAGTCTCCCACCATGCACGTCATGGCCCCTGAATCATAAGAGTTTCCAAGAATGTGGGTCAGGTCCCCTGAACCAAGAGGGTCTTCCAGCCCTACCTGGTGATGCCAGGGATTACACCTGGGACCTTCTGCATGCAAAGCAGGTGCTACGGCACTTCCCTGTGAAAATGAACAGTGTGGGTTTCTTCCATGCCAAACAAATTCAGATCTTTTCTTCTGCTCTTCTGTTGCTATCTCCACCCCCCCCTCCAGGATTAACCTCCCCTTACTGGACCGCACCATTCCAGACTATTCCAGTTTCAATACCGTGGACGAGTGGCTTGAAGCCATCAAGATGGGGCAGTACAAGGAGAGCTTTGCCAGTGCTGGCTTCACCAACTTCGACGTGGTGTCCCAAATGAACATGGAGTAAGTTCCAGGGGAGAAGAGGTGGATGAGTACTAGCCATGAGGACTATGTTCTCAGCAATGCCTCTGAATACCAGTTGTTGGGAATTACAAGTGGGGAGAGTTGTTGTCGCACTCAGGTCCTGCTTGAAGGCTTCCCACGAAGGCATTTGGTTGACCACTTAGCAAAGCTAAGCAGGGTCCAGTATGGTTTCAAACTGGATGGGGGACCACATGTTGAGATTCATGGTCCCTTTCAACTCTATGATCCTATGACTGAGTCTATAATTAATAGTGTGCAATGCCCCCAATTTTTGCCACCACTAATGCTTCTCTCTTGTTGTTGCTGTGGGTCTTTTTTCTCCCCTAGGGACATCCTGCGAGTAGGGGTCACATTAGCTGGGCACCAGAAGAAAATCCTGAACAGTATCCAGGTGATGCGAGCACAGATGAATCAAATCCAGTCCGTGGAGGTTTGAGAAGCTGGGTACTTGCACACACCTCTTCCTCAAGGTCCTGTTCCCCTTTTGTCCCTGTGTGTCTGAGCCCTTGGGCGGGTCTTAATGCTCCCCCATGGAGATGGCAGCTACAGGGAAGGGGCAGCCACAGGGCAAAGATGCTGCAGACTTCAAGAATCCAGGAAAAAAAGGGAAGAGGAAGGACTCTTATTTAGAAGGATGTTTTAAAATGAAACAGAACCGCAGTGGATTTCTCTTTAAGGGCTCTGAGACAAGCAAGCTAGGGAGGGATCCAGAGGGACCCTTTCGCCCTCCTCCTTTGCACGAGTTGGACCTCCTGGGGCACAGAGTGGACCAGAAAGTCTTCAGGGAAGGGGGGAAGGTTACAAAACTGCATGTCCCTACAAGTGTTGCTGGGCATGCCCTCCCCTTCCCACAACAGCCAGCAGATCTGCGGACCGAAGAGGGGACAAGTGCCAGCAAACTTTCCACCCATGTAATGGGGTCACCTCTAGAGTCACAGACTTCAGAGATGGACACGTCTTTTTAACTTCCTTTCCTCTGAAGGACTGGATCCGGGCGAAGCTCACCTACCCACCCATCCACCCACCCATACCTCCTCCTCTGTACGAAAGAGAATCTTTGCCCCACACTGGGGAAAGCAAAGTCATGGGGCTTTCGGAGGTCTTGGTCTCTGTTGCGCTGGGACTGTTTTTGCAAGCGGCGCCTCCTAGAGGCTCTGCGCGCTGCACTTCCCGGTGGCAGTTCCTACATATCAATATGCACAAGACATTTGAGAAGGCTTCATGGTTTGCCAATGACCTGCTTCCGGCGGGAAACTCCCTGCCCCTCTCGTCCTGTTCCATGCAGTATGTTGTAGATTTGATGTGCATTTCCATCTGGTTGTCGTTGTTCCATCTTTTTCTACTTTGTTTACAACGGGATGTGGGGGGAGGGGGGAATTATTATTTTGGGGGGAGCCGAGTTGTTTTGTTTTTAACAAAAAGAAAAAAGAAAACAGGATGGCAAATCCAATGTTCTTCTCTCCCAGGGACACTCTGTTGTCTCCTCCTGGGCAGCTTCCTGGCTGAGCACTCCCAGGGGGCCATGAGCATTTCGGACACACTCTAACCCCTTCCCCCTGTTCTGCCAGGCTGCTCCTAAGTCTTTTGTCATCCCTTAGCAGTTGTCTCAAAGTTAGTTGGCTTGTCTGCTGTTTCATATTGGGGACCCCTTGCTGAACCTCGTGCAGAGATGTTGTGATAGTTTTCAAAAATGATACCAACCTGGGAATTGCTCTGAGGGGGCTTTAAACTGAGAAGTTCAGCTGGGAGTGAAGGAACATCTAAGACGGCTGGAGGAGCGTGGGGCAATGGTTCTTGAAGTCCTCTGACACACCCTCAACTGTCCTTCAGCATCCTGAGGAGACTGGAAACAAAAGTGTAGCCTTGTCAGGAAAGGCTCATGGCAGGACTTTTAACCTCCAGCCCAAGGCCCCATGTCTCAGTCTCGGCAGCCACAAGTTGGAGCCCAGCTGGTGCTCAGCACATGGGTGGTATTGTGGGTCTCAGACCTGCCATGGCCAAGCTCTGGCAGGTTGTGAGAAGACTGTTGGTTGGAGCTTAACCTTGCAGAAGGTCTCTCCTCACTGACTCAGTCTGTCCTTCTGAAGGTTCAAAGAACAGGGAAAGTTGTGAATAGTTTGGAAACCCACCATGTCACTGTCAGGGGGATCACAGGTTGAAAGGGTCACTCTGCTTAGCTCAGGGTCTCTTATTTCTGTAGGGGAAGGTAATGATAACCAGCAGTGCCAATAGTTCCACAGAATTTTCATCTCTCCGGGTTTGAGAGACAAAGGCCTGGTTCAGGGATAATGGAAAATTGCAGACATCTGCTACATGAATGAGCAGTGCTTCCTCTTTCAAGCAAATCAGAAGGAGTTTGTAAACTTTGGCTTCTAATTTTAAAGTAGTAACAATTCCCCATGACATCCAAACTTTAGAGAAATGTGATTTGTTTCACCTTAGAGAGAACTATCTGGGATCCAGACTAAAGACAAATGCAGAATAAAATGTATCCTCAAATAAAAGCTTAGATTTATTTTTTATCAATTAAATATTGCACAGATGGTCATGAAAGTACACAGGAGAGGAAAACTCTGGGAGAATGGAAAAAACAAACAGGAAGAAGGGAACTCTGATGGGGCAGAAGAATGGGGCAGCTTTTGGAGATGTCAGAGGCTGCATAAAATAAGGTTAGAGTCCTAGGTGGCTCCTGGTTTCCAGCTTTGAACAAATCATGCTTTCCAGTATTCAGATGTCAAAAAGAATTGAAGTAGAGCTAATGAGATCAACCAGCACTAAAACATTTTTTCAGATCCTAGTTTGTTCTTAGTTTAAACAAACCTTCAGTCCTTGAGTTCGGACATTGTGGGGAACTGTGCCTTGGTTAAAAATAGATCAATAACATCTGATCTCTTCCTTGTGACCAGAAAAGAGGAAAAGGAGAAAAGGAGAAAAGGAAAGATGCAAGCCTTAGCTTGTTCGCATGGCAGAAAGCCCCAATTTTCTGTTACTCCTGAACTGGGCTGCTGTAGATAGGTTACCTGGGCTGATTTAAAAATAAATAAATACAAATGCTGGCAAAAGTACATATACCATCTTGTGGACTTGCCAGAGGTGTGCGCGCATTGCAGGGAGAAACAGATTTCAGTGCCCTGAAATCTGTCATAATCCCATACAGCTATCACAGAATCAGGTGTAGCTTGGTTGTACAGAGCAAAGAGCTCTTACAATGTCATGGGTAGCTTTCATCCCTTTGGTTGGTGGGGCAGGGTGTCCCATTCCAATCCATCCCCATTTAGTGCCACACCAAGCTATCCCCTAGAACCTGAGCCAGCCTTGGCCTTTGTGCTCCGCTGCCTTCCTTCTGGTTTTCCGTGCAAGCTCCTTTGCACGGGAGGGAAGGACCTGACATATCTTTGCACTAAAGCTGCCCTGACCCTTCCCTCCTGACGAAGGCCCGGTCTTGTTCCACTGGGTGCTGCTGGCGTCACGGGAGGGAGGGCAGGGGAGCTGTCTTCACCAGCAGACGGGCAACACAACACAACACAGACATCTTCCTGAGCCATTTCACTGTGTGTGTGTGTGAGAGAGAGAGAGAGAGTGCACTCACAGCACGCCTAATGCAGACTACGATTTCAAGAGAAGGGGGCTGATGGAGACTCGCCTCATTTCTTCCATTGTTCTAATGAGATGGGACTCACCCATCTATGCTAGATATTTCATTGTGACCTCACCAGGATCCTGGAAATCTCCCCTCTTTCTCCTCGACTGTGCTTCCCCCCCGCATACATGCACACTCGACTTTTCTCTGTCCTTAAGCCAGCAGAGAGACTTATTTTGCAGGTATTTCAAGGGCGGTGTCAGAATTTGGAATCAGGACTGTGCCATGCACAGCGCTTGCCTTTAATGCACCAGAGCTGTCCTGTCGGTCCGCATCACCCGATTGCAACTGCTTGAGTCACCCTTCTGATTTCTTCCAACACGCTGAGCCAGCACCCAACCTCTCCTCATCCCATGCCTGCCACCTTCCTCTGCCATCGCCACGTTTTTTTTTTAGCGACCCTGGAAATGAAACTGGATTGGCAGCGTTCTGTTGAAGATAGCAATAAATCGTCAGGCCCTGGGCCCTGGCAGTTCTGGACACTGTGATAGGGCTAGGAGTGGAGAGGGATGGCGTGCTGTGTCAGAAAGAGCAACTTTCTCAGTAGGGCCCCAGGATTTGCATATCAAAGGCAAGCACTTTGGGGCTGCTGGGAGAGAGGAGCAGAGAAAAGCAATTCCTAAATGCAAAAGTCTGATAGAACGCTCAAATATTTCACTGTGATTTTCTTTTATTTAATGCAGAACAGTAACTGAACTGGAATGGAACTTCCTTGGTTTAAGACAGGGGTGGAGAAGCTTCTGGTAGGTAGCTTCATTAGGTCCACCAGTCTCCGGATTTGGAACACTAGGATGTTTTGGTCAAGCCATGCTCACATGTCCTACATCCGATGACATACTTTATGTCAGGTGTGGGGCAGATAAGGATGCAGCTGGGCTGGAAGCAGGGGGTGTTGCTGTTACCACCAATCAGCTGATCATCAGGGCAGGTGAAGTGCAGTGCCTATACCCACACAGTTGGCTTTCAAGCCACATGGGCAAAAATGGGTTGCCTGGCATTGATGTCAGGTGATTGACAGGTGGGCAGGCTGCCTGCAACCTGCCAAACCTGACCCATAGTGGGATGGGGAGGTAAGGATCCAGCCCATTAGCCAGATCCAGTTCACCACCCCTGCTTTAAAACTCTACCCATGAACAAACCCAGCTTGCAGTGCAATCCTATACATGCCAACTCAAGAAGTCAGTCCCACTGAATTCAGTGGAACAAATGAGTTGTGTGTTGGGTTTCAGAACCAGGTGCTTCTTCTCATCTGGTCTTCTTTTATGCATTAAAGCTTAGCTTTGAGTCCTCCAGGTGCTGTTGGTTTCATAACATACATCAGCCCTTGCCAGCCTGATCAATGGTTGTGGGGTATAGAAATTGGCTCCCAGCAATATTAGGAGGGCTGCAGGTTCCCCAGCCCTGTGTTAGACCTTGGTCTCTGCTGCCCAACCCCACCCTTTGCACATGCCCAGTAGCATGGAAGCCATTTCCCCATGGTACCATCACACACTGCTGAGGATAATGATGGATTAATTATCCAAAGGGTGGAAGAAAATATGAGATGCTGAGAGAACAGACATGGGTCAGATTGGGTTCATCCTCAGTGGATATTCCTTCTACTGGGGAATCATACTTATAAGGTGGGGTTACAGCCTGTCCCTCTTGTGACTTCCAGGAAGACTCAATGGCCTCAGCATCTCCCTTGCCTTTCTTTCATGAGAACAGGCTTTCCAGAGGCTTTGGGCTATCTAGAGAAACAGGCTAGAAGGCTCTGGTCTGGCTTTTGCGGGCTGCCTTGTCTGTGCCCCCTTTCAGTTTTGTCTATACTTCCATGCTCTGCAGATCAGCAAAGAGGAGCCAGATGTTGGGGAATACCTATCAGCCCCTACAGCCAGCAGGGCCAGTGGTCAGGGATTATGGGAGTCCAGCAACATCTAGAAGGCCATAACTGTAGATGGCTACTGTTTTAAATTCTGGGTGGGCCCTGCAGCAACTGATGCAGCCTGGCCTTGTTCTCAGATACTTGCTGTCCTCTTCCAGCTGGACGTCTTTTGATTCATGCCCCATCACCAGTTCCAGGGGTAGACTTTGGTTTTTAAGTTCCATGCCCAATCCAATAAGGATGAAACCGGCTGATGGGCTGTAGCTCAGGGGTAGAGCACCTTCTTTGCATGCAGAAGGTCCCAGGTTCAGTCCCCAGCATCTCCAGGCAGGGCTAGGAAAGACCCCTGCCTGCTGCTTCCAGTGCCCCTGTGTTCTAATGCTGCTAGAAAGACAACTGGAAACACCACTGTTGTTGCCACCAAATTGGGAGATCTCTTACTGCAAGGGTTAGAACAGCAGGTGACAGCTTCACCTACAACAGTATCAGGATTAAAAGAGAGTACATTGGGGGTGGTTTCTGAGAGATCTTTCCCTTCTTGCAGTGCTGCTTGATAGGTTAGATGTGTCCCTGTGAACAGTACAGGAAGCACTTCCCTGGCTCTGAAAGGTTTCATTTAACCACAATCGACATTAGCCCATCACTCATTCCAACTGGCTACCATAGTTCACATCCAGTCTGTGATTCCTGATTGGCTAGTATCATTGCATCCAGTGCATGATTCCTGATTAGCTGGAACCAACCAAGAGGTTGAAATGAACACTACTGAAAAAACAGCAGATGTAGGAGGGAAGAGCGGCGGCCAACTGCAACAAACAGCCCTGAAAAAAGTCATAGCATCATAGAATGATTCCTTCAGCAGCATCTGGAGTCATCTGGTCCAACTTCCTGCAATGCAGGAATGACAGCTAAAGGATCTTTTTTTCCCCAGAAGATCCCCATGCACCAACCATCACCAGTCTCAAGATGAAAACCAAACTGGCCGGGCGTTTGTTGCCACTTTGGGTTCTCTCCTACCCCACCCCTACCCTGCAGCCCTGCACCTCAGCTCTGGCTCAGAGCAACGTCTTCAGTTTCCAAGCCTCTTCTCCCTGCTCAGTGGTGACCCATTTACTGCACAGGTCTCTACTTCAGAATGCCTGCGCAATCTCCACCTGCCCATGGGCCATGGCCTTGGGTGTGCGACATTTGCTGTTCCCCTGACCATGTTTGTATTTTTTAGAAAATGTGAATAGGTAAGTGGCGTTCCAGCCCTGCTCACATGGGGGTGTCTTCCATTCCGACCAGGGCCTTCTCCTGGCTCCATGATGCATCTTTTGATGTTGCTGGGGAGGAAAGAATAATAATGAATAATAATAATAAACCAGATGTATTTATAAAGGAAACAAAATCTGCTGCTCCGATGCCTTTGTAGGAGTATTTTTAAGAAGACTTTTTTTTCAAAATAAATGTGAAGTGTAAAAGTTTGAAGCACTCACTGGTGGGCTCTTATTCTTTGTTCGCCGTCTGTCGACTGCCTCGTTGGATAACCATGCAGAATGGAAGTGAAGCTTGGGGATAGCTCTGGCTTTTAGGCAGTCCTGCCTGATGGAGCCTGCAGGCCTCACTCCCCATAAGCCTACCAAGGTTGGGGGAGGGGGGCTAGAATCCAGCCTGAAGGTCACATTCCATTCTGGGCAAGCTTCCACATTCCAGAGGCAGGTAAGGGCACAGGTAAAAGTAGGCAGAGCTAGAAATGGAAAGACTGGAGCCCTGGTTTTATATGATTTGATTTCCATATATCCTCCCTTTATGGAAGGCAATGAGCCCCTTAGTGCTCATCACTGCATGGTGGGGTGGGGGTGGGATTGGGGCACTGGTGAAGGGTCTCAAAGGGGCCTTTCACTGCCCTGACCCAGGCATGCTGCCACTCAAGGCCTTCCTTACTGGGCACCTAGTGGTGTCCCCTTTAAGAGAGAAGCTTGGTGCTCACCTATGGGGGCTATCTTGCCATCATTGTTTACTCAAAATGCAATGCCCAATTTCTTTCTTCTTTTTTGTTAAATCATTTTTATTAATTTTCCAATAAAAAACATCCAATTAACATATCAAATCATAATCCAATTAAAATAAAAAACTAAAATACAAAAGACCAAATTATCATCCAAATTATAATTATTAATTTTTCGGGACTTCCCATAGTCTGGACCTTGAAGCATATCTCCAAATCTCAGTCTTGCCTCTCCTCACAATGCCCAGTTTCTAGATAGTCTATACAGGGTTTCCCAAACTTGGTCCTCCAGCTGTTTTGGGGCTACAATTCCCATCATCCCTGGCCACTGGCCCTGCTAGCTAGGGATGATGGGAGTTGTAGTCCAAAAAAAACCAAAAAAAACCAACACAACAGTTGGAGACCCAAGTTTAGGAAACCCTGGTTTATAAAACCCAGCCTGTGAAAGCCACAGAGCTCACAAAGCTATAGCAGCTTTTCACCAACACACATTTGTTGGGGCTGATAAGGGTTGGTTGCCCCCAACAACTGAAGGGAGCCGCAGTAGATGGGAACTGGGAGTAGCTTCCATTCAAAAGTGGCACTGCCCCCCTTTCATTGCTAAAATGCTGTCAGGGGTTGTCAGGGAGGGTGGTGAGTGGCGTTGTTTGTGTCACTGGGCAGCACTCAAGGTTGGGTTCTGCTGGGTCTCTGGCAGCCATCCGAGAAACTCAGCTGCCGTAGCCTGAGGTGCACTCCATTTCCTGGTTCTTTAGCCTGAAAGTTTCTCCCTCACCAGTCAGAACTTTGCTGCCTCCCTTCAACACGGTTCTGATTTGTGAGTTAGAAACTGCCCTCTCCCCTCTGCAGCTGTACCGCTTGTGTGAAAATTCACAGGATCATGAAGCAGCGACTCGCAGCAAGTCACCTTCAATCCCTGTGTTGGAGGAAGGTGACTGAGGAAAGTTTCACTGAAACATTGAGTTGTGTAAGCGCAAGCTCCCCAAGAGGAGGCTCCCATTCCCACAAGTGTAGGGGAGGACCCTCCAATTGCAATTATTCAATAAACCAGACTGGAAATAGATTAAATCTGAAATTCCATGCCAGCCCTGGGCACGCTCAGGGCTGTTTTGAGAAAATGTCTATAAGAGCACAGTGAGAATGGAGAAAATTAACAAATTAAAGTCCGGTTGTTGCATCATTCATGGCTCTGGGTGTTAACTAGGCTAGCTCTGTTGTGTTAAGTGGGATGAGACAGTTTGATCACTCTTGAGGCAGACAAACATCAGGATCATCTGCCCTCAAAGGAAAGCGCCCTGCATCTCTGTGTGAGTTAACAATCTGGGCTTGCTGGCTTGCTTCCAAACAATGGCCACCATGCAGAACACGGACTCACAGTGGAGCACAGCGACATATGGCAAAATCACTCATCAAGGTAAATCTTATTTTGCATACTTACATTGGAATGTGCCATCCCACTTTAATTCAAGTGGAAGAGGGGAAGTGTGACCTATCAGCAGTTTCTGGCAAAAGCGGGTGACAAATGTGTGCTTTGGGAACGAGGTGTGGAGAAGAAAGCCCTGGCCTTTGCTTCGAAGGAGGCACCTTTCAAAGGCCTCAACTCCCAACAGCTGATGCACATGGTCTGAATCAGCTTCTCCCATGGCTGACCATGAGCACAGATGTCAGAGATGGGATTGGGAAAGGAATGCTGGGAAAAGAAGTGCTGCTCATGGGCTGGCGGGGGGGGGAGCTGTAGTTCTCATGATGTTGCTGGACTCCATCTCTCACTATTCTTGGCTATTAGCTACACTGGCTGGGGCTGATGGAAACTAGTGTCCCAACAACATGATTAGGACCCACAGCTTCCCCATAGCAGATGTTTCTCAAGATCAGCAATTAGCACCCTGATGGCCCCAAAGGACACCTCATACTCTGGCTCCTTACTGCCATTGATACTTTCTCATCAGCCCACTGCTGACTTGGGTCATTCCATTAGCAACTGTTTCCCCTTCACCCCTTGCTCTCTTACTCACCTGCCCGGAAGCTGTTCCACCCCCTGTTCTCCTAAGAACCTAAGGGACCGAGCGAGGGACCGAGCAACGGGAGCTCACCCCATCGCAGGGATTCGAACTGCCAACCTTCTGATCGGCAAGCCCTATGCTCTGTGGTTTAACCCGCAGCGCCACCCGCGTCCCTACATCACACATGAGGTGGGGTTATTGTGGCTCAGGCAGGCCAAGGTGTGATATTCCTGAGGATTTAGCAAGTTTTACATAGTTCCAGACACAGTTTTCACAAAACATTAGCATTTGATAAGACAACCAGGAAGTCAGTCAGACATCCCTCAATGCAGAGCATCTGGGCAAACAATGACCATTAATGCAAAGGAGGTCCATAGATCTAGGAAAGGAATCCCTTCAGGAACTTTCCCTAGTTGCTATCTGTTCTCAGGCAGATGGGATTAAGGAGGCAGAGGAAATATTTAGTCTTTAGGAGAGCCAAGATGGCTTGTGAGTTGCTCTCTTGTACTATTTTAGACATGTGGTTTATATACTTATGTATGTGTGTTTACCTTGTGAAATTATCAACATTTATTCTATATTTAAGACTATATTTATTCTATATTTAAGAATTCCTATCTCATGGGCAAGCAAGAGAGTGCCGGTAACAGAGTAGAGATGGAGACATTATTGTGCATGGAGGGGGCAGTTCTTCCAAATCTAGAGCTTGCACAGCACTCAGGGTCTGCCTGGGTATCCGATTCAGCCCAGCCGGAAAGCATAACGCTTAGAATACCAAGATCAGAAGCGACTGAGATGGCCATTTTAGTACGCCTTGTGAGTGGAGCCGCTGATACCAAAATGGCTGTGCAGCTCATCCCCGATCAAAGCTTTGCAGGGCAGGGGCGGGGGAGAGAAAGAGAAAACGCCCCACAAAGCTCTTATCTATAGAACATGCCCAATTCGCTCTGGAAGAATTCGCTTGCCCACCATCTCTCTGAAGCTTCAATCGGCTCCAATTAACTTTGAGAAGGGATTTCACACCCCTTGTGTGCTCAGCAAATTGGTGTTTGGATCCTTATGAGCTCTGGCAGGAAGGAAAGAGCACTGAACCAGCGAAAATTGGGTACATTTGGGTGTCAGTCTTGCGGACCCCTCCGACTCACAGCGAGGCAGCTTCCTAATTGGTGCAGATGAAGAAAGGTCCCCATCTTCTGCACAAAGAGATATTGTTGCATGTGCCTATGCTGCACGTTGCGCCTCCCACAGCTACTGGTGTTTCACTGGGGTTGCTAATACAATGATGGATCCTGAATGCATCCTCAGGTTGACGGATATTGCTTTTGATGTGCTCCCTTGTGTCCCCTTGGTGGTGCAAATGTGCAAAAGGGCAATGAACTTTACATGACTCCTGAAAAACTAAAAAAAAATAAAAATTAAAATAGGTCGTCGCGGGTTCAAAAGTTCAGCGCACATCAGGAGAGATCAACATCCCCCCTCCCATTCCTAAACGTGACGGGCGGGGGAGGGGAGGAAGCTTTTCGCACCAAATAAGGATAATTGGGAAATTCTCGCCTTTCCTGTTTTCTTGGCTAATTGTGATTGGAGGAGCATTCTGGTAGAAGCCCAATACCATTGGACAATGAAAGCCCAGCATTTTATCAGTACAGTCTGTAGACCCGCTACAGTCCATAGACCCGCAAAAAAAAGGGGGCCGCCATGTTTGTTGCTAGCATAAAGAGGGAACGATCTCACACAACTGCAGAAAATGCTGCAAAAAATTGAGCAAAATTTCAGGTCAGAGATGCTCTCCAGGACTTGTGCCACTCTTAATCTGCACTTCTGCCAGACACCGCAAAGTCAACCTATGAATGACAGGCCCCGTAGCCATGTGGAGCACGGAATCCCTGAAGACGTGGAACTATATTGTTCCTTTGTCCTATTGCTTGACTTAAGGGGAGAAAACAAAACAGAACTCCCTTTTTTTTAAAAAAAAAAAAACTCATTTCCCACAGCAGTCCTTTGCCAAACTCATTTTCAACAGTTTGGAGAGAACAATGTGAGAATTTAAGAAGAGACCTGCTGCAGGATCAGGCCAAAGGCCCATCTAATTCCACAACCTGTGCTCACAGTGGCCAACCAGATGCCCCCAGGACAAGTCCACAAGCCAGACCTGAGCCTGCTCCCTAATTCTAATTCTCAGAAACTTGTATTCAGAGACATATTGCCTCCAACAGTGAAAGAAGAACATAGACATTGTGGCTGGTAGCCACGGATAGCCTTACCCTCCTTGCCTTTGCCTAATCCTCCTTTAAAGTCATCCAGGTTGATGGGCATCTCATGAGAGCAGATCCCACAGTTTAACTATGCACTGCATAAATATATTTCTTTCTTCTCTCTGTTCTCAATCTTCCATCATTCAGCATCATTGAGTGTCCTCAAGTTCTGGTATTATGAGTGGGAGAGTGAAGATTTTCGCTATCCATTTTCTCCACACTAATTTTATAAGCCTCTATCATGCCCCTATTGACTTGCCTCTTCCCTAAACCATTATTATATACAATAATGTTGTATATTGGAACCTTTCTTCACGGTGGTGTTGCTCCACCCCCTTGGTCATTTTGCTTACCCAAATCTCAACTTTCCCTCCAGCTCTAATATGTCCCTTCTTCAGTGAGGCAAACACTGAACACTCTGTTTGCCGAAAAGGCCCAACTTCCGCAATGTAATCCTAGGGGGAGGTTCTGAAACCTCATCTGAATTCCGCTTACAATCTGCAGTTCCAAATTCTCTACCCTCTTTTCTAATGTGGAGCTCACGTAACAGTGTTAATCATGGTGCACATATTCGCTGGTAAAAGGTGCAAATGGACAGATCTGTGGCAAACAAAAAACACTCTGATTTGGGAAATAACTTTGGAAGTTCTGCTCGTCTAATCGAAGTTCAAAAGCAGTAGTGGGTATCAGATAGGGCTGCCACCCCTTCTGTATAATACAAGGTTGTCCTGTATTTCAATGTAAAGTGCTACATCTTGTATTGATGCAATTCTGTCCTGTATTTCAGGCAGTGCTGGATTTACATATAAGCTAAACAAGCTATAGCTTAGGGCCCCACTTTCTTGGGGCTCCCTAAAAAAATTAAAGGGGAAAAAACAGGATGTACATTTCCAAAATTTTAAGTTAGAGCTTAATAATTATTTCACTATTAATATACTTCTTCTTAATTGTATTTCACTATTAATATACTTCTTCTTAATTGTATTTCACTATTAATATACTTCTTCTTAATTGTATTTCAGTTCAACAATTACTTTGATAAAATACATATTTTGTTATGTGCAAATGGCTTTAGATACCTAATAGCTCCATAAATTACCATATAGCATACATTCAACACAAAAAAAAAACCAGTGACAATACAGTGGTACCTCGTGTTAAGTACTTAATTTGTTCCAGAGGTCCATTCTTAACCTGAAACTGTTCTTAACCTGAAGCACCACTTTAGCTAATAGGGCCTCCTGCTGCTGCCAAACCGCTGGAGCACGATTTCAGTTCTCAACCTGAAGCAAAGTTCTTAACTCAAGGTACTATTTGTGGGTTAGCGGAGTCTGTAACCTGAAGCGTCTGTAACCTGAAGTGTATGCAACCCGAGGTACCACTGTATGTTGTTGACAAAAGACAGCTGGACATATAAAGGGCCCCATTACCTTCAGTAGCTTAGGGCCTCATCAAACCTAAATCAGGTCCTCTCTCTCCCCCCCCCTCTATCCCTCTCTCTCTGCCAAGTTAGGGATCCTCTCCAATGCATGTCTTTGAAAGGGTGTGTGAAAGGTCATGTATTTAAGTTCTGTGTAGCCAAGGACAGACAGATTAACAAATTTGTGGGTGGGTGGGGCAAATTCCAGAGGGGCCATCCTGTTAGGCTGCAATAGATTGCAATGGATTGCTTTGAAGGCATTTCCGCACCAGATGGGGAGGGGGAAAGCCCCTCAACCACCCCGCCCTGTCCTGTATTTTGCCAGAACAAAGGTAGCAACCTTAGTATCAGAGGAACAAGAAACATAAGGGAAATCCTTTCATTCCAAGATGAGGCTTGGATGAGACCTATCCCATGGTTGGAGAATCTCAGCCCGCCTGCCCCATCCCGCCCCCGTTGCTCCTCGTACCCTCCTAGAGTGCTTTTGGCCTTGAACCCAAATAATGCTCCTTCCTTCCCTGAATGGAAGATAGGGGAAAGAGTGTGCTAGAGTGTGTGGAAATTAGTCTAATATACAAAGGTAAAAATTGCTCTTACTTCCCTGCAGAAAGAATCTTATTTATTTCACAAGATTTAGATACATCTTGATTATATCAATCAATCTTTATTACGGTCCAGAGACCCAACAAATTGTTACAAAGCAATGCACAATTCAGACAGCCTACCTCCAGGTTAAACAAGCATTTTGTTCAGACTTAAAGTTAGGGATTATTGGTTCTTGCAACCACCGATAAAAACTTCACCACTGCTAATGTTCTAGCGTTTGTCCGGTCTTCCAATAGGAACCTGACATAGTGAGGCTCTGATTTCCCAGGGAAAGGTCCCAGCAAGGGTAATATCAGTTCAAATCATCAAAGCGGTTTGCAAAAAAAAATTAAAATAAAATAAAATCTGGTACCAGCAGGAGGACTCTTTGTCACACAAGTCTTTGTCACACAAGTGCATCAGTGTTAATTGCTTTTAAAGTGTGGTAACTTGACCTGCGACCTGCTGGTGAAGGGCAAGTATTATTATTATTATTATTATTATTATTATTATTATTATTATTATTATTAATGTGGCAGGGGAAAACAGGAATGAATTGAACATGCACCACACAAGATTCAGATTTTATTCTAAGGAATTCCTTAAAAGTTCTACCTTGAAAACAAGCCCAGATCATTTTATACTCTGAGATGCAAAGGCAGAACCAAAAGTATTCTCTTTCCTATCTCCTGCCTCTCTTTGTTCCTTCTTCTCTCCCCTACACTCTGCTCCCTCTCCTTATCATCTCTTTCCCCAAGTTGAGGGCCAACCTACCCCCCCCCCCAGCCCCCACGCCCAGGTGGCAGAAACCTTCATTGAGCTACTCCATTAAGAAATGTTTGACATGTGCGTATCGGCTGCCTTGTGCAATTTGCCTTGATTTATTCTCCCTGGAATGGAGGGGGAGGATGGGTGGAGGAGCAGAGGTGAAGGTGTGGGGAGTGGGGAGAGGAGAGGAGGAACTGAGAAGTGTTGGGAATCAGCCACACAAACCGCACCATTGACGCCTCTCAGCCACTTCAGCCTAGTTGGCTGGAAACGCGAGCAGACATTGCTTTCAATGCCCTGCCTCCCCCTGCTCCACACACCATTCCTTTTAGCTACTTACTGATTTCATGTTAATTTTCACCAGGTGTAAAACAAACAAACAAAACTCAAAACACTCTGATGTCCATGAAAACGGTGTGTTGGTTTGGGGGTGCTTTGGGACCATTTATCACAAACTCCTTTTTATGTTCATTTGAAGGTGATGCCTGGAAATAATTGGGAGGTGGGCTCAGCTGAACCCCACTCATGCATTGGAAAAATTCACGATGGAGGAATGGCCTTCTCCCATGTAAGTGGGTCTAGGAACTCAGCTGAGATAAGGCTGTTTTAGCAGCTTTGTCACTGGTGTTGCTTGAGAATTATAAGAAGCCCCCCAAATCTGTACAGTTCTGAAGCCAGTGGTTAAAAGCACTGCAGTTTTTAAAGGTTCCATCTTCAATCCTGTATCAAAAGGGTGTCCAGCTGTATCCAAACTGTTCCTGGATCTCCTGGATCTCTGAAACCATCAGGGGGGAAATTGGTTAGAAACAGGCAAACCACTTTCCAAAATATATAGTAGAAATTAGGGTTGCCATATTCAGAAGAGCAAAAAAAGAGGACACATTTGCCGACTTCTAACTATGGATCATTGTGACAACTCTACCCATGAAAAAGAGGACGTGTCCTGGAAAAAGAGGACATATGGCAACCCTTCTAGAAAAAGTTTATTTGTTAGGATACCTACATGCAGTCTTTCAATTAAAGAAGAAACCTCTGCCGCCTTCTGGAATACCTTCAGGGGGAAAAAAGGCCAACAAAACAACAACACCACAAACTGGCTTATAAGTATAAAACCAAATTTACTTGAATAATAGCTAGAATAGAGATAGACTTATAACCATTCAAATAACAAACATACTAAGGTGACATGTGCAAGACAAAGCCTGGAGATACTGTAAACATGGAGGGGATAAATGTACAACTCTATCTTAACAAGTTACATGTGCAGTAAACATTATACAGACTGGATAAATGAACCATTCAACAAGTCGCATAAGTCCAGTCACAGAACGGCAACCCCGTGCCGCCACAACGGCAAGGGTAGCACACTGGAGAATATGAAAAAGTTTTTCAAAGCTGTTTTTCAAAGATTGAACTGGATGAGATGTTCTTCAATGGGTCTTGAGTTGGAAACACAAAGCTGTGTGCATGGATCAGTCACGGGAAGGCAAACCAAAGCCACCACCCTAGTGAGTCCCTAAGATGGTTGGATGTCCCTAAGATGGTTGGATGCCTCTATGTATGCTTCCTTCTGGCAACTCCTGCAGCCAAGCTGGTGCCAAGTTTATTGCTCTGCTTTCCTTTGGTCCACATAAGCAAGGCTGAGAGGGGGGTCTTGTCATCTAGGCAGCCCAGGACCTCCATAAACATGCCCCAGGGAGGTCACTGCAGTGCTACTAGCACAGAGGTTTGGCTTCACCCCCAGGGGTGCACTCCATTGTCTCTCGAGACACATGGATGCCAACAACTCTGAGTAAAGCTTAGTTGGATACCACCTACCGTCAAGAATGCCAAGTGGTTTTCTGCTCAGTCCAGAAGAAGGTGCCCATATAAGAACCCAGGAAGCTGACTTATACCAAGTCCATCTAGCTCTGTGTTGTCTACGCTGGGATTTCAGGCAGGAGTCCCTTCCAACCCTGCTAGGAGATGGTGGGGATTGAACCTGGGACCTTCTGCTTGCAAGGCAGATGCTCTACCACTGAGCTATGTGGGGAGGAAGGATTGTGGGGAGCCTCCAGCAGTTATTCCCATCATGCTCAAGATAAGCTCCAACACCACCACCAATGCAGACCAAATCTCTGCAAGCCCTCTCCTGCTTACCCAATTCATTCTGCAGGCTCAGCAAATGGCGTGCTCCTCCACCATCAATTCAGCCATTGCCTCTGCATGGCACTCGGTGCGCTAGCTGTGCTGATGGGCTGCCCCACGGCTGCCCCCCTCCCCTCTGCATTTGTTCTCAGTGCCTATTATCTCACACGTTTGGGTAGCCTGATTCCAGCCTTGCCTTGCTGACCTTGACAATCCAGTGTTGCCTGCTGCTTTTGTCAATACAAGGCCAATTAATTCTCTGCCTGTTCCCCACTGCGGAGTCTTTTGTACCCGTTTCTGATGGGGCTCTGACAGCCCCAGCATCTGCTGATAGCTTGCTATCTCCTTTTTTTAAAACAATCTTTGGCCTCATCTCCACCCAGGGGAAGGCACTGACTTCTAACAACTACAAGGCAAGGGCTGAAGGTGACCTTGTAAAAGGGGTTCATTTCATTTTGTGTCAAAGGGATCACACCTAGCAAGCAGGGTCACAGGTGGGGCTCCGAACATGAATGCACCTCTGAACGTGAGCACCACTCTTCCAGAAGCTACACCTTTGTGGGAGGAGGTGACAATTATGGCTGGATGTAGCTCTGAATCGCCAGTAAGGCAAGGCTCAGTAAGGGCTTCTCTGCATTAGGGATGGGGAGGGAATTCGACTCAAGTCACATTAAAGGCAAACCAACTGAATCCATCCTTTCCAAAACAATGTGAAAACCAAAAAAAGGCCATCCGTTGAAATTCGCACTTCTCTGAATTTTGCAATAAGTGGTACCTCGGGTTAAGAACTTAATTCGTTCTGGAGGTTTCTTACCTGAAACTGTTCTTAACCTGAGGTACCACTTTAGCTAATGGGGCCTCCCACTGCTGCCACGCCACCACTGCACGATTTCTGTTCTCATCCTGAAGCAAAGTTCTTAACCCGAGGTACTATTTCTGGGTTAGCGGAGTCTGTAACCTGAAGCATCTGTAACCTGAAGCATCTGTAACCTGAGGTATCACTGTACAGCTCTTCAGTCAAGTTATCTGTAATGTGTGTGTGTAAGTGTGAACAGAAATGCATATGGTTAATGGTCTGGAAGGATCAATTGCTAACTGGTCAATGGGAGTTAATTGTTCAGAGAGGATTCCAAATAATGTAGAAAAGTTCTTGACCAGAATTAGGGCATCTTCCAGACCTCCAGATGTTTTGGGACCCTCTAAAAGCTCCCTTCAGCCTTGCCCCAGCAATCATGGTCATTGGGCATGAGGGGAAGGGCTGTTCAGTGACATCTGGAGGTCTACAGGATCCCTGTTCCTGGAATAAAATCAGCACTCTCTATGGCCCTTCTCAGAAAGCTGTCCACCTCTGCCCAAATGCCCAAAGCAACCTACATCAACAGCAGATTCCAACACACACTCCCTCCCTCTTCCCTTTTTATTAAGAGGAACAACAGTTCCAATAGTAATAATAATAAGAGCAATCTAGGCTTGGTCAGCTCTTGAGAAGGTAGTTTGATGGCTGGAGCAGAGTCCATCGCATAGATCACGTTCTTACCAAGGCTGCAATGACTTGGTTTGGCTTGGGGAATTCTCACCCCCAACTGTTATTTGTTGGGAGGTAGGGAGATTTGCACATGTTCCTCCGCTGAGCCAAACCAGAGGGAGTCTCAGTGAGTTTGCCCACTGAGATTGTTCCAACCCCATCCTGATCTAGAAAGTGCTATCTGCTTTGAGATATCACTGGCCCTTGTCAGAAAGCAGCCAGAAACAATGTTCCCCTTTGCACTTAGAACACAAGGGCTTCTGAGCCCAGAAATGCAAAACTTGGTAGCAACTCTAAATCTCAGGAAGAACATAAGAAGAGTCCTTCTCCACCTAGTCCAGCATCCTAATCTCATAGTGGCCAACCCAATGCTCCTGGGAAGCCCACAACAGCAATGCTCCCCACCTGCAATTCCAGGCAACTTGCTTACTGGCCCTGGCAGAGGAGTCAGAATGTAGCCATCATTGCTAGGAATCATCAATAGTCTTATCCTCCACGAAGTGAAAGTGCACTGATAGACATCGACTTTGCTTGCAGAAGCCTTGATCTGGACTCTCAGCATCTTCAAGTAGGGTTGTGAGAATCTCCTGCTTGAAATCCCAAACTCCAGTGTGGACAACGCTGAGCTAGAAGAACCAATGGCACAGTATCAGTCAGCTTGCTTTGTCCCTCTGAATTGTTCCAATCTTCTTTTAAAGCCACACGAGTTGGTGGCGATGATTACATTTTGCAGGAGTGAATTCCCTCTATTTAACTATGTCCTGTGTGAGAAGGTAACCGTGTCAGGGGACGGGCAATGTGGCAAAAGGTAAGGAGGGGATGGAGGAGGAGCTGGAGGCAAACAGATCACAGGAGAAAGCAGGAGCCTTCGATCACGCTGCACATCCCCCAGGCGGACGGAAGAGGCACGGAAGGGGTTAAGCCACATTGCCTGCTCCCGTTCTCAAACCTCCTTTGTCAACCCTGCTGTTTAGCTACAGGGGAGCGCTGGGTCTGCAGCTCCTCGGAATAAAATGAGGGGTAATTTCCTCCTGTTACCTACTGGTGACCCATTTAATGAGCACATAAAAGGGGCTCAGCATGGCCTGCTCAGCCGGCAGTGGGGGGAAGGACAGCTGCAAGGAAGATTTGGGGAAATTTTCTTTTCCATGGGGATAAACCTTGCAAGGCTTGCTCTTTGATGCCTAGGCACTCACCTTCTCTAGCACTAGTGCACACACCTCCTAGCATTTTTAAAGGTGCACCCAGACTCACTCACTCCCCATCCCTCTACGTTTTGCAGGTGAAAACATCTGCCCAACTTTCCTTCCTCTTGGTTTCTCATTTGTCCAGTGTTGCTCCCTTTCTGCATTGATTGGTGATCTTTTTTCTTTTCATTTTAAAGTCATCAGGAAAATCAGTCAGCGTTTGAGTGTGCCCTTCTTATATGCACAGTTTTTGTACCACAATTTGCCTGAAATACACCCAGGGCATTTCCTTGCAGGGCATGTGTGCTGTGGCTAAGCTACACCTCAAAGCAGTGAGTGGGGGGATCAAGGGGGGGGAAACGTGATGAAATAATAGTTTGCAGCTATCTGCTTTGATGGTGTTGCAAAGTGCTTGATGCAGTATTCAGTGGGGCTGTTCAGGGACCCAGATTAGCCCCAGCCAGACCCAACCCAGGGGACACATGAGCCGGATTCAGCCTGAAATTAATTTGGGATGGGTGGGAGTAATGATTCATTAGGGTTTTTTCAACCAGTGGTTAACAACTATTGGACTTTTAGAAGACATCTGAAGGCAGCCCTGTTCAGGGAAGCTTTTAATACTGGATGAATCATTGTATTTTAATATTCTGTTGGAAGCCACCCAGAGTGGCTGGGGAAACCCAGCCAGATGAGTGGGGTATAAATAATAAATTATATTATTATTAAATTCATATACTGCCCTATTATTAAATTCATATACTGCCTTTCCACAGCTGCCAAAATCTCCTCTTCCTCCACCCCCTTCCCAAGCAATCAGAGAATATGCCATCCCTGCTCCTCCCTCTTCATACATCTTCTGGTTCTGGGATACCAGGCTAGAAGGGAACAGGTCACAGCAGGAGGGGGAAACACCCTGGCTTCCTCACTAGTCTGACTCATTTCTGCCTTTTGGTCTCCCTCACTTGCTTCAGTTTCTGACTCTGATTCAAGACTTCCCTCTGCCACAGATTCTCCCTGCTCACAAACCCCTGCTACCTCTTCTTCAGCTTCCACTACCCTCTCCTCCCAGGCTTCTCCCTCGGACCATTCATCGTTATCCCACCACCAATCCCCAGGCTCTGAGCTTCCTTCTGTTGGGGGTTCCCCAGCTGGTGCCTCCCACCATTCTTCTGTGCACACCTGGTCCATGACAGCTCACTCCCCAAGGTCCTGAACCTGTAGGGTGCCTGGTTCATCCTTTGAGGGCTCCATGTCTGGTACCAGTTGAGGGATAAGCAAAACATCTAGATGCATAAGTGGAGGAACTCATTGCACTGTGGGTGGGCTGAGGGGCTTCTTAGCAATGCACCTTCTAATGGTCCCCTGCCCATAATGCAATCTATGGGGAGGGGATCCACCATTCCATGCCCCAAAGTGACACTACTTCAGGGGCATTATGGGAAATTAAAATATCAGCTCGCAGACCTGGTGTTGTTCATTGGACTGGAGCACTGGTTAAAGAGGACTCAGGGCAGCATCTGTCCTGGAGTTCCTTACAACAAGCACCTGACTAACCGAGGTCTGTTAATTTCAGCAGGTCTACCCTGAGTATCCACAGCATCCAAACTTGCAGGTATTACTGGTTCTTTTAGCTGGGGGTGGACAGATTTATCTACTTTGGTTTCTTGTTTTCTCCACTCTTCAGCTCTTCATAATTGTGAGTCTGTTATGCAGTATCAAAAAGAAAAATGTGCATGAACATTCTGTATCATGATGGTGCACAATTCTCCTAACCATGTAGGGTTGCCATATGTCCTCTTTTTCCAGGACATGTCCTATTTTCCATGGGTATGTAAAATGAGACTTGTCATAGCGATCCACAGTCAAAAGTAGAAGTTGGCAAATGTGCCCTCTTTTTTTTGTTCTTCAAAATATGGCAACCCTACACAAATTTTACATGCAGTTTTGCTGAGCGCATGCCTTTGTGCAAGCAATTTCCCCCAATTTAATGCATTTCTGCTTGCTCTTTTCACTAATATTTTTCCCCATTCTTATGCACACTTTCTCTGAATATACAAAAAGTTTGGAACCCTACACTGTACTATTTGGAAAAGTGCAGAATTGGGAGGATAACTGTGTTTCGGTTCATACATTGATTTGGGAGGTGTGAATTAAGTACATCTATATTAAAATGTGAACCACTCATTGAATCCCTAAGCCAGTGTTTCCCAACCGGTGTTCCGCGGCACACTAGTGTGCCGCGAGACGTTGCCTTGTGTGCCGTGGGAGGGAGGCGGGCGAGTCGGGCGGCGAGAGGCGGGGCGGCGGCGGCGAGGAGAGGCCGCCCAGTGCGGGGCTCTCGCCGTCTGCCTGCCTGGCTGCCTGCGTGGTGCTGACGTCACGGGGCTGTAACGTGCCCCACATAGGCACACGCGGGGCGGCGAGCGAGCTCCCTCCCACATCCCATCGCCGCTCGCTTCGGCCGGCCTACTGGGCTGTCGCAGGCAGAAGGCCTGCGCATGCGCGAGGTTTTCGCGCCTTCGGGATTCCCTTCACGCCTTCTTCCTCCCGGGTCCTTGAGAGCGCGGGAAGCGGCAGCGCGAGACCGGCGTTGAGCCTGGTAGGTATTGCGCTTGCCAAGGCAGTCATTTGGGAAATGAAAACTTGCAAAGCAAGCAACCAGTTCAATCTGAAGTACGTGTATGCTTAATATCCTGTATCTGAAACCTGTTCTGCCCCCTCCCCCACACTTGGTGCCATTTTCATCTACACATGCAGCAGAGTAAGTTGACCCAGAATAGTACCAATTCAGATGGCAGATGGGAGAATGACAGTGCTGAATGCTTTCCCATGTAGAACAGTCCCTGCAAATAAAAACCTAGCATATTTGGAAGAGGGATGCTAGCCTAACCATTACCTTCTGTGCTGTTACTATTTTTTTATTTTTTTTTACATAAGTAAAAAGTGACCTTTCCCCATCTGGCATGGTGGTGTGCCTCGAGATTTTTTTCATGAAACAAGTGTGCCTTTGCCCAAAAAAGGTTGGGAAACACTGCCCTAAGCCACCCTGCTCATATTTACTTTCCGTTCTCTGAGATGCCCAGAGCTAAGCAACAGCCTGCAGGTGGCAGCAGATGCCCACTCCTGGCCACCCTGGGGCTCCCAAAGGATGACTGGGAATGCGAAGGGACAGGTGGAGATGGGAACAGAAAGAGTGAGTGGCTGGGCCAGGCTGAGCTGGGCCTAGTGAGTGCAGCAACCTCCTGTCATCAGCAAATGGCTATTCCTGATATACCTGCTCAGGCAGAGCTGTGTCCTGACTTTCCTCTTGAGACTCAGAACACAAACTCTCGCCACAATCTGATTGTTTAAAAACTTTTGTTTCGGAATTCAGTGCAGCATGCAAATATGGTTGCAACATCACAGAGCAGAGCTGTAAGGTACATGTCTCGGTTTTTGCTAAGGCACCGATCCAACTACAAAGCTGTTTTTTTTATTTTTAAGCCATTTATATTCTTCTTAATGGGACGCGGGTGGTGCTGTGGGTTAAACCACAGAGCCTAGGACTTGCCGATCAGAAGGTCAGTAGTTCGAATCCCCGCGACGGGGTGAGCTCCCATTGCTCAGTCCCTGCTCCTGCCAACCTAGCAGTTCAAAAGCATAAAGTGCAAGTAAATAAATAGGTACTGCTGTGGTGGGAAGGTATACAGCGTTTCCGTGCACTGCTCTGGTTCACCAGAAGCGGCTTAGTCATGCTGGCCACATGACCCGGAAGCTGTACGCCAGCTCCCTCAGCCAATAAAGCGAGATGAGCGCCGCAACCCCAGAGTCGGCCACGACTAGACCTAACGGTCAGGGTCCCTTTACCTTTTACATAGCGTATATATCACACCTGGGATAATGCTTATGCCCTATCTTTCAACATTTAAAGTCTGGGCATAATATCTATTTCAGACTTCTTACACATATCGGTGAAGCCAAAATGACATCTGAGAAAGTGGTGGTCTGGGTTCCCCGGGGTTGGAATTAATATATGAAGGGAAAGGCTACCAATCACTTGGGGGGGGGGAGTATCTTGCTTCACCTTGCCCCTACCAAGCCTACATGACTGTGTTAGCTTATCAGCATGTACCAGTGGCCATCCATATTCCATTGGCCCTCTTCCTCATTGCAGACCTTTCCTCTCATTCCGAGAAATGTGCTATTTCTGTGTGAGCTGCTATAAAAAGAGCAATAATTCCTTGTAGGTACCTGACTTTGTCCTTGGAAAATAGAGAGTTTTAGGGTCCATTATAATTGAAGTGGCCAGTTTTAAGTATTCTTTTGGGAGTGGCAGGAGATTGAATAATGTAGCATGCAGTTTGGCCCAGAACCAGCCCAGAACTGTAGAGCTCAGCCGAGCCAGAATGGAAGTTATGAACTGGAATAGGGTTGTCATACGTCTGGAATTTGCTGGATGTAGCCAGAATACTGCAGTCTGAAGCAGTGTTCGTGCAGAAATTGCTGAAATGTCTGGGAAAATCTGAATGTATGGCAACCCATACATGTGGGGAGTGTAGGTTTTGGTGAATTTCCTAAAAAAAGTAGCTCAATGGTTTTTTTGTTTTTTTTTTAGATTTTGCAAAAAAAAGAAAGAGCTCAATAACTTTGGGGGAAAGGATGCAAGAGTGAAGATGGAGAACAACGTGGAGCAAAAGAGCATGAAAACTCAGCTCACCCTGGAGTACTCTGATTTCAATGGCCCAAGAAGCAGTCAGAATGAATCTGCACATAAGTGTTTGCACACACCATAGAAACAGGCCCAAGCCTTGCCTCTGCTCCAAACCCTGCTGTGTCCACAGGAAACACTGGTTTTTGTTTTGCCAAAGGTGGGAAGCAAACACAGACTGGGACCAAAAAGAAGGATAAGAACACGGGAAGACCCCTGTTGGATCAGGCCCAAAGCCCATCTTGTCTGGCATTCCCCCGTAGCCTGTGGAGAAACAAGGCCCTTTTGAGGTGTCGATGCTCTGAGCCCCTCCATCATAGACTCAGGTTGCATATACGTATAAATAAACCTGATATCATGAGGACACCACAGTCTCCTCTGTGCCTCATTCTCAGAGGAAGCACAAACTCTGGGCATATGCCTGGAACCCCTGGTATCTCGCACCCAGCGCTGTCTTTAGCATATGTGCCACCGGGGTGCAAAGATCCACCCAGCACCCCCAAATTTAGTTTAGCCCCCATATTAACTTTTATTATCCTTATATCAGACACCACACTTACACCTTATCTCTTGTTTACGAAAGAAGGGAGGAAAAAGAAACTAACTTTTTTATTTGCTCATGCATTTACAGTACGCTTATACTTAAGTATACAACACCACCACATTTAACTTATAAGTATTGTTTAGGCACCTACTTAGGACAAACATCAGTCGTGTCAAAGGTGTCGTTGCCGCATAGCAGCTCAATGCAATACGTACCATAATGTTTTGAGTTATTTTGAGTTTGAGTTAATTTTGCATGTGCGGCGCCGTTGTGAATGACAAGCACCTCCTCTGGCACGGTGCGTCTTTGGTAAACGAGCGCACAAAGTCGAAAGTCCTTCAGTGAAACAGTAGGTATACATTCTGGTAATCATTCTTAAGGAAATCAGCCCTGAGTGCTCACTGGAAGGACAGATCGTGAAGCTGAGGCTCCAATACTTTGGCCACCTCATGAGAAGAGAAGACTCCCTGGAAAAGACCCTGATTTTGGGAAAGATTGAGGGCACAAGGAGAAGGGGACGACAGAGGACAAGATGGTTGGACAGTGTTCTCGAAGCTACAAACATGAGTCTGACCAAACTGCTGGAGGCAGTGGAAGACAGAAGTGCCTGGTGTGCTCTGGTCCATGGGGTCACAAAGAGTCGGACACGACTAAACAACTAAACAACAACAACAATAACAATACCTAGATATATATGTATTTTGTTTTTTCTAGCTTGATAAAAAATATTTATTATTTCATAACAGGTAGATAGTTAAGAGTTTAGGCGGCTTCAGCAGCGGGCACCTGGCACCCCCCAGAATTCAGAACCTGGGTGCCCCACACCCCTTGCACCCCTGGGTAAAGACAGCCCTGCTGGCACCACTTGGATATTGCAGTGGGGCACAACACTCCTGGATCTTCCAACATTTAGTGGTACTGGGTAAGTTTTAGAATTGAGAGAGGGAGAAAAACTTCTCTTTCTCTATACCATACACAATGTCATACACTTCTGCCATGCCCTCCTTTGCTCTCTCTGTGCCTGCCTGCCTGCCTGCCTGCTCTCTTCAGCATCTCCCCCAAGCCCTGGGAGTTCCTGCATCTATTTTAGGCATGTCTCAGAAAATCTGCAGGGGCTCAGCCGCCTCCGAGCTCCTTTGTTAACTGCCCGCCGGCAGCCCGTTTACAGATAATGGATATCGCCTCTGGATATTTCAGCCCCATGGCAACAAGATCTTTAATGGCTATTAGCACTCAATGAAGAATCAGGGTGCTTTAGCCTTAGGGACCCACAGGAGCCAGCTTTCCTCAGCAGGCTGGGTTATCGGGCGCACGTAGACCCAGCCGAGGTTTATGCGAGCTTACATGTGCGCTCTCTGCCTCTCTCTGGTTCACACTCTCTCATGGGCAAATATTAATGACACTGAAAATCTGTGTAGTCCTTTTGAAGCATCTCACATTCATCATCACATTAATCCTTACAAGAAAACCACACAGGTTATGACAAGGGCATTGTTTTCCATTCATCTCAGGCGGCGCTGTTGCTGCTCCACTGCGGTTCATCCTCCACCATAAACAACATCGTTCATTTCATTGTCTGCTATGACGTTACCTAACTTATGTAATTGAGGTAATTAATTAGGCACATTGTGTGATTCCACTCCATTCATTTCTGTGCAAACGAAACACAGTGCAAATTGGGGGAGGGCAGGAGGACTCTGCTCCAGCATCCTCTTCTCATAGTGGCCAACCAGATGCCTGTGGGGAACCAGCAATCAGGACCTGAGCACAAGAGCTATCCCCCCCCACTTGCGAATACTAGTGGTATTCAGAGGGTACACAGTCTGTGAGAGCGGAGGCAGAACATAGGTGACATGACTAGTAGCCACCGATAGCTGTATCTGCCATGAAATGGCCTAATCCTCTTCTAAAGCCATCCAGGTTGGTGGCTTGGTCCCCATCTTCCAGAGGCAATATGCAAAGGTCAGAGGAGCCCAGCTGAACCAGGTCAAAGGCCCATCATTTAATTCTCACAGTGGCCAACCAGAAGTCCTAATGGGAAGCCTACAAGAAGGATATATGAAGACCCCTGCTGGATTGGAACAAAAGTCCGTCTAGTCCTGCATCTTTTGGCCAATCGGAAGCCCTCAAGTAGAACCCTTTAAAGCAAGGAGGACATGCAGGAGGCTTCAGAGTTCAGCTGTAGATGCCCTGCAGGTTCCCAGAGTGTTCTACTGCCAACTCTGTCCATACCCTTTGTTATCTTTATACTTGTCTATTATATGATAGCATTCTAGACAGCATCTTAAAAAGCAGAGGCATCACCTTGCCAACAAAGGTCCATATAGTTAGAGCTATGGTTTTCCCAGTAGTGATGTATGGAAGTGAGAGCTGGACCATAAAGAAGGCTGATCGCCAAAGAATTGACGCTTTTGAATTATGGTGCTGGAGGAGACTCTTGAGAGTCCCATGAACTGCAAGAAGGTCAAACCTCTCCATTCTTAAGGAAATCAGCCCTGAGTGCTCACTGGAAGGACAGATCCTGAAGCTGAGGCTCCAATACTTTGGCCACCTCATGAGAAGAGAAGACTCCCTGGAAAAGACCCTGATGTTGGGAAAGATGGAGAGCACAAGGAGAAGGGGAAGACAGAGGACGAGATGGTTGGATAGTGTTCTCGACGTTACCAGCATGAGTTTGACCAAACTACGGGAGGCAGTGGAAGACAGGAGTGCCTGGCATACTCTGGTCCATGGGGCCACAAAGAGTCAGACACGACTAAACGACTAAACAACAACAATTATACCTTAGCCCACCAATACCCCAAGCAAGGCAAGCAGCAGCATTATGGAGATGTCTTCTCCTCTCCCAGTGCCACCTGGGAAGGCCCTTTGAGCTCCTAGATCTGGTTTCTTGCTTAGCAGGCTGGCGGGCAGACATGAGCAAAGGTGACAGGTCCACAGCAGAGCACTTGACAGGAGACAGTGCCCTGCCAGGCAGCCTGTCGGGATGCGCCTTGCCTTTCCCATCCCTTCTGCAGCTTGCAAAGGTCAACTGCTCTCCTCATTGCATCAAAAGAGATATGAGATTGGATGGGACGGGACGGGACAGGACGGGAGCAGTCCTGAGAGCTGGAGTTCACTGCTTTGCAACTGGCATGGCAGGACCTGCCAGGCATGTCTCGGTATTGGCTTAGATTGGAGCCAGGCTCTGTATTGGCTTGGTTTAGAGCCCAGAAGCATGTTCCGTAATCGGCCTCATCTGCCCCATCCTAGTAGCTGCAGCTGCTCAGCATCTAGGAAAACCCGCTCTTGACGTTAATTGTATGTGACATAGTTGCTTTTTGTATTTATAGATGTCATCACAAGTAGAAGGGAGGAAGTGAACCTTTCATATATATATTTATTGATGAAGCTATAAACAATGGATTCCAGGAACTGCTGGTTTATATTCTAACAGCCAATGATCTTCTGAGCTCCGTGGTGAATGCTGAGGGAGGCACCTGGAACAGAAGCATGGGAAAATAAATACTACAGTGACACTATTAAAACATCACCATAGTAAATAAAAATGTGATGAATTTAATGAAGATTGGGAACCTTTTGTTTCTTAAGCACACTCCTTCACAAATGACCATGCATTTCAGTCATGTGTGTATATATTTCAATGTAGTAAATCAGCCTGCATGTATATCAATATATTGTATTTTAAAAGCAAGGAAAATGTTTATATGCAGGCATGACCCATTCTCACTGTGTCTGAACTAGTGACTGGTGGTGAGGAGGTGTGGTTACTGAGTGTAGCATGGGCTTTAAACTAATCTGATTGTGCTTGTTCTTTCTGCCTCCTAGTCCAGCCTCTGTGGGCTATTTGGATCTGGTTAAACAAATAAATATATGCAAATGAAGGGGGGAGCCAAAAAGCATGTGCTGCTGCTCTGATCCTAAGCCCGGCACCAGCTGGAGAAGCCGCTTCGTTCTGCTCAGCACCCCATGCTGAGTTCTGGATCCGAAAGCTCCTTACATAATTTAACGTAACAGGGATCTAAGCTGGTGTTTCTGTATAAGATTGTGTGCTGGCTGTGGTTCACCCACGTCAACTGGGGAGGGAGGTGCCAGCCTCCTGGCAGGTAGTGGGGAGGGGGGGTCATTGGGAGGGATCCCAGCATGTCTTCACGGTGATTCCAGGAATGTGAATTTCCACAGCTTAATTCACTTTAACATGCAAACGTTGGAAGATGTGTCAAACCATTGGTGCATCTATCTCAGAACTGGCTACGCCAAGGCTGGAGGACTTTTTCATGCTGCAGGTGTTGCTGAACTACAACTCCCAGCATTCCCAGCAAGCATGGGCAAAAGCCAGGGGTGATGGGAGTTGTAGTTCAGCATCATCCAGATGGCCAAAAGTTTCCCACACCTACTCTGTGCTGAGTGGAGGTGGCTTTTCAGGGTTTCAGGCAGTGTGTAGTAGTGTATCTTTTACCAAAAGAACAATATTTTTTTACATCAATCAAAAACTGCAAACAAACCCAAGAAAGATAGAAACTTCAGCGGTGCACAACCATGGGACATCCTTGCTATGAAAATAAGTGTGCCCCTATTTTGATCTGTCACTGGGGAACAATTTTTTTTTCCATTTTCTGTTGCATGAGATTTTCCAACTGTTCTTATATGTTCTTTCAATGCTGATTTCAAATCTGAAATCAATTTTCGTGTATGTGCTACAGTTATCTTTCAATTTCCAACTTTTGCCGATATGTCATATTTGCACTGGGGATAAGTGGACACTGACACGTTGATCTACCCTAACCACATGGTAATTATTGTTTTACAAACTTAATTTTTCTTAATTTTTATAGTTGTGTAAATATGACATATCGGCAAAAGTCGGAAATTGAAAGATAACTATAGCACGTACACGTTGAAAAATCTCATGTAACAGAAAATGGGGGGGGGGGGATTGTTCCCCAGTATAATGTGTATCCCAAGGGAATACATTTTTTTGCATACCTCCAACCGTACATAGATATACATGTCATTTTCAATGCTATACATGTCATGTTCAATGCTATATGTCACTTACATTTATACTCATATTGTACTACTTTGGCAATCCGTTTAATAAAATATTGAATTCTTGCATTGTGAAAAACAAAGATTATGGTGAAAAGTGAAAAACATGAATTGCAAAAAAACCTAGAGTTTACAGAACAAAACCAACTGCAGATATGAAATCAGCATGTCGAAATTAGGGTAGAACAACTGCAGGTGTCAATGCAACAAAAAATTTGTTTCCCAGTGAATCTCAGGGTTCGAGCCCCACCTTGGGCAAAAGATTCCTGTGTTGCAGGGGGTTGGACTAAATGACCCTTGTGGTCTCTTCCGACTCTATGATTCTATGTCACAACACATACAGCCTTTGCAGGGAAGGCTGCCCGGCTGCCCCAAGGCCAAGCACCCTTCCACCTCCTTCCCTTCCTGCCCCGAATAACACATTTCCCTTCTGAAATCTGGAGTGGTCAGCTGCCTGCACAGCTCAGCCAGCAAATGTTTGTGCCAGGGCTTAAAGCACTCCTCCCCGCCTGCCCCCTGAAACCCCAGGCTGCATTTGGGCTCGCTCCGGACCAGATGTTCCACAGCCTGCACATTGCCTTGGCGAGGGGAGTAATCTGCGCCCGACGGGATTACCGTTCTGTCCGGTCTTAACATCTGCAGCAGGACGCAAGCCCCCAAACTCCCAGGCAGCACCGCTTGGACACACAAAGCAGAAGCAGAGAGCCTGGTAAGAACTTTTTTTTAATGGCATCTCTGCAGTACGGGAGTTGGTGGCCCTTGCGAGGCTCCTTTTTGGGGAGGTAGGGGTGGTTTCGCTTGTTGGATTATTCCAGGCCATTCTCAAATTAAGAAGTCTACCGGAACAGAATTGGGGAGCTGGGCAGTGCCCCTGTTGCCCCAAGTGCCTGGCCAGCACCAAAGCACCCATTTAAGTTTTCTTGGGCTTTCAGAGACATGAAAGTCCAGAGGAAGACATCCTACCTGCAAATATAGGAGGAGGGAAAGGTGATGAAGATTTATCGGAGGCCATAGGAACTTTCAGAGCATCTGCTTCCCAGGTCTCCCAATCAACTAAGGAGCCTTATTCTAACTGATCCTACCTCTCTTGCAGGGGCCATCTCCCTGGATTTTTAGAGATATCGCTGGATGCCATGAAGGAAAAACTGTAGCGAGCTATGGAAGGCCTGCAGCTTCGGGTAAGCCTCAATAAGGAGGGGAGGGGAGGGGAGAGGGAGTCTGTAGCTGCCCTCTGGGTGCAGCAACCTGGGCTCTCCGATAAGAAGGCCAGGTCTGCCATCCTCCTCGTTATTTCTCATTTGCATAGGTTAATTTATGTATCTGCAAGTTAACTGCTGCCTGGGGGCAAGTCTGAACAACTGAGGGGGGAAATGATGGAGGAAAACAAAACAACCCCAACAGTCAGGAGGGGAACACAGCCAAGGTGGTTTTTAAAACAAATCATCCCAAGTGCAGTTCTGCAAATTTGGCACTTTGGGGAAGGGCTGTAGCTCAGCGGTAAAACTCCTGCTTCACGGACAGCAGCCCTGTTCAGTCCCCAGCATCTCCAGATTGGGCAGGCAGTGTCCCTGCTTTGAAACCCTGGAGAGATGCTGCCAGTCCGAGTTGACAATAGTGAGCTAGATGGACCAGTGATCTGCATTTTAGGCAGCTTCATGTGTTCCATAGATATCCTTCTGGGCATGATAAACAGCACAAGTATTTAACTCTTTATTGCGTCTTGCCATAGGATGTGTAGTGCAATGTAGGGCAGAAAGCAGAATGAGGGTTTCTTTTCTTTTCTTTTTTTAATAAAGAACATTATATATTAATATTTTATTAAGGAAAAAATCATTTATAAGAAAGAGTGAAAAAGAAGAAAGAAAACGTGAGAATGGAAAAAAGAAACAATACTGTTACATTACCATACATTAATATACAAATATGTATATTCTTATCCTAATACACATATACTTTTCAATAACCTAATATAGTCTGTATAAACTCATTCCATTGTATTTATCCAAAGACAGTCTGTGTCTATAAGCTGTCCATTCATATGTTGCCAATTTTGTCATGCCATTGATTGAGCAGAATCGTACCTCTATTCTTCCAATTCTTTAGTATCAGTCTCTTGGCCACCGTTAGGGAGCGTAGAATCCATTTTCACTGCCCTGTTGTCAATTTCCATGCAATGGGTATATAGCTCAAGAGCATATTGACCTCTGAAAAACCTTACTTTTTCCCATAGTGTCTTATTAATATAGTTCAGCACTGTATCCCAAAACTTAGTAAGTGTGGGACACAAAATGAGGGTTCAGGCTGCCATTGCATACCCACCTAGAGTAGTCCCCACTGAATGCAATAGGAGTACCTTGAGAACAGGATCCTGCAAGAAGAATTACTGACGAAAGAGGAATGGCAGACAAAATTAATGACTATGCAGAATTAGACAAGATGACAGGAAGGATTTGAAACCTGTGGGATCAGAGATTCTCAGAGGACTGTGTGAATTATCTGAAAAGCAATTGTAATCAACAGATTATGCTAGTAGGATTGCAAAAAGTTTTGTAAGGAGGACTATGTGAAATGTTGCAGAGAAAAGTATGAAGAGAACTATTAGTGAAAGACTATTAAAAGTAATAGCGAAATTAATGAAATGCAGATTAAGTGATAAAGATTGAAAAATCTTCAGATATGGTTGATAGAAGTCCAAAACACTGAATAAGATGAGAAAATATGTTGTATGGTTTTGTTTTGTTTTTGGAAATTTCATGTAAAAATTAATAAAAATATATTTTTTAAAAAGAGAGAACAGGATCCTGCTGTTAGCTGGGGCTTCCTCCTTAACCAGATGGAGAGCCAGATGCAAAAGAGGGTAGGAACCTGCACCTTTAGGAACTGTGTAGAGAGGGGGCTGCCAGTTTGCCTGTTTCTACGTTATGCATTTTTGTGGTTTTTATATTGCAAACCGCCCTGTGATCCTCGGATGAAGGGCGGTTTGGAAATTTAATAAATAAAATAAAGCTGACATGGATGAGAAACTCATAGACTGGCCCATACCTATGCACATACTAAATAACATGATTAAAAAAAAATAAAATCAGTGAAGAAGCCTACAGTCTTGCTTTCACCCTGCCTATTATTGGGAATGGTGACACAGAGGGTCAGCTGCCCATCAATAGGTGGAATCACCTCCTGAGATACTTCGTCTCTTGAGAGACAGTGTGGTGCAATGGTTAGAGTGGTTAGGATCTGGGAGAGACTGGGGTTCAAATCACCAAGCAGCCATGAAGCTCACTGGGTGACCTTGGCAAGGTCACTGCCTCTCAGCCTGACCTACCTCACTGGGTTGTTGTGGGGATTAAACGGGGGAGGGGGAAGAACCAAGCGCACTCTGAAGAAAAGGTGGAATGTTAATGTAATAAATAGATATTATCAGAGCCAGTGACAGACAGAGAGTTTTGCACACACAGCCTTCTACAAGGGACAACACTGAGACTTAAGGAGGCCCTGCTAACAGGCAGGGCCAATCCCTGGATTGGTTGCAAATAAGGAGGCAGGCAGGTAGGGCTTAAAGGAGTAGCCTCTGCTGGTCTTCTGGCATTCGGTATTTGTGTTACGGAAATATACGGCGGAGGGGATGTGGGGATGAGCACACCGGCTCCCACTGTGTGTTGCTGCTCTGATCGCCTTCCATCAGTTGTGAAGTGGGGTGCTTGCTGTTCTGGCAGAGGCTCCCCCTCCTGCTGAGTTTTAGAACCCCAGGCTCAGCCCAAGACATTTGACTGCCTGTGGTGCAAAGGACAAGCTTGAAGGGCTGTATCTCATGTGCTTCCCATGCCCAAAGGTCCCAGGTTCCATCCCCAACACGCTCAGGTAGGTCTGAGAAAGATTCTGGCTTGAAACCCCAGAGAGCTGCCAATAGTCACTGTACAAAATGCAAACCTTAGATGGACCTGGCTCAGTTTAAAGCAGCTTCTTGTGTTCCTGTGATGCTGCCCAGATTTCACATGCAGAATCTGACCACATGGGCAGTTGGATCTTACTTCAACACTGGCAATAGGACAGCGTCCTCCACTGTATTCCAAGGCATCAGGCTATTGTGTGCAGAGCAGGACTTGGGAAGTGTGGTAGGAAGACTGTTGCTACCACCATACCCTCCAACATTTTTCCAGTGAAAATAGGGATGTCCCATTCATTCATTCATTCATTCATTCATTCATTCATTCATTTATACCCAACCCCATCTGACTGGGTTGCCCCAGCCACTCTGGGTGGTTTGCAACATGTATATAAAAACATAATAAAACATTAAACAATTAGAAACCTTCCCTAGGCAGAGCTGCCTTCAGATGGCTTGGGGGTTGGATAACTTCATACCCTCCAACATTTCTCTGGTGAAAATAGGGACATCCTACCATACCCTCCAACATTTCTCCAATGAAAATAGGGTCGTCTTAAGGAAAAATGGGACATTCCAGGATCAAATCAGAAACTGGGACGGCTTTTGTAAATCCGGGACTGTCCCTGGAAAATAGCAACACTTGGAAGGTCTGCAAGCCAGGTTCTGCCACCTAAGGCAGCTGCTTCACTCTCCCTCATGGTAGGGCCGGTCCTGTAGAACTCAGATATTTTCACTTGTGCACCTAAATGGATGTTTTCATTGTTTCCACCGCTGCTTGCAAACAGTGCAGGAAGAGGAAGATTGAGGTTGTCTGATGGACCACTGGCCTAGATGTGCAGGATGACCTAGTACTGACTGGCTCCTTGCAAAAAAAAATATATGCTGGGCTATGCAGGCCTCATTCTGACCTTCATGTTCTTCAGCAGACTGAGCATCTCTTGGTCAGTACAGATAGGCTCTGCCTTAAGAGATCCTGACTGTGCCTCTTGCTTTGTAATTTAAAGTGTGTTGATGGGCAGCGAGGATTCAAACCGAAGGAGAAAACAGACCACATAGGAGTGTAATCAGCCCCACAGGGATCTTGTTATAGGAGAGAAGGATGGGGCTGCCCATTGGCTGGGGTAATCCCCCGCCCCAGCAGATGCTGAGAGGAGATTGAAGGGGTTTTTTTTATAAATAGCTGAGGTCAGCCCCCCCCCCCCGCATTTTGCCTACATGGCTGAGAAGCATTAGAGAGAATTAATATGCAATCTCTCTGTGAGAGGGAAGCGCAAACTCCCCCTCCCCATTCTCATAGGATTAATCCCTGCTCCTCGATGAAAGCAGCGGTGCTTCTGGGAAGCCAGAATGGCTGAAAGGGAACCAACAGGAGAATCCAAACTCCAGGCAGGCAGCGGTAGGACATGATGGAGAGGCAGGTCTCATGCTGCCATCACAGAAGGTCGCTCAGAAGGTCGCCGGTTCGAATCCCCACGACAGAGCGAGCTCCCATTGCTCTGTCCCAGCTCCTGCCAACCTAGCAGTTCAAAAGAACACCAGTGCAAGTAGATAAATAGTTACCGCTGTGGTGAGAAGGTAAATGACATTTCCATGCATTCTGACTTCTGTCATGGTGTCCCGTTGCACCAGAAGCAGTTTAGTCCTGCTGGACACATGACCCGGAAAGCTGTCTGCGGACAAATGCCGGCTCCCTCGGCCTGAAAGCGAAATGAGCGCCACAACCCCATAGTCGCCTTTGACTGGGATTAACCATCCAGGGGTCCTTTACTTTTTTTTACCTTTACAGGCCCATCACTCACACCAGACTGAGTGAAAGGCGGGCAGAGAGCCAGGCAAATCACTGCACCAGCCATGATAGCGCTGGGCTTCCGCTCCTCCCATGCATGGAATCCCCCAGTTTTGAACTTCCTCCGGGCTCCTGCTGACAGCAATCCTGCACTAATGGAGTAATACTGGCCTCACTTCTCAGGCAGAAGCTGGCAGAGACTGACAGTGCAGGGTGCAGACAGACACACCTGCCCCAATCCATAGCCCAGCACAAATGTTTTCATTATTATTATTGCAGCTTAGGGGGATCAAAGGGGACAGCTCCATGGTAGAACATCTGCTTTGCATGCAGAAGGTCCCAAGTTCAATCCCCAGCAGCATCCCCAGGCCTGGAAAAGGCTCCCTTCCCGAAACCCCAATGAGCTGCTGCCAGTCAGTGTAGGCAATGCTGATCTAGATGGACCAATGATTTCCTATGTTCCCAAAGAAGACCCAGTAGGGTGGCAACCAGTGGAGCACCAGCCTTGGTAGGGATATCTCCATGGCTATGGAACTGCAGCCAGAAGGACTAGCAATGTGCTCTCCTTTCATGATGCCCCATATAAACAGCCTTTGTCATTGAATCGTAGTATTGTAGAGCTAGAAGGGACCGCAAAGGTCATCCAGTCCAACCCCCTGCAATGCAGGAATCTTTTGCTCAATGTGGGACTCGAACCCACAACCCAGAGATTAAGGGTCTCATGCTCAACCGACTGAGCTATCCCAGCTTCCGTAGTTGCCCTTGCTCTTACATATTCAAGATACTGTCTATTGATGAAAATGACTTTTTTTTGGGGGGGTGCATGCCATTAAAGAAAACAGCTCTCAGAAATGTTTGTGGTAGGATTAATGTAAGGGATGTCACCAACTAAATTGGACTCAGAGCAGACCCATTAAAATTGATGAACCAAATTTAGCCATGTCTGTTCAATTCGGTGGGACTAATCGGACTAGCGTTGGATATAATCCTGTGTTTCTGACTAATGCCCGTGAAGTCTTTTAAAATGCAATGAAGCGACTGCAAATTGAGGCAAAAATGTGGAAAAACTGGATTTAAGATTGGAAAAATGGGAGAAATTGACACTGACTGGTGGGATGTCCAGCATCAAGTGCAGAGCTAAGCAGACATAACCCTGACCTCCCCTCTATCCATTTAGCAAATGTGTGGAGGCAAATGTCTCTGTGGCTGCGGGGTTAATTGAGAATGGGGACAGGTTTGGCAGAGTGCAAAGCAGAGCAAGCCCAAAGGAATCCTAAAAGGGACATAATGGCAGAAACATTTTCCACCCTGCTGCCATGTTCTGAGACCAAAAAAAAAGGAGTCATTTCTGGGGGAGAATCAGTGGATGTCAGAGGAAATAAACACTCCATTCTCACCCTCTAATTCATCCTCAACAAATCCCCATGTTTGTGTTGCTGCAGCAAAGTCTTGGTTTGGAAACCCTATATTTTTCCAAGATAGCATGTTGTTTCACCTTGAGTTGCACAACTATGCCATTCACAACAACCCTTTTCTTTAAAAAAAATAAAATAAAAATAAAGCAACTCTAAGTATTCCCCCATTCCCCCGAGTTTGCTCAGATTGCACCCTGGCTGGTTTTAAAATTGATATCGCTGGTTGTTTCAGTGGCTCTCTTGGTTTCCTTTAACATGCCGGAGTGAAATTACACTGCGGTGAACTCACAAGAGCGAATCTGTTAGGGGTTGGACTTGTTTTTGCTTTCCGGTCTGCAGGAGATTCAAGGGAACTCCCTGTTTTGCATTTATGTAGCCCAGTGGTGGGGCATCTCCCTTGCCTGCAGAAGTTCCCAAATCCAAACCCTTGCCTGAAAACCCTGGAAAGCTTCTGCCAGTCAGTGTAGACAGCACTGAGCTAGCTGGACCAATGGTTTGACTCAGTATATTACACTTTCCAATGTTCCTGTATGAGAATGTCTGGGGCCCAGACACTGTTGTGGGATACACAGGGTGAGATGCTGCTGTGCAAAGAGATAGGGTGTGTGTGTGTGTGTGTGTGTGTGTGTGTGTGTGCTGGAATGAGGCAGATTGACAGGAGAATCCCGTTCTTTGGGGTCAGTATCTGCCAGGCTGCTGGGATCCCAGAGCACACAAACAGAGCACACAGCAGCTTACGCCCCCTCCCCCAGGGGGTTTAGCCAAGGAAATCTCTGGCTTTCACCCTGTTGGCAGGGCCATGGAGTCCCTGAGGACAGTGGTGAGAGGGGGAGGCCTGCAGCTGGTGTGGTGTGGGGGGAAATGCCAAAAGGGGACTGGAGCAAACCCACAACAGCCAGAATCAGCCACAGTGTCCACAGCACACAGTGGAGAGTCGTCCTCTTATGGGTTGCGGCTCCATTGCGGATGACAGCTTGCCCATTATGGCATTGCCCGGAAGACCTCGAGACTGCAGAAGGAGGGAGTGCCTTCTGTTGGGCTTGCAGTAGCCTCAGTTCCTGCTGGTAAGGCTGGGCAAGGGCTGGGGAGGCTGGCACCCAGGGATGGGCAAAGCGGTCGCTTTCAGTTTTTCTCTGCTTCTTGCTATTTTTCCAAACTTAAGTTTAGTTCTCCGCATTTCCACATCAATTTTCAATTTTTCTAAAATGTCCCTATTGAAAATTTGCAGCATATGAGTGAGAATTCTATACATATGTAAACAATTTTGCCCCAAATACCCTTTTTTGCTTTGTTTTGCAAAGCTGTTTTCCTGTATGCTATTAAGCAAGTGAGGCGCATTATACCCCAGCAGATACATTTTCATGCTCATTACTTAGCTGCAGAACTGCATTGCAAAATTCAAAGAAATGTGGATGTCAAGGTATGGCTTCATATTTTTTCCATAACATTTGAATTAGGTAGGTACCCAGGTTGTCCACATTTAGTCAGAGTTGAGAAGGCTACTGTGGAAGGTTCCATCGCAAGGGATACTTTTTATTATTACAAAGGCTTCTTTGGGATTTGCTGTGTGTGTGTGTGTGCGTGTGCGTGTTTTATGGGAGGGAAGGAGGGAGAGATCCAACAGAAAATAATTGACACCTACCCTAAACTAAAATTTCCAAGTTCCTTGAGGGAATCCTATGCCACTTAAAATTCTATAGAGCTGGTATAAATATGTATCCTAGATATACCCTCTCTTTCTCACTTTCCCCCATGCTTGTTAAGTGCTATTTAGTTGGGGGAGGGATGTGATGATGTTGAAGTGGTCCGCCGTAGGGCTTGCAGCAATTCCCTTATGGGTCTCAACCCAATAGATGAAGAAAATGGTCACGATCAAGGGGTGTCCATTACGTTCTCTGAAGCTGTGATGTTTTGGAAAGGGGGTTGCTGCTTGGAACAATTTTGAACCAGGATATCTACAAGATCACCACCCCTAACACAGACTAAGCTGATGTTTGAGATCTTCTAAAGAGACCCTGCTGGTTGTTCCGCAACCACTGGGTTGTCCCTTGAAGACAATCAGTGAGGCAGACAGGAATGACATTTACATACCTCTTTAAAACTTAGTTTCCCCAAAGTTTCCTCAATTCTGACTCCTGCACCTCTGCTTTCTACACTGCCTGATTTTAACTTTGATATGCATACATTTGCTTTGTTTTTATCTTACTTTCTTTAACTAGGAAATGTTACTGAAAGTTATTGCTTTTTACAAAACTGTTTTTGTATCAAAGGCCTGGAGATTTTTTATTATGATAGCTTACCCACATTTCCTCTCATCCTGCTGCTTCCTCCAGGGGAGCAAGCAGCAATTTGTGTTTTCTCTGGATTGCTGTTTGCTCCAATTTGGCACTAAAGAACAGGTTTTCCCTTGGAAAGGAAGGGAGCAAGGGGGAAACCACTCAGACCCGTGCTTTCTACACATGGGACGAGCAGAGGTGTGGATGAGCCCTTAATTTAAAGAATAGATGAGAACATAAGACGCGCCCTGCTGGATCACACCCATGGCCCATCTAGTCTAACATCCAGTTCTCGCAGTGACCAACCAGATGCCTCAATGAGAACCCCATAAACAGGACCTGAATGCATCCACCTGGGATTCCCAGAAACCATTACTTAGAAGCATCACTACCTCCAATGTAGGAGGTTGAACAGAATCAGAGGAGTGTAGGAAACAGTTGGCCATTTCACCATTGGCGAAAAAGGTATCCTTTCATAAGGCCAGTGCTGGCTGACGCCATTGAGATTGGTAGGGTGAAAAGCAGGGAGGCCAACAGTAGGGGGTGCCAGAGTCAAGGGCAGGCAGAGTAAATGAATTCTAGTTTCGTCCCCCTCCTTGTATAGACAAAGAAGGGACCCTGCCCAAGCAAGCAATTTTTAGAGGGAACATATAAAAGGTCAAATGTTGTCCTTACAGGGCACACACATACACACACACTTCCCAAGAACATAGAAAGCTGTCTTATACTGAGTCAGGTCATTGGTCCGTATAGACCAGTATTGTCTACACTGGCTGGCAGTGGCTCTCCAGTTTCTCAGGCCAGGGCCAGGAAATGTGGCAGGCACCTTCTGCTCTGTTGCTGAGCTACAACCCTTTTCCCAGTGTTCTTCTTAAAATGTAGTTCTCCGTGCTGTGTGTAGCGCTCATTGGTTTCAGCTAAGATTCTTAAAACCTTGCTAAATATCTCCTGAACATTGCTCCCAGCAGGCCTCTGGCGGCCACAGCCTCTTCCGGCTCTCTGCTATGGAAGTGAAGTTGATCCATGTGGCTCTGGTCGTCTTCTTCCTTCTCTCGGTTGCCATGACCAGCTGCTTCCTCTGGCAGTATAGCCTTCCCAAAGTGGAGCCCAGTAAGTATTGAACCAGGTGCCCATCTGAACGAGCCCATTCTGGCCAAAGAGTTTCACGGCACTTCTCACCAGAAGGGTGTGTAGGGGAGCAGAGTAGCAGCACAGAACCGTTTACAGGTTTCCTTTATAACACACACACACACACACACGTTCACACTTCCACCAGGCAACTAGGGATTTTTAAAGGAATTTAGTCTTTGCAAATTCTCATATCAGCTGACCTGATCTGCAGACTCTCCAAGTGTCCCTGTTTTCCAGGGACAGTCCCAGATTTATGGAAGCCAACCCAGTTTCTAATTTGATCTCAGGATGCCATGCTTTTCCTATTTTCATTGGAGAAATGTTGGAGGGAATGGTGGGACATCCCTATTCGAGAAGTGTTGGGGGGTCTGGAGTAGTGCTGCACCCTGAGCCGATGAGATAAGTAACTATGCAACTTTTAGAAGACATCTAAAAGCAGTCCAGTGTAGGGAAGTATTTTAATGCTGAATGTTTTATTATTATTTTTTATGTATGTCGGAGTGGCTAGGGCAACTCTGCAAGATGGATGCGGTTTAAATAATAAAATTGTGGTTGAATAGGATGTCCCTATTTTCATCAGAGAAATGTTGGAGGGTGTGGATCTGCACTTCCTGGACTAGTGTGCAGATCATTCCATGCTTCTCTAGTGTCCTGATGCAATCCTTGGCTCAAAATGCACACAATATACAGTCATTCCTTGGGTTACAGACGCTTCAGGTTGCGTTTTTTTGGGTTACAGACCCGCCGAAACCGGGAAGTACCGGAATGGCTTACTTCCGGGTTTTGGCTGTCGTGCATGCGCAGAAGCACTAAATCACGCTTTGCGCATGTGCAGAAGCGCCGAATCGCAACCCGCGCATGCACAGATGCGCTGCTGCGGGTTGCAAACGTGCATCCCACACGAATCACATTCGCAACCTGAGCATCCAATGTATGTATATTTTTTTATGATAAAACGAGAAAAAAGTGCCTAGAGAGAAACTATTTTTTTAACACATATTTTTATGCAAAAGCCATTTGACCACTTTTGATCTGCGGAACTGCCAGAGGCAGTTGGTAAACTGAAAGGGGAAGGAATGCTTTTTCAATCAGGTTGCTCCCATCCAGGTGTGTGTGTGTGTGTGTGTGTGTGTGTGTGTGTGCATCTGCTTGGCCACTGTGAGAACTGAATGTTGAATTAGATGAGCCTTTGGCCTGATCTAGCATCTGGGCTTTTCTCATACACTTATAGAAATGCATTGCAAATGTTTTCTTGTCGCTTTATTTGAACTGCTCCACTGCTGATTAATGTTTATTATGTCTCTGCCTATTGTCTCAAACCTTGCCATGAAACACTATCTTAGCTGTAATACCAATGCCCCAGATTCTGTTAATTGGGGAAGTGATCTTTCCCCAATACAATGAAGCAGACAGCCTTGCCGCTGTCAATAGATTAGTAATTCTACATCTGCTTTCTCAACGTGCCCCTTTCCATCCCAGTTATATTAGCTGCTGGTAAAAGAGGTTTTCAGAACGCAGCTGGTGTTCTGAGCTCAATGGAGAGGCTGTGAAGGAGGCAGAGGGAAGGGAGACAAAAGCTGGGTGGAGGGGAGAGTGTCCTTGTTTGGCTTTTAAGCTGCCTTCCCTGGCTTTGCAGCACCCCTAACAACTCAGCATCATTACGCTTGCAAATAAGCAGGTTTTTATTTTTATATACACAGGCAGCTTAAGCTCCCAACAACCTCTCACTCAGTAACAGCCAAGACAGAAGAGAGTGGTGTCAATTTAAAAGGGTGGGGGAATCATAGAATCATAGAGTTTGAAGGGATTCCCCCAAAGGTCATCTAGTCCAACCCCCTTTGATGCAGGAATAATCGCCAAAGATCCAAAAGTTGGGGCCTATATGCATCAGCTTCCAGGTTTTCCATGTTGTTTTCTCCTTGGAAGCTCCATTGGCCAGTTTGATAGGAAGACAGTAGAAAGGAGGATGGCCAATCCAGATTTTATTGATTTGGAATGTTTATTCCTTTATTACTGCATTTATGTCACACCTTTAAAGGTGTCTCCATTTAATCCTGTGAGGTCAGTCAGGCTGAGAGACAGTGCCTGGCTCAAGGTCAACCAGTGACCCTCATGGCTGAGTGGAAATTCGAACCCTGGTCTTCCAGGTCCTAGTTTGATACTCAAACCACTATACCACACTGCCTCTCAAATTCCCTACGCACCCCTACCTGAACCATGGCATTCCCACCACTCTGTCTCTGTTTCTGTTCATAGCCCCATCAGTGATGGAGGTCAGGCCAGAAGCAGTACAGATGTGTCCCCGTTACCCAGACCCCGTGCCTTTGGACCACCCAATCCCAATACTGAAGGATGCCCTCGAAAAGGTATGTTGTGGTGAGACTTATGGAGGGTGGAGGCTTAGCTTTTGTTCATTTCAGCAAAGTCTATCCAGACATGTAATTTTTATCATGCAACTTATTTTATGAAGTGTAATGGTTTTAAGAGAGCTGGTTTTATTTGTATTTGCTGCGTTAACTTCCTCTTGTTTTTATTGGCCTTTCTTAATGGATTTTCCTTGTTTAGGTTGCCCTTTGTAAACTACTTAGGGGGAATCTTTTATTGAGTTAAGGGGTATACACATTGGGTTAAAGAAAGAAAGTTCAGAGCGAATGGGGGAAGCCCTGCCATCCTCTGAGCTGGCTTCGTGATATCAACCAGTATCACAACTCCATCGCTGGCCATTCAGAGTTTGAGTAGAAAGCCTCGCTTTCGTTTTAGCGTTGTGGTTTTGTCTGATTGGCTACGTTTTGGGGCTGTTCAGAGTGTAGGCAGGAAGTACTGACTGGCCCGGGCTTAGCTCTCTGGCATCATCACCCAAACAGAACAGGCTGACGTTATCACAATCTTTGTGTGATCTCTTATCATGCAGAGAGTTGGGCAGAGGGAATGGCACCCAGCAGAAAGCAGAAGCAATAAAGGAACAGCAGTGGAAAAGGAACAGTTCAGGTTTTCTCAGGGAGCGTTTCTCATGGAGGTGAAAATTCATTGCAGCCTTAGTGATTATCTAGCATTTATAGATGGGTAATCCAAAGATATCTCACAATAAGAAGCAAAGAAATATATGAGAGAGAGAGAGAGAGAGAGAGAGAGAGAGAGAGAGAGAAATGATGATTGATGATGATGGTGATGAAGGCCTCTGATTCTCCATTCTTTACCCTTCTCAAATCTCCTGCAGGTAGACACGCTTCTCCGTCACAAAATCCGGAGCCCTGGCCTGCCAGCTCTGTCAGCCATCGTCATCTACAACGACACAGTACTATGGACAGGAAACTTTGGGAAACGCAACGGCTCCGACCCTTTCTCTGGCATCCCCAACGAATACACCATTTACAGGTGAGCCTGCTGCTCACTCCAGCTGGACAGGTGAGGCAAACGGCCTGAGTCTCTTGTCTCAACGGCCTGCACATTTCTGTGTGCAGTGTCTTCTCTGAGAAAGACCCCTGCCTGCAACCCAAGAAACCCACTACCGGTCCATGTAGTCATTTCTGAATTACACCTAAGCTCCAGTCTACGTTCTTGGACTATGTGCTTCAATGACATTTGTGAAGAAGAGGTTCCATTTCCAGCAAATGGCGTCCATGGGGAGGAGGTGTGAGGGAAATCCTTTGTTGTGGAATGTTTCCAAGAAAAGGAAGCTTTCCGTGGGAAGCCCTTTGGTAGCCAACACAGCCTAGGGTAGCCTACATATCTATTATTGAGCTACAATTCCCATCATATCTGACTATTGCCTGTGGGATGTAGCTCAGTGGTCTAGCATGTGCTTTGCATGCAGAAGGTCTCAGATTCAATTCCTATCATCTCTAAGCCTTGGAAAGATTCCCTGTCTGAAGCCCTGAAGAGCCTCTGCCAGTTGGTATAGACCAATGTTTCCCAAACTTGGATATCCAGCTGTTTTGGACTACAATTCCCATCATCCCAGGAATGATGGGATTTGTAGTCCAAAAACAGCTGGAGACCCAAGTTTGGGAAACACTGGCACAGGCAGTGTTGAACTAGGTGGACCAAAGATCTGACTTAGTAGAAGCTAGCTTCCTATGTTCCGGCCTGGGTCTGATTAGACCTGAAATCCAACCATGTCTGGAGGGTGTCCTGTTTGCTTCCCCTGCTCCAGCTGATTATGTATGGTTTGTTTGTGCCTGGTAGGATTGCAAGCGTCTCCAAGATCTTCCCCACCATCATGCTGTACAAGCTGTGGGAGGAAGGGAAGGTGACATCACTTGACGACCCTTTAGAACGTTATGCCCAGAGCTTCACCATTAAGAACCCCCTAGGGCGGCTCAAAGAGTCGGAGCAGAGATACTCAGCGGATGGACTGATCTTCCTGGAGAAGGGATCGCTGCCCCTCAAGCCGTCTCCAGTGACTTTGCGCAGAATGGCCAGTCAGCTCTCAGGTGAGGGATTGCACATGTGGAGAGAACCTGTCAGACATTGTTTAATCAGCGATCCAAGCATGGCACTGAGGCGTTTGAGATGGAACCACACCATGACCTCATTAGATGCCTATAACTTTGTCTTTCTCCAGAAGTCTCATTGGGAGAAGGATCCTACTTTTGTGAAGACTTGATTCCTGAAGAGTTCTTGTCTGCAGCCAGACACCTCTCTGGATGGAATGGGTTTTCTGTCAGTCTCACAAAAGGCCCCATCTCTCCCATGTGCTCAGGACTTGTTCAGCCTCACTTTCAGCAGCCAATCTCTCCCGTGGTGCAGATGCCCAATCCCAAATAGTCTCATGCAAGCATCCTCGCTCCTCATCCTCAAACTGAGCCTGATCAAAAGCTTGGTGCTATTCCAGGGCCTCCGAGTCATCCTCTGATGAGGAATCCTCAGGCTGAGACGTGAGAGCTGTTGGACTAAAACTCCCATCACCACTTCCTATAGTTTGTATCTACTGGCTCTGGTTTTCCAAGCCTGAAATCCACTACCCCTTGCTCTAAACCACCTAGATCTGACAAGTGAGAGCCTATCGCACACCTCTTTCCCAACTGACATCAGTGGATAGTATGAGTGACTTCTCTTTCATGTCTCGGGTACTGCAGGTTTGCCCCGACGGCTGCGCTCAACCACTTTGTTGTGGAAAGGGACAACCCAAGAAGCATTGGCACTGTTGAAAGATGATGTCCTGGTGGCTGACCCAGGAACCAGGTGAGAATGCCCTGGGACTTTGCACCATGTTTGGCCAAACTGAACCAAATTGGGCTGATTTGTGCCCTGTCTGGATCTGGGTGAAGCAGATACAAACCACTACAGAGCCGAATGGATTGTTACAATTGGTGCTGATTTGTAGCTCAAGCCAGATAGACTATTTCCAAACTGTTGCAGTTACTAATTGCAACACCATATAAGGAGAACACAGGGGGAAGGGGAGAAGGGGAGCTATGGGAAAGCTGGAATGATCGTAGCCTACCCAGCACTCTCCAATCACATTTCCGGTGAGGGTATGCAGTCCTCCAAGCCTATTTATCTGGTCCCTGAGGGTCTCCATGTTCCATGCCCCCTCCTTGGGTCACACACCTCTCCAGCCCTCCTTGAGTGCATTTGGCTGACTGGAATGTGCCCTTGAACTGTGACAACATCTCTTGTTCACCTGGATGGTGGAAGGAGAGATGTGTGTAGGTGTAGAAATTGCTGACCTTTGTTTGGTTGCAATGTAGGCTCCTGTATAAAGGTAAGTGTCACATTGATTGCCCTACTCACTTTTGCCTCTGGCCAAGCTCACTACTGGCCTGAGGATCCCAGATGGTTGCACACAACCATTGAAAAATCTCCCCACACCTGTTTTAAGGCTTCAAACAGTGAGACAACGATCTTACTTTACCTGGATTCATACAAGTGTAAAACAAAACCTAGTTTCTCACTGTGATAGCTTTCTAGTTTACTAGTCCGGTTGAAGGGCTGAAATGGATTAGCCTGCAACCAAGGTTTTGTGTATTGCTGGATCGGCTCAAGGAGCTGATCCACGATAAACACCGCAATTCTGGCTTTGACACCAAACGGTGATGTGCGTGCTTCAGCTGTGAGAAATCGTCAAAGCAGCTTAGCTGATCCCTTTCGTCTCCTGTCCTCTCCTAAGATATTTTTTGTAAGTGTTTAATCTCACAATGGATCTGGCTGCAACTCAGACCCCTTCAGCAGTATCCATTCGGTAGGCAGCTATGAGAGTGTGGGGAGGATGGAATGAAAAGCATTTCCCTGCCATGTTGTCCTTCTGATGTGTATCTATCTACATCCTTTGAGGAAGTGGTGTAGCTTAGTAGAACTCCCATTTTTCACACAGAAGGTTCTAACCATGTCGATCTCCAAGTAGACTCCTGGTCTGAAATCCTGGAGAGCTGCTGCCAGTCAGTGTAGGCATACTGAGTGAGATGAACCAAGGGTCTGACAGCTTCCTATGTGATTGTGTATACCATTGTATTGATATTCTTTTGAGTGAGATTTTTGGAAGCATACAGAGATCGTGGAGTGTGGCTCGTTTTGGCAACTTTTCATTCACCCTCAAATTCCAGTTCATTCAAGGATAGAACTGTAGAGTTGGAAAGGATCTGAGGGTCATCTAGTCCAACCCCCTGCAATGCAGGAATCTCAACGCAAACTTCATTATGTGCAAAACACGAAAATCATATAATTTATAGCATAAAATGAGTAAACATGCATAGAGTTATCTGCAGTGATAGTCCTACTCAGAAAAGACCCGTGGAAATTAAATGGCATGACTGACCCAAACGGAAACAGAATCTTTGCAACAGTGCAGATCCCATTATTTATTTTGACCCTTCCAGCCAATATGTAAGCTAAATATGACTTAGAAAGCTCTTCCTGGGTCTTTTAGTAAGACAGCACCAAATAATCCATTTTGCCCATCTCTGTAAAATTTGCATTAATAGAATAAGAAGATGCATTAGCACCATGCTAAGTTCCAGTTGACATTCTTTATCCATGTCTCTGTGATGCAGGTGGGATGACTGCATCAAGTATTTCAGGCCAAACTCAGTGGACACCCTGGAAAAAAGTTTGCTCCTTTCTATCTCTCTTTCTCTCTTCTCAGATGTCATTATAGCAACTTGGCTTTCTCGTTAATGGCCCACGTCCTAGCTGAACACGCTGCAGAAGGCGAGTACCAGCGCTGGGTTGCTGAGAACATCCTTGACCGCTTGGGGATGGAGGACACAGGCTTTGACATCACGCCTCCCATCCGCTCTCAGATGGCTGTGGGTTTCTACAGCAGCGGGCAGACAGCACCCCTCTATGACCTGGGCTGGTACAGACCTTCTGGGCAGATGTACTCCACAGCTGCTGACCTGGCCAAACTAGCCATGGTCTTCCTGGGCACGTACCACCGGCGTCTCCTGGAGCCTGACACCGTGAAGACCATGCTGACGCCCCTCTTCAAGTGCTCCAGCGAATATTTTGCCAACAAGACCGGCACGCCCTGGGAGATCAATGAGCAACTGGGCTATGACATCATCAGGAAGGACGGTGACCTGGACGGCTATTCGGCCACCTTCTCCCTGGTCCCCAAGCTCCGCCTGAGTTTCATTGTGCTGATGGCTGGTCCCCGCCCTCGAGGAGACGTCGTAGCTCAGACCTACGAGTACCTGATCCCCGCCATGGAGTCCGCCTTCCGCGAGGCAGAGAAGAGCCTCAACCCGCCTCCGAGCCCTACTCCTTACGTTGGCTACTACACCTATTCCAACCTGACTTTCTATGAGATTAAGGTTGGGGGCGGCGGAGTGCTGGTCATGCAGCAGTTTGGGCCACACATTGAGGAGTTGATCCCGGAGAATTATCGGACCATCAAGCTGCATCACCTTGAGGACCGTGTCTTCCAGGTGGTGTTTGATAAGGAATTCCCATGCACCCTGCACTTAGGCTCCGCCTCCGTGTCCCTGGAGACCCAGGATGGGCAGCTCTTCAATTTCTACCCTTTTGATCGCAAGGGCTTGTCCCCTGGCTTCGATGCTCCGGGTCTGAACACGTACAATGTCGTGCGCATCCAGCGAAAGCCAGTATTCTACAGTTAACTGCTAGCAGAAGGGGTGAGGGAGATATTTTCTACTCTGAGCTCCCTGTATCAACTTCCCCCAAGTCTGCCATCCAACAACCAGGTTGCAGAAAAGAACGAGCAAGGTGGCAAGGAACCGAGAACATCCACCTCCGCCAATGGCTTAGCTTTCCTCTTCCCTCCTCTTCCCTCTCCGATACCCAACACAAACTCCACGGCTGTCCACTTGGACATGCCCCAGTCACCTTATAGGTCACTGAGACACGAAAAGTTTGGGAGGCAGTTCCCCGCCCCCTGCAAAAGCAACACAGCTTCTGGGATCACGTTCTTGGGACACCTTCAAGTTCTCACCATGCCTAGGTTCTGATCTAGGAGCAATCTCAAATCTTGGAGGAAAAGAGGGAGAAAGAGAGGGGGGAAATGCCTGGGCCCTTCAAAAAGACCAGGCATAGGGAAATCCTGTGCAGCCTGGGGTCTGCATTCCCTTCGTGAACTCCTTCCTGGGGTCATGTGCCTGGGTGGGCGGGGCCAGAGGCAAAAGCAGGAGGATCAATGAATGTGAGTGTTACATTTGTACAATAGACTAGCTGATAGACACATTCACATATCCCTTTCCATCTTCCATCCAGGCAAGCAAGAGCCATTTGAGTTCAAGGACACAGTACAGCCAGGCGAAAACACTAAAGCAGCAGTTCTCAACCTGTGGGTCCCCAAATGTTGTTGGACTACAACTCCCATCATCCCTGAGCTCTGGCCTTGCTAGCTAGGGAGTTGTAGTCCAACAACATCTGGGGACCCACAGGTTGAGAACCGCTGCACTAAAGGAATGCAAGGAAGCATTGGTATGGGTGTGGCCTGGGAAGATGGGGGTGTGGCTGGGGAGGGTCAGCAGAGCCAGACAGAGAAACCTGGGAGTTTGCACTGAGCTCTTGGACCTGAGGTTGCCAACCCCTAATTGAAGCCCAGCCAGCCAGCAGTACGTTGAGCCCCTTGGCATCTCCACTGACTAGGGAAGTTTCGTGTGGACCTAATAATAACAACAACCGCGCAGGGTCAGCTGAGAGATGGAGCAGAAGGTCATGGAATTGCTTCATAGCTTTGTACAAAACCTTGTAAATGGAACGCAGTGGAACCACCATCTTCCCGGACAGTCTCTGGATGCAGGATCTACCCCTAGTGTTGTGTTTCTGTAGATGAATGGTTGTGTGCTTTTTTTTAATACAGTGTGAGTCTTGTTCGGATGTATTCACACCAGGGCGGTATCAAGAGATGGGTATGCATGGGATGGGAGAAATTGGGTGTGATTTGGGTCACCTAATGCACACCTTCCAAAATGGTGTGTTAACTGAAACACAGTCGTCCTTCGAAATCTGCGCTTCTTCAGATTTTGTGATGCCAAATAATGTGTCTTAAAAAAACCCATCTGTTAGGGGTAAGCGGGCCCCCAAAATGCATATATTTGTGAAAATAGAATATATAAATAATTGCATCAGGCAACGTTTTGTACAAAGAGGGAGAAATTTGTGCTGAAATGCTGGTTGATTTACATGAGGACTTTTAATAAAATAAAAGCAGCAAACTGATTTGAAAGTCCAACAGGAAAAATGGAGAGAAACCAAAATCAACAGATTCATTCACCCCGGCTTACAAATGCATGTTTCAGTTTGAAGAAGGATGTTTGCAGGCAGAGTGAGGGAATGGGGCTGTTCATGGCTTTGGTCCCGTAAATGTATTGCGCAGGAATATAAAACCCCTTGTATAATATACCCTTCCAATAAAACACTCTGGTCTGAATGGATTGCTAAGTGTTGGGTTGACAATCTTTCTGCACTCATTAAAAAAAGAAGAATTCTTATCTCGTGGCTGGCTGATGGCAATAGCGTGTGGGTGTTGTATCTTCTAAGACGTCTATAGCCCCGCCAGGTTGCTCAAGGGTCAAGGATAGTGACATCTCTGGATTGCATAATTCATGGTTTCAAAATGCAAATCTCAGCAATTCACTGCACTCAAGCGCAAAGCGAGCCCATGGCACCCAAGAATTCAGACCTGATAGAAGCCAGAGGAGAATTCAAGCTGGCTTCTGTGCTTTGCTTGCTGTTACTGCACCAGTGAAGGTGGAACAAAGAGAATATTCTTTCCCTGCTGTCTTCCTCTCTCCACGCTCCTCCATCTAGGGGCTAACACACTGCTATGGCTGCCATCCAGGCCCCAGTGGCTATGGGAAATGCAGTTTCCCCAGTGCTACTGGCATCTGCTTGCTGGTCCAGGAACCTGCCTCTCAGTCAGAATGCAGAATGCAGAATGCAGAAATTGTGATGCAGTTTGGTTTCAAGGAAATGTGATTAAAAAATGCACGTTTTATGGAAATTATGGGTTGCATACAATGCTATAACCCTATGAAGCACCAGTGTCAGATTTACGTACAGACTGAGCAGGTTACAGTCAAGGTTCTCATAATCTACCTCGGCATCTTGCAAATAAAATAAAATAAAAATAAACACAGGCAGATTTTACCATCTAAGCCCAGTTGGTTAGGAACGCACGTCTATGACTGTATAACAGTTACACAAGTGCGTACTTCCTGTTTAAGTAAGAAAGTTATCAGCTTTGAACATAATAACTACCCAAGCACTGCACAGACAGAGCCTTTGGATACAATTTGTATTGTCGGGAGGATAACTACTGCTGAGTCATTGTTGACTCTGCAATTCAATGGACAATGTTTTCAGGCAATTTCCACAGGGACGTATTGGCTAGTGCCTGTGTGGTCATTTGAGAAAGAAACAAAATTAACTTGAAGGCTTTTATAACTTTCTGCCATGTTAGCTGCATGAATTTTGACTAGTTCACTTCATCCAGTGATTGCCATTGTTTGGATTTGGCTGCTTTGAGCGTATCCTCCAGTCTGACTAGACAATCAACCAATAGTCTGAGTAAAGATGTCAGATAATTCTGCTGAAAATGGGGAGCAAAGCAGAAATCACTTCAGTTCGTGTGTTTGTGACCACGAATGGAAATCAGTCAAGTAAATAGGATTGGTATTTGTTCAGATTTTTGTGGGTTTTTTAAGTCTGCAAATGATGCTTAATTCATTATTTTCCCTCACTATTGTTTTGGCAGTTCCTTTACATTGAATGGAATATAAGTTATGTACGGTAAGTCACATGAGAAACTTAAGCTAAATAGCACCCTGTGAGCCAAATCACATAGTACAGTGGTACCTCTGGTTAAGAACTTAATATGTTCTGGAGGTCCGTTCTTAACCTGAAACTGTTCTTAACCTGAGGTACCACTTTAGCTAATGGGGCCTCCCACTGCCGCCACACCGCAGCGCGATTTCTGTTCTCATCCTGAAGCAAAGTTCTAAACCTGAGGTACTATTTCTGGGTTAGCGGAGTCTGTAACCTGAAGCATCTGTAACCTGAAGTGTCTGTAACTCGAGGTACCACTGTATTTGGCAGAATCTGGACTGCAGCAGAACAGAAACAGCACGGAATATGACAAATACAGGTTACAATTGAAACAGCTGCCTTCTCACATCTCCATATAAGACAGCTTCCTTTGTTTATTAGGAGATCCTTAGCTTAGTGAGAGAGCATCTGCTTTTCATTAAAAAGGTCCCCAGTCCAATCCCGGGCATCTCCAATAGGGCTGCCTAGAACCCTGGATTCTCGCTGCCAATCTGTGTTCACTGAGAAAGCAGCTTCTTGGGTTCTGTGGCTGGAGCGAAACATTGCTTCTGCCTGCTGCTTCCTGCAGGGAGTGGGGGTAGAGCTTTGCCTTGGCTGACCCAGCAGGCTCCCAGCTTGCTCCCCGCATGCACTGCCTTGAAACAGGAGCAAGGCTACGGATCATTTGGCTCAAGCTGCTGCAGTGACCTGAATCTCAGCATTTCATCTCTTTTGGATCTAGCAAATGAAAATCGTAGTTGGAGGCCAAATCCTGCGGTCTGGGCATGTCAGCTGCGGAGCTTTGGGGGAGATTATGTGCTGAGTGATAATATGATGGGAATGCAATTTCCAATTGCAGGATTTAAAAAAGAGAGAGAGAGAAAGGGTGGGAGGTGGGGGTGCCCTGGTTATGAATTTGCACCCAGCAAGGATTACATACTGATCTGTGCAATAACGCCTGCAAAAGAAAAAAAAGAAAAGCTTTGCGATGGAATCACCCAAAATTTGTAATGCTAAAAACCTGTAATTTCAATCAAATCCGCGCACGGTAAGAGCAACGTCTTTTAAAACTGGCCTCCATTAGACAAGACTTTGGAGACGTTTCTAGAAAAAAAGAAAATTGTTACAGTTAATGTCAGACTTTTAACCAGTGCTTTTCTTCTGGGGATACCCGAGTACCACCGAGTACCCCAGGGAAAAAAACACTGATTAGAAGAAGCATGCTGAAACCAGCAGTGGAGGAAGAACATAACTTCTGGGGGTACCCGAGTACCACCGAGTACCCCAGGGAAAAAAGCACTGATTAGAAGAAGCATGCTGAAACCAGCAGTGGAGGAAGAACATAACTTCTGGGGGTACCCGAGTACCACCGAGTACCCCAGGGAAAAAAGCACTGATTAGAAGAAGCATGCTGAAACCAGCAGTGGAGGAAGAACATAACCATCATGAATAGTAGCCATTGAGAGCCCTTTCCATGAATTCATCTAATCCTCTTTTAAAGCCATTCAGGTTGGCAGCCATCACTGCCTCCTACTGCAGCCTGTTTGATAGTTTAACTATGCACTATGTTACAATATGACCTAGTATCATTTCCAGTGTCAATCTTGGGGTCCAATGATACCCATAAGATCAGGGGTCAGCAAACTTTTTCAGCAGGGGGCCAGTCTACTGTCCCTCAGACCTTGGGGGGGGCAGACTATATTTTGAAAAAATGAATGAATGAATGAATTCCTATGCCCCACAAATAACCCAGAGATGCATTTTAAATAAAAGGACACATTCTACTCATGTAAAAACACACTGATTCCCAGACCGTCCACGGGCTGGATTTAGAAGGTGATTGGGCCAGATCCGGCCCCCGGGCCTTAGTTTGCCTACCCATGGATAAGATCCAACCTATGCACTTAGATATACATTTGCGGTCTTCCTCTATGCCTGCCTGCCCTGCCAATTCATTGGAGGCTCATGTGTGCTAACTAGCCTCATATAACCAACATGCTTAAGTCTAATTAATGCACGAAAGGGGTTAAAATCGTAGAGTAAGCTGTCCTGCCAGGCTTAGCTATGTCACTTCCCCTTACCTTGGGAGGAAATCAAGCTCAATGTCCCCTTCCCCAGCCTACATGAAAAATTCAGGGCATGAAGAGGTTTGAGCTGGTTGCTCCAGCTCAGACCGCATGGCTCTCACTAGCCGCTCTTGAGTTCCCATACCAATAATCTAGGAATGTTCACCACTTTGTAACTAAGCTAAGTTCTACCGCCTGTGCAAGTTTTCTGAAGCACATGAATTTGGCCTTTGGACAATTTGTAAGTAAACCATTTTTAACTTTTCAAAAGTGTGGTATTTTCCTATGCTGAGGGAAGAGGGAAATTTTGGAAGTCACTGAGAAGGGCAAATTTTAAAGATCTAACAGCCTATATTTCCATGCTTTACATTGCTGCATATTTTGTGAACCACTAGGGTTCTCTCATCGAAAAGTGCTTGACCCAAACTTGGATCTTGGCATCCAGGAATTCTCCTTTCTAAGCTGCATTTTTCTGAACCAACAGCTCAAGGGTCAAAGTCCCTTTTGCACCCATGGCCTAAATAGGGGGATAGCAAAATGCTCTCTCAAGGATGCTGTCCAATTGCCATCCAGTTAGTTTGCCAAGGGAAGAAATGTGTGGCAGACCCTACCCTGCCCATCTGGCCTGGAGACTGCAACCAGTTCTGCTCCTGGATATTTGGGAGTATGAAAGAGTCCTTCAGAAGAGGAACTAGGTAAAGGTAAAGGGACCCCTGACCATTAGGTCCAGTCGTGACCGACTCTGGGGTTGTGGTGCTCATCTCGTTTTATTGGCCGAGGGAGCCGGCGTTTGTCCGCAGCTTCCGGGTCATGTGGCCAGCATGACTAAGCCGCTTCTGGCAAACCAGAGCAGCGCACGGAAACGCCGTTTACCTTCCCGCCGGAGCGGTACCTATTTATCTACTTGCACTTTCACATGCTTTCGAACTGCTAGGTTGGCAAGAGCAGGGACCGAGCAACGGGAGCTCACCCCGTCCCAGGGATTTGAACTGCCGACCTTCTGATCGGCAAGCCCTAGGTTCTGTGGTTTAACCCACAGCGCCACCTGCATCAGAAGAGGAACTACTCTTTATCAAAGGCAAGGCAGACAGAACCAGCACTGGTGTCAGCTGTAACTTTAATAACTGTAACTTAAAGAACTTGTAATTGAGCTTTCTTTCCCCTCTCTTTTCTCCTGTTCTTTTCTCCTCCTGAGTCATTGCGTTTTATATTGTTACCCCGAGGGCAGAGAATTGTCTCAGAGCTAATTTTTGCAAGCTGCTCTGAGAGCCTTTTTGGCTAAAGGAAGGACATAAATGCTGCAAGCAAATGAATGAATGAATGAGGTATTTTGGCAAACAATTAAAAAAACACACATTTGTTTCACTGGACATTGGGCTCGACAGAAGCTGGAATTGTTCTTTATTATCAAAGCTTTTCAATGTCTGTTTTGATTTTCTCTGTATTTTTACTTTTGGCGCCTTTGTGCTGAAAGGCAGAAGAAAGCATTTTCTAGAAACAAACTAAGTGTCGGGCCTGCTCTTCTGCTCCTGGAAACCCACCCAAACCCCCTGAGAGTTCTCACTAACCCCATTCTGAGTAGCTTCCCCAAATTTTCATTTGAAGCACCTTCAAGCCTAGCTCCTGCTATCAAGCTCATGGAATAATGAGATTTACCGTATATGGGGCAGAAATAGCTGGTAAAGAAAACCAGAAAACCCTGGCAGGGAGCAGGGAGGAGCACTTTGTTTCTGCCGTTCTTTACTCGCAGCTAAATGGTCCTCAAGTTGTGCCATGTCAACACTGTGTTATATTCAACAATGCAGCAAAACTCTTTCTAAGCCCTTGCTTTGTTTGGGTCCTCTGAGAGTCTCTTGAAGCACTGGTAAAAAACAAACACATGTCCTGCTTTTTGTATTGTCAGGAAGGTGCCGAGCAACACGGAATGAGCTTAGATCAAACGGCATGAGACACTTTCACTAAGCTCTAGGTGGATTATCCCTAATCAGGCTTACTCTGTTCTCTCTTCAGCCAGAAGCCTGGTGCAAATGGGACTGAGTTGGCAGGTTCCGATTCAGCACAAGATAAACGTAAAGGGGAAATAACAATTCCTGCCTTGCCCCTTTGAATATATAGTCAGATCTCAAAGCGACGGTTACCAATAGTACATTTGATGAGCACCTTGGTGTCCAATACAAAGTGCCCCCTTTCAGCCACTTTTTAAAAGTTGAGAACAGTGATGATGCAGCTTGTGTGTTCAGAGTGAGCACACCTACTTTTTTGCCCTCACTCTGAATTGGATCTGCGCTATCACTAAGCAGCTAAAACCTGATGGGCTATATAGTGTTGTGAGGACAAGCTATTCTCTTTCTGGGTGCGGCCCTGATTTTGAATTGGCTTCTTTGACATAGTACATGGTGCAATGATGGCTCAGAGTGAGAGCACTCCCTTCACTCTGAATTGGCTTTGTGACAATATCGCATGGTCAATTCTCATTGGTTAGAAAATGATTTTGTGATACTCTGGAGCCATCATGCTGGCTACATAAAAGTAAAATAAGCTAGGCAAACATCATCAGCTTTTTGTGGGGGGTCTATGAGCCCATTTGCAAACTGGGGAAGCTGTCATGGGCACCACACACACCCTGCAAGAAAAAGACCACAGCCTTTTCTGTCGGTTGCAACAGAATGTTTCTTTCAAGCTAAACTTCAGCAGAGCAGGAGGAGGAAACCCTGTTCATGCCAGAGAAGTAGTAGTAGTTTGGATTTGATATCCCGCTTTATCACTACCCAAAGGAGTCTCAAAGCAGCTAACATTCTCCTTTCCCTTCCTCCCCCACAACAAACATTCTGTGAGGTAAGTGAGGCTGAGAGACTTCAGAGAAGTGTGACTAGCCCAAGGTCACCCAGCAGTTGCATGTGGAGGAGCAGGGAAGCGAACCCGGTTCACTAGATTACAAGTCCACCCCTCTTAACCACTACACCACACTGGCTTTTTTGTGGGTACATGGTACAAATACAAGGCATTTGTGGGTACATGATCCTTCACGTGTACCACAATGATGACTTCTGAAGCTGGGAAGATGTAGCTTGGAAGAAGACCCTTTTTTAAATGATGCGGAACAAGCTGTCAATCAGGCACTGATCAGCTCCCAAATAAAGGTTGAGCAAGTGAAGCAATAATCTAACCAGGCATAAAGCAATCTACCATATTTGTCATGCATGTGTCTCCATCCTAGGAAGAAAGTGGCACCTCTACCATCTTTCAACTGGTAGATGCAGCTAAATTTTTGTTCTGCTACAGAACGGATCGCACCAAATAGACTGCCTTGGAGCAGCCGCTTGCTCCCATTCCAGCAACTGAAATGGAGCCAGCGGGATTTTTTCTCTCTGATGCATTAAGAGATTTCACATTGGAAATACAGTTCAAGAACAGCTGTTGCTTGCTCCCTCGTGGCAGGCATGGAAGAAAATTAATTCCCCATGATCCGTAAGGGGCGGAGCAGGCCTTCCTGATGGAGGAAGCGAGTCCACGATTCATTCAGCTGCTCAGTCGAGCCCAGTTGCCTTATCTCCCTGTTCTAAGTTTTCTCCTTGAGCAGCAGACCCCAAGAACAGAATTCTGGGAATTGCTTGCAAGTCTCCCTGGTAGGCTTGAGACACAACAACAAGGAGTTGCCAGTAAGGTGACAATGGGGTTGACAATAAGGCGAGAGGCAGCAATAAGCTCCTCCTGAGTGGGAAGTGAACTGGAGTCACTGCCGCTGGACCAGGAGGAAGTGACCAGTGCTAACCCTGGGATGGACAGAGAAGCACGGACAGCAGTTCAAAATAGGAGGGGAAACCTTCTCCCCCTTTTCTCTCTGCATCTTCCTCCATACACTCTCCTTTCTGCTTTCTGATTCTCTCTCTCTCCTCCTCCTCCTCCCCAACAGGCTTCCAGCAGAGGGGCAGATTGGTCTTGTCAGAGATCCAACCTGTCCACTTCTAGAGGGGTTCCCCACCCACCTTTCTCCATTGACTCCATCTGCTTCGGCTGTCCCACTGTTTCCCACCTCCAGCACTCTGCCTTGTACTGAAATTCAGGCCTATTCCAGCATAGCTAGTTCTGGCTGTTCATGGCTACTTCTGTTAAAGAACCTAACGACTGTTGTTAATGCTCTGGTAACCTCTAGGCTAGATTAGTGCAACGAGTTATATGTAGGGCTGCCTCTGAAGATGGTTTGGAAACCTCTGCTAGTGCAGAATTTGGCGGCCAGGTTGCTCACCAGGGCAAGACAGTTTGCATCAATCCTGGCCCGACAGCACTTGCTGCCAATTACGTAGTTTCTGAGCCCAATTCAAAGTGCTGGTTTTGACCAATAAAGCCTTAAATGGCTGAAGGACTGCCTCCCTCCATATGAACTTACCTGGACCCTGAGATAATAATCTGAGGCTCTTCTTCCTCCTCCACAAGAGGTCTGGAGGGTGGCAACACGAGAACGGGCCTCTTCCACAGTGGCTCCCCATTTGTGGAATCCTTCCCCCCACTGGGAGTCTCACCTGGTGCCTTCATTATATGCCTTTAGGTGCCAGGTGAAAACCTTTCTCTCCAACCAGGTCCTGGGCTGACTGACACCCAATCACCTTTGACATGTGTTGTGGGAAGGGTGGGTGGGTGGGCTGATTATTGGTTTGTCTTTGTTCTTATTTTTATTATGTATGTTGCTTTTTATTATATTATAATTTTATGTTGTGAAGTGCCCTGAGATCTATGGATGAAGGGCAGTATACAAATAGGAAGGAAGGAAGGAAGGAAGGAAGGAAGGAAGGAAGGAAGGGAGGGAAAGAGGTGGGGAAATCTATGGCTCTTCACATGTCTTTGAACTTTAACTCTCATCAACCCGAGCCAGCATGGCCAATGATCAGGGATGGTGAGATTTCTTGGAGGTCACACTCTCCCCATCACTGTGCCAAGGCAACCAGCAGCCTCCTTTTGCTTTCAGGTTTAGAAGAGCACTTGCTGGAAAAAGAAGTCATTCCTTTGCATTATTCTGCCATCTGCTGGGGTTTGGCTGTCAAGACAGCCACTCTAGTCCTTGGTGTCTGGGGTGCTGGCCATATCTATAGCCCCTTGTCCATACTGTAATGGTAATCCTATATCAGGTCATCTTACTGTGAGGATGGCCCTCCAGATGTTCTTGGACTCCAGCTCCCATCTGCCCCAGTAAGCATGGTCAATGGCCAGGGATGATAGGAGTGGTAGTCCAGTGGCATTTGCAGGACCATAAGTCCTCCAACTCTGAGCTATAGATTTTATGCTTCATCGGAGCATAAGGAAGACACCTGTCGGATCAGGCCAAAGGTCCATCTGGTCCAGCATCTGTTTTGTACAATGGCTGACCAAACACTTCTGAGAAGACCACAGGTAGAATAATAGAATCATAGAGTTGGAAGAGACCCCCATGGATGCTTTAGTTCAGATTCAAAGCAGGAATCTCAACTAAAGCATCCATAACAGGTGGCCAGCCAACCTCTGCTTACAAACCTCCAAGAAAGAAGAGTCCACCCCCTCCCGAGTCGAACGTTCCACTGTCGAACGGCTCTTACTACCAGAAAGTTTTTCTGTATGTTTCTTGTAACTCAAAGCCATTGGATCGAATCCTACCTACCAGAGGAGGAGAAAACAAGCTTGTCCCCTCTTCCATGTGGCAGCCCATGGGATACCTGAAGATGGCTATCCCTCTCAGTCTTCTCAGTCTCAGCCAGCGTGGTGTAGTGGTTAAGAGCTGTAGACTCGTAATCTGGTGAACCGGGTTCTCTGCTCCTCCACATGCAGCTGCTGGGTGACCTTGGGCCAGTCACACTTCTTTGAAGTCTCACAGCCCCACTCACCTCACAGAGTGTTTGTTGTGGGGGAGGAAGGGAAAGGAGATTGTTAGCGGCTTTGAGACTCCTTCGCGTAGTGATAAAGTGGGATATCAAATCCAAACTCCTCCTCTTCCTCCTCCTCTTCTTCTTCTTCTTCTTCTCCTTCCTCTTTTCCATGAAAGGTAGGTCTTGAAAGTTATAGTCTTCCCCTATTGTCCCTTGTTGTTCACCCCACCCTTAAAAAAAAATGCATTCTGAAGGTGGGGTATCCATATAAGCATCAAAGCTAATTGCCAGACTTCAATTTGTCCATGAATTTGCCTGATCAAAGTGTAAGAATCCATTGGCTGCACACAAATGAAACATTTGCATGCCAGCCATGATCTACACTGCACCGTGGCTCATTTATTGCTTATGTTGCCATTCAGAACTGCAATTTTATTTTCTTTCTTGCAGTGTGGAGTGCTCCTGCCCAGTATTCCAGCCAATCAGTCATGCTTTCTTTGCATGGAAAAAGTCCCCAGGTATTGCTAGCAAAACTAATCAAGGGGAAGGGCAGTGTCCTCTCATCCAGGGCTGGCCCACCCATGAGGCAAAGTGAGGAGTTGGCCTCGGGCAGCAGATCTGGGCCCAAGGAGTGTACTGCCTCCTTCACCACAGGGGACCATACCACGTCCCTCCCACCTCCTCCAAAGGCATCATGATAATAATAACAACAACAATAATGATAAATGTCCTTCCATCAAAAAGAAGAGGAAGGACTGATCCTACCCCTATCCCACCCCCGTTAGCTCAGTACATGGGGGTGAATGGGGCACAGCCTTGCCAATCTCAGCCTGCCCCTACCTGGATACCTTCACACTTACAACCAGTCCAGGAGGTGACACTGTCCACCTGCTTCCTCCTCCTCAGTCTCAGTGCTGCCCCTTGTAAAACTCAGTAGGAGGAGAAGATGGGGACATAACTAGAATGAGTTGGTTCTGGCTGCCTTCGACTCTCTGGTGCCTCCTACTGTTGGGCTCCCTGCCTTCTGCCCTACCAGTCCTAAAGGGCATCAGCCACCACTGCGTACCCCACCCCACCCCATTTCAACATCAAAAGAGGCTAGAATCACACCGCACGGAATTGCAGAGCTGGAAGGGACCCCACGGGTTATTTGGTCCATAAATGTGATGCAGGAATCTTATGCCCGTCGTGGGGCTCGAACCCACGACCTTGAGGTTAAGAATCTCACGCTGTACCGACTGAGCTATCCACAGGGAATCAAAAGCCTGCATAAGCAGGAATCTCTTTTGCTTGGCTTCCCAGCAAAGGTGAGACCAGCAGGTATTATGATGCCCTCAACCCCATCCAATTCCCTTCCCTGGGGAAAGGAGTGGGAGGCCGATGTTTACAAGCTATATATCTGTTACCTGGGCTGATAAAAGGCAACACCCAGGCAAGCTTTCTCACTCCCTGCACAGGCTGGTAAAGAGCAGTTGGTTTCCATGGGAACAAAGGCCGGGCAGCGGGATGAGGAAGCTTCAACATTGTTTTCTGATAAGGACAGGAGGGTGCTGCAAAAGGTTCCCCTCCACCCTAGATTCTGCACATCACCCACCCCACTACATATGGGGAAAGTACCTTTTTAGACAAGCAAGTGCACCCCACAATTATGAGGGGCAAGGATATCCCCACCCTCATTTCCTTTCCTTTGTCATTTAGCTGCTTTGTCCTGCCCAGCAAGACGTCACTCCTGAATTCTGCAGAACTGGGATGCATGCGAGCATCCCGAGGGCCACATCTGGCCCTCTCGGAGACCTTCAGCGTGGCCTGCATCAGTGGCTAAGCTTCCTTAAGCTGCTGAACCTTTCCCCTGCTGCTGAATTTTGCTGTCTCCCCCTCAGCCTGCACACTGTGCTCCCCAAGCAAATTGTGCTTCCCGCCCTGCTGAGGGCTTCCAAACAGCAGGATGGTGAAGGGGAGGCTGGGAGAGAGAGAGAGAGAGAGAGAGAGAGAGAGAGAGAGAGAGAGATCTCTCAACCACCAGACCCTTCTTACAACCAAATATCCTCACAACCAGGGCCTATTTCAGCTGGAACTCACCAGATCTCAGTTCTGGCACCTCTCAGACGGACGCCATTGCCATTATAGGAGAACAAAGGAAGTGTTCATGGTGAGTTCCGGCATCTCTTTTTCTAGAAAAACAACACTGCTCACAACCAAATATCTGAAAGGTATGCAGCAAGGAAGATGGAGCGAGGTTGCTTTCTGCTGCTCCTGAGGGTAGGGCCCAAACCAATGGATTCAAATGACAAGATTCTGAATAAACATTAGGAAGAATTTTCTGATGGTAAGAGCTCTTCGACAGTGGAAGAGACTACCTTAGAAGGTAGTAGACTCTCCCCACTGAAGGTTTTCAAACACAGGTAGGATGGGGATCTGTCTGGGATTCCTGCATTGCTGGGAGCTGAACTAGTTGAGCCTTGGAGTCACTTGCAGCTCTACAATTCTATGATTCTACAAATACAGCTCAACTGTTCCAGAAGTGATGCATCTACCGCAGAAAGTACGTTTGTTGTTGCTGCTGTTTTTGTTCCGAGTCTGAAAGGCTTTTCCGTGCCAGATTGTGGAAGCTGACAGATGATGAAGCTGCTAGCCTAACATTTACAAACCACGATTGCAGGAACCAAACGTGTGGCTTTCCCCAGCTGTTTCAACCCATATTGAAGCCACAAGGATTCTTTATTCCTAGATTGGTGTTGTTGCTTTTCTGCAATGTGCCAAATAATGTCTGTGATCGTAACAGCAGCAGAAACTGATGACAACATTTTAGCTCATTTACAAATCACCAACAATGACAAGAGCAACAAAATAACTCTAACAGGATAGGAAGAGAGGACTTCTGTACAGAGCCATCTTTCCTATTGGGCTTACTGGCATGTTGCGCCAGGGCACTGGCCTCTCAGGGGCGCCCCAGCGAGTGGGGGAGCTGCGCAGCTTTGCGGGAGGCCTCCCCTTTCCCTGCACACCCACCCTGCCCCATCAACCATGTGGCTGGTGGGCATGCAGCTTGCCTCCCAAGCCTCTGCGAGAGGAGAGCGATCCCCACAGAGGCTTGGGAAAGGGTCGACAACTCTGAGAAACAGGGTGGTGGGGCACCGGAGGGATCTTTGCACCATGGTTCCGGATATGCTTAAGACAGCCCTGCTTCTGTAACATTCTAAGTGAACAGAAATTAAATAATAGAACAGGTCTTTCAGACAGGTACCTTTGAAGACAAGGCCAACCCATCTATGAGACAAGGTAAGGTGATCACCTCAGGTGGCAGGTTCCACAGGGCAGCAGATCCCAATGTTACTCTTTCTTCCTCCCTTGTTCATGATCTTCCCTCACTCCTTCCTCCTTGGCAGCGAGGAGCACCATTTTGAGGTCCACCTCAGGTGCCAAAATGTCTTGGGCTGGCCTGATTAAAGAGGATGCTTCCAACCCACATATCATAGCTATCCAAAGAAAGTTCTGCTCCACCCAGAACATAGCTAAACTATGGGATTTGCATCCACAAGGTGATTTTCATTTCAATCTTGGTGACAAGTCAGTGTCCTTGGTTTGACCTGTGGGCCGCAAGTTTGTTTAAAGAGTAGGGATGGGAGGGAAATTCAATTCAGTTTTCATTGAAAGGTGAAACTACCTAACTTTCTTCTCTTTCTCCTTCTCTTTCTCTTTCTCTTTCTCTTTCTCTTTCTCTTTCTCTTTCTCTTTCTCTTTCTCTTTCTCTTTCTCTTTCTCTTTCTCTTTCTCTTTCCCCTTCTCCTTCTCCTTCCCCTTCCCCTTCTCCTTCTCCTTCTCATTCTGGAATGTTTCAGGAATGCTTCCCCCATCATTTATTTTATTTTTGCCACCCTTTGCCATTGGTTATTTGGTCCTGCTTGAGTCGACAACTGCCGCCAGGTGATCATTTTTTTTTTTGACACACAAGACTTCAGAGGGAGGGAGGGAAGCATTGTTCTCACTCTGTACTGGCTTCACGGTGGCACCATATGATAGCACCTGAAGCCTACTCACAATGAGGGCGATCTTCCCTGGCCCTCGCTCTGGAATCTTGGGAGGGGGAAATCTTGCTCAGCAACACCAAGGAACGTGATTTCTGCCACTGCTCATTTCACCCTGTAATTCAGCTGTGCACCCTCCCCAATCCCCCATATGTGCCCCCTTGCAACCTGCAAACAGGGTGGCAAAATTGGAAGAGGGGAATTTCACTCAGTATCAGTTGCTGCACTTGCATTCCACCCCCACCTGCAGTCATGTTTTAGTCGCAGGGCTGGAAATCGCTTGGTTCGCTGTTGTAAAACAGGGTTCTCTCTGCTTCACTTCCAAAGAGCTCAGAGAACCCTCCTACTTTGAAATATAGAGCAAGGTTTCAGTTTAAGGGCATCTGTTCTGGTGCCTTGACTGCACTGGAACCTGATCGGATTATGCTTACAGAGGAGCTGACCCGTGACAGTCCCAGTGAAAATTCACCAGCTTTTTAGTGTGACTTTCTCCGAATGCACTCATTCTTGTATGCATTTAGAAGTTGGCTAATTGTCCTTAGGGGACTTAAGAAGTTGGGAATTAAGTGGGGACTTAAGATGGCTAAGAGGGCTAAGAAGACTTAAGTGGGCCAAAGTAGGTTGAAGTGAACTGAATTAGGTCTGTTAGGGCCTATGTGGGCTGAAGAGGGCCAAAGTGGGCTAAAGGGGCATAAGTTGGCTAAGTGGCCTTGGCATTGATGCACATTCTTGCCTGCTCTCCAGCTAGGATTGCAGGAAAGTGCCTGCTAGACCTGACTGGGTCTTCATAGAATTGGGTATTCATAGAATTGTTGAATGGTAGAGTCGGAAGAGGACCCAAGAGTGATCTAGTCCAACCCCTTGCAATACAAAGAAAAAATCATTGACAGATCACCATCCCTATGAATTGCATGGTGCAAGTCCCCAGCATTTCAGATACAGGTCTTTTCCATGATCTAAGGCTACCACGGTCATTGTACAGGTGAAGAAAAGATGGTGGCCCCATGCGGACATCTTCCTCTGCATGCAATTCCCCAGGAAGGGGCTGCATGTTATGATGCAAAACTGTTTCTTGAAAGCATCTTACAAGGTTTCTTTTCTTTTCTTTTCTTTTTTTAAACTGCGTGGCCGCAGAACACCTCTGAGCAGCTTAAAATATTAAAGGAAGAAACAGTCAGCTCTCGGATAATCTCATAAGCACTTTTCTTTGTGAAAGTAGGTGGAATCTTTTTTTTTTAAGGGACAAACAGAGCAGTTTGTAAAACAACAGCAACAAAAACTAACATCTGAAAATGGCAGTGGGGTCCAGAAGCACACCCAACCTTCCCATCCCTAAGCATCACTCATGTGGGTTGAAGGTAAACCCTTACGATGATGTTTTTTGGAAAAATGCTTTCTTTAGTTGTAAATTAGTATGTACATAATGCAACGAGTCTCTTATTTGGGTCCAAAAGTACAGACTCGTCAGTTTATGGGTGGAAGAGAAATAGGCCTCATGACAAGGACCTCCAGAATAGCCTGGTGTAAATGGAAATGCCTGGGATGGTCCCATGATGAATGACATCAGCTGCCACTTAGAGAGGTGCTATTTGGGTAACATTTTAACTCCTGGAAAGGGCAGCAAAGGCACATGAGAGCCCTGACTCCTAGGTAATAACAGTACCATAAATATGATGAGGTAGCGAAAGGAAGGAAGAAGGTCAAAAGCTGTTTTTACACCGACCACCCGAGCTGGGTTGCAATCCATCCAGAATGCTGTAGTTTTCAGAAGATAATCCTAGTAGGCGGATTTCATAATATATTTTTTCACCTCACGGTACTCATCCCCTGTGTCGGTGATTGGTAGGAAGGATCCTGTGGCATGGGACGAAAAGGATAATCAATTCAGAATGAACGGAGGAACAATTGCCCTCACTCGGGACGGTCTTCACAGCAGCACCAAATCCAATTGCCTACATTGGGGATGGGGAACCTGTGGCCCCTTCAAATGCCACTGGATTCCAGCTCCTATCAGCCCTAGCCAGCATGGCCAATGGTCAGGGATAACAAGGTTGTAGTTCAGAAACATCTGAGGGCCACAGGTTCCTCACTCTTGGCCTGCATTAGATAGCCTATTCTGAGTGAGGGTAATGCTTGCAGCAGTAGCAACTAGTGGGAAACTAGGTGGGGCAGATGCCAGGGAGCCCAACAGCAGGTGAAGCCCAACAGCCGGAGGCAATGACCTGCCAAGCCAACTAATTCTAGGTTTCTTTCCCATTCTTCCATCTGTTTCCATTCTCGTAAGATTAAGCACAAAGAAAATGGCAAGCAGAGATGCAAGTAAGACAAAAGCTATCCTTAGAATGACACCAGTTTCCCAAAGATAACAAACATATTCATTTGACATAGAACCATTATCCAATTATAGTGTGGCTTTCTCCCCCTCCCTAAAAGAAGCTCAACAACTTTGACCTGAACCCCCCAAAACAGGGCATTCATTCCTAAAAAAAAAGCCTGAACCCCCAAAAAGGGGGTAGATCACTTCCAGTTTTTAACTCCGTGAGTAGATCGCAGTCTCTTGGGCGTTGGCCACCCCTGAATTATAGAATCAAAAACTGACAGCCTTTTCCTTAGCTCAGAAGCCAACAATATGTAACGTTTTCTTGTAGTTTGTTCAGCTAATAACTCTATACAGCTTGGAAGCTTGCATGCCTTTATAGCAAGAATGGGGAACCTCAGAACCCTGGGGCAAATGTTGCTCCCCCAGGCCTGTCTACCTGGTATTTGAGGCTCTTCTCAGGCATTACTCCCTCCCTAGACCCGACCCTTTACAACCCGAGGGTGTGACCCAAGAAAATCTGGGCCTGTCTCCAGCTGACTTGGGTGAAACCCAGATCCCTCCAAATCAGTCCAATCTACCTTGCCCTTAGGACTCTGGCTGAATCCAGTGCACATCCCTAATATTTTCCTTCATAACACACGTTTATAAATGTGTTTTCTCTCAAGGAAAGCATTTCTAAAGTCTTAGGAAACAGCATCCTATTTCCATTTCCTTTCCATTTCATGTCTGCTCAGATCTTCTGTTCCATCTCCTTCTCTGTGGGGTGGGGCATTCAATGCACGAAAGCTTAACATTTAAATTGTACACATTTACACACATTTTGTGTGTGTTTTGCATGCACTCTTCTCCTGAATGGCATATATTTGATTTTGATTTATTAGATTTCTATGCTGTTTTTCATTCAAGTGTTTTGTGGTATTCATTCTTTACATTAAATATTTTTGTGTGCGTGTGTGCATTTCTCGAAGTGCCGCTGTACTGCAAAAATTCAGGGAAGCATTCTGATTGGTAGTTCTGTTCTGATCTATGCAGAAGTCCAGAACTGGTGAAATGGGTCAGCGGATTGTAAAAAAAAAAAGGTGGACAAATGATGTTCTCCTCTTCCCCATTCTAAATATATTTTGACTTTTGCTTGGGTTTTTTTTAGTCAAGAACTGCATTAGAACATTGAGAAAGTGTGAAATTGTGTGAATAGTTCAGCTCCAAATGGCATCTTACTCCAGGAGCTACAGATCAGGTTAGTTTGTACCAGAATTTGTAAAGATCACATTTCTTAAGCCTCCCCATCTGAAATCTGCAGCGTTTTAACAGAAACCAGAGAGGTAGCTGAATAAGACATGCTGTTACTATCCCACCAGGCCTTGATTGACGTGGTCAGCAGATTGCATGCAGAGCCACATGGAAGTATGAAAAATTAATCCAACACTTGAGCCTTGGTTTGTTAGCAATGTCACGGGTCAGCTCCTCTGTAAGCATAATCCGATCAGGTTCCAGTGCAGTCAAGGCACCAGAACAGATGCCCTCAAACTGAAACCTTGCTCTATATTTCAAAGTAGGAGGGTTCCCTGAGCTCTTTGGACACACACTGCTTTCCATTAGGGAATATTGCCTAAAAATGGGTATATTAATAGAAATTAGCCCTAAAATGCTGGTGAGTTTTAATGGGGACTTGAAAAAGAAATCCATAAACTGATTTGGAGTACTGCCCTTAAAACTGGAGAATTGGGGAGAAGGTGACATGAGCAGAGTTGCCCTGCCACCCCCTGCGCATGCTCAGGTTGGTGTCCTTCAAAGAACATGTCAGAAGGCAGTTCCTCTTTCTTCTGATATATGAAAGGCAGCTGCGTCAATTGGCCCTAAGGTTGACATGGAAAAGTTAAACGATAAACCTTCATCACCATTATTTGCAAACTTAAAATGTTGAGCAGACCTTCAAAGATGGGTGACTACCACCCCAAATAAAGCCTTCATGGTCTGTCCTCCTGAGAAATGGGGGGGGGGGAGTTCTCAGGATCCTAGTCCCATCCATCTCCATAATCCTATGATTCTATTACTATTGTTGGCTTCCATGGTTTATGAATATGTTTATTCTGCTTGGGGTGGTTTTGTTTTAAATGAATTTTAGAGTCCTTGGGTTGAATCCAGAGTTCAGGAGATGTAACAGGCCTGTAGGATGCTGGTTACCTGGCTTCTCCTCCCCATGGGAGGCCCTGACTGGAAAAAAATTAGGGGCACTGTAGCCTGATAAATTGTTTTCCCCGCCCCCCCAGTGCACAGCCCACTCCATTCAGTAGGAACCACCAATCCTCAGCCCACACTAACCTGCCCATTTCTGAAGATCTGCATCAGGAGACCTGCTGTGGTCGCTGCTGCCTTCAGAACTGCAGGTGGTGGCCACTGGAAGCGAAGCCTTCTTAGTGGTGGCACCCCAGTTGTGGGATGCCATTTCCCAGGATGCCCTGTTGGTGCTGACTCTGTTTTCCTTTTGCCAGCCTGTCAAAACTTATTTTGTTGTCCGGGGCTTTTAATGGGAAAGTTTTAACTGTGCGTTGATTGCTGCCTTTATGAGGTGCTCCTTCGCATGTCTATTCAGAGGTAAGCCCCACTTAATTTGATGGGATTTACTCCCAGGCAGATGAGAATAGGAGTGCAGCCTCGCAGTTGGTGTAATTTCAATTGGGGGTTTAAAATGTATAAATTGTTTAATAGGCGAATTAAACAAATTAAGCTCCTCCCACCCACTTCCCCTCCTTTTCCATTATAGCATTGTTCCGGCTGCCTTGGAAGCTTCTATTGAAAGGTGGCCTTGGAAAATTAGAAATAAAATAAACAGGTCGTCGTAGGTTTCCCTTGAGCCAAGGGAAAGTTAAACATAAGCAACTGTAAAGCAGGAGGGAATGGGTTGTTACTTTATATATACTTTCAGGAATGTTTATTATAGGGCGAGCAGTTGCACAACTCCTATCTACTTCAAAACTAAAACATGGCCTGTAACTTTTGCTGCCAGGAAAGAACAAGTAGCTACCTCCAAAATACAACATGGCAAAATACCAAAACGACAACAACAACAACAAAAAACCTTTCTTCATGAGATGGTTTACTTTTCTTAGTGGAGGGGCTGCAGTTGCAGGCTGAGGGCAGTCAACAGGAGCAAATCTTAAACTCAGTTCTCCGTGTTTCCATGTTAGTCTACTATTTTTCTTCTTCTAAAAGTCTCCATGAAAACTCATCCACATTTTAGCACACATATCTGCTAGCCTACATATTCTCGTGTGCAACTTCCCCTAATATAGTCATACCTTGGGTTACAGACGCTTCAGGTTGCGTTTTTTTGGGTTACAGATGCACCAAAATCCAGAAGTACCGGAACGGGTTACTTCCGGGTTCCGGCGGTCGTGCATGCGCAGAAGCACTAAATTGTGCTTTGCACATGCGCAGAAGCACCGAATCGCAACCCGTGCATGCGCACACGTGGCACTGCAGGTTGCAAACATGCTTCCCGCACGGATCATGTTCGCAACCCGAGTGTCCACTGTACAGACATTCTTACAAAGCAATGTAATGTATTTTTGCATGCCGTTCTCACTAATAGAATCTACACACATATTAAAAACTCAGTGAAAATGCTTTTTTTAAAGCGTTTTGAAAAATATATTGAATTTGCCATAAGCTCACCATCGCCATCTCATGTCACATTTGTATAATGCACTTAAAACGTTATATTTGCAGCTGTATAGCTGAGTCCATAGATGCATTTCAATGCCCACTTCTGGGCCATAGCATACGTATTTTTGTACATGTTCCTTGGCTGAAGATCCTGCATTGCAAAATTCAAAGAAATGCGAATTTCAAAGGATGGCTTTATTTCAGTATACAAGCAGTTTGGGGAAATGCAGAGTGAGTAGATTTGCCTTTAAATGTGAACTGAAAAGATCTGGAGAACACCAGGTTGGGGAAAGCTAAGTTAGAACATCTCGAAAGTGAGGCAAGAACCTCTGAAATTCTATTGCAACAAGTATCAACCTCCCATTTGGATTGCTGTAACGTTTTGCACATGGGGCCGACCTTGAAGATCATCCGAAAGCTTCAGTGACTGCCAGAATGTTAATCACTTCTAAAGGAGTTGCATTAGCTTCATAACCCCATCTGGGCCAAATCCAACACAAAAATGTAACATCAATTGAAAACATCAGTAAAGTCTGGGGGTAAAACAAACACTGTCCAAAGGCCTGCCTGAACTTCACGGATTTTGTAAGACAGGTATAGGCAAACTCGGCCCTCCAGATGTTTTGGGACTACAATTCCCATCATACCTGACCTCTGGTCCTGCTAGCTAGGGATGAAGGGAGCTGTAGGCTCAAAAAATCTTGAGGGCCGAGTTTGTTGTAAGACATCTAACAGAAAGCAGGCACAACTCCTGCCTGTCCTCAATTGGCAAGGAGTTCCACAAGGCAGGGCCTGTCACATTAAAGGCTCAGTCCTTTGTGAAGGCCAACTGAACCTCAAGGGCATAGATGACCACCCAAATGCCCCATCAGATTCAGCGATGGGGGTGGAGAATAAGGAATTAAGCAGTCCTTCTTTTGGCCCAAGCACTTTAGGGCTTTGTGAATTCACACCAAAACCTTGAAGCTGGTTCAGACCCTATTTGAAGAAGGAGTTGCTCAGCAGCCTACAGGATTGGGCCTTGGTGTGGTCCCCCTGCCCTTTGGCTCTTAAAGTTATTCACCCATCACCTGCTGGCGGCTCCATCCCAGCTGGGATACGGCAAGCAAAGTTCGTAGAAGGAAACACTCTTCTGACGAAGAGCCATAAAACAACAAAGATGTCAATGTTTTCTGGGCGGAGGCATTTCTTTGGAGCTATCACACTTCACAAACTGCCTAGGGGGTTGTCACCATCCTAGCCGGTGCCAATATACCTTAGTTATTCAATAACTAGAGGGCATCCTTTAAAAATCCAGCTCCGTCACTGTCGAGCCAGTCCGCCTTGACATTCCAAGTGAGAACCAGAGTCGTGACTCACCATGAACACCTACCTGGTGGCCACAGTCTGCCTGAGTGTGCTGGCCGTCCTCTCAGATGGGGTCGAAGTCAAGGTAAGAGTTGTGGAATCCTCCCAGGATCGCCGTTCTGCCCTTATGGCATCACCTTGAAGGAGAGGGCTGTAGCTCAGTGGCTAGAGAACTTGATTCCTAAATGCCTTCGGTCCCAGGTTGAATCCTTGGCATCTCAAAACAGGGTGGAGATAGACCTTTCCCAAAGACCCTGGGCAGCTACTGCCCATCAGTGTAGGTGACAGCGAGATAATAAGTAATAATGTTCTGACCTGATACAGGTCAGCTTCCTTTGTTCATATTTGGACAGCTTTCCATTTAGATCCACAAGAACTGGAATCTTTAGTTTTAAGGGAATGGACTATAGCAGAGGATTAGAGCATCGGCTTTGCAAGAGAAAGCTCCCAGGTTCAGTCCTTGCCATCTCCAGGAAGAGACCCCAATCTAGAACCCTGGAGAGCTGCTGCCAGTCTGCATAGACCAGGGTTTCCCAAACGTGGGTCTCCAGCAGTTGTTGGACTACAACTCCCAAGTGTGGGGAACACTGGTATAGATTATACTGAAACAGATGGGCCAATAATCTGATTCACTACAGGGCAGCTGCTTATTGATCACTTTGGGCTTTAAGTCTGGGAGGTCTTAGATCCTGTGCATGTCCACTAAGAGGTGAACTTCTATAGTCTTAGTTGACGGAGGCGAAACAAAGGAGACCCCTAAAGGAATAGCTTACAGCAAATAGTGGGTCCAGTTAATCATTTACCAAAAGATATGTACACAGTCAGACTATTAGCAGGAATTAGCAGTGAATTTACCAAGCAGCCACATGCCACTATTATTGAGGATTATGTTTCCACTCTCTTCTTTGTTCTGAAATCCACCCCACCCAAATACTGGGAGGATCTCTAAAATAAATTCTGGATTTGGACCTCGCACAGTTTGACACACCCTTGCCGTCACACCATTTACATGCCTTTCTCCTCCTTTCCTTATTGATGGGCATGTGTGCATTGAAAAACAACCACACTGCAACAAAGCAATTTTGATGTGACTGTACAGTGGTGCCTCTGAATGTGAACGGGATACATTCTGGAGCCCCATTTGCATCCAGAAGCGTACGCAACCCTTGTCTGCGCGTCTGTGCATGCGCGGGTCACATGCATGCACATGATGTCATTTTGACTGTCTGTGCATGCGCGAGCGGCAAAACCCAGAAGTAACATGCTCCGTTACTTCTGGGTCGCCGCAGCACACAACCCGAAAATACTTATCCCGAAGCTACTTCAACCCGAGGTATGACTGTACTGTGTGGTTGCCTGGAGATTCTTTCTCTGCTGTGTTTGAGCTGATGTGCACACGCATGCCAGCATATTGATAAAACACCCCATGAAAATAATCTTGATACAGTTGGAGGCACATTGGCGGGGCGGGGGACAATTTTCAGCCAGAGGGCCACACTTCTATTGCATAAACTTCTAGGGGCCACATGATGGTGGGGAGAGAATCAGAGGGAAAAAATGGTGGAGAAATGAATGTAGATTTTACATTTGGGGCTCGTTTCTACACACACACACACACACACACACACACATACACACACACACCTCTGTATTCTATAGAGGATGGGGGCGGGTGAGTTCATGTGGAAACTAGCCTAATGTACAAACATAAAATTTGGCCCCTGGAAAGTTGTCCACAGAGGAATGTGGACCTTGGGCTGATTTTTTTTTTAAGGTTACCTGTTCTACTGTAGCTTTATAGAGGGTTTGTGTATTGTTAGTTTTTAGGCAGGCTAGGCTCCTTGTAGAGCACAGGATTTGATCAGTCAGCACAGCCTTGGAGGATGGTCTTCTGAGAACAGGCCTCTATCTTTATTGCTTTGCAAATACATGCTGGGCAAGGATAAGCCTTGCCCTTGAAATTTCCCAGCCAAGGGATTTGCTTGAAGAGCAGGTTCCTTCACACAAACACACGTAGGTTTCTAAGTTACAGTTTGACCTTTTCAGTGGGTCTCCATGCATGAGGATGGAGGATGGCAAGGCTCTAATGTGCAGTGGTGGCTGGTGGGGCAGAAGGCAGGGGGGGACAACAGTAGGAGGAGACAGACCCAATGGCACACAGTGCCCAATAATTCTGTTTGTCCCTCTGATGAATTCTGTAAGGGCAGATGATAGCAGATCCCAATGTCTTCCCCCTCCTTCTTCCTAATGTAGATCTTCCCTCACCCCTTCTTCCCTGGGACAGATGGAGGCACTATTTGGGGGTCTACCTCAGGTGCCAAAATGTATCAGGCCAGCCCTGGCATCGAGACTGGGGAGGAGGGAGAAGGAACCTATTGCATGCCCTGCCGTGGGCAAGTGATGGTGATACTCTGTTCTAATTTCTCCTGGGCAGGTGGGAGACTACGTATTCCCCTTGGAATCAGTGAAGCAGCTGGAGGGCTTCTTCAAGGAGAGGTCCAAGAACGTACACACGCGCATGGGCGCCACATTTGGTGCGTGCAGAGACCCGAAAATGCCCTCAGAGTTTGCACCAGTCTGTGCATCCCCCAGAGCAGGAATACTGCTCCGACAACTCGGTATGTGGTGATGGTCAAGTGCATGCATGAGAAGGTGGGATGACTCCTTGGCTTTGAACAGCCGGACAGAAGAGGCATATTCCAGATGGGCCTCTGTGCAAGTTTGCTTTGCAGCTAGAATATCAGACCAGCCCTGCTCATCTTGCCCAATGTCCTGTTCCCACAGTGACCAACCAGATGCCTGGGGAAGCCTAGAAGCAGGACCAATGAGCCCAAGACCCCTCTTCCCATCTGCAATTCTCAGATACTGGTACTCAGAGGCATACCACCACTTCTTGTGGAGTGAAAAACTAGTAGCCATTGATAACCTCCATGCCCCCTCAAGCATCTCTAAAATCCTAATCCCCACCACGTGATATGCAATTCTTATTCTTCCAAACGTGAATTCATGTGGAGGAAGCCTAAAAGACCATAAACTGTTAATGACTCATTCTCAAATTGCCCCCTTTAAAAATCAAATTGCCCCCCTGTGGGGCATGTGCCCCACGTTGGGAACCACTGGTCTAGATAAAGCATTTCCTTCAAGAAGTCAACCATTAAACTGGGGGCGTTCGCTCCCACAAGAGGCAGTGAGGTCTACCAATGTGGACAACATTACAAGAAGATCAGACAAACCAATGGAGGAAACCGAAGCCTTCCAGATGTTCTGGACTACACTTCCCATCATCTGTGCCATTGGCCATGCTGGCCGGTGATGATGGCAGCTGAAGTCCAACAACATCTGGAGGCCTACAGGTTCCCCATCCCTGGTGAAGTGACATGGTTGAGATGATTAGCGGTGAAGCCCCAGAGGTACACATGGATCCCCTCCCCTCTCCGTCCCAATTGGAGTACTTGAGTCACCCAAACAGTCACCCCAAAGTCACCCAAAGAGTCTTTCTTTTTCTTTGCTTCAGAAATGATCAGCGCAGATTCTGCAACCTGTGAGATTTGTGCCAACGTTGCCTGCTCTGGATGCTAATGAAGAAGACCACCACCATCTCTGCTGGCTTTCTAAGTGGATCCTGACAACTGGCCCTTGCTGCTACTGCTGCCTTTTCCTCATCCAGACCAACAGAGGACACCTCTGCCCACTTGCACAGATTGGCTGGGCCATTGTGTCCCTGCTGCTACTACCCAGCCTTGGCTTCCTGGACCCCATCCCTAAAATCTCTATGAGCACAATTCAGAGTCCATGTCAGAGGGGAGAGTGCAAGGGACAGGAAGTTGGGCTGCGGAAAGAAGGAGAATGGTTGAAAGGAAGGTGATTGGTCACTGCAAAAAATAATAATAACCACATCAGTTCCATGTAATTTTTCTTCTGCTTTTTAAAAATTGAAAACCAGCTGTGCAAGTTTGCAAATGCGAACAGAAAAAAAGAGGGTGGGGAGAGGAAGTTTTTGTTGCCAGACATGTTTCCTAGTCAAAACCTAGACTTGGCTGTATTTCCCCCTGAACAGGCTCCAGATACATTTTCCCCTATAGGAAGAAAAGTAGCTGGGGTGACATTTTGAGCAAAAGGGGCAATCTGGCTCCCCTCTCCTCTACTTACTCTTCCCTCAAGATTACAACCTCCTGCAGCTGATTCTCAATGAGAAGTAATATTACATCTCAGGAATGTTGGATGCTGCCTAAAGTCATTTTTTCACCCCTCACACTGCCATTCTTAGGTCAGTTCTCCACATTTCTGCACCAGTTTGTCATTTTAAAAAGCACTTGTGAAAATTCACCAGGATTTTGGTGCAAATTTCTCTTAAAATGCACACATTCCCATGCGATTTCCCCTAATGTGAATATTTTTTGCAAAGCAATTTCCCCTAATATAATGCATTTCTGCCTGCTATTTCCACTGTTGTAGGCAGCTTATCCTTACTTTGGCCTAGTATACATTGTTTTGGCTTGAGAGCTGCACTGCAAAATCTAGAGGGGTACTGATCTTGAACAATGGCTGTGCTTCAGCTAGGAAAGCACAAATCAGGCACCTTAAGCTTTAAATGCAAACTGAACTGAACCGAATATCTCCCCTATCACAACCCAGTAGCCAGTTTCTGCCCATCAGCTTTGGGGTGCATTGCAGTGGAGTATAGTGGTAGCAGAGAGGAACCAGAAATCCCAATTTCTTTCCAGCATATTCCTTCCATCCCCAGCAAACCTTTCCTGTTCCCATGGTCTCCCTCTCCCTCTCCTCAGAGGCGGTTGATTTGGATGATGCCCCTGCTTCTTGATGGCCACACATTTTAAAATGAAATCAATATGCAGACTAAAACACTGTGTAAGCCCACATAACACTTCTATTTGAGTTTAAATACCCTTTTGTTCTCTGTTGGTGATCTGGTCGTTTGGTTTTGATGGCGATCTCTTAAGCAAAACTGGCTTCTGACTTGCAAAACTGGCTTCCTCGTGGATATCCCTGTTTGGTGTGTCCAAAATAAAGATTTCCAGTGCACTGATGCTCTCTGCCTTTACTACTTTGATGTGAAAATGGTTTGGCTCGTTTAATTATTACACTCATTTTATTATTTATACCCCCGCCCATCTGACTGGTTTTCGCCAGCCCCATTTTCCCAAAAATTCCCTGTTGCAAGGAAAAAACTCTCTCCATGTAGGTATTAAGCAATAATAATCATACTAATGCCAAATTATTATTTATACCCCACCCACTTGGCTGGGTTTCCCCAGCCACTCTGGGTGGCTCCCAACAGAATATTAAAAACCACGACAAAACATCAAATGTTAAAAACTTCCCTAAAGAGGGCTGTCTTCAGATATCTTCTTAAAGCCAGATAGTTGTTTGTTTTCTTGACATCTGATGGGTGGGTGTTCCACAGGGTGGGCGCCACTACCAAGAAGGCCCTCTGTCTGGTTCCCTGTAATGTCACATCTTGCAGGGAGGGAATCTCCAGAAGGCCCAAGGGGCTGGACGATGGGGGTGGAGACGCTCCTTCAGGTATACTGGGCCAAGGCAGTTTAGGGCTTTAAAGGTCAACACCAACACTTTGAACTGTGTTCAGAAACGTACTGGGAGCCAATGTAGGTCTTTCAGGACTGGTGTTATATGGTCTTGGCAGCTACTCCCAGTCACCAGTCTAGCTGCTGCATTCTGGATTAGTTGTAGTTTCCGTGTCACCTTCAAAGGTAGAGTGCATTGCAGGAGATAACCTGTTTTGCATGTGGACAGCTTTATCTCCAGCATCTCCAGGTGGGTCTGGAAGAGGCCCCAGTCTGAAAGCCCAGATATATACCACCAGTCCCTATGTAACCTTAATGGCATCCATCTGTTTCAAGCGACACTGGAGTGCATCTCTGGGGGTGAAGTCAAACCACTGTGTTAGCATCTCTGAAGTGACTTTCCCAGGGTGTAAGCCTGTGCAGTGTGTATGGAGTTCCTGGGCTGCCCAGACAAGCAGACACCCACCCCCCCGGTCTCACTGATGTGACCAAAAGGAAAGCAGAGTAATACATTTGGCACCAGCTTGGCTGCAGAAGTTGCTGGAAGGAGGCGTACAAGGCACCATCCAGCCAATTTAGGGACTCTACTCTGGAATTGTGTAGTGTTTGCTCCTTACACATCTCCCAAAGTTATCCCGCAATGCATGGGTACAAAAATTTCCTCTGGGTTTACTTCTGAATACTTTCTCATGAATGAGCATAGCCAAGAGGCAGGGGGGCTTTAGGATCAGAGCTTTCCTTCTCCTGATAAGCTACCTTGCCAAGTTGATGGACCCCATCTGCCCCTCACTTCCCTCTGCGGCACATGCAGAATAATAATAATAATAATAATAATAATAATAATAATAATAATATTAATATTAATATTAATATTAATAATAATATTAATATTAATATTAATATTAATAATTTATTTATATCCCGCCCTCCCCAGCTGAAGCCGGGCTCAGAGCGGCTAACAACAACAGAAACTGCCTTCTTGATTGTTGCTCTCTCCTTCTCAACCTGCAGTATTGCGCTAAATGGATCAATTGCATGTCTCAGTATAAGGTAAAGGGAAAGAGACCCCTGACTATTATGTCCAATCGTGGCCAACTCTGGGGTTGCTGCGCTCATCTCATTTTATTGGCCAAGTGAGCCGGCGTACAGCTTCCGGGTCATGTGGCCAGCATGACTAAGCTGCTTCTGGCGAACCAGAGCAGCACACGGAAACGCCGTTTACCTTCCTGCCGGAGCAGTACCTATTTATCTACTTGCACTTTGACGTGCTTTCGAACTGCTAGGTTGGCAGGAGCAGGGACCAAGCAACAGGAGCTCACCCCGTCGCGGGGATTCGAACCGCCGACCTTCTGATCGGCAAGTCCTAGGCTCTGTGGTTTAACCTACAGCGCCACCCGCATCCCTATCCAGTATAAGGTAGCTTCCTTTATATATTCTCAACCCTGTTTGTGGGCAAAACAAATAAATGAATAAACGGGAGGTAACACTTTCACCAAATTTCCCGGGGTGGGGAGGGGAGGAGAAATTATCCAATAGCTTCTCAAAGGTAATTCTTCACAGCAAGCGTACTTTCATGATTACAAATTGGGAAACGAAACAATACAACTCTCTCCCCATGTGTGCGGCTGTGCACGTACATGCATGCCCATGTATACAAAAGAGCTACCTAGGATGAAAAGAGATGAGCTGAATTCAATAAAGCTAATGCAACTGGAATGCAGAAAATGATTCATTCAGGAATGTGTTGACTCAGCTCAGATTAGGATATGCAAACACTTGACCGGAGGCAGGCATGGCACAATGGCAGCTGAGGGACGGGGGCCCCAACATTAAGAATGCAAGGAAAGCCTGCTGGATCAGATCAGTGCCCCATCTAGTCCACCATATTGTCCTCGCAGTCGCCAACCAGATGCCTGCCAGAGACCTGCAAGAAGGTTTCAGAGCACAGGAATACTCTCCCCCTTGTGATTCTCAGCAGCAGATGCCCAGATCCATAATGCTCCTGATAGTGGAGGTAGAACATAGGACACTGATTGACTTCTCCAAAAACCCGACACTGTCCGATTCACTCAAAAACAGTGCTAAACACCTGCAAATCACCCCTGCAACATTTGGGGGTGCGAACCCCACGTTTCACAGTAGTCCGTAAAACAAGCCCTTGGCACCCTAATCCGCAGGGTCACGATTTCGCCAAAAGCCTGTTGTCGTCCGATTCACTCAAAAATGGTGCCAAATCCTACATTTCATGGTAGGCCATAAAATGAGCCCTCAGTGCCGCAGGTAACACTAGCCTCAGTCCCTCTTTCCTTCCCTCCCAAGTTAACAAGACAAGAATAACCAGCAGATCTGGGACATCCCTGTTACTGTGTAAGAAAAAGGAGAGGTAGTTTTACTTTATCTTTTCCTCCCAAATCTGTTATCATTTTTACATATTTATACAAGAATCAACATTCAATATTCAACCACCCTACCCATGTCCCCAAATAAGCACCAAATGTCTATTTAATTACATTTAACATTTCAGTCATTTCAGTTTTTAAATAAAGGTACCATTCCAAAAATCACCATGTGTCCATGGAGGCTTATAACCATGTTCCATCAATGCTGCATATGTAATAAATCTATGACATAAGATTCAACTGCAAATCTTTACACAAAATGAGATTTAACATCTTGAATTTCAAGCAGCACAGCATTGTATCCTGCTGAGTTAGAATAGACCCATTGAAATTGATGGACCTAAGTTAGTTGGACCGATGTTGGATACAACCCAAAATGTCCTTGGCTGAGCCAGCTAAGGATGCTCCATCTTCCCTAATATGTGTCTCCTCTTTCATTGCTGGTGCTTTTCACCCAGCCACAAACCCATGAACTAAGCAGAAGTATTGACGAGGTTGTGCTCATGTAACCACATATTCATTTGAGATTTGTGCATGAACAATACAGAAGTGCTAATCTTTTAACAGTTGCTACAATGACCAGGTAACGGAAGGGTCAAACACCCAGCGGGAGATGCCTTCTCCATGTGAGAAGGGATGTTTTGTTGATGGCTGTCATTGACAAGAGCAATGCACACACTGAAACACAGTTCAGAAATACGTAGTTGAAAAGTAGGACACAGTCGCTGAATCAGGAAGGACAATAAACATGAAAGCTTTGGGGAGGTTTGCCTAGAATTGCCACATCTCAGACATTGATGTGAAGATTCAGGAGACCTAAAAGAACATCGCTGCTCCTTCCAAACCTCAGCAGGAAGGAAGGAGAGAACAAGACAAGGGCACAATCAGAAATCTCAGTCTTCTGCTAGCTTTTGCTAATCGATCCTTCTGCCAGGCACATCATCTACGACCATCAATAACATCTAGTGCAGGCAGCATTGGCACAGATATAACACAGAGCAATGTTGGGCACAGCAAGATCTGTTCAAGAAAGAGAAAAGACCAGGTTGGTTGTTTCCTGATGTTATAAGTGATGCTTAAACAGACACTCACATTCCCTGTGAATGAAGGTGGGTGGGGTGGAGAGCTAGCTAGAATGCACATTTTGTTTCAAATACCTATGATCTCTCTTCAGCTGCATGTTTCCGTAAAGAGTGCACAGGAGGTACACATCCTGGATTCAATCACCATTGTAGCATCCCTTCAGATGATGCCCATGATGAGAGCTGCTCCCCACAGATGGCTCCTGGAGAACTGTCCTCCTATAACTTATGCCAGGGGTCACCAAGGGGATACCCGTGGGCACCATGGTGCCCTTGAGGTTTTCCCCTGGTGCCCACAAAGATGTCCATCCCCAACTTCCTCCCTGCCACATTTTCTAAAAGGGATAATGGAGGATGCTACAAGGAGGGTGCTTGTTTCCAGTGCCTCGTAAGTGTGAAGGCAGGCTGGCGGAAGGCAGACAGGTTGGTTGAGCAGCACCCCGTTTGCCCAAAAGGACAAGCCTCCACAGGTTTCAGCTTTTAATGCCCACAACCCCACCCTTCCATGTGAAAGGAAACAGGGGGCTTCCAATGAGAAAGAGCAAGGAGATCAGGAGCCCTCACAACTCACCAAGCCTCTTGAAAATTGGGGGGCATATTTCCCTTTACAGATACCCTGGAATTCTTACGGCAGCTCTGGGTTTCCACAGAGAGTAAAGAAGGTGAGCTGGCTCCTGGTGTGGAGGGGGGCAGATCCCGCATCCCTTTCCAAGAGCTCCTTGAGCTTTTTCGCAGACTCCAGGGAAAACGCAATGTCTCCAACCTGACCCAAGATAACCAAAACATTAAAGAAACAACAAGATTAGGGTGGTCCACAAAGCTCCCCAAGCTGAGCTCTGGACTAAGACTGGAAACAAGCCCGATGTTCTATTATTCATGGATTCCTTCCTTCCTTCCTTCCTTCCTTCCTTCCTTCCTTCCTTCCTTCCTTCCTTCCTTCCTGAATTCCACTCATCCTGAATTCTAGTTCCTCTTCAAGGATTTCTAAACTTAATTCTGGAACTGGACTGTAAACATCTATCTGATCATCATTTTCCCTTCCTTTACTTGGGAAGCTTCCTTATCCAGAGTCAGGCCACTGATCCATCTAGCTTAGTATTGTCTACACTGACCTTTTCACACAGGGCATAGTTAGAATTTGCTCCCATAAGATGCACTAACTTCTAGAGGGCAGGTGGAAGACGCTTCATGGCACCCAACCATAAGTGTATTTGTGGAGATGGGGAACTTGAGGATATGAGTCACTGTTTATTTTACTGATCCATCATAAAGGAAGTCTGAATGATAGGTGTTAGACACCAGCGCCTCTTTGAAATGGAAGTTTATGTGCTTATTAAATTCTGATAAGGGTGACTGTGTGTGTGTGTGTGTGTGTGTGTGTGTGTGTGTGTCTTTGTAAGCAAAATGAAAAAAATAACCTTTTTTTTAAAAAAAGGTCATAGCAGCAATTACCAACATAATGCAGCTTTTAAAAAAATAATTAGAATTTATTATATATATGATAGCTCAGCCTGGATAGCTCTGTTGACTGCTGATAAAGCTACTTCCACCCTACAGAGGAGGTGGGGTTGCGGGCTTCACAGCCCCACCACGCACGCAGCGGCTGGAGCCCAGCCCCACGCAATTGGGGGGATTCCCAGCTATGTCACACCCTGGCCAGCCAATCAGCTGGCTCTGGGGGCATGGCCTGCTATATTTAAGGCAGGACCCAGCCAGGGAGCTCCCTCTTTCCCCGCCTGCCAGCTGTTCCTGCTTTATCACTGCTGATAATGCCAAGGTTGCAGGTTCGATCCCTGCATGGGACAGCTGTACATTCCTGCCTTGCAGGGGGTTGAACTTGGGGGTTCCAACTCTACAGTTCTATGATTCTAATACACACACACTGGATTCTCTGACTGTTACTTCCGTTGTCTTAATGGTACCATCAGCATCGTGGTGATGCTCATACATCATTTGCCTGACTCTTTAGGGCTTGCAAGGAAGCTCCACTAGGTTCACCCAGGAGCAATCCCTTGGCAGCTATTTCAACCCTTTCATTGTAGGTTGCAGTAGCTGCGTCCCTGTTTGCTTGAGCCACTCACCCACCCTGACACAGCTCCCACCTGTCCCCAGGGCTCAGAATTCCTTCACACACCCTTAGTCTCTTGGACCTCTTGACAACACAGGTGGGGAACCTCAGAACCAAGGTCCAAAGGTGGTGGCCCTCCAGGGTGTTCTATCTGGCCCTCACAACACTCCCCACTGGTTTGCGTCACCGCTCCTCCCTGTAATTTCCCCCGTCTGACTGTGTCCTAGAACTCTGAGAACATGTCTTTGATGTTTGGATTGAAGATAGAGATGGGTGCGTGAATGGATGGGCGTATCTAATCCAATAAATATTTATTGCTTGTAGTCAGAGGCCATTGCAAATACAGTAAAATGCTTATTAGCACAGACATAAAACAGCAGGTGTGCAGCTGAGCTCCTTGTTGCCTTCAACAGTGTGCCTCTACCTGACTGGTTTCGGTTTGGCTACCTTGTTTTCAGTGCTTATTAAGGAGATTCCTGCAGGATCCGGCTAGTGGCTCATCTAGTCCAGAGCACAGGAGCACTCCAGAAAATTCCAGAAAATGGAATTCAGAAGCATTCTTGCCTCTGACCATGGAAGCAGAGCCCAGCTAGTAGCTACTTATAACCTTGTCCTTGATGAATTTGTCTAATCTTCTTTTAAATAGCCCTGTCTGAAATCCTAAACAATGATGAGCTAGATGGACCAAGCCAAGGGTCTGACTCTAGATAAAGCAGGTCCCAATATTCCTCCTTCTCTAGAGGCGCTTTCTTCAGGACATGGGATTCAGAGCTGCACATTTTTGTCCTGAGTGAAATCTTGCCTTTGATGCAATCAGAAACTAGGGACAACCTGGAACTGGCGTGAGTGTCAGGAAATTCGCTTGGTTGAACTTAAGAAATCATTTCTCTGAACAAAGCATGCTTCTTGTGTCATGATGTTTCCCTCTACTGGCCATCGATGGAAAGACCCAAATTTCAGCTTCCATGTTTTTTCAGAGACTGCAAAATAGGTACTTTCTTGTTGAAATGCAAACAAAATCAATTTCCTTTCCCATTCCTATCCACAGGTTCTGTTTCTTGCTTTAGATGAGGTGTAGAGAACTTTAGAATACTTTGGCCACCTCATGAGAAGAGAAGACTCCCTGGACTCCCTGAAAAAGACCCTGATGTTGGGAAATATGGAGGGCACAAGGAGAAAGGGACAACAGAGGATGAGATGATTGGACAGTCTTCTCGAAGCTACAAACATGAGTCTGACCAAACTGCGGGAGGCAGTAGAAGACAGGAGTGCCTGGTGTCTGGCGTGCTCTGTTCCATGGGGTCACGAAGAGTCGGACACGACTAAACGACTAAACAACAAGAGAACCTGTGGCCCTCCAGTTGCTGCCGAACTACATCTCTCATCAGACCTGGCTATTGGCCACATTTGCTGGCGCTGATGGGAGTTGTAGTTTCACCACATCAGGAGGAATGAGAGGTTCCCCATACCTGCTTCAGGTGCTTGCTTAGAATGTTCTAAGTCATGTAGGCCTACCCTGTCGTGTGGCCCAGTCATGTTGCTTGAACCATCAAAGATGTTCTATTGCTGCTGTTGCCTTAAATTCACTTTCAAGTCTTAAAATGTACACCACTCTGGAAGTTTTGTACAGTGGTACCTGGGGTTAAGTACTTAATTCGTTCCGGAGGTCCGTTCTTAACCTGAAACTGTACTTAACCTGAAGCATCACTTTACCTAATGGGGCCTCCTGCTGCTGCTGCACCGCCACTGCACGATTTCTGTTCTCATCCTGAAGCAAAGTTCTTAACCTGAGCTAATATTTCTGGGTTAGCAGAGTCTGTAACATGAAGTGTCTGTAACCTGAAGCGTATGTAACCCGAGGTACCACTGTATGTTGAACAGTATAGACGCATCTGCTTGTAGCATGGGGTGGAGAGCAGAAAGCAGTGTACCAGCTAGACAACTTTGCAACACTTCTCTTTCTGAAACCTGCGTCACACAGAATGATACCTTGCCCTATGTTTGTGTCAAAATGCTTAGAGTTCTCCCCTGCCCAAACCACTGAGCTTCTGGTTTGCTTTTTTTTAAAGGCCACATGTACATTAAGCATGGCCTGTCCTGGGGGCATCTATGACCTGGTCACACCTATGACTCAAATGAGTCATGAGTAGTCCACTGAATCAGTGCTTTTCTACTCACATCTTTCTTAAAGGGTGTCTCAGAGGCATCTGCCTCACCACTGTGAAGGCTCGACGCTGAAGGAGATGGACATTTATCCTGATCCAGCAGGGCTCATTTTATGTACATATGATCTGGTGTTCTGTCAGTTTTTGGTTTGCCAATAAGGTCTCAAAAATTTAATCTTTTCCCAGTACTGCTATTTGCCACAGTTCCACAGACTCCCTTCTTGGGAAAGTTAGTTCAGGTTCAGTATTCTGCCCTATAATTTCCACACTGAAGACAGATGGAAAGAATTCGTTCAGCTTCTCTGCAGTCTCCTTTAGCACCTCTTTCACTTCCTTGTTGTTCAGAGGTCCACCTACCTCCCTAGCTGATCTCCTGCCTATAAGGTATTCAAATATTTTGCAGTTGAGTCTCAATGCTTTTAGTGATGTGCTCTTCCAGTTCCTTTCTGGAATCCCTTATTTTTGGGTTTGCCACAACCCGGAACTGTTGAATCTAATCATAATCACAATCACAATTTATTATTTATATCCCACCCATCTGGCTGGGCTTCCCCAGGCACTCTGGCCAGCTTCCATCAAAATATTAAAATACAGTAAAGCATCAAACATTAAAAGCTTCCCTAAACAGAGCTGCCTTCAGATGTCTTCTAAAAGTCTGGTAGTTGTTCTTCTCTTTGACACCTGGTGGGAGGGCATTACACTGGGGGGGGGGGCGCCACTATCAAGAAGGCCCTCTGCCTGGTTCCCTGTAACTTGGCTTCTTGCACTGAGGGAACCGCCAGAAGGCCCTCAGTGCTGGACCTCAGTGTCCGGGTAGAACGATGGGGGTGGAGATGCTCCTTCAGATATACTGGACCGAGGCCGTTTAGGGCTTTAAAGGTCAGCACTAACACTTTGAATTGTGCTCGGAAACATAGAATTGTAGAGTGGGAAGGGACCCCAAGGTTCATCTTGTCCAAACCTGCCCACAGCCCTCCTGGGATGGGCTTGAACCACCAACCTTCTGGTTAAGAACCATGTGCAGTGACCCACTGCACCACCAGAGGTAGCACCTCATGAATTAATCTAAGGCAGGGGTCTGCAACCCGCGGCTCCAGAGCCGCATGTGGCTCTTTTACACATTTGCCGCGGCTCTGGGATGGATACTAGCGAGGGGAGGAGGCGCATTGTGCGCCCCGACACTCCCCACTGTGGAGGGCGCTGTACTGGCTGTGACGTTGCATGGGGCGGTGCGTGCGTTAGTCACGCACTGTTCCGACGTCACCTTCCCGCCCGCTGTCAGATTGGAGGGCAGCGGCGTGCATGCTTTAAATGTTGCAATGGTTTTGCGGCTCCCAGGGTTTTTTTTTTCTTCGGAAACGGGTCCAAGTGGCTCTTTTTGTCTTAAAGGTTGCAGACCCCTGATCTAAGGCTTAAATCGGGGGGGGGGGGCACTATGACAGCTTCTGGGTTTTGCTAGACTCCAGCCCTGAATATTGACCATGGACTACAACATCTGGAGGGCAGGAGTTTGCCTATGCCTGCTTTACTTTCTAAACTGTGGTGAGGTGGGAGCTGACATGTGATCGCCTCTTCCCACTCCCCACCCCACCCCAGATTTCCAAGAATGGGAATGGGAAGTCGAAGGGGGAGTCGTGTGCTGGAGAGATCTGTTGCCTTCAAATTCTGCTTGCTGGTTTTCAGAGGGATCTGACTGGCCATTTCATGCAAGCAGAAAATGCTGGATCAGATGGGCATTTGGTCCAATCCAGCAGGGCGCTTAAGTGCACGTCTCCTACAAGATAGCCACCGTTGCATGTTCATTGCGCATGAATTGTGCCAAAGTTTACTGAAACACTTTTTCTAGGCCTGCAATGCAATCCCCACTGTAGCCAAACGGGAGGTGAAGGTAGCAAAAGCAAGATGTGCCAAAGGGCAAATACCAAACCAGTTCAGCTTGCAAAGCCTGTTAGAAAATTTAACTTCCATCTGTAGCTAGCGGGGAGAGCCCAGCACTGGCTGGGATTCCCCCCCCCCCCCGGAAACTCAAAAATATTGTGTTTTTTCAAATGAATAGTGTAATTTGTGAGTTTGGACCTATCATGAAAGCATGCCAAAGTCACATTTCAGTCTGCCATCTTGATTCAAACTGGCACCCTGGCATCCAAATGGTGATGAAGTCTCCCACACCACAGCTCAGGAACCAGTGGTGTCAACTTGGATAAAATATTGGGAGGAGCCAGGTAAGCCCCACCCTGCATAATCGATCACATGATGCAGTGCACACACACACCAATTGAATGGTGTCCCTGGCTTCCTCAAATGTTTTATTGGGGGGATGAAAGGACCTCAGCCCCTAGGAGTTGGCTCCTGTGTCAGGAACTCTCATGTCAAATATGGCAAAAATATCTCAAGAGGTCACTAAGTCTATGTCAAAGAACAGGCAAAATCAGTGATGTTTTGGTCCACCATCTTGATTCAAAATGGCGCCTGGCATACAAACAGCACCAAAGTCTACTACCTCCACCTCAGGAACTCTCGGGCTGAGTTTGGTGACATTGTTCTTCTTCTTCTTACTCATCATTAATATATCATCACCATCGCTATTTATTTAGTCATTACCCACCCTTGACCGTAAGTTCCCAAGCTGGGTTACAACATTGAAAATAATATTTAAAATAATTTAAAACAACTTTCAACCATAAACACATCTCAAATATTTTTTGAGATACACATCTCAAATTGGGGTGTCCAAATATTGACACAGACCCCATCCCCACCTCTGAAAACCCTTGTGCCAAATTTGGCAGCGATATCAGGAGTGTGACGACGATATCTCAGGAGGTAGCTAAACCTGTAGGAAACAGACAAGCCACTTTCCAAAGATAATAGTAGAAGTGGAAGGGTTCAGTTCTTGAGATACATCACAGACAAACTCGCTGGGGCATCTTGCTGGGAATGCTTCTGAAATTCTCCTACTCAGCATTCCTTCTTGATTTTTTCGACTTCTGAATTAACCAGCGTAAATCTTGTTTCTAAAGCAAAACCAAAGCATTAGGAGTTCTCAGTTGCTCTGAGGTTGTCGCCACCTGACTCAAGCGAAGCCTAGAATCCCTACAGTTAGGAGGATTTGGTTTAATATTCGGGGCTTTGGCTGAATCCGGTGTCCAGGCCTACAAATAAACATGAAAGCATAAGTAAAATGATATCTGGAGAGCCCCTGAATCAAAACTGTATTTCCCCCCCTAATTGTTCATGGATTTTGTTGTTTATGTTTTGTCGCGTTACTTTAAAAAGCAGAATTTGTGTGCACATATAATGTGTTGTAGCCAGCTAAGATCTACTCAGAACAGAGCCATTCAATCAGAGGGACGTATGTTAATCATGTTCATTAATTCCACTGGGACTGCTCTGAATAGGGCTGGCATTGGTTACAAACCACTGCATTTTCCCTCTGCTGTGCTCACCTTGATAACCGTATGCTGCCTTCAATGTTCATGATCTGTCAACCAAATCGCCATAGACCGATTAAAAATAAGTCATTCGAAAAATTGTATGCTGCCTTGAAGGCCTATTGGCGGAAAAGCAGCAAAGAATTTACAAAATGAAATAAATGCATCGTATGCACACACATCGCAGGAAGACTCTGCCAATGGCAGTGCCTGCCACCCTAGTGCATGCTGCACATGTTCAGAGAAATGTACCATCCCATTTATACTTTATGTGATGCACACACACTTGATATCCAGGAGATAAGGCAGTGAGTGTTTCTTATTGATGGAAGATCACCAGCCAGGATTCTGTTGCAAGAGGAAGCAGAGGAAGGGCCCCAGGAACATTGACATCCTGCTTCCTCCCTCCTTGTGGAAACCTCTATGAAGAGATTTCTGAGCTGTCATAACAGGTAGGTTGGGGGATGAGTTTCTTCCATGTGTATCCTCCTATTGTGTCTGAAATACAAGTCCATTAACTGTGTCTAAGTCTCTGGAGATGTGCATCTCGTCTCCATGCATGACACCAGGATGAGTTGGAACAAAGGCCGAATAAAACCCTCCAATGAATAAAAGTTCTAGACCTCATGGCATTCATTACCCACCCAATGTGGGACAGGGATGAGATGATTTCCAGCACTGTTATTGCGCCTCCAGTTTGCTCTGTCTGCTCCTCCTGAATTTTGGTTTAACTTGCAGGATTTCTTTAAAAAATACTTCCAGAAAAGAAGTACAGTGGTACCTCCAGTTGTGAACAGGATCCATTCTGGAGGTCTGGCCGGATCTCGAGGTTCTTGCAACCAGAGGAGAAGTGGTTGATCACTTCTACGCATGTGTGCACAGCAAAACACTTCTGGGTTTGCTGCTTTTGCAACCCGAAGTTTACGTTGCCCAAGGGTAACGTAAGCTGAAGTGCTACTGTATGCAGCCAAAGGGAAAGCGCACATTGATTAAGTAGTGGACAAAAGCAATCTTGATGCAACTGTACATTTCCGAGCACAATTCAAAGTGTTGGTGCTGACCTTTAAAGCCCTAAATGCCCTTGGTTCAGTATACCTGAAGGAGCATCTCCACCCCCATCATTCAGCCCACACACTGAGGTCCAGTGCCGAGGGCCTTCTGGCGGTTCCCTCGCTGTGAGAAGCCAAGTTGCAGGGAACCAGGCAGAGGGCCTTCTCAGTAGTGGCACCCGCCCTGTGGAACGCCCTCCCACCAGATGTCAAAGAGAACAACAACTACCAGACTTTTAGAAGACATCTGAAGGCAGCCCTGTTTAGGGAAACTTTTAATGTTTAATAGGCTATTGTATTTTAATATTCTGTTGAAAGTGCCCAGAGTGGCTGGGGAAACCCAGCCAGATGGGTGGGGTATAAATAAATTATTATTATTATTATTATTATTATTATTATTATTATTATTATTATTATAACTGGATGTATGACTGCATTAAGATTCTTCTACCGTGATCTTCTGTGGATGCTCATGAAACCCTCTTTGCTCAGACACCAGACCCAAATACCCTTGATGCAGCAATATGTACAATAAAATCCAGCATGACTTTTTAAAAAAGTTACTACTCAATACTCAGCTATTGATCATTAATGTTCAAGAGGGGGAAAGACTGTTCGGTTAGTTCAGAACATGCTTTTGCATGCGGAAGATGCTCAGCATCACCAGGCGTGGCTAAGAAAGACCCAGGGGAGAAGTTCAATTCCCATCACATTTAAAGGTGAGACTACATAATCGGCGCTTTCCGAAGCAATACAGGCAACTTTCAAAATTTGCACTTCTCCAGATTTTGCAATGCTGTTCCTCAGTCACGTAATATGTAGGGGGGAAATGAACAAAAAGGTTTTCCCCCCTCATTTATACCACCGGAACTCATGGACATGAGTTGAATGTTGAAAGATTCAGGACACGTTAAAAAAAATAAAATCCTTCTTCAGGCACCTTTTATCATATGTGGTGGAAGTGTAAGGTAATAAAAGCATTCTGGGAAATGATATATAATAAACTGGGGAAAACATGTTTAAAATAACTTTTATAAAAAAACACACACAGAGGCTTTTCTATTAGGAATTGTAGGTGCCAAAATTCCAAGGGAGCAGAAATTACGTTTTATGTATGCGACAACAGTCATGCGGATATTGTTAGCTCAGAGATGGAAAGAAGATAAAGTCCCTACCAGAGAAGAATGGCAAATGAAGTTGTTGGACTATGCTGAAATGGCAAAACTGACCAGAAAGCTCAGGAACCAGGAAGACCAAAACTTTAATAAGGAATGGGGAAAATTTACAAGTTATCTTAAAAACCACTGTAAACAGTTGAAAACATTAGCAGGACTGCGATAACACTTGTAATGTAATGAGAACTATGGATGCAATGGAGTTATATAAAAAATCTTGGATTATTTTTAAAAAGATGCAGTGGAAAAGGTTTAATAACAGAACCCACAGAGGGGAAGGTTGGAAGTCCAGAGATTCGGGAGAATCTTGTAACTTTGGGTGTGTTGTGGGATGTTTGTCTATGGAACTCACTGCCACAGGAAGCAGTGATGGCCACCAACTTGAAGAAGAAGAAGAGTTTGGACTTGATATCCTGCCTTTCACTCCCCTTAAGGAGTCTCAAAGCGGCTAACAGTCTCCTTTTCCCTTCCTCCCCCACAACAAACACTCTGTGAGGTGAGTGGGGCTGAGAGACTTCAGAGAAGTGTGACTAGCCCAAGGTCATCCAGCAGCTGCATGTGGAGGAGCGGGGAAGCGAACCCAGTTCACCAGATTACGAGTCCACCGCTCTTAACCACTACACCACACTGGCTCTCTTGGATGTCTTTAAAAGAGGATCGGACAAATTCCTGGAGCACAAGTCTATCAATGGATACTCCATGGTCAGAGACAGTAATGCTTTGGAATACCAATTGCTGGGAATTGCAAGAGAGGAGAGAGCTCTTGTGCTCAGCTCCTGCTTCTGGGCTTCCCACAGGCATCCGGTCAACCAATAGGAGGACAGAATGCTGGTGGGGTGGGGTGCATAAAGATGCATCAATTATATTAGGCAAAGTTGCGTACAAATGTGTGTGTATTAGAAGAAATTCACACTAAAATGCTGGTGGATTTTCCTGAGGGCTTCTTTATTAAAATTGTCAAACTGATGTGGAAATGTGAATACTGGAAAAATAAGAAATCGAGATAATGCTTTTTTTAAAAAAAATTAAGGCATGGAAATGGTTTATTGAACGTTTACAGATAAATTGTAAACAGATAAAAACATTGGCAGGATTAATTTAATAACCTGCAGTTTCATTAGAGTATATATTTAGAGAAGATGAATAAACAAGCAAATTAAGTTAATCTGGATACGCAAAAGATATTAAAAATAAATTTAAGGAGCTGCAGAAAGAGCGGGAAGGAAGTCAGGTTCTGAAATGTCAAAATGATTGTAAAATCAGTGAAATGTATAAACTTGAAAAGTGTGTGTGTGTGTGTGTGTGTGTGTGTGTGTGTGTAGGGAAATGTGAATAAGTGAAGGTAAGTTTGAAAAAGTAAGAACCTGGGAGAAACTGAAAATATCAGATTTACGTGGACAGGCAGGGTTCCCCCAAACCCTGGGTGGCCCCCATGTGGAATAACGACTCAAGACAACATGCTATGGGATTAAAATTGGCCACAACTTTATTATGTTTCAGATGTGGGTAGAACTTGGCTCAGGCATTATCCCTCCCAGCCTCCCACCAGGGATCTGGAGAACATCAGGGTTATCCAGAGTGTGTGGGGATTGGGCTGGCTCTGGAGAACATATGTTCAAGCAGAGAGAGCCCACCCCCGTTATGCCGCCATCGCAGGGGAGAGCAATGACAACCTCTAGGCGTACGGCCAAAGCCTCCCCTCAAAACAACCCCTTTAACGGGGAACCCTGGTATTGCTGCCGCAAAGAGGAGGGGCATGGGTCACCACTGCAGCCCCCCCCCCCCATTTAGGGAAAATAGACTAAGGATTCTGCCCAAGGCCTGATACCGCCAAAGTTGTGATGTTTTGCTACGGGAAAGGCAAACCTGCCAATGCAGGGAAATTCCTTCCCGGCCCTTCAAGAGGGACCCTGACATAGCAGCGCCCGCGTACCTGTGGAGAAACGGTTAACCTGCAAAAGAAGTCTTAACTGAGGGTGGGTAGGGTGGGAGAAGCTCTGGAGCCAACTGACAATTCCCAGATCGTCCCCTATTGTGTGGGCAAGTTGCTCCCTACCCCTACCTGGCCTGATCACCGTGGCAACGCCTCCCCAGGTGGGATTGGGCAACTGGCTGAGATAGGCGGAGACCTCCAGGTATCCCACCTGGGGAAGGCGAAGCCAAGCCTGTGCTAATGGGGCCACACAGGGTCCAGGGGGCTGTGCACAACCACGCAAAGGGCACCCCCCATTTAATGTGCGGAGCGATCACTTCCCTTCCCTGGAGAATTTGCTTGACACTTCCTACCCGCAAACTTTGTTTCAGGTGTCATCTTCTTGTGCAGTTTGGTTCTCGTTGCTACGTGGTCGGCCTTTTTTGTTCCTCATTCCGAAATCATCCTTAGGAGCACTGCCAGTGCAGAGCAAGTGCTGGGAATGCAGAAGTTCCTGGTTCCCTTCACTTGGCAATTGTTGATGGGAACAGCACATGACTTCAGTGCTCTGAAGCTTCCACTAGCTGCCCATTTGCTACTAGGCCAGTTTCCCAAAATAGGAACTTAAGAAGCAGCCTTACACCAAGTCAAATCATTGATTCATCTAGCTAAATACTTTCTGCACTGACTGGCAGCACCTCTCCAGAGTTTCAGCCAATATTTTTTCCCAGCCCTACCTGGAGATGCTGGGGATTGAACCTGGGACCTTCTAGATTCAAAGCAGATACTCTTACCACTGAGCTACTGTGCTCCAACACTGAGCCTCCATACCCGCCAACATTTCTCCGATGAAAATAGGGACGTCCTATTCAATAATGATGATGATGATGATGATGATGATGTTATTTATATGCCAGCCATCTGACTGGGTTGCCCCAACCACTCTGGGTGCCTTCCAAGATATATAAAAACATAATAAAACATTAAACATTTAATAATAATCCCTATATAGGGCTGCCTTCAGATGGCTTCTAAAGGTTGTATAGTTACTTATTTCCTTGGCTTGGGGGTGGCATAACTCCATATCCTTCAACATTTCTCCGATGAAAATAGGGATGTTCTAAGGAAAAGTGGGACATTCCAGGATCAAATCAGAAACTGGGACAACTTCTGTAAATACTGGACTGTCCCTGGAAAATAAGGACATTTATTCTGAACCTCATGCCATCCCCATCACCACCAGGAACTCACTCTCAGCTCAAGAAATACCCTATACTAGAGGATAAACTTGTGTTTGTTTCTGCTTCTGCCATAAACCCATCAAAATACTTCAACCGGAACACCTCAAGTTCCAGTTTCAAGAGACTGTGACGTCCCTGGGGCAGTTGCGTTTTGTCTAACCGCTTTGCATGGACGCCTACCCTACCTTCCGTTGACATTTGACCTTGTGGGTGGAGCATGGGGAGCCGTCTGAATACAGAAGCTCTTCTCTGCACCTCTGGAAGTTATTATGAAGAAACACAAGATGGATGGTGTCAACAGGATAAGGCTTCCTGGTCACCAAATGTCAGCAGGGCAACAATGCAGCCGAACAGGAAATGCAAAAGGTCAGGTTACGCATGGCAGTGGGTTCCAGGTGCTCATAAAACCATCGTTCCCCAGGAGTGAACACACACAGTTTCCACAAGATGAAGGTCTTCCAGAGCATGGTAAGAATTCTCCCCTCATTTCCTAAACCCAAAGCAGCATGTTTCCTTCCCACTTTTCAGCCTTAGTATTGTGTTGAGATAGACAATTATGTACAACATTATCCATCCATAGTAAGAGGAGTGAAAGAGAAGGCAAGCAAAATATCAAAGACGGGGATGGGAAGCAGGGAATTGTCCCATTTTTTCCCTTCTGTCGTGATACTATAACTCAACATCCATTGGTCAGAATGAGAAGTCCACTTCCTGGAAAATTCAGCAGATCTCTCCTTCCATCTACGCTGTGTTAATTCTTCTTCTTATCTATTGTCTTCCTTCAGCTCCTTGGGGTGCTCTTGGCTCTGTCCCTCACAGGTAAGTGTCAACATCCCCCTTGTGATGTTTTGATCCAGCCATTGGGGAGGGAGCAGGTGTGCCTAGAGACACAGGAAGCTCCCTTATATTGGGTCAGACCACCGGTCCATGTAGCTCAGTGTTGTCTACACTAACTGGCTGCTGCTCTCCAGGGTTTGAGACTGAAATCTCTCCCAGCCCTACCTGCAGATGCTGAGGATTGAATATGGGGACATCTGTAGGCAAATAAGATGCTCTACCACTGACCTGCAGCCCTTGATCTAATGCATATCAAGGCTAGACCAAAAAAGTATTAGACTAGGCCTAAAATATGCCTCAGCCAGCATGCCGAAAGGGGACTCTAATCACTCAGTCTTCATAACAGTGGATGACCATCCCTTTATTAATACAGAAACTTCAGGGGAAATGTAAAAGGTAAGGTAAAAATAAAGTCCAATCAAATGCAACTATGGGGTGCGGCGCTCATCTCGCTTTCAGGCTAGGGAGCCAGCGTTTGTCCCCAGACAGCTTTCCGGGTCATGTGGCCAGCATGACTAAACCACTTCTGGCACAATGGAACACTGTGATGGAAACCAGAGTGTACGGAAACGCCATTTACCTTCCCGCCGTAGCGATACCTATTTATCTACTTGCACTGGCATGCTTTGGAACTGCTAGGTTGGCAGGAACTTTGACAGAACAATGGTAGCTCACCCCGTCGTGGGGATTCGAACCACCGACCTTCTGATCGGCAAGCCCAAGAGGCTCAATGGTTTAGACCACAGTGCCACCCGTGTCCTTCTTGGAAATGTGCCTCTGGTTCGACTATAAGCTAAATGCCCAAGTTCTGGGAGGAACTATTTGTTGACTGATTTTTTATTATTATTATTGCAAATTTATTAAGGAACGTGTGAAGTGGGGAGGAAGGGGGACAGAATAAAAACAAAATGGTCAGCTCACATCCCACCCCCCGGAGCCAAGTTCTGAGCCCAGGTGTGTGCCTGGGAAAATCCACCAGAAATGTTTTTGAGGGGAAGACTTTGAGGTGCAGTGGTGGTGGGCTGAAGCCAGTGAGACCCCACCTCAAATCTCAATTGAGCCATTCATAGTCTTCACTGAGAGACCCTGGACCACTCAACAGCTCTCTGTCCATGAGTGCTGCCCCTTAGGCAGTACTGGGTGAGACAGACCATCTTGGTATTAAAAAGAGAGGGAGAAGAAGGAGAAGAAGGAAAGGGAAAGTTTTTTCTCCCACCTTAAATTTCATCATCATCATCATCATTATTATTATATCCCATCTTTCCTCCTAGGAGCTCAAAGAGGCTTCCATGGTCCTCCCTCCCACCCAATTTTATATTCACGCCAACCCGGTGAGATAGGTTAGGCTGAGAGGCTGTGGCTGACCTAAGGTCACCTTTTGAGCTTCATGGCCAAGTGGCAATTTGAACCCTGGCCTCCCGGGTCCTAGTATTTTCCTTCATCCATCAAGGGGGTAAAGGGTTAAAGACCAGCCTTTCAATTCCACCTCCAATGTCAGAGTCTGTCTCAGCAGCCCCATCTCCCCACCTGCAGTTTACTTCAGAAAAGCCCTCGCTGAAATGACTAGTTGTGCACATGGAGTCTTATCTAGTTAAGCCCCAGGTTTCTGCATTACTTCTAGTCTAAACCGGTGGTGACCTGCTGCTTCTTTTCTTTAGGTGCTCAGGAGGTTAAACAACCCCCTGCAAAAGGTCAGTAATTTTCCTTTTCTCTTTCTGTTTCTCGGCTACAGATTCAGATGCACAAACCGGATAGTCCAAGCTCTTCTTGTATTGGGGAATTGGAGCTTGAGACATCCTGGGGGAGGGGTGGATGTGATCCGCTCTGGCCTGTGGTTTTTCAGAGGCGCCTCTGGCTGGTGGGCGGGTTCATTTCTTTCTTTGCTATTTTATTTTCAACATTTACGAATAACTCCCCAAAACCTTTCTGGTCTATGGTTTAAAAAATAATTATTCTAACTCGAAATGATCATTCTAATTTGTAAATTTAAAAATATGTATTATTACTTATATTAACAGGATATTAGTATTTTATTGATAATGTGCATTTTATATTTTATGTAATCTGCTTAGAGGTTTTGATAATTAAGCCTATATAAGGTAAAGGGACCCCTGACCATTAGGTCCAGTCGTGACCGACTCTGGGGTTGCGGCGCTCAACTCGCTTTATTGGCCGAGGGAGCCGGCGTACAGCTTCCGGGTCATGTGGCCAGCATGACTAAGCCGCTTCTGGTGAACCAGAGCAGCGCACGGAAATGCCATTTACCTTCCCGCCAGAGTAGACCTATTTATCTACTTGCACTCTGAGGTGCTTTCGAACTGCTTGGTTGGCAGGAGCAGGGACCAAGCAACCGGAGCTCACCCCGTTGCGGGGATTCGAACCACTGACCTTCTGATCGGCAAGTCCTAGGCTCTGTGGTTTAACCCACAGCACCGGCTTAATTATCGAAACCTCTAAGCAGATTACATAAAATATAAAATGCACATTACCAATAAAATCACACACACACACACACACACACACACACACACACACACAGGTTAGCTTAAAACTTTTCAAAATAAAATATTCTGGTTAAAAATATCTTTATTTTGGAAACTATGCAGGTTTAAAAATTATGCATTATAAATTACATATTGAAACTCATGTTTGGGTAGACTTAAATTCAATATGTGTCCAGTGGGAGGAAAGGAGAAAGAAGGACAGATGAAAGCCTCTGCCTGCATTTCTGTGCCCCCTAACCTGCCACCAACTCCATGTTTAAGTAGGGTTTCAATCTCTGATTAAACATGCAGTTCCCCGGCCATCCCTCCTTTTGACAGTCCTGGATCATGCCGGGTGGATTCAACCCACTGTGCTGCGATCTGCCTCAACCCACTCTGAGGAAATTCCAAATGATTTGGGATCTGGGGTTTGTTGCGAGCCAAGTGCCTGGTGCTAATAGGAAGAGCCCTGCTGGGTCTCCTCTAGACCAGTATCCTGTTCCCACAGTGGCCAAATGGATGCCTCTGGGAAGTCCACAAACAGGACCAGAGTGAGCCAGTAGCTCTCCCCACTTGCGATTACAGGCAGCCGATATTCCAACTCATATACAGTCTCTAACAGTGGAGGCAGAACCTCCTCATCACGTGGGAATGAAAGAAAGCACGGGTGATTTAATTTGAGAGCTGCCCAAGCCATTAAGTGATTTACAATCGATAACATGCCGCTGTAATTTTGTGAGCTCTCTGGCAAAGACAGCTGAGTATATAGCTCTGATGCAGGAGGTTGAATGAGGTGATTCTTTCTATGGGTGTAGCCCAGGGGGGCGGGGGGCAGCTGTCCCCCATCAATACAAAACAATACAAATTAATACAAATCTGAGGTTCTGCCCCTCAACAAAAACCTGCCCCCCCCTAACAAAAACCTGCCCCCCCCAAAAAAATCCTGGCTATGCCCATGGCCCCCTCCAACTCTATAATTCCACGGTTCTATATTGCAGCATTTAAAAAAAAAAATAGTTGTGACTTTCCAGCATTCTTATTTCTTTGAAGGGAAGACCAAAGGCACCTGCTTCCTTTGAAAGTCAGTTTTTCTTTTCTCTCTCTCTCTCTCTCTCTCTCTCCCCGCCCCCCCCCCCCACACTTCTTTTGCAGAATGCAAGACCCGTTGGTTTGACCGCGACAATCCTTCCGGGACTGGGGACTACGAACTCCTGTCCCAGTTCTGGGATGAAAATCCCCACATCATCTGCCCCCAGCCACTTGCCATTGAGGTCCAAACAGTGGATGGGATTCCGGCGTCTGAGACTGGGCAGAAGTTTTCTGTGTGAGATACGGGTTCCTTAGCTGGGTTCTTATCTTTGAATTTCTGCCTCTTGCGGCTGCCTTTCCTTGGCCCATCCCTGACACCCTGTTCTTCCCTGTGTTCCCAACAGGAATGATGCCACCAGTGGCTTTACTTGTATCAATGCCCAGCAAGAAAAGGGCAAGGCATGCCGTGACTATCAAGTGCGCTTCACTTGCCCCGAAGCCTACTGTCCTACTGGTGAGCATTTCCACATTTCTGTTACCAATACCATAACTACTTGAAAGGACTGCCGTGAATTTATTTAGGGATCTGATTCAAGGTGAATATTGGGGGCCTGTGCACACTCATAATAGACTGTTATGAGTTTTGGGGGGGAGAGTCAGTCTGGATGATGCCCTAAATCTCTTCCAATTATTGGGATCCTGCACCTGTGGGTATAGAATGTATACTAGCAAGTTTGCCAGTCTGGTTCCTATCTCAAGGCAATGGCTTTGGCTGACTGGTTATGTATCACGGTTTAACAAAGAAGTTGCTCTGTGCCATGGAACAAATGGGGGGCTTTCCCCCACCCCCTGACCTGGCTGGTACTTAGGAGAACAAAAGCCAGAGTTGTTGTGTGAGAGAGTGAAAAACCTGAGCCCTGAATTCTGGAAGCTGGAGGACACAGAGATATGACTTGCTCATTGCTGGGCTTTGGGGCTCCCCTGGAAACCTAATAGGAATCTGATGGGTTGTTAGTGCTATGAGCCCATCCATCCAATGCTCAGGATGTATACATGTATAAATAAAATGTATATCCCAGAGACACCCCAGTCTCCACTGACCTTCGTTTCAAGGAGCCCAAACCCCGGCTAAGCACTGGAACCCACTTGGAGATTGGGGTAGCATGTAACAATATATATTGGTCCAGGGTGGGGAGGAGGCTAGAGTTCCATCAGATCCTTCTCCTTCTGTCTTGACTACAAATGGGAGTCCAAAGGATAAGACAGGTGCCTGAGCAGGGCTTAGTCAGAAGCGTAAGGTGCTTGGGCGTTGATGTGTTATGTTCCCAAGTATTTTGCAAATGCTTGCTTGCTTGCTTGGGCACATAGCACATCTCTTCCTGAAGGCCAAGACAGAATCACATGAAAACCAAAGCCAGTCACCCAACCAAATGACCTCGAAGAAATGCCAGAAAAATATTACAGAATTGCATCATATTCAAGTATCCCTGAAATCTCCCCATAGTTGCAGGCTTAGCCCAGAACACAAATGTTTCAAGTTTGAGGACATGGACAAAAGGAAGAGGAAATCTTCTCACACTGCATAGTTCAACTGTGCTCCCACAAGATGTAGTGATGGCCACCAAATTGGAAGGCTTTAAAATAGACAGATTCATGGAGGAGCAGGCTATCAATGGCTACTGGCCACAAAAATTGCCTCTGAAGACCAGTTGTTGGACATCACAAGTGGGGAGAGTGGCTGCTGCACTCTGGTCCTGATTCCAGGTTTCCCATAGGCATCTGTTTGGCCAATGTGAGAACAGGATACTGGACTAGACTGGCCAATGACCTGTTCAAGCAGGTTCTTCTGACGTTCTTAAAGCCAGTCCAAGCAGGTGGTTGTCAGAAAGCCTTTGAAAGGTTCTCCATATTAGCATGCCTTTTTAGTGTCACACTGTCACAGCTGATTATAGAAACTTCCCTCACATCAATTAGATTAGCTCCAGCATGGCCACTACCACCCATTTTACGTTGGTACATGGTGCACAAACAAACCTAATAGCACTCCCTCAAGCCAAATATACAAATAATGTGCAGCAACCTACAGTACAGACTTCAATACCTATCATTACCAATTCAAACTCTTCAGGACGGGATGCTTATGGAATAAGTACAAAGAACTGGTTGGGGTTGGGAGATAATGTACAGGTTGAAATGTGCCACAGGTTTAAAAAAAAAATAGAGGACTCGACAAAGTGCTTTAGTAAATGGAATGCAAGCAAGCAAGCTGTGTTCTTTCTCCTTATAGCCTCAAGCCCTTCAGCAACATTGACACCAGAGACTTTACCTCCTGCTCAGACCTTTCACCCTGAACCAGAGCCAACCCCCAGTGCTGAGGGTCAGAAGGGAGGTAATAATGGAAAGAGGGACGTCAAATCAACTGGTTGGGATCTGTTGCCATTTGAGTCATCCAGCATATGACTTCCGGGAGGTGGGAAGAACTTCTGGGTGGAGACATCACCCAACTGCATCTTCTTTGGGTGGTGGACTGCACTGGACACTCACAATATCATTTGTGATATTTGCTTAATTTACAAATATAAAAACCTGGAGTAGATTGAAGTAAGTGGGCTTTCCTTCATTTGGACACAGAGAAATGTCTTCAGCTGCCACTCCCATGTCTGCGCCCAAATTTCATTTCTGAATTCTCTCTTCAGTCCCCAGCCCCCAGGCTCCACTGGGAACAGAGACAACTTTACCTCCAGTCCAGACACCTCAGCCTGGACCAGAACAAACCACCAGTGCCGAGAGTCAGAAAGGAGGTAAGAACAGGAAAAAGATATGGCAAGGCACAGACTCATTTGGGCTCGGCTGCTCTTGTGTCATGTAGAATATAGCACAGTCCTCAGTTTTGAGTTAAGATAGGAATCCCTGCATAGAATCACTACCTGGTTCCATTTGCTTTGGATGACAGACCTTACTGGGCACTTAATGTCCTTTGTGATATATGCTTGTTGCAAATATAGATACCTAGCAGGAGAGGAGGAAAACCATCAATGAGGTCAAAAATCCCCATGGAGAAATGTATGCATCTGATATGACTGTGGTTGCACCAAAAGTTTCACTTCTGACATTTCTTATCAGCCCCCAGCCCCCAGGCTCCATTGAGACAGGAAACGACTTTACCTCCAGCCCAGACACCTCACCTTGGACCAGAACAAACCACCATTCTGAAGGGAGGTAGGAATGGAAACAGAGGTGTCTACTCAACTGGTTGGGATCTGTTGCCATTTGAGTCATCTAGAACAATAATCTCTGAACTTTTTCTTCAGCCCCCACTCCACAGGTTCCATTAAGACCAGAGACGACTTTACCCCCAGCCCAGACACCTCACCTTGGACCAGAACAAACCACCATTTTGAAGGGAGGTAGGAATGGAAACAGAGGTGTCTAATCAACTGGTTGAGATCTGTTGCCATTTGAGTCATCTAGAACAGTTGTTCCTAATTAGCTAAATACTGCAGGGCCACTTTTTTGAAAAGCCAAGCCATGCACCCCATGCTTTTGAAAATTTTGATATCTCTATAGTAGCTTTCGTTATGTGAATGGTGCCACGGACTACCTGGGTGGGTTATGCAGACCCCCTGGGGTCTGCAGATCACCAATTGGGAACCACTGATCTAGAATATTGTGTGTTCCCCACGTCTAAAAGGTGATTAGAATTTCTGGGAAGAGATGCCACCCAACTGCATTTTCTTTGGGTGGTAGACTGCACTGAACACTAACAATGTCCTTTGTGATATTTGCTTAATTTACAAATATAAATGTCAAGAATGAATTGAAGCAAGTGGGCATTCCTTCAAGGAGGCACAGAACCCCACAGTTCAGCTACCACTCCCAAGTCTGCACCCCAAGTTTAATCTCTGAACTCTTTCTTCAGAGCCCACTCCCCAGATTCCATTAAGACCAGAAACGACATTACCTCCAGCCCAGACACCACACCTTGGACCAGAACAAACCACCATTCTGAAGGGAGGTAGGAATTGAAACAGAGGTGTCTAATCAACTGGTTAGGATCTGTTTGCCATTTGAGTCATCTAGAACAATAATTTCTGAACTCTTTCTTCAGCCCCTACTCCACAGGTTCCATTGAGACCAGAGACGACTTTACCACCAGCCCAGACACCTCACCCTGGACCAGAACAAACCACCATTCTGAAAGGAGGTAGGTATGATGGGAAAGTTTGTTTTTCTGGGCAGGGTGCATTATCAAGTGTTTTCTTTTTCTTTTTCCCTGCCCGCAAACAGTTAATGAATGGCACTTCTTATTGGCCGGGGTTCCAAGAGCAGGAGTTGAAAAAGAGAGGATTTGGAGAGACAGGTTTTAGGTTGGGAGACAGGTTTCAGTTTGGGAGGTAGGGAGTGAGAAGAGAAAGAGTTGGTTCTGGGTAGAAACATCCACTCTGAGTAATATATCAAAAGCTACAGAAAGGAGTTTAGTGTGAAGGACAGTGTATGGTGTCCTGTGAGAGTAATAGGCCAGGAATTAACTGGGAGGCTGAGGCTGAGCCAGAAGTAGAAGCTGGAAAGATACAGTCTACTTAAGTCTTATTCCAGTCAGGAGGGGAGAGATTCTGCTACAAAAAGGGAATACTCCCAAACAAGTTAAGAGGGGTGTGGTGATCCCTTGGGTCTGTTACTTGGAGTACCTCAGCAGTAGGGTTGTCAAAGGGGTGTGTAACTGACAAGAAGTACCACCTTGTTTAAGAACCAATGTATTAAGCGGCAACAGCTGTGCAACTGAGAAAGAACTGAAGTGAAATAACTAGAAATAAGCTGAACATTTACCCTTTAGTCTAAAAACCTGTAACATCTACCTGAAGTAAAGTAACTGAACATAAGCAACTGAAGTTTAAAAGAAGCTGTGCTTGATCAGAAGTTCATAACAACACTTAGGTTTAGTATAAATATTATTAGGTGACCAGTTTCCTGAAAAAAACATTATAAGCAGAAGTGCCCTTTGTTTAATAAAATCTTTCTTGTTTATTTGATCAAATCCTGCCTGAGACTCCAAATCATAAAGTTTTCCCTCACACAAGCCCCCCACTAGATAATGTGGGGTAATTTGTAGAAATTCATGTAATTGGTGTACTGTGAGATGGTTGCACTATATTTGCGTGAGGGCAGGCCCAATGGCGCCGAGGGGGGGGGGGGGAATGTCATTGCGCCATCACAGTAGGAATAGAAACAGAGATGCCTAATCAACTGATTGGGAGCTGTTGCCATTTGAGTCGTCTAGATCAGTTGTTCCTAATTAGCTAAGTACTGCAGGCCCTCTGTTTTTCAAAAGTCAAGCCATGCACCCCATGCTTTTGAAAATTTTGATATCTCTGTAGAAGTTTTTGTTATGTGAATGGTGCCACAGACCCTCTGAGTGTCCACAGATCACCAACTGGGAACCACTGATCTGAGTATTGCGTTTTCCCCACGTCTAAGAGGTGACTAGAATTTCTAGGAAGAGATGCCACCCAACTGAATTTCCTTTGGGTGGTAGACTGCACTGAACACGCACAATGTCTTTTGTGATATTTGCTTAATTTACAAATATAAATGTCAATAATGAATTAAAGCAAGTAGGCATTCCTTCAAGGAGGCACAGAACCCCACAGTTCAGCTACCACTCCCAAGTCTGCACCCCAAGTTTAATCTCTGAACTCTTTCTTCAGAGCCCACTCCCCAGGTGCCATTGAGACCAGAGACAACTTTACCTCCAGTCCAGACACCTCACCCTGGACCAGAACAAACCACCATTCTGAAGGGAGGTAGGAATGGAAACAGAGATGTCTAATCAACTGGTTAGGATCTGTTTGCCATTTGAGTCATCTAGAACAATAATCTCTGAACTCTTTCTTCAGAGCCCACTCCCCAGGTTCCATTGAGACCAGAGACAACTTTACCTCCAGTCCAGACGCCTCACCCTGGACCAGAACAAACCACCATTCTGAAGGGAGGTAGGAATGGAAACAGAGGTGTCTAATCAACTGGTTAGGATCTGTTTGCCATTTGAGTCATCTAGAACAATAATCTCTGAACTCTTTCTTCAGAGCCCACTCCCCAGGTTCCATTGAGACCAGAGACAACTTTACCTCCAGTCCAGACGCCTCACCCTGGACCAGAACAAACCACCATTCTGAAGGGAGGTAGGAATGGAAACAGAGGTGTCTACTCAACTGGTTGGGATCTGTTGCCATTTGAGTCATCTAGAACAGTAGCTCATAATTAGCTACATGCTCCTGGCCCTCTGTTTTTGACAAGCCGAGCCATGCACCCCATGCTTTTGAAAATTTGACTTACCTATAGTAGTTTTTGTTATGTGAATGGTGCCACAGACGCCCTGGGTGAGTTATGCAGACCCCCCCCCCCAGGGTTCTCAGATCACCAGTTGGGAACCACTGATCTAGAATATTGTGTGTTCCCCATGTTTAAGAGGTGACTAGAATTTCTGAGAAGAGATGCCACCCAATTTCATTTTATTTGGGTGGTAGACTGCACTGAACACTAACAATGTCCTTTGTGATATTTGCTTAATTTACAAATATAAATGTCAAGAATCAGTTGAAGCAAGTGGGCATTCCTTCAAGGAGGCTCAGAACCCCACAGTTCAGTTACCACTCCCAAGTCTGCACCCCAAGTTGAATCACTGAACTCTTTCTTCAGAGCCCACTCCCCAGGTTCCATTAAGACCAGAAACGACATTCCCTCCAGCCCAGACACCTCACCTTGGACCAGAACAAACCACAAGTGCCGAAGGTCAGAAAGGAGGTAAGAAAAAGGGAAAGAGGTTTCAAGGCACAGAATTAATTTAGCTCTGTTGATGTGTCATGTAGAATATTGGGCAGTCCTCACTTTTGAGTTGAGATAGGAATTTCTGCACAGAGGTACCACCTGGTTCCATTTCCTTTGGATGACAGGGCTTCCTGGACACTCAACATCCTTTCTGATATTTGTCACGAGTGGAGGAAAACAGGCTGGCCTTTCATGGGTCAAAAATCCCCATGGAGAAATATATGCATCTGATACTACTAAGGCTGAACCACAAAGTTTCACCTATGGCATTTTTCTTCAGCCCCCACTCCCCACGTTCCATTAAGGCCATTAATACCAGATACTACTTTACCTCCAGCCCAGACGCCTTACCTTGGACTGGAACAAACCACCACTGCAGGGGGTCAGAAGGGGGGTAAGAAGAGGAGAAAGAGGTGGCTAATCAGACCCAGTTGGGCTCTGCTGATGTTTGCGCGATCTGGATTGAATCTAGATTCAGACCTCACCATCTAGTCCAGCTTCCTGTTTTCCACCCTGGCCAACCATATACCCCTGGGAAACCCACATGCCTCCCTCCCCCCCCCAAACAAGATACAACACAAGTTTCACCTCTAATCTTCTTCTTCAGCTCCCACCGCCCAGGCTCAGTTGGGACCAGAGACAACTTTTCCTCCAGCTCAGACACCTCAACCTGGACCAGAAGAAACCACCAGTGCTGAGAGTAAAAAAGGAGGTAAGAAAGGATTTAACCTGGGTTCTTCATGCAAAGCAGATGATCTACCACTGAGCTACAGCACTTCCTCAACTTTTGAAAGATTGATGAACTAGGAGAGGGGACTGGATCAATGTTTGTAAGGGGCAGTTTCTCAAAAATCTTTTGGCCCAGCCCCAAGTTTCCAAATAGACACACTTTAATGGTTCAGAATTAGGTCCTTGGACCCCATTGGTGTGTTCACAGGGCATCCTAGGTTGCCACGGTATGGGGGGGAATCATTATCTACTTTGTATCCATCTCTGTAGAAAATGATGGTCATTTCAATGATGATGATGATGAGTGTGGAGAGGAAGATTTTGCATCTCTAGCTCCAACCCCTGACTCAGAGCAGATTCTTACCCAAAGTCCCCAGAAAGGTAGGGATGAGCAGAGAGGAGAGACAGACAAAATAGCAATTGGTAAAAGGAGGGACACCCTTCTAATCTGTTGGTGGGACACATGCCAGTATTGGGCAGGGCTGAATCCAGTGGTGGATGGGATCAATTTGAGTGTTAATTTGATTTGTATATTGGTTAAATATAAAAAATACTAAATATGGTAAAATAAAAGGAGAATTCCCTGGATGCCTAGATCCAGGTTTGGGGCAAGCCCCAGCAGAGCCCCAGCAGAGATTTAAAATCACAAAACATACAGCCAAGTAAAGTGTGGAAATAGAGGCTGTTAAACTTTTTAAAATATCCCTAAGTTGCTTCCAAATTTTACAACTTCCGTTAGAAAAGAAAGAGACCACACATTTGGTAAGTTAAAAATGGTTTACTTACCAACTCATCAAAGGTCAGATTCATGTGCTTTTCTATACAGCAGCAAGAAAGACAGACAGTATGTATAACTTAGGTTTCAAAATGGTTCCAAATGTTTTCTAAATTATTTGTTTAGAAAAACCATGACAGCTTGCTAAAGCCACATAGTTTAAGCTCGGAGGATGGAGCTTAAGCCTGGTAGAGTTCACACAGTGGAAGGAAAGAACCAAGGCTTGATAACCTCTCAAGGTTAGGGGGAGTAACCTAACTAAGTTTGACAGAACAGTCTACTCTATGGTCTTAACCCATTCATGCATTAAGCCTATGAGTCTGGATTTATCCCACACAGAGCTTAGTGTATAGGAGTCACAACCACCCTCTCTGCCACCCCCTTCTTTCTCTCTACCCTCAGTGGGCTACCAGAGAAGAGTCAGATCATTCTTGGCAGAGAGCTGAGCTAATCACTTTCAGAGGGCTTCCCCCCAACTCTCCTACTTACACCACTCCATTCATTTCATATATTGTCCATTGCATTTTTTCTCACTCACTCCCCTCCCTGGCTCCACTCCAGCTGCATGAAATAAGGATGAGGGCTGCATGGGCCCATGGTGCACAATCTAGCTCAGGATTGTCTACACTGATTGGCAGTGGCTCTCCAGGGTTTCAAGCTGGAGCTCTTCCCATCCCTTCCTGGAGTTGCCAGGCATTGAACCTGGAACCTTCTGCATATTGCAAAGTTACAGCCCTTCCTCATAAAGATGTCCACAGAGTTGTATGCAGCATTAATCCTACCCAGGGTAGACTCTTTGAAATCAATGAGCATGGCAGGCTTAGATCCATTAATTTTAATGGGTCTACTTTGAGCAAGGACTTTTGTTGTTTAGTTGTTTAGTTGTGTCCGACTCTTCGTGACCCCATGGACCAGAGCACGCCAGGCACTCCTGTCTTCCACTGCCTCCCGCAGTTTGGTCAAACTCATGCTGGTAGCTTCGAGAACACTGTCCAACCATCTCATCCTCTGTCATCCCCTTCTCCTTGTGCCCTCCATCTTTCCCAACATCAGGGTCTTTTCCAGGGAGTCTTCTCTTCTCATGAGGTGGCCAAAGTCTTGGAGCCTCAGCTTCAGGATCTGTCCTTCCAGTGAGCACTCAGGGCTGATTTCCTTAAGAATGGATAGGTTTGATCTTCTTGCAGACCATGGGACTCTCAAGAGTCTCCTCCAGCACCATAATTCAAAAGCATCAATTCTTTGGCGATCAGCCTTCTTTATGGTCCAGCTCTCACTTCCATACATCACTACTGGGAAAACCATAGCTTTAACTATACGGACCTTTGTTGGCAAGGTGATGTCTCTGCTTTTTGAGATGCTGGATCACTGCCTTGCCGTGGCGAAGGAGCTTGAATAACTCAGAGAAGCTATGAGCTATGCTATGCAGGGCCACCCAAGATGGACAGGTCATAATGGAGAGTTTTGACCAAACATGATCCACCTGGAGCAGGAACCGGCAAGCCACTCCAGTATCCCTGCCAAGAAAACTCCATGGAAAAAGAGCAGGACTTAGTTGGGTGCAACCCTTAGATTTCCTGTAGGTGTAAAAGACTAGCCTACATCAGAATCTCAGCCTCCTGCAGCAACATTTCTCTTTGAACTGCAAGGCACATCTGCAATCCCATCACAATGTGTGCATGAAAGCATGCTGTGGTTTTACTTAGGGTTGCTGCTTCTGCATCCTCATTCAAATCTCTCCCTGGATTTTGGAGTTTTGGATTATGTGGCCTTGTTCCCCTATAGTACCTGTGCACAAGGAATTCTCCATCTTTTTCTTATTTTCCAAATGTTGAATGGAACCACACTATGTGCACACCTTTTGCATCAGTTTTCAGTCCCTTTTAGTTTAAATGTGGGGAACCTTTGACCCATCAGCCCCAGCAAGCATGATCAATGGCCAGGGATCATGGGAGTTGTAGTTCAGCAGCATCCAGAGGGTCAAAGGTTCCCTATTTTCTGTGTCCCTTTTCTACCTCCCCTGCTACACGTGCACCAATAAAACAGATGTATCTGTACTTTGTGTTTTGGTTTCAGGAGATTTTTAACTTTGTTGTCTTGTATTTTTGTTCTTGTAATCCCCCAGTTTGCAATACACGCTGGTTTGATGAAGATGATCCTTCTGGAACTGGGGACTACGAATTCTTCTTTGACATCTTGGACAAGTATCCCAATGACATTTGCTCTGAACCAACAGCTATAGAGGTCCAGACATTGGATGGGACCCCAGCTTCTGCGACTGGGCAGATATTTACTACGTGAGAATTTAGTATTGTGTGAAATGGGTCTTGGAAATTGGTGGGGGATTTATTATTATTATTAATTATTATTTATTTATTTATTTTTATTTTTATTTTACTGTGCCTTGAGCTTTCATTTTGTGTCCAAACTAGGGATATGAAAGAATAATAGAACTGTAGAGTTGGAAGGGATCCCAAGGGTCACCTAATCAAGGAATCACAGCTAAAGAATCCCCATGTAACTTCTTTTCAAAACTTCCAATGAATGAGAGTCCACTACACCTCTGAATAAGCATGCACAATGTTGCACTGGCAATGTGGTTTAATTCTTGTCGTAAAAGAAATGCAAAGCTCGACTTCAACTTTTACTTTTATTGGAATACCTGTAAATATCTTATGGCATGACTACACAGTCCCCTTTCATTATTGCCGTTTAAGGCATTGAAAATGCATTGAAAACCCTATGTGATAGCACAAGACAAGGCTATTAAGACTTATTTTCTCTGAACAGCAATGATGCTCGCACTGGCTTTTCCTGCATCCATGCCTCCCAGGGAAAAGGCAAGCGCTGTCATGACTACCAGGTGCGATTTACCTGCCCACTGTCTTTCTGCTCTGGTAAGTTTTTAACTGCTTTGTTCTTTGAATCCTGTTGATGAAATTCTTCCTGGTTCAGTGTGTAGAACAGATAATAGAATGCAGTCAGACAAACCACAGATTGTAGATTAAGTAATGCATGGATCATAGAGTTGGAAGAGACTGCAAGAGTCATCTAGTCCAACCCCTGCAATGCAGGATTTTCTTTGCCCAATAATAATAATAATTTATTATTTATACCCCGCCCATCTGGCTGGGCTTCCCCAGCCAATCTGGGAGACTTCCAACAAAATATTAAAATACCGTAGTACATCAAACATTAAAAGCTTCCCTAAACAGGGCTGCCTTCAGATGTCTTCTAAAAGTCTGGTAGTTGTTGTTCTCTTTGACATCTGATGGGAGGGCATTCCACAGGGTGGGCACCACTACTGAGAAGGCCCTCTGACTGGTTCCCTGTAACTTGGCTTCTCACGGTGAGGGAACCCCCAGAAGGCCCTCGGTGCTGGACCTCAGTGTCCAGGTAGAATGATGGGGGTGGAGACGCTCCTTCATGAATGAAGGAGGAAGAAGAGGGGAAAAGACAGATGAATGTTTGGCTAATACACAAAAAATGAAGCTCCTTCTTTGGAGAGCCAGCTCCATCACAGTGGCCTGAAACTCAGAATCCTTTCCTATAGGTGGTGAGATCCCAACCACCCCGGGACTAGAACCTGTTACACCTCCTGCCCCAACTCCCACCTTGAAACAAGTTGAAAGCAGTCCAGAAATCCCAGTGAAAGGTACGTATGCCACCCTATAGCTATCCCAAGAGATACTTAGGCTATATAACCAAAGTGTCAAAGAATCCTATCCATGTGCTGGAGAAAAAGCCCTTCTCTGGATACCATTCTTGGGAGAAGAACTAAAAGGTGAAAAATTTCACACACTTTGGTAACAGGAAATGGAACTACAGGAGCTGAAAGCTACACAAACTTGCTCAAATTCCAGAATTAATTTTAGGAATCCTTCTGCATCATTTGTCTGGAATCCCAGGGAATGGAAAGCAGGACAAAGTTAGCTGAAGAGCCAATAAAGAAATAGTAGAAATAATCCCATCTCCTAGCAGTAGCAGATTATATACACGTTATGCAATATACAGTCCTAAGGAAGATAGCATCTGGAGGTGGAGCTCAAAGAACAAGTGCCTAAGGAATAAGCAGAGGGCCATAGCATTTCCTGGGAGGGACGACTGCATTGCATTGGTCCTCATCTTTTAGCCTCAAATTGGAATCTTCCTCCATAGGTGGTGAAATCCCATCCACACCAGGTCCAGAGCCAGTAACATCTCCTGCCCCAACACCAACCTTGGAAGAAATTAAAGGCAGTCCAAAAATCCCAGTAAAAGGTAGGGATGCAACACTACAGCTATCTTGAGAGATTCTGGGGATACATACAGAAGTGTCAAAAGTCCTATCCACCTGCTGGAGAAAAAGCCCTTCTCTGAACGCTATTCTTGGGAGAAGACCCCAAAAGTGGATAATTTCACACACTTTGGTAACATGAAGTAGAACTAGAGGAACTGAAAGCTACACAAACTTGCTCAAATTCCAGAATTTATTTTAGGAATCCTTCTACATCATTTGTCTGGAATCCCAGGAGAATGGAAAGCAGGACAAAATTAGCTAAAGAGCCAATAGTAGAAATAATCCCATCTCCTAGCAGTGGCGGACTTTGGGCTTTCAAATTTCAGCAGCACTCTATGCAACACCCCAAAACATTTTTTTTGGGGGGGGGGGGAGCTCAACTCTCAGCTTCTGTTCTAAGTCATTGTTGTGGGACTCCCTGTACCACCTTCTTGGCTCAGTGCTCAGTGTGGGTGAACCGGTTGTTCTCCCCTAAATCTGCCTTTGCTCCTAGATCTAGTCCAAATAAATAAATAAATAAATAAATACTCATCTATGTTGTCCCAGATGATTGCTTTAACTGACAGATCACAACCATGCCTTCTTCCACATTCTGCCTTCTAGTAGACTTCTCCTTGCTCTAAGTCAGTGTTTCCCAACCTTTTTTGGGCAAAGGCACACTTGTTTCATGAAAAAAATCTCGAGGCACACCACCATGCCAGATGGGGAAAGGTCGCTTTTTACTTATGTAAAAAAATAAAATAAAATAGTAACAGCATAGAAGGTAATGGTTAGGCTAGCATCCCTCTTCCAAATATGCTAGGTTTTTATTTGCAGGGACTGTTCTACATGGGAAAGCATTCAGCACTGTCATTCTCCCATCTGCCATCTGAATTGGTACTATTCTGGGTCAACTTACTCTGCTGCATGTGTAGATGAAAATGGCACCAAGTGTGGGGGAGGGGGCAGAACAGGTTTCAGATACAGGATATTAAGCATACACGTACTTCAGATTGAACTGGTTGCTTGCTTTGCAAGTTTTCATTTCCCAAATGACTGCCTTGGCAAGCGCAATACCTACCAGGCTCAACGCCGGTCTCGCGCTGCCGCTTCCCGCGCTCTCAAGGACCCGGGAGGAGGAAGGCATGAAGGGAATCCTGAAGGTGCGAAAACCTCGCGCATGCGCAGGCCTTCCGCCTGCGACAGCCCAGTAGGCCGGCCGAAGCGAGCGGCGATGGGATGTGGGAGGGAGCTCGCTCGCCGCCCTGCGTATGCCTATGTGGGGCACGTTACAGCCCCGTGACGTCAGCGCCACGCAGGCAGCCAGGCAGGCAGTCGGCGAGAGCCCCGCGCTGGGCGGCCTCTCCTCGCCGCCGCCGCCCCGCCTCTCGCCGCCCAACTCGCCCGCCTCCCTCCCACGGCACACCAGGCAACGTCTCGCGGCACACTAGTGTGCCGCGGAACACCGGTTGGGAAACACTGCTCTAAGTAATAGTGGTCAGCAGTGCTCACCTGACCTGTTATCACTGGTGTTGCTGCAGTTTACTAGGAGTGACTGGCGGCAGAGAGGTTGGCATGGTGCAAATGCACCAGCAGGAACACTGGATTGGTTCCAGCAGTGCATTCTACCACAACGACCGCGCTTCTGCCTTGCCACTGCTCAGAAGTCAAAGTACTGCAGCCCCACCAAGTGCTACTGGCTCTTACCTTAACATGTCAGCCCCCAAGTAAGTACCCTCTCCCACCTACCCACACACCACAACACAGCTCACCGCAGCAGGGGAAAAAACAAGGTATGTCATCAACACAGAGCCTGTTTCAAGAAATGCTCCATTTGGGACATGTGCAAGAGTCAAAAGTGGTGTCCACAGGCTGGAGAGCAAGTTGTTCTCTGTGTGCAGTCTTTGGAGAAAGACCTAGAATTGGGATGGGAAACTTGTGGACCTTCCAGATTTTGCTGGACTCCCAGCATCCCAGACAGTTGAACATGCTGGCTGAGGAGTATAGGAACTGGAGTCCAACAACATATAGGGGTCATAAAGTCTCACAGCCTGACCTAGAAGATAAAGAAATGGAAATTATAGATGTGTGTATAGATGTAGATATCATACAAGAGATTCCAATTAATTTAAAAAATAAGCATAGCACTGAATTCCCAATTCAGAGGCCTTTGATTTGACTATCCTTGGACACTGGCAAGGCACCAAGGCTTCTCTTCTTCAGATGCTTCATAAGCATTCTAAGAAACCTCCTATCGCTTCTCTTTTGATAGAGTCTCCTTCCACTTGCAAGACCCGCTGGTTTAACGAAGACAATCCTTTGGGTGATGGGGACCAGGAATTCCTTTTTAACCTCATTCAGAAGTACCCTCAGGAGATATGCAGAATGCCACTCGCGATCGAGGTCCAGACTGTGGATGGGATCCCACCTTTGAAGGCTGGGCAACCGATTGCTGTGTGAGATGTTAAGCCTTTCTTGTATGCAATGCAATTTTTAACTGCCTAGCTGCAAAGCTGCAGAAACATAAGAAGCTTCATTACCTTGAGTCAAACCAATTGCCCATCTTGCTCAGTATTGTAAAAACTGACTGGCAGCAGCTCTCTAGGATTGCTGGCAGGGATGTCTCCAAGTTCTCCCTGGAGATGCTGGCGACTGAGCCTGGTACCTTCAGCTTGCAAGGCAGATGCTCTACCACTGAGTTACAGCTCTGCCCCTATTTCTATGGTTACAGACTTTGCTCTGTCTCAGTACCTCCTAACATTCTGTGCACTGCAACTGCAACCTATCTGCTTCTTTCTCTGAGCAGGCATGATGTCATCACTGGCTTTTCCTGCATCAATGCTGAACAAACGAAAGGGCAACTCTGCTACGACTACCGAGTGCGGTTCACCTGTTCAGCACCCTTTTGCTCCAGTAGGTTTCTAAGCGTGCTTTTCTAATAATTATGCAGTGATAATTTGCTTTAGTTTGCAGGAATGAACGCACTCACCTTTAGCTTATAATGTTCCCCATACAGGTAAAGAGAAAAGAAAAAATAATGCAGCCACCTTCTTCTGTCAGTCTGGTGCAGCTTGGGGTGGTGTCATAATCTCACATTTCACATAAGTAGCCATATTTCAAATTAGAAAATGCAAATATCCCCACCACCAAAGAATGGCACACATGAATAGCATTCTCTAGACTACAAGCACACCACATTCTGAAAGCAGGTAGCTCAGACAGGTGAACTAAGACACAGATTATGTACACGTTGTGCCATATACAGTCCTAAGGAAGGTAGCATCTGGAGATGGAAAGAAAAGAACAATTGCCTAAGGAAGAAGCAGAGGGCCATAGCATTTCTTGTGAGGGATGACTCCATCGCATTGGTCCTCATCCTTTAGCCTCAAATTGCAATCTGCTTTCTCCATAGGTGAGATCCCACCCACCCTGGGACCAGAACCTGTTACACCTCCTGCCCCAACTCCCACCTTGAAACAAGTTGAAAGCAGTCCAGAAATCCCAGTGAAAGGTATGTATGCTACCCTATAGCTATCCCAAGAGATACTTAGGCTATATAACCAAAGTGTCAATGATCCTATCCACGTGCTGGAGAAAAAGCCCTTCTCTGGATGCCATTCTTGGGAGAAGAACCAAAAGGTGAAAAATTCCGTACACTTCGGTAACAGGAAGTGGAACTACAGGAGCTGAAAGCTACATGAACTTGCTCAAATTCTGGAATTAATTTTAGGAATCCTTCTACATCATTTGTCTGGAATCTTGGGGGAATGGAAAGCAGGACAAAATTAGCTAAAGAGCCAATAAAGAAATAGTAGAAATAATCCCATCTCCTAGCAGTGGCAGATTATATATATGTTATGCAGTATATAATCCTAAAGAAGGTAGCATCTGGAGGTGGAGCTCAAAGAACAAGTGCCTAAGGAATAAGCAGAGGGCCACAGCATTTCCTGGGAGGGACGACTGCATCGCATTGGTCCTCATCCTTTAGCCTCAAATTGGAATCTTCCTCCATAGGTGGTGAAATCCCATCCACACCAGGTCCAGAGCCAGTAACATCTCCTGCCCCAACACCAACCTTGGAAGAAATTAAAGGCAGTCCAAAAATCCCAGTAAAAGGTAGGGATGCAATACTATCTTCAGAGATACTGGGGATACATGCAGAAGTGTCAAAAGTCCTATCCACCTGCTGGAGAAAAAGCCCTTCTCTGAACGCTATTCTTGGGAGAAGACCCCAAAAGTGGATAATTCCGCACACTTTGGTAACATGAAGTAGAACTACAGGAACTGAAAGCTACACAAACTTGCTCAAATTCCAGAATTAATTTTAGGAATCCTTCTACATCATTTGTCAGGAATCCCGGGAGAATGGAAAGCAGGACAAAGTTAGCTAAAGAGCCAATAAAGAAATAGTAGAAATAATCCCATCTCCTAGCAGTGGCAGATTATATATACGTTATGCAGTATATAATCCTAAAGAAGGTAGCATCTGGAGGTGGAGCTCAAAGAACAAGTGCCTAAGGAATAAGCAGAGGGCCACAGCATTTCCTGGGAGGGACGACTGCATCGCATTGGTCCTCATCCTTTAGCCTCAAATTGGAATCTTCCTCCATAGGTGGTGAAATCCCATCCACACCAGGTCCAGAGCCAGTAACATCTCCTGCCCCAATACCAACCTTGGAAGAAATTAAAGGCAGTCCAAAAATCCCAGTAAAAGGTAGGGATGCAATACTATCTTCAGAGATACTGGGGATACATACAGAAGTGTCAAAAGTGCTATCCGTGTGCTAGAGAGAAAAGTGGTCTCTGGGTGCCATTCTTAGGAGAAGACCTAGCAGGTTTGGTAACATGAAGTGGAAAGCAAATGTGAAGGGACTGTAAACTAAAACAAACTGAACATGCCCCCAGGACTAATCTTAGAATTTTTCCTAGTTAATCCCACCAGAATACAAGGGGAGTGGCAGGCAGGACAAAGTTAACAAAACATACAATAAAGGGGTGATAGAAATTATCTCGTTCCCCAACATCAGGCCCTGTAGCCCAATACTCTCCAGTCTACAACTGAATCACAGTCAGAAAGCCAGAACACAGGGATTGAAAAACCAACTACTGCTTAAGTCCCACATTGTATGCACTATATGTTTGGGTTGTATACTGGATTCGTACAAATCTCAAATTGAATCAGGTCAATTCTGGGTGTCTGGGGTTGGGTTCAACCAAGTCAAGTAACAACAGCATTGGATAGCCCTGGGTTAGGCCATCTGGGAGAAATGGCATTGAACAGGAAAACTAGAGGGGGTCTCTTTGACCAGTACATTTGCCAGTGAGCAAAGGATTCAATACTTTGAGTTGAGCAAAGGATTCGGTCAAGTGGGCTGGTGCAGTCCTGTAGGGAAGGTTGAGATTTTTTGGCAGGGGAGATGCAAATTCCCTCCTTCCTCTTTCCCTCTCCTTCCCTTATATTTAATTAGGGTTCTGAAAACCCTAATTAAACATTGACCCCACCCCCAATTGATTTAGTTATGAATCTGGGGCAGGTGGTCTCCAGATTGGGTCAGGGGAGAGGCGCATAGCCCTTCTATATATGATCCTTGAGAATGGGTAAAAGGGAAGAACAAAAAAAGGGATGGTGAAGGTCAAATAAATAATGGAATGTAGCCTTTCCTTCAAAGCCTCCCACAGTCACACTGGTCCCCTTCCTTCAGCCTCAAACTCATAATCTTTTTCCATAGGTGGTGAGATCCAGTCCACACCAGCACCAGAGCCTGTTACACCTCCTGCTCCAACTCCCACCTTGGAGCAAGTGCAAAGCAGTCCAAATATCCCAGCAAAAGGTATGTATGCAACGCCTGTGCTGTTTCAAGAGATGGACTGTTTGGAATAAATAAGGGTAACCTATAGTATTCCCCTCGTAGAGATTGCTCTTAGGATATTCTATACATCTCTAACCCTTTTGCCTAGAAGGAAACAGGAAACAACAGAGAAAGCAGAAAGAGCTTAAAACTAAATACAGTGGTACCTCGGGTTACAAACGCCTCAGGTTACAAACGCTTTAGGATACAAACTCTGCTAACCTGGAAGAGTTACCTCGAGTTGAGAACTTTGCCCCAGGATGAGAATGGAAATCGTGTGCCAGCGGCGCAGTGGCAGCAAGAGGCCCCATTAGCGAAAGCATGCCTCTAGTTAAGAACAGTTTCAGGTTAAGAACGGTCCTCCGGAATGAATTAAGTTCGTAACTAGAGGTACCACTGTATAGGAAACTTACCAGGAGAGGGGAAATTAAGTAGGAAACTTATCAGATGCAATTTTATTTATTCAAAGTAGGAAAAATCACAGAAGCGTTTTATGTTTTTTAATGACTTGCCCTCAAATAAATACTGGTCTATTTATCTAAACAAGGGTAGGGTTGAACCATTAACAAAGAGACCTTTTCATTTGGACTTCCTTGAGCACAGTTGGTCAAAGCACACCATAACTGCTTCTGTATAAAACAAAGCCCTATGCTCCCCACATTCACTATAATAGGTAACCAAATTGGATAAAATTTGCAAACACAGGAGCCCCTCTAGAGGAGATTAAGCCTGCCAAACCTCAGGTGTATAGGTTTAGTTGCTTTATGTGGGGGAAGTAAAAGGCATTATTCCCCCCCCAAAAAAAAAAAATTCTTGGGGAAGGGATTCCTTTCTTGCTCTTTTCTACCTCAAAATAATTAAGAGCTAGCTAAGCGGCATGTATTCCTGCATATATTTATATACTGCAGCCTCACATCAACCTTTCCCTTTGGGAGCTGAGTTCAAACCCCACTCAGACCAGGGTTTAAATTCCTACTTAGCCATGAAAGTATATCCTCCATCAGAGGGTTGCCATGCAGATTAAAAAAATTAAGAGAGGAACGATGTATCATGCTACCTTATGCTCCTTGGGGGATAGGTATGATATAAATGAAATAATGAAATAAATAGCATTCATGCAAGTACATTTTCACTCCAGCCATCAACCACTTTTCTACAGGTGACCAGAATCAACCTGGAGCAGGATTAGAGCCTGTTACCCTTCTAGCCCCAACTGCTGTCTCTCCAGAAGTGAAAACTGGATCCCAGGTTCAAGAGCAAGGTGTGTGCGCGCATGCATGCGTGCATGTGAGCAATATGCCTTCATTTGTGTTACCTGCTCCAAGTCAGCAGAAGCATGGTTGCTTAAAATCGACTTAATTAAAACTTGTTATTCTTTTTATAGGATTGTCTCTAAAGTTAGTCCTACTCAGAGGAGAACAATTGAAAATAATGAACATGACTAAGTTAGGTCCATTAATTTCAATAGGTCTACTCTGAGTAAAACTCAGTTGACTACCACTCCAGTATCTTGAAGGGCAGGCATGGGTTGGTTGGCTGAAACACTGGGCAGGGGCAATCGACTCTGCAGCATGTTGTTGTAGCTCTGGCTTGTTTCCACTTGGGGGCGAACAGAGAACGCCTTCCCATTGTTATCACTGTTTAATGAGCTACAACTCATATTTCTTTTTCTTCTTCAGCTTGCAAGACCAATTGGTTTGACCGGGATAATCCTTCTGGGACTGGGGACTACGAACTTCTTTCTGACATCATGGATGAAAATGAAATTGACGCAATCTGTCTTGATCCAATTGCAATTGAGGTCCAGACAGTGGATGGGATCCCAGCTTCCGAGACTGGGCAACAGTTTGCTGTGTAAGATTCCGTGGGATGAGTTTGGAGATGATTGGCAGAAGTTGTCTGAGCTGGCTCTTAAGTGAGCCTAGTTGGCTGTCTATAAACGATTTTCTTTGGCAGCCAAGACTGCTCCACGTTGTATCTAGCAGATGTTGTGTGCGCTGCTTCTTTGTCAGCTGTGAAGGTCTCCCCAGATATCTCATAGACACGGGTTGACCATCTCCAGAGAGAAGGTGGCCTTGAATGGGAATAAGGGCGTTTGCCTTTATGAGAACTTTGGCGATCTGTGAGTTGGTTGAGTGAAATCATAGAATTGTAGGGTTGGAAGTAGCCTCCAACTACCAGTAGTTCAACTCGCTGCAATGTAAGAATCATAGATAAATAACTCCTGACAGAGGGCCACCCAACCTCCAATGAAGTAGAGTCCACCCCATTCCAAGAGCCAAGCAGCTCATATCAAAAGAAAGTCCTTCCTAATGTCTGCTCAGAATCTCCTTTCTTGTAAATTGAAATAAGCATTGTGGACCTAATTCTAAGATTTGTTCTGTCCTCTGGAATAGGCACATGTGGTGTTTGCAGCTGAGGCTGCCATGGATCTGAAGCTATCATCACATGTTGGAAGCATCATTCTATGGCAGGCATAGGCAAACTCAGCCCTCCAGATGTTCTGAGACTACAACTACCATCATCCCTAGCTAACAGGACCAGTGGTCAGGGATGGTGGGAGTTGTAGTCCCAAAACATCTGGAGGGCCAAGTTTGCCTATGCCTATTCTATAGCTGGTCAGTTGTGTACTTGCAGCCCTGGAAGCACAGCTTCAGTTGCACGACAGCTTCAGGGTCTGACTTCCCCATAAGCCATGACAGCTTCCTTCACTCCTGTTTGTGAGTTTGGCTTTCCCTGCCTCCCTGGCCATGTTGGGATGTCACCTCAAGTGACTGCCAGAGCTCTATCTCCTTCAGCTGTTCCATGTCTGCTTTGCCTCCTGTGATCCAAACAGGAATGATTCTACCCGTGGATTTGCCTGTGTCAATGCCCACCAGGGAAAAGGTGTCATCTGCCTTGATTATCAGGTGCGGTTCACCTGTCCTGATTCCTTCTGTGGTGAGTAACAAAGACCCCCCCCCCCCCGGCTCAATCATACAAGAAAGCAGAGCTGATTGAAAAGGCTTTGCATTAGGGATAAGCTGTGGTTTAACCCACAGCACCACCCGCGTCCCTAATGTCACCTAAATTACATATATGTTTCCAGCAGGAAAAGGCCAGCCTGGGGTGGAATCCACATCTGCTGCAACTGCTGCACCTGTACCAGCAACACAGGAGACAAACCTGTTCCCCACTCAAGGTAAGGAATGGAGGTGTGCGCAGCTGAAGAACTAGAAAACGTGGAAACATTAAGCCACACAGCTCCTTGTATACACAAATATTATTACATTATTACATCCCCCCCCCCGCATTTATATTCCACGGAGCTGTGACCTTCACTGGGGGAGAACATTTTCAGGCAAGGGAATGCTTTCAAGATGCCACTCTGTGCTTCCTGTCCTGCGGAGTTGAGGAAAGGCAGTTGGCGGAGCACATGGGAAACATAGAATCATAGAACTGCAGAGTGGAAAGAGGCCCAATGGTCATCTAGTCCAAACCCCCTACAATGAAGGAATAATCCAGCTTCAATCCCAGCTTTTCTACGGATTGTTCCAATTCAGCAGTAATCGAGGGAGAGGGGGTTTCCCAGGGAAAGCGACAGACCGAAAGGAAAACCTCTGGGACCCTGTGCCTTGAAATCACAGAATGAAGAGAAGAGATTATGGGACAAAGGGAAGTGTAGATGAGCCCTCGGTGTGGAGGTGTTACTGAAGGGAAAGGATTCAGCATCTATCCTGATTTTCCAATTTCTTTCCTTTTTTAAAAAAATGTTTTTATTAACAATTTCAACATAACAGATTATCAAAGCATATAATATTCATTACTTCCCCCCTTTTTCCCACCCCCCTTCAAACCCTCCCACCCACTCCAGAGACTTCCCTAAGCTCAGCTCTCTGATTTCTCAGCACATATTATTCTCTGCATGTTATGAAATTATACATATCCTTACCTTATCTATCTACCCTGTTAGCAACCAATAGATTGGTGTGTGTTTATTCAAAACCTGCCAAGAAGTCCATTTCATTTTGTTGTCTTTTTAGATAATTTGTAAAAAGCTCCCATTCTTCCTTAAAGTCACAGTTGTCCTTGTCCCGCAATTTGTATGTCAATTTAGCCAGCTCTGCATAACTCATCCATTTTTCTTGCCGCTGTTCTTTCGTTGGGAGATTTTCCCATTTCTTTCCAAGATCTCCCTTCTCAGAAGTAATGGTGCCAATCACTTTCCCAACAGGCCAGGATCAGTCTGGGCTGACGCCTGCAGCTAGCACACCTGTTGACTCTCTGCCTCTGCAGACAACGACAGCTAATACCCCCATCAACACTGTGCCAGTCCAAACGACTCCCCAAAGCCCTGCACCAGGTAAAGAGCAAAATCCAAATGAAAAATTCTAGCCATGAATTTTACATCTCATTATCATTATTATTAACTGGACACAAAGCTATCATGTCTGGGTCTCAGGGGACTGCAACGCTCTTCATATTGCATCTCTTTAATTTTGCGTGAATTGGGCTGTTTTCTGTTTGTTTGCCCACCGTGCCGACTTGCAACTATGCTGACACATAGGCCTGTGTTTCTCAGAAGTTCAGTTCATTTGGACCTCTGTGGGTGGTGCCGTGGGTTAAACCACAGAACCTAGGACTTGCCGATCAGAAGGTTGGCTGTTCGAATCCCCGCAACAGGGTGAGCTCCCGTTGCTTGGTCCCTGCTCCTGCCAACCTAGCAGTTTGAAAGCACGTCAAAGTGCAAGTAGATAAATAGGTACCACTTCGGCGGGAAGGTAAACGGCGTTTCCGTGCGCTGCTCTGGTTCGCCTGAAGCGGCTTAGTCATGCTGGCCATATGACCCAGAAGCTGTACACCGGCTCCCTCGGCCAATAAAGCGAGATGAGCGCCGCAACCCCAGAGTCAGCCACAACTGGTCAGGGGTCCCTTTACCTTTACCTTTACATGCTCTGAAAACATAGATGTCCATGGGTTTATTTTTATTGCAACCATAAGCAGAGAGGAATATGGGGCTGGAAGGTTTGCAACAATTTCTAATACTCTACTCTCTTGGTTTCTTCTCCCTTAGTTTGCAAGACAAAATGGTTAAACCGGGACAATCCCAGTGCAACTGGGGACTATGAGCTGATATACTACCTCAAAAAGGACTATCCAAAAGCCATTTGCAACAAGCCACTTGCTATCGAGGTCCAAACTGTGGATGGAATCCCAGCTTCTCAGACAGGACAGATATTTTCCAGGTGAGAATTCCTCTCTGGCTTGGATTGGGAAGATGGAGATGATGGCTATAGGTTGCATCCAGTGTCAATTCCAATCTGTTGAATTAATGAGCATGACTAACATAGGTCCATTAATTTCATCAGCTCCTCTCTAAGTAGAACTTAATTGGATAGAACTGTATAATTTTGTTTTATTTTGCATTTAAGACCAGGGTGGAATCTACACACATTTAAAAAAACGCTGTGAAAATGCTTTTTTAAAAAACATCTAGTGTCACATTTGTATATTGCATTTTACAACACATTTAAAATGTTTTATTTGTAGCTGTACAGCTGAGTCCCAGGACTGGGATGATGAATCGTGTGGCTTAACTCTGATAGGCACAATGCTCTTTCAGAGTTAGAGAATGGTTGTCCCTGAAATCACCCACACAGGAATTTTAATGGTGTACTCATGCCATCAGTTTCAATGTATGGCTATTTTGGCAATCTGCCTTATTTCACCTACAAATGATTTTTTAAAAAATGGAAGACAATTTGAGAAAGTCACCCTAAACGCTTATCTCTCTTTATTGGCCGAGGGAGCTTCCAGGTCATGTGGCCAGCATGACTAAGCCGCTTCTGGCAAACCAGAGCAGCGCATGGAAATGCCGTTTACCTTCCCACCGGAGCGGTACCTATTTATCTACTTGCACTTTGACATGCTTTCGAACTGCAAGGGTAGCAGGAGCGGGGACCGAGCAATGGGAGCTCACTCCGTCGCAGGGATTTGAACCGCCAACCTTCTGATCGACAAGTCCTAGGCTCTGTGGTTTAACCCACAGCGCTCTGTTTAAAAACTTCCAAGGAGAGTCCACTACCTTCCAAGGGAGTCCATTCCACTGTTAAACAGCTCTTGCCGTCGGAAAGTTCATCAGCCCTTGCAAAGGCACAATAAGTTGACAGGCAGTTCCTGCAAACCCCACTTTGCCATGACTTTTCCTGTCCTGCACCTGCTACCATCTATGGCATCAGGTGGGGGGCAGGTGACTATAGCTTAGCAAAAACAGCCTTGTGGGCCAAACAGGGAGGGTTGCCCGGTCTAGTTGGGCCTGTTGGCTGAAGGTTCCTAGCTTCTGATGTAAGCAGGAAAACAATCTGTGCACAATACAGTCCACTGGAGTTCAACCAGCTTTTGCCACGTATACTGGAAATCAGGAACTGGCCACTCTCTCAAATTTGGCTACTATTTTTTCCCTGTACCTGTCCCCCATACTCTGCCTTGTGTCGTTGAGCAGGAATGATGCAGTCAATGGGTTCGCTTGCATCAATGCCCAGCAAGGAAAAAGGGGTGTCTGCCATGACTATAAGGTCCGGTTCACCTGCCCAGAATCTTTCTGTTCAGGTGAGTGTCGATATCACATCCAGTTCTTATATGGAGCAGCCAGGGGAAATGGGTCATGCAAAGGATTCCCCTCTTTCAAGTTAACAGTGAACTTACCCAATATCACATGTCATGCGCCCGGTATTCACCACACCAACTCTCTTCCCTGTGACTTGGCTGGATGTGTCTGAAATGCTTGTCATCTGAACTTCTCCCCAGATTGGGGAGTTTTTGAACTCTTAGTCTTATTTCTGCAGGGGGAGCCAATGTCTTGAGTATCCGCCACTGTTCTCTTTAGTTTTTAATTTCCAAATTGCACACACACCATTGGCTGCTGGGGAAAGGGGAGCAATGTGATTCAGTTTGCATTTAAAGGCTAATCCACGCTTTCTGAAGCAATACGCGAACTGAAACACAGCCATCCTTTGACATTTGCACTTCTCTGAATTGTGCTTTTAAGTTCTCCAGCCGAGTAACGTGTGCAAAAATGCACCCACGGAGGTAAAATGTGCATAAAAATGGATATGTTAGCGAAAATTATATACAAAAAATGTATGGGAGGAAGTGCTTTGCAAAAATGCATTAGGAAAAAATTGTACTAAAATGTTTGTGAATTTTCATGAGGATTTTTTATTATTATTGCTATCTGATGAGGAAGTGCAGAGATCTGAATTTAAGGCTGGGAAAATGAGGAAATGAAAGAAACTGAAATTGGCAGATTCATCTATCTCTGTTTGCTGCATCTTCCCATTCTTTCAGGTCTCTCTTCCAACAATACTGACATACATAGATTAAACATTGCCAAAGGGGGGGGTGCAATTGTATGTATGATTGCAAAAGGATTCATGTGTGGTGTTTTACCAGTGCTTTGTGCCTGTGTGTATGCTGAGAAAAATGGCAAAAAAGCAAAGTTGATCTAATTGTGCATACAGTTGGTGTCGTCCTCATTCTTTGCTTTATCAAGGTGCTGATGTACCAGTAAAACACTGCACAAAATTAATCCTGAAGCAATTGTACATACAACCACAGCAGAGTTCCTTTGTTTCAGTATTTTATCTATGCAGATAAGTCAATAAATGAAAAGATTCTCGGACCATTATGCTTGTTTAATGAATTACCAATACACGGGGAAGTTGGGCTTTAGAGATATGGGGAGGAAGGAACTGAATCAGTCCAGATTTTCATGCTGGATTTCTGTTTCCTCTCCTTAAGGAAATGACCAGAAAGGTGTGAAGGAGGAATCCCCATGAGCAGTCAGCTGCAGTCTTCAGCTTCTACCCATCTCTGGAAGAAGGTGGCGTCTTCTCATTCATCCTTGCTGCCGGCCTATAGCTCATACTTAATGCAATAAAGTCTCAAACGCAACCCCCAACCTTGATGGTGGTGTCTAATTCTCTTCACAATTACTTTGCAACTGCTCAAATGCTTCAAATTTAACAGTTTATAGAAACAGCAGTGATGGAGCTGACATCATGTCATGTGAAAACAATGGAAAGGGTCACAGTTCAATGGCAGAGCATCTGTTCTATATGCAGAATGTCTCTGGTTCAATCCCCGGCATATCCAGGTAGGGCTGGTAAAGATTCCTACCTAAAGCCCAGGAGAACTGCTGCCAGTCTAAGATAAATGGGCACATGACCTGGCTTGGTATAAGGCAGCTTCCTATTTAAATCAGCCCTTTATTTAGAACCATTAGGTCTAGCATCTTACTTCATATTTGGAAGACGGACCAGAACTCATTGGTAGAAGACATGTTTTGCATGCAGAAGGTCCCAGGGACACCAGAGAGGACCTGTAGCCGAAACCTTATTTGGAGTTGTTTGCAAATATTTTTGAAACAAATGAATATAGCTTGTTAAAAATAAGAAGAATTAACGAAGTATCTGTACTAGTAATTGGTTTTTTCTGGTGGTAGGCAACACACTTGAAGCATTCAGCTTAAAGGAAGGTTGTGGACTAATACAACCTTCCCTAACCTAGAGCTCTCTAGGTGTTCTCAGACTCTCTAACTCTCATTATCCCTGACCATTAGCCATGCTGGCTGTGGTTGACAGAAGTCCAATGATATTTGGAGGGCTGCAAGATCCCCATCCCTGATTTAACAGATCAGGTTAGGGAAGGTTGGACTGACATCAGTTGAACGTGGTACATGACCCCTCTTAAAATGCCCAGCAATATATGGAAGGCTGAAAGTTCACCACCCATTCTGCAATGGGACAGAGGCTTTTTGGTGGTTCGGAACCCAATGAACACACAAATGGGGTGTAGGCTAAAGATGTTATTGCACAGCCCAAAGAAAACCACAAAGCACTGCAATTAGTTTACATCCCTCAGATTGCTGTGAACCCTATCAGCAATGGTCATGAGTCCTGAAGGTGGAGCTTGGCTGGTACACAGCACTCTCGGTGGATAGCATTTCATAGACATTCCACCAGAAGAGGTGTTCTCGGGGCTTGTACACTTTTGTGTATAACATAGTTTCTGGGATAACACATCAGCTACCCACCAAACTGGAAGACACCTGGGCAGGCAGCCAAAACAGTCAAATTCTAAGTGTGGGTTCAGCAGAAGCCTATCTTAAATATTAAGATTCCCGCATGGTGACATAAAATCTGTGAGAAACCACTATTTTATGGAATAACAGGATAGGAACAGAAGTAACCCTCAAAGCCTTTCTAGACATGAAAGGAACATTGCTGTGCACCTCAAAACAGCAATGATTTCCTGCAACATCCCAATATACCGTCCCTGACTTAATGGATCGAGTTGGGAAAGGCTGAACTAATATTCTCATGTGGGGAGTGGCAAACCTCCTGCAATCACTCTTAAAATGTTTACATTAGTTATTCTGGCTCTGGGTAAAAACAGTCTTTATGGGCTGAGGGAGGGGAGCATTTAGGGTGACAGTAGGAGGTTCCTGTCAGGAGCTCATCCTACACTCGAGTAGGACCCTGGCAGAGACACATGCCCAACTTCTAATAGTACCTCAGAGCCAGATGGACGGATTGACAAGGTGGAGGCCGGGCTATCAGGAAACTAGTGGTCTGGAAATGTAATAACCAGTTGCTCAGATCTGGAGAAGGCAGAAGCTTTTTCCCCATCAGGGTGTTCGCTCAACGTTAGTGGACTCCCATGCCCAACAACTCTTGAGAGCCAGTGTGGTGTAGTGGTTAAGAGCGGTAGTCTCGTAATCTGGGGAACCGGGTTCGCGTCTCCGCTCCTCCACATGCAGCTGCTGGGTGACCTTGGGCTAGTCACACTTCTCTGAAGTCTCTCAGCCCCACTCACCTCACAGACTGTTTGTTGTGGGGGAGGAAGGGAAAGGAGAATGTTAGCCGCTTTGAGACTCCTTAAAGGGAGTGAAAGGCGGGATATCAAATCCAAACTCTTCTTCTTCTTCCTTCCAGAATTATTCTTCCCCTGTTTGCCCACCTTTCATTTACCTGCACTCCCTTTTACTTAAAACCAGAGATGACCCTTGGCTGTTGGCTTCCTCCTCTTCCCAGGTCTAACATTTGCCTTTGTAGAACTCAGCAGGGAAGAGGCTGGAGAAAAATCTAGAATTAGTTGCCTCTGTCTATCATCGGCTCTGGCACCACCTGCTGTTGGCTCCCTGCCTTCCACCCTAGAGGTTCCAATGGGCACAAACCACCATGGCCCTAGACCCAGTGTCTACTTGAGGCTGGATTGCCCACCAGCCAATAGGACATACGTGCTCTCTCTCTCCCTCTCAGCACCCAATGGACAACATGCACAGTTGATGTCACAATAGCTGCACTTCAGAGTGTCCCTGGCAGGCCTTCATCAACAACAGGCACTCACCTTGAGCAAGAGGCCCCAGAGATGGCATGGGGCCGCAACAGTGACTTGAAGAGCAGGCCCTCTTGAGGAGGTGAGGTGAGAGGGGCATATGCAGGTGGGCAGCATCTTCTGCCATTGATGGTGATGTCCTTTGTGTGAAAACTTCACAAGTTCCTTAACACTGTGGTCACTCTTCCCTGGGGTAGAATCAGTTACCCAGAGCTTCACAGACACACACTCCTCCCTTCACGCAAGCCATTCATGTTACCACAACTGAATGAAATGTTGCGGCCAAGCAGATAACCTGAGGAAGAGGGCCCATGAGAGATGTAGCACAGGAAGCCTTGGCTGGAATCCAGATTGAAAATGAATCCAGAAATCACTTTAAGTCAATAGTGCCTGCTTGCTGCTCTAGCACCATTTGCAGCAAGTCTCATTTTTGCTCAAAAATCTTGGGGAAATTTTCCCCATGTTATAAGCTAATTTCATCCTGAACTCTCTTTAATGCCGGCCATCAGGGATAGAGGAAATTCTTGTTCTGTACACATTTTAGGCAAACTGGCTAAATTTGTCATTCTGAGGCAAGTACATGGAACTAAACACAGCTGTCATTCAAACTGCTGTTCAGTTAAAAAGAAAATCCATCGAAACCTGTATTTTTTTTATAAGGAGATGTGTAACCCCCCCCAAAACAGAATCCCACATTTTTAGGGGTATTTCATATGAAAATATGCATTGTAGTGGGAAAATTAACAGCTGTGCACTTTATGGAGGAAATGTGTATTAAAAATTGCAATACATAGAATTTAAACATTATTTTGAAATATATTTTTTTAAGAAGAAGATCTTCACAGAATGAGATTAAGTGCACTTATTTTTGAAATCATGCAGAAATGCCACGGAATGGAAAGGGACTGATCTATCCATCCCTATTTGTCACTACAGAACAGACTATCTGGGAAGTGGCAGAGTCCCCTTCATTGGAAGTTTTTAAGCAGAAGTTGAATGGCCACCTGTCAGGAATTCTTCTGTTGTGATTCCTGCATTGCAAGAAGTTGGAGTAGATGACCTTTGGGGTCCCTTACAACTCTACAATTCTAAGATTCTATACAACTGTATAACTGATCTCTCTCTCTCTCTCTCTCTCATGACAGCTTCCCCTTCCCCTTCTCTCATCTACTTCCTTTATCCTGCTCGTTATGAGTTCCAGTCATCAAAGGGAGCAGCCAGAAACCTTCAAACCAAGACCTCTTGGCTTAACCCAAGGTAACCCCCCAAGACCTCTTATGCCAAAGAACTAGGGCCATCTTATCAAATGACCAGCTGTTGTCTCCCTGACTTCCTCCCCTCTCCCTGACTCCAGGTCTAGCAGAGATGTATGAGGAAGAGCTGCTCTATGATGCCACCCTCATAGCTGATGGACAAAGATTCCCTTGCCACAGGTAGGCCTTGATTTTTCTGAGCAACATGAAGGCTGCCCAGAACTCATTGTTTGAATGTAAAGGTTGCACAAAGAGCATCTCAGGTTCATCTGCCTTTAAAAAGAAAAGGGGGGGGGATCAAGTAGGTGAGGGCAGGGAACATTTTTTCAACCTTAAGGTCATATTCCATTCTCAGCAATGTCAAGGGGTGGGAGTCAGGAGTAGGTCAGTAATAAGTCACACGGTGTCAGGAAGTTAACTCTTGATTCAGAGAAACCAAGCAGTTCAAGCCTAGTGAACACAACTCTACCCGGTAGCTATTACCTCAAGGAAAATCACTTGCCAGGACTGAAGGTCCCCACTGTCCCACAGCTCTCTAAGTCTCCTCCTCCACTGGTTCCTTCTCAAGCAATTTGAGGTCTTGCATGTCTTTGCTCCACCCTCTTCATATCCCTTTGGGTTCTGAGAGACCGGGGGGGGGGGAGAGAGATGGTCACAGCAAGAGGGAGAGACAGCCTGGCTTCATCCCCAGCCTGACTCATCTCTGCCTCTTGGCCCCTTCTCCTCTCCAGCCTCCAATTCTGCCTCTGCTTCTGGACTGCTGTCTTCCACAGTCTCCTCCCACTCACTAAACCGTTCCCTCTTCAGCTCCCAGCACCTCCTCCTCTCAATCTGCTCCCTCTTCTCCCTCTGACCACTCATCATCATTCCACTACCACTCCCCGGGCTCTGAGCCTTCTTCCCTTGAGGTTCCCCAGTTGGTGCCTCCTACCAGTCCTCTGCATCCAGCCAGTCCATGGCAAGCAACCTTCCAAGGGTTTGAACTTGGCCTCCAGCAATTGCAGTTCTCTCTTTCCTTCCCTGCAGAGCGCTGCTAGCAGCTATTAGCCCCTACTTTCGGGATATTTTCATCAATACCTGGAAAGAATCTGGTGGGAAAGAAGTTCTGCTTCAGGAGGTGTCTCCATTCGTCGTCGAAAACATTCTGAAATATATCTACACAGAGGACATAACACTCACCCCTGAGCTGGCGCCACACCTCTTTGCTGGGGCCAACCGCTTACAGATCATACCGCTGCAGAACCTCTGCTGTAGGTAAATCACTGCATCTTTCTTCTCACACCATGACTGTGCATGCAGTTCCACAATTTGACAGCTGCAATGTACATCACACCATGAGCATGCAAATTCCAACTTGGGTGGCTTTAAAAGAGATAAATTTGTGGAGGATCAGGCTATCAGTGCCACTAATCCTGATGGTTATGTTCTACTTCCACTATTGGAAGCAGCATACTTCTGCATGTCAGAGTGCTCTTCCCTTCAAGTCCTGCTTATCTGCTGCCCATGGACATCTGGTTGCCCACTGTGAAAACAGGAGGGTGGCCTAGAGGGACCATTGGTCTGATCCAGCAGGACTCTTCTTATGCTTGTAGTGCATAATATCTTATCAGGATTCTTTTAGCCCAGGAATGGAGAACCTGTAGTGCTACTGGACCACCAGACCCCATCATTCCCATCAATGGTCAAGGATGATGGGAACTGGAGTTCAGCATCATTTGAAGCAAGGTCCTTCAACCTTGGAGCTTCAGAACTACAGCTCCCAACATCCCTACCATTGACTATCCTGGCTGGGGATGATGGAATTTGTAGTTCAAAAAACATTTAGGGACTCAAGGCTGAAAAATAAAGTAAGGTCACAAGTTAGTCACACCTGCTTTAGCTAAATTTGGAATGAGGAGTGAGGGATAATGAAGAACTGCTGCAAAGAGACAGCTTCGAAATCTGTTGTTGCTGTCTCATGGAACATTGAATATGGACACAAATGGAGAATCTAAAAATGTCTACAAAATTCTGGTGTTTTTTATGATTATAAGAGTTATATCCATAGAGAAATCCAAAGGAGTCTCCAACCAGTTTTTGCTGCAATTTAGAGAGTCTTTGTCAAGGCCCTTGGACTATGGATACAACTATGGGATTTGTATTTGTTACATGGCCAAAGGATCTTCAGGACTACTGTATTTTTTGCCCTATAGGACGCACTTTTTCCCCTCCAAAAATGAAGGGGAAATCTGGGTGCGTCCTATGGGGCGAATGCAGGCTTTCACTGAAGCTTGGAGAGCAAGAGGGGTCGGTGCACACCGACCCCTCTCGCTCTCCAGGCTTCAGGAAGACATCCACAGCCTAGGCAGCCCTGCGGGAGTTCCCGCAGGGCTGTCTAGGCTGCGGATAGCAGCCTGCTTCCCGGAGCGCCGGGCATGCTGAAAGCACAGCACCCGGCGCTTCGGGAACACATCCGCAGCCTAGGCAGCCCTGCGGGAGGTCCCGCAGAAATAAATTTTTCCTTTATTCCCCCCCCCCCCAAAAAAACCTAGGTGTGTCCTATGGGATGGAGCATCCTATGGGACGAAAAATACGGTAATGTAAAATCATGAAACAGCGGGTTGCCATATTAGCATGCATTTTCCCATAAGCAAATTCCTGCTGGATCATCCAGTCTCCCGGATCTCAGAGTGGCCATCCACATGTCTAGATAGGAAACTCACAAGCAGGACGTGGGTTCAAGAGCATTCTTCCCAGTTGTGATTCCCAGAAGCTGGAATTCAGAGGCATACTGGCTCCAACAGGGGAGGTAGAACAACAGAACCATCATGGAGGGTAGCCATTGGCAGCCTTATGAATTTGTCTAATCCTCTTTCAAAGCCTTCCAATTGGGTGGCCATTTGGCGGCCCTGAGGCTAACCACCAGGTTTCATGGTGGGAGTCATGCTGGTTCCTCTGCTCCACAGGCCTTCCTGTTCCTTCTTTCGCCTTCCAGGTTCCTCGGGAAAAATCTCTCTGTGCAGAACTGCTTTGAGATGTATTCTTTGGCAAGGACGCATAAGAGTCCTGCCTTCCTCCATGCGGTCATACGCTTCCTCACCAGAAAATTCAGCCAGGTCTGCGAGCATGAGAGTTTCCGCCAGCTGGACCTCAGCACACTCATCACCCTGATATCCTCCAGCAACCTTGAAGTGGCTTCAGAGATCAAGGTCTATCGGGCTGTGCGACTCTGGGTGCAAGGGCAATCCAGCAAGCATGGCCCTTTGCTAGGAGACCTGATGCGCCATGTCCGCTTCCCACTCTTCAGTCCGGAGGAGCAAGTCGAACTACAGAGGGACTTGGAGAAGTGGAAGGACCTCAGGCTCGAGTGGAAGGTGCTGGATGGCGAGGAGAGGTTTCGTCACATCAAGGGCCTCCGGCAGGGCATGTACAAGCCACACATCCTGTGCATCGACACCCAGATGTGTGAGTACCAGGAGCTGGAGAGTGAAGAGGCCCACATGGGCTGCTATGACCCACAGACCGAACTGTGGGAGAAGCTTCCCGGCCTGCAGTCCTTGACGCATGCGTGTTGCGCCACAGCTGGTGAGAAGATCTATGTCTCTGGAGGCATCTGTAAGAACTCTTACTCCACCGCTGTCTATGAGTTCAGCTCTTTCAGAAGCCAGTGGCTGCAACTCACACCCATGACTGTGCCCAGGGCTGCACATGGCTTCCTGTTCCACAACCAGAAGCTCTACGCCATGGGGGGATGGTGTCAGTTCCAAAGCTTCCTCAACTTGGCTGAGGCTTTTGATCTCACAACAGGGACGTGGGCTACGATCGCAAAGCTCCCGTTTGCCCTGAGCCACCCGGCCTCGAGCGTCTTCCAGAACAAGCTGTACCTCCTTGGTGGCGCGACAGGAGTTTCTGGCCAGTGGCTGTTCCACAAAGGCTTCCTGATCTACGAGACCAGCTCCAACACATGGACACAGGTGCCTCTGTCCACGGGTTTCTTTGCTGCAGGAGCTGTGGCTGGGGACAGGGGGATCTATGTAATCGGGGGGTACATCGAGAAGAAAATGCGGGACTGGGTTGAAGGGCTCCTCATCCCCGAGAACCGCCACAGCTCTCGCAAGTGCTTCTTGGTCAACGAGACTGGCAAAATTAGTGGCAACATTGGTATGCCCAAACTGCCGTGTGGGGTTGCCAACGCAGGGGTAGTCTCCTGCGGGAAGCGGATCTACGTGTTGGGTGGGGAAGACTTAACCCAGCGCTACAAGATGATTTACTACTGGGAGCCTGGAGAACCCCGCTGGCACCGGTGCACAACAGAGATCCCTACCACCCGTGAGGGCATCAGCAGTTTTGGATGTGTGACCATGATGAGGCCCATCCCACATATCCGCCAGCTTTTCCAGGTCACCGCCCTTGTCATTGTGTCTGCAGCAAGCAAATAGCCATCCCCCTGGTGGTCCTGAATGAACTTTCGAGTTAGCAGAAACCAGGCAGACACATGCAAATAAATTATAGCAAAATTATGGATAGTCACCTACTGACTTGCTGCGAGACTTGGTCTGCAATGCTGTGAACAGCAGAACGCTTCTTATTGTTATCAATATAATTAATATTATTTTCTATTAGTCATGTCCATTGCTTTCAGAGTAAGACTTAGTTTTCTTTTCTTTTTCCAGCTCTCCAATATTCTTTTTAAGGTGAGGTGATCAGAAGTGTGCACCGTATTCCTAGTGTGTTTGCACCATAGATTCGTGTAGAAGTGTTATGACATTGACAGCAGTCAGGATGCTGTCAGTGGCTACCGGCTGGTTGTCCAGGAAAGCATAAAGACAAGGAAACTTTTCTTACCGTCCTTTTTTTATTTCATTTTTTTAAAATGATATTTATTGAAAAAAGAATTTTTAAAAAAATTATAAAGAAAAAAGACAAAAACAGAAAAATAAAAATAAAAAATAAAACCATCATTTTCAAATTCTCCACTTTCATTACCTTCTTTCCATGACCTCCTCCTCCTCCCATCTCTTGTATATTAATTAATAATTATCACAGCAAATCCTTTCCATAATTCATAATATTCTGTCATTACATTACCTTACTCTATTTTCATCTTATCTTATAAAAAACCTTAAAATTTAGGACTTAAATCTTATTTTTACCAACATCTTATAACCATTACCTTTTTACCTAATTCTTTAAACATTTTTACAAGAGCCAAGTAATTTCATTTCACCATTTTTCCAACGTTCATCAATTTTATAAAACATTCCTAATGATAGAAAAAAGAAATAAAAACAATCCAATCTTCTTCCAGCATCCCCTCCCCCCGGTCCCGGGATTGTCAGTCCTTTTTATCCCATTAGTCTGGCACATTAACCTGGTGATCTTATATCCGAGGCCTTCAAATCTCTTCCATGTCCCTTCCGCAGCTCTTCTTCATATTTTCCTTTCACTTGTGGGAACTCCAGCTTGGTAGTGTTTTTGACCCTTTTCAACAAATCAGCCCCTCTCCCATAGTCCAGACTAGACTCCATGTGGTATTTTTTTCAAATTCCCTCCAAAATTGGAAGCCCCAACAACTCCAAGCCTCTGACAGTCCATTGCCAGACTCGGAAAGTCCAAACATCCCTGCATAGTGGGGTCAGTCCAACCCCCCATTTCCAAATCAATCCAAACTTTGTCTTTCCAAATCTGGTTTTTTCCAAGTTCATTTGTCAAATCCAAAGGCTCATTTTCCTGCTGGGCCAAAAGTCCCTCCATCTCTGGCGCCCAAGATTCTGCAACATCCTCTTCTCTCATCTGCTCTGTCAGGACACACTCCTGTTTAAGTTCCTGGGTGGGCTTCATATAGTTTCCCACTATCTGTTCAAATGTTCTGGCCGCATTAGTCATCAAATCCGTCTTCTGACTTAACTGATCCAATAGGGCATTTATTTTACAGAAAGCACCCAACAGTGCTTCTGAAAACATTGTCCTGCAAGGTCACAAGTCCTTTCCCACGGTTGTAATCTGTGGCAGCTGCAAGCTCCCTGGAATTTGTTACAATTTCACAGTCCCCCTCTAGGGGGAAAACTTCTGGTTGTTCTTTCTTTTAAGGACAATAGCAACAAAGTCTCTTTTTTAAAGATATTTTGTCAATATTTGTTCCTTTAAAATGCGAAAGGAAACAGTGGAATCACAATGTTACTCTTCTTTTAACTATCTGTCAAAAACATTTGTCTCCAGTCAATGAGCTTCAAAACGTCAATTTTGACACCCCACTCCAGGGTCAGGACGGTGGAAAGTTACTTTACTTTAAACTCACTTCTGCAGGTTTAAACAGTCCAAAAAAGACCCCCCCTTCTTCTCCTGCTACCGAAGGGGGGTTCAACGATTTTAAATGGTGAAAACCGAACCTTTAAAAGTGATTTTCTAAGCTCTAGTGTACGTTATCTTTGCTTTCTTCTGACTACAAGGAAACGGAAGGCTGACTTCCTGTTTAGACCTTCCCATTTCGGTACCAAATTAAGGTGAATTTTTAAGTCCAATTCCTTTCTAATCGCCAGTTCTTATTTGAAGTCCAATTGTTCAATGTTTAAGTACTCACGGGTGATTATTTTAGATGCCAAATTGTCCCAGGAAAAAGGCAGCGCTCTCCGGCAACGGCTATGCGGCTTCGCTCCATGGAAAAAGCAGTTGACTCACAGCACCGCGTCACTTCCCCCTCTTCGCTTCGGAGCCCGTTAGTGGGTTCCTTTGCGGGTTGGGGGGGCGCTAAGGGTGCCCCCCGAGTCCCACGGTCACAGGCTTCATTCGCCTGTGATTTCTAAAAGGGTCCCCGCTTCGCCGCAGCGGAAAGGACCTGTTTCACGCAGAGCTGGTCCCTCCAGTTCAGAGGGAGTCCGCCATTACCGATGGCGCCACCCCTGAAGTCCGTCCTTCTTTTATTATTATTATTATTATTATTATTATTATTATTATTATTATTATTATTTCAATGTTACAGAGAGAGGCTATAGAACCCAGCCTCTTTGATAATGGCGTCCCAAGTAAATCTCCAGCCCCTGTCTTTCCCACTTCCTCATTCATCATCATCATCATCTCCTCCTCTACGGGTGCTGCTATTTGCCCTCTGTCTTCGAACTCTTTGCTCTCCTACTTTTAAGGCTTTCCAGGTTCTGGGAGATGGCAGGTCCAGAATGCTTTCTAATGACAACGTGTCAGCTGGTTGTTGCTCTAGCTCTCCCATAATTTCCCAACTTTCCCCCTCATCTGCCTCTGGGTTGTTACTTACCACAAACCACTGTTGTAAATCTATACTGTCTTCCTCTTCCTCTTCCTTGGAAGTGTCAGGATGGGGAGGCAGCCTCCACCATTCCTCCTCCTCTACCCTGTCCCTGACAACAGTTTTATTTCCAGTCCTTGTCCTCGTGATCCCTTGTGTGAAATTTACCTTTTTCCCCCCACAGCTGCTGCAGTTGATATCTTTGTTGACCTATCTGTTACAACCTTGTTCCTGGTTAGTCAGCTCCAGTTCAGACCCCATGAGTGTGAGAGATCAGGACACCCACACATGTCCATCACTTTACACCTGCTTCTTTGAATCGCACCTGCCATTTTACTTGCCCATTCACCCAGTTTGGAGGAGTTTGGAGCAAACTTGGCTACTTTGCTGCTCACCCAAATTCTAGGACATTTAAACAGCTTGCCTCTTTGTTGTGACACACACACACTCAGTCTAAGCGAGAGTAATTAAAATAAACTATTACTACAGTATAAATCCTCTTTTGGATGCTCCCTTGATCTCCTTCTCCAGCTCAAGATCACCTGGGCATTTTGGTCAGGACAGTGGATCATACAACCCCAGTACTGAATTGTCATTTACAACAATTCTGTGAAGGAGTCTACCCTTTTGGGGATTGCAATCACTAGAAATGCCCTATTGGATGTAAAGAGAGACCCTCATCTCCAGGAAGCCCTTCTCCATCCTTCCCAGAGATAACCATGTTGTTTCCATTTCACCAGAATTCTGTTATGTCCAGACCAAGCATTCCTGCTCATCTCTCTTGGAATCATACCTGATAGGTAGGGTGGGAGACATTTTTTCAGTCTGAGGGACCCATTCCCTTTCAGGCCACATTCTGGGGGCCACATGCCAGAAGTTGGCAGGGTCATAGGAAAAAGTGGGCGGAGCAATGGCAGTGAATTATACCTTTGCACAGTAGGCTGGCTTCTATATACATTCACACAGCCCTCACTATCCTGATGAGAACAGCATCACCATGAGTTCTAAGACACATTCCTACTAGGAAAAACATTCAAGGAGGGTGTGAAGCAGGACTGGTGAGGGGAGTGGCCTGGGGAAAGCTTGTGTGGCTGGAGAGGGGTTGTGGTCTGGAGAGAGTCACAAGCGCCAGGCAAAGAAGGAGGAGGAGTAGGAGGAGGAGGAGGAAGAGGAGGAGGATGATTTGGATTTGCTATCCCGCTTTATCACTACCCGAAGGAGTCTCAAAGCTGCTAACATTCTCCTTTCCCTTCCTCCCCCACAACAAACAGTCTGTGAGGTGAGTGGGGCTGAGAGACTTCAGAGAAGTGTGACTGGCCCAAGGTCACCCAGCAGCTGCATGTGGAGGAGCGGAGACACGAACCCGGTTCCCCAGATTACGAGACTACTGCTCTTAACCACTACACCACACTGGCTCTAGAGGCCTAGAGGGGTACACATGGCCTCTTAGTAGGGTTGCCACCCATCCTGTATAATACCAGATTGTCCCTTGTAAAATTCTATGCTAGGTATTGATTCAATACAGGACAGTTTGTCCTGTATTTCCCCTATTTCTGTGTGCACACATTCTCTCTCCCTCCCTCCCTGCCTCTTGTTTCTTTCCTTTCCTTTTTTTCTCCTCACCCCCTCTCCTTATCCCACCTCCAAGGAGGAGCAAACGAGGGCAAGGCATTCATGTTGTCCCTTCCAGTCCCCTACACCTTCAGCATGGGTTAAGGTGCCTATCCAAAGAGCTGCAGCCTGGGAGTGTCGGGCCGCATCCCTCCAGTGGTGCAGCATGGGGGTGGGCATAGGGGCAGTTGCCCCGGGTGCAAAATTGTTACAGGCGCAAAATTTCAACACTTGGTGCTACCTCAATACAGCTGCATGCATCCATCACTGGGCTCCGTGCTTCTCCATGTAAACCAGGAAATGACCTCTCCAGACAATGGAATGACTCTTCTTATTTCTGTGGCTGCAATCTCCTGGATAACGCAGGTGCTGTTAAGCAGTTGAATACACATGCATACTCCACCCAGTTCCATCCCTTCCATTCCCCCCTTTAAGTAGCCCTGGGCTCTGGCAACCCATGCTACACCACTGCGTTCCTCAGAGACAAACAGATTCCAAGATTCTAGAAACAAGCGGTTTTGTGTCAGTGTAGCTCAGAAGCCCCAGTTATTAACATAGTTATCTACAGGATATTTGAGAGAGGAGGGTGAGGGAGAAGTAGCTCCCTATAAGGCTTGCCCTCCACTCCCAATGTTTTTCTTTCCTTCAGAAGCGTAACATGTGGAACAAAGCCTGTTTCCTCATCAGAATATGCCCGACTATTTATTTATTTTTGTCCTGGCCTGAACGTACAGTACTGGATGTGTTTGAAAGCTCTGGGTAGCAAAGCAGAGACAGGTTTGCAAATTCATGAGCACGTGTGTCTGCGTGTGACAAATTCCAGAGTGGCATCAGGGTTGGCTGCAATAGAATGCAACTGATTGCTTTAAAGTCATTTCAGCACCAGGGGGCAGGGACAATTGCCACCCCACCCAGCCCACAACCCAGCCCGCTATCCTATCCTGTATTTTGCCCGAGCAAAGGTGGCAACCCTACCCCTGGGTTTGAGGTTCCCCGGCCCTCTCTTACACCACTTAGATGGAAAATCATACAAATTACAAATAAAAAACTGAACACAAGTAAGTAGGTAATGACTGGTCCTTATGTTCTATACCTCTCGGGAGTTAAGTGCCTTCAGGTTTCTCAGGCAGATCATTGCTGTAGAAACCACTTTGCAAGCTGTCTGTGAGCCTCACATCCACTAAGGGTTCACCACCTCTATGGCTGTCAGTGCAACCGACGTCTTTCGGAAAAGCTCTAGGATGGGCTTTTTGGGGACCTTCATGGTGGTGCAGCCAAAGCCGCTGAGTCCCCAGCTGGTGAATGGCAGCCTCTCCTGGCACTGGACCCACTTAGGGGCTCCCAGTTCCCAGTAGTAAAGAGTGTTATAATATTCCTCTTCGTTCTCTCCTTCCAGGTTGTTATACATGTAGGTGTTCTCCCCACCCAGCACGTAAATGCGGTGCTTCCATCGCACCACACCGGCCCCCGCCAGCTCTATGGGCAGCCTGGGGATAGTGACTCTCCTGTCCAACTGGCCATCTTCCCCCAGAAAGAAGCACTTCCGGGTGCAGCGCAGATTCCCTGTTTCCGACCAGCGCTGGTTGTGCCTCGTCCGGCTCCGGACGTAGCCCCCGATCACATAGATCCCGTTGTTCATGGCCACAGCGCCAGACCAGTAGCACTCGTGGTCCAGGTACACTTGACTCCACGTGTCAAAGCTTACTTCGTAGATCAGGACCTTCCGGGAAGCGTACCATGAGCCGACGGTGTTTGTGACGCCGCCGACCAGATAGAGCTTGTTCCTGAGTGCCGCCGAGGCAAAGTGGCTGAGCGCAAAAGGCATCCTTTTAATCGGGGCCCAGAACTTTCTCTCCAAGTCGAAGCACTCCGCTGTGTCGAGGTAGTCCTCGTACTTGCACCAGCCACCTATGGCGAACAGCTGCTGGTTGCAGGCGAGGAAGCCGTGGGAGGCCCTGGCCACAGACATGGAAGGGAGCTGAGTCCAGCGACCCCTTAAGGGGCTGTACTCGTGCATCGTGTCCGAATAAGAGTCATCCGTGTGGACCCCTCCGGTGACGTACAGCTTGTCCCCGACGGCCACACAGCGGGCGCAATACAGGCATTTCAACAGGGGCATTTTTTCCCACGTTTCAGCCTGCGGGTCGAAGCAGCCGACCTGGAAGTCCTTGGTCTTCAGTTCTGGGCCTTCCATGTTGAAGAGGTCCACGCAGATGATGCAGGTGGAGTACATCCCTCTTCGCAGGCCTCCGCTGTGCTGCAGCCTCTCCTGGCGGTTGAAGCGCTTCCACCGCAGGCGGACGTCCCTGTGGCACATCAGCTCGGACTGGACCACCCTCAGCTCCTCCTGGGTCAAGAGCGGGAGGCGCACATGCGTCAGGAGCTGCCCCAGGAACGGCAGGCGGCTGGCGCTCTGGGCCATCACCCAGCGCCACACGGCCCGGTAGACGGTGAGTTCAGAAGAGACCACCAGACTGTCCAAGGAGAGGATGCTAATGAGGGTACTGGGGTTCAAGTCGGGGAAGGTCTTGTCCTTGATGGAGAGGCGCTTGAAGTTCAGGTTGACCAGGATCTTGGCTTCTTGGAGGAGATCAGGGTCGCTGTGTGCGAAGCCCAGTTGGTAGAGCGAAAGGCAGTTCTCTGGGGAGATGTGTTCCAAGAGGTATCTGGGGCGGACAGATGGGAAGGTAAAAAGGTAAAGGATCCCTGGATGGTTAAGTCCAGTCAAAGGTGACTATGGGGTTCATCTCACTTTCAAGCTGAGGGAGCCAGCATTTATCCACAGACAGCCTTCCGGGTCATGTGACCAGCATGACTAAACCGCTTCTGGCACAACGGGACACCATGACAGAAACCAGAGCATACGGAAACGCCATTTACCTTCCTGCCACAGTGGTACCTATTTATCTACTTGCACTGGTATGCTTTCAAACTGGTAGGTTGACAGGAGCTGGGACAGAGCAATGGGAGCTCACTCCGTCGTGGAGATTCAAACCACCAACCTTCTGATCGGCAAGCCCAAGAGGCTCAGTGGTTTAGACCACAGCTAAAAAAGGACACACTGCTGCAGAAGATGAGCTAGACAAGATGCATATGGCCACATCTGCACAATATTATTTAAAGCAGCATCGGGAGAATTTAAACAGTTTCTCCAAAAAGAACCTAGGAAGTGCAGTTTGTTAAGGGTGCTGAGAGTTGTTAGGAGACCCAACTGATGGAATATGCTGAATTAGCAAATCTAACTAGTAAAATTAGAGATCAAGATGAGTCTGTTTCTCAGCAGGATTGGAAAATGTTTGTAGATGACTTTAAAAAAACATCATTGTAAACATGTTGAAACACAAGCAGGTTTAGAGTAAGAGCAGCAGTAAAATACATATCTGAGAATACTGTGGAGGAGGTAATATATAGAATAATTATAATATACAGCAATATTAGAAAAATTGGGGAAACCATGGAGGGCTGGAAGGGAATTCAAATACTAATTGAATGTTAATTTGAAAAAGTTGTACACTTTGTTTTTGTTTTGTTTTTTTGAAAAATCTATAAATAAAATTTATTTATAAACTGAGAGAGTTGTTAAGAGAGCATTATTCCCCTCCCAGAGCAATAATTCCTAGAGTTTCCTGGGAAGAGGGGTTGACTATTAAACCACTCTGTGCCTGTAATCAGAATATAATAGCAAAATCCAAGTGTTCAGGCTGAATAATATGAATGCAACTCTTTGGCACACTACATCTTATCTGGAATTGTGCATGAGCCCTGCAGATGGCACTCCTGACTCATGGGGGAGAAATTACTTTGGTTCACGCTTTAAAGTCAATCTACCTAATCTACACTTCTTGAATCTAAAGGCAATGTGAAAACATAGCCATTTTTCAACAATTGTGTGAAGCAGTTCTCCAGTCAAAAGGGGAGCATCTACATTATTGCTTGCAAAAGAAAAGGGAAAAAATGCTTACAGAATTGCGTACCAAAATGCATATACCTAGGAGAAAGGCACTAAAAAAAGGTCTGCCAATTTTCCCGCAAGCTTATAAAAAGAAATTTTGATACGGAAATGGGGCAAACTGATGGGTGGAAAATCAAGAAACTGAGAAAAATGTACCCTATTGCTTAAGCATGTGGTGGAAGTGCACTTGATTTGAGAAGGGAATGTCTTTGTATCCTAATATTCCACTTCCCCAGAATCTGCAATAGCTTGAACATATAGCAACAACCAATTTATGTGAGTCCAATTGACGCACGGCCATGCAAGTGTGTATCACGGCAACCCAGAAGCAGCCAGAAAAGAGGGTGGAACAGGAGGCAGAAGGAGGTGGGGCAGGGGCATAACAGGGAGGAGTGGGCTTATGCATGCTCCACCATCACACGCAATGACCGGGAATGCAACTACCACGCAAATCAGGGGTTGTCTGTAGTTACACAAGAGGCAGAAAGGCCTTATTACAAAGGGGTCCTCCTTTCACATCAATTACAGGCAGAGAAGATGGAGATACACTTTCCGTGCAATCTGCTCCTGTTTACTGTTCTGATCGGCTTGTACTACTGACCAACCTGTGCCGTTAACTTGGCCGGTTCATAAAGATGTCATGTCACTGGCTTAGGTAAAGGTAAAGGGACCCCTGACCATTAGGTCCAGTTGCAGACGACTCTGGGGTTGCGGCGCTCATCTCGCTTTACTGGCCGAGGGAGCCGGCGTACAGTCATGTGGCCAGCATGACTAAGCCACTTCTAGTGAACCAGAACAGTGCACGAAAACACCGTTTACCTTCCTGCTGGAGTGGTACCTATTTATCTACTTGCACTTGATGTGCTTTCGAACTGCTAGGTTGGCAGGAGCAGGGACTGAGCAACGGGAGCTCACCCAGTCGCGGGGATTTGAACCACTGACCTTCTGATCAGCAAGCCCTAGGTTCTGTGGTTTAACCCACAGCGCCACCCGCATCCTGCCACCTGCCACTGGCTTAGCTGACATGTAATGGACAACATGGCAATAATTGTACGGCAAATGTGATGTGCCTTGTCTGATTAATTGGGTGATTGTGAGGTGGCATGAAAGCTGAAAAGACCCTGTGTTCATTACAGTTCCCATCCCTTTATGGAACCGTCCTTTATTGCAGTAGAATCAATGAAGATGGGTATCATTTTGCTTGAACATTGGTTGCCTTTTTACTTAATAAATTCCCTACCTGAGAACAAACGGAGTGAGTTGCACAGGTCACTCCCTGGACAAGCGATACAAAACAAGATGGGCATTTCCCACTAAGGGGCCATTGCCCAGGGCTGGAGGATTTGTTTTGCAAGTGAAAGATCCCAGATTCAATCCCCAGCATCTTCAGGTAGGTCTGGGAGAGACTGCTGCCTGAAACCCAGGAGAGCAATCACTGCCACCCACTGTTCACAGTACAAAGCTAGGCAGTCACTGATTTGACTCACTGTAAAGCTGCTTCCTGATTAAGCCGGCCCTTTGTTCACAAATGGGAGGACTAGAATCTTGCTTCATATTTAGGGATGGACCATAGCTCAGAGCATCAAGTCCAAGGTTTGATCCCAGCATCTCCAGATAAGGTCAGAAGAAACCTCACTCTGAAAACGCTCGAGAGCTGCTGCCAGCCAGTGGAGACAATACTGAGATAGATGGAACAATGGTCTAACTTGGTATAAGGCAGTAAAGAGGATTCCAATGTTCAAAGACGCAGCATTATTTAGGGATTACCTGGAGCAACTCTCGAGCAGTGGAAGGATTTGAAGCCTGCTGGCTGCTACAAACAGGTCTTGGGCCATCTCCGGCACAACCGCAATCTCCTCCGTGTAGCAATAGTTCACCACAGCTTGGACAATGGAGGGCTCCATGTCTTGCAGCAGAACCTCTCCATCCTTTGACTCCCGGAAGGAGTTGGAGAACATGGCTCGGAAGTAGGGGTTGATGGCAGCAAGGAGCATCCTAAACGACAGGAAGGGAGGGATGTGTCAACATTAGGAGGTCAGGGTATCAATCTCTAATTCAGCATTCCTTAGCTACCTTGAACCATGTGGAATCTCTGTCAGCAGACTTGGGCTACCTCACTGCTCAGCCCTAACTCCAAACCATTTATGAGCGAGTTTAAAAGCATTGACTCACAGTGTAGACAACCCTGATCTAGATAGACCAAAGGTCTGACTTAGCATAAGGCAGTTTCTAATGTTCCTGTGTCTACCAGCTCCCATATTTTGTTTCTAATTATTGCAGCCTCTTGTAGCCTGGGGGGAAAAAAAGAATGATGACCCCACTTCTGACCATTGTTTGATTCTATAGGAGTTCCCCTAAACTGGGGATGGGGAGGCCTAAGAACCTCCAGATGTTGGTGGACTACAGGTCCCATAATTTATTTTGTTTGATATTTCATAAAACGTATATGCCCACTTGGTTGTAGGAAAAACCTCATAGTGATTATGGCTGATGGGAACAGGAGCCCAGCACCCTAACCACCCCATACCTCATGAGTACATGGATGCTGTTTCAACCATGGTAGAGAGTGACCCAATGACCCAATGCGAGTAGATCTAGGAAGCTTAGCACAAGAATTTCCAGGATTATGCTGGAAAGAGCTATATAGCAAAGAATGTCAACAGGGCATTCTGTGTGTGTTGCCCTAAACCAGGGATGTCAAGTCCCAAGGACCTTCCGATGTTGCTACAACTACAACTCCTATCATGCCTGACCATGAGGCATGCTGGCTAGACTGAATTGATTTGGAGTCCAAGTAAGCATGCATGTGGTGGTACAATGGTACCTCGGTTTACGAACTTAATCCGTTCCTGAAGTCCGTTCTTAAACCAAACCCGTTTTTAAACCGAGGCGCGCTTTCCCTAATGAGGCCTCCCGCCACCAGTACCCTTCCATCATTTGGCTTCCATACCGAGGTGAAGTTCACAAACCAGGACACCACTTCCGGTTTTGTAGAGTTCATAAACCAAATAGTTCGTTAACAGGCCTGTTTGTAAACCGAGGTACCACTGTAATTACAAGGAAGAGGAGCAGGTGGTGATGAGATCAAGTCACATGCAGAGGGAACCACATGGAGAGTGTCTTGCCCAGGGGCCCTTCTAAACCCAGAGCAGGCCCTTTGCCTGCATGACGAATAGTAACCCCAAAATGTATAAATAAATACCTGTGACAGGGGAACCGTTCGCCTTTGGCCACGATGGTTGTGTCGCAGAGGAGCTGTTCCTGGAGAAGATGATTCAGCCCTATAGGAAGAGAGGGAATGTGTGCGATGAGACAGAGCAGACAGCCATCAGAAGCGAAGCCTTATTAGTGGTGCGACCAGTGGGGGCTGCCCAACTTTTGCAAATAATTTCTCCCAAACAGAATGCATTTTTTGGTACTGTATGTTATTAACAGTGCTTCCTTCCTGGGGAAAAGCAAAGGCACGCATATCCCTAAACATTTTGTATGTAGTATCTTCATACTTTTGTCCATTTACTGTATTTATTTTTCCCAATTTGAACTATAAAATGGTGGTTTTCTTGAGTCAAAATGAGAGTACCCCCAAACATTTTTTTAGGGGGGGAAGCACTGGTTATTAATACTTATGCATGATTTGCTATGCACACTTTGCTATAATATACATATATTAAATGCTTTCCCCCCCCCCTTTTGCTGGCAGAAAAATCCCAATATTTGGAGAAGTGCAAACATGAAAGGACAGCTGTTCCTTGCTTTGCATACTGTTTCAGGAAGCTGCAAATGTGGTTGCTTCACATTAACACGTGCACCAAGCTGATTTTCTTCTTACCTCTGCATTAAGTAATGTGGTCCAAGAATGGAATGGATGTTACCGTCCCATTAAAAAGTTTCCACAATGTTTTTAATTAAAGAAAAATCATTATTGACATTTATGCAGGACTGGAAACTTCTTATGGACTTTTTTGTGTGAAAGAGAAAATGAACTTGTAATATCTGCATTTGAAGATTGAAAAAAATACCAGTTTATAGAAGATAGAATGGTCGGATGTTAATGTGTGAATACTATATGTAGCTGCAGGACAAAGAACTGAAGGTCTTTTTATTTTTCTCTATTCTCCCTATTCTTTTCCCTTCCAACGTTTTTTCTTTCTACCTTTATTTCTCCCTCCCCCACACTTTTTAAAATATTCTTCCCACCTCTGTTCTCTTTTAGATGAAATATTTCAGTGTACTATAAAAGTATACTATGCAATAGATATGAATTTTTGTATATCTTTGGACAAGTATCAATAAACATATTTCGAGAAAAGAAAACAAAGAAAAATAAAAGTATCCATTGCTATGGGCTGCATTCCTTAAAACACAACTACAGTTGTACCTCGGGTTACAGATGCTTCAGGTTACAGACTCCACTAACCCGGAAATAGTACCTCCGGTTAAGAACTTTATATCAGGATGAGAACAGAAATCGTGCGCTGGCTGTGCAGCAGCAGTGGGAGGCCCCATTAGCTAAAGTGGTACCTCAGGTTAAGTATAGTTTCAGGTTAAGAACGGACCTCCAGAACGAATTAAGTTCTTAACCCGAGGTACCAGTGTACTAGGAAATAAGCCCCACTGAACACAACAAGGCTTGCTTCTGAGTGAACATGAAATAGATGGTAAAAAAATCTTTCCCAGCCATGGTGGGCTCAGATATCAGGGGACCTACCCTCTCGTATGTACTGATTCAAAGACTTGTGTTCCTCTCCAATGGTATCATCATCTCTGTCCCAAGGTGAATTCATCATTGCACTCCTACTTGCTCCCAGATAGCAAAGCTGTATTGCAAGTCATTCCTGCTGGGGGGGGGGGGGGAGGGAGACACAGAATAAAGATGAGAAGAGGTCATTGGCAAGAAATCTGAATCGGAGACTCCCAGTCAAGTGCAAGATGTAGGCAAAGACGCAAGTTTATCAGAAAAGGGCCATTGATGACTACTGGTCATGGTGACTACTCTCTGCTTCCATGGTTGAATGCAGTAATGCCTCTGAATGTCAGTTGCTGGGAACGATAGGAACAGGGAGCGCCGTTGTGCTCAGGTTTCCCATGGTGATTTGGTTCACCTCGGTTAAGAACAGGATGTCATTGGCTTGATCCAGTGAGCTCTTCTAAAGTTCCTCAGAATATTAGAAGATCCCTGCAAAGACTCATCTAGCATTTTGCTTCACACATTGATCAGCCCCAATCTATTGACATGAGTCCCCTGTTTTAATTCGTGTGTGTTGTGTTAGTTTTGTTACATATTTTAGTTATGGGTTGCGTGCCCCCCAGTCTCCAAGGAGAAAGGTGATCCAAGGGTGCCAGAGGTCTGTTTTCAGGTTTGGGTTTCCTTGGAATGAAAGTCCATGAAGACTGTGGATTCTTTAGAGCATGGGTAGGCAAACTAAGGTCCAGGGGCTGGATCTGGCCCAATCGCCTTCTAAATCCGGCCCGCGGACGGTCCAGGAATCAGCGTGTTTTTACTTGAGTAGAATGTGTCCTTTTATTTAAAATGCATCTCTGGGTTATTTGTGGGGCCTGCCTGGTGTTTTTACATGAGTAGAATGTGTGTTTTTATTTGAAATGCATCTCTGGGTTATTCGTGGGACATAGAAATCCGTTCATTTTCTTTTTAAAAAATATAGTCCAGCCCACAACATGGTCTGAGGGACAGTGGACCGGCCCCCTGCTGAAAATGTTTGCTGACCCCTGCTTTAGGGCATGTATGGTTTTATTTACATATATATACCGCCTGAGCTTAGGATGGAGGGACTCACAACGTTAACACTTCAACAGATCTTGGGCTCCCCATTAAGTTTCTAGAGAGGGTCCTGAAGGCCATGGCTTCAGATTCAGCACGTGAAGCCTTTGAGTCTTTCCAGATTGAGACACAACTACTGGCTCCATGGCCCTCCCCACAGGGCCTGCAATGTGCCTCCCATCCCAGTTATTCCTATCAACCCACAAGGCTAATCCACATCTCCATAACCCCACCTCTGTCTGGAAGTCCGGTGTGCAACCTGATCTTCCTTCCCCCAAGCTTTGCCCCTCCCAGCCTGAACATCACCTAGCCTCCAATTGGTCCAACTGGCAGAGGTGTCATAGTCTGTTTTGCTTATTGTGCTCTGATTCGTTATTCTCCAACTGTGTGCCTTGCATGGGTGGGGAGGGGGCACACCTGGAGCCTCATTAAGGATTAGGAGAGGGGAGGTGTAGCTTCAGGAAAGGAGGGGCGGGGCTTAAATGGACCACAGAACAAGAACAAACAGCTTCAGAATGAATTTTTTCAGAAAGGGGGAGCATCATTGCAGACCCTCCAAGTGCCCCTATTTTCCAGGGACAGTCCCAGATTTACAGAAGCAGTCCCAGTTTCTGATCTGATGCCAGGATGTCCTGCTTTTCCTTAGGATGTCCCTATTTTCATCAGAGAAATATTGGCTGGTATAGTAGAATGTCCCTATTTTCATCGGAAGTTATAGAGTTATGTGACCCCCCCTCCCGAGCCAAGGAGATAATTAACCTTTAGAAGACATTAGAAGACAGCCCTGTAAGTTTTTTAATGTTTGATATTTTATTATGTTTTAATGTTTGTTGGAAGCTCCCTAGAGTGGCTGGAATATAATAATAATAATAATAATAATAATAATAATAATAAAATAATAATAAATAATTTATTAAGGAGTAGGACATTGCTATTTTCTTTGAAGAAATGTTGGGTGGTGTGCCACTGGTTGGGCCCTGCCTCATGATCTGTTACATTTTCATTGGGAAACCTGTGACTCTCTGGATGTTGTTTGTCTCCATCATCAGCCCCAGTACAACCAGTGGTGAGGGATCATGCAAGCTGTAGTCTAGCAACATCCAAAGGGTCACAAGTACAGTGGTACCTCGGGTTACAGATGCTTCAGGTTACAGACGCTTCAGGTTACAGACTCCGCTAACCCAGAAATAGTACCTCGCATAAGAACTTTGCTTCAGGATGAGAACAGAAATCACGCCGTGGCGGCGCTACAGCAGCAGCAGGAGGCCCCATTAGCTAAAGTGGTGCTTCAAGTTAAGTACAGTTTCAGGTTAAGAACAGACCTCCAGAATGAATTAAGTTCTTAACCCGAGGTACCACTGTACCACACGGCTACTAGCCACTATGTCTCCATTCTGCCGTCATTGTCTGAAAAACAGTTGCTAGGAATCACAAGTGATGAGAGTTTCTGTTGTGCCCAGGACCTTTTGGGGGAGCTTCTTGAAACAGATATCTGGTTGGCCACTGTGAGAACAGGATGCTGGACCCGTTCAACCACTGGTTCAGGAAGGCTATCCTTAGGTTCTCGTGGTTCATGGTGCTATTTTAATGCTATTTAGTGCTTAGGTTCATCCTTACTGTAGTGTCAAGGTTATGCAGGAGGATTTCACAACAACATAGAGTGTATCTTCTTTCACTGCTTCCAATCCATTTCCTCATTCTCAGGCTCAAAATAGAAACAGGGGTTTCTATGAGAAACTAAGGGAAACTGAGAGATACATCCTTGTAGAGAAAAGATTATTCAGATCTGCAAGGGGAGGCAAAGGGGGAATCCAGCCTTGGACAACCAAGAAAGCAAACAGTCCAGCGGTCAAATCCTGTTGGGGCCAGAATGAAGTAGGATTGTCAGCAGAGCAGCAAAATAAACAAGCAAGACTTGTGGCCCTGGGTGCAAATACACAATCACAAAAGGGCTTAATGTTCAATAGATGATTATTTTTTTGGAATGATCACATAGAGACATCACCTTGCCAACAAAGGTCCGTATAGTTAAAGCTATGGTTTTCCCAGTAGTGATGTACGGAAGTGAGAGCTGGACCATAAAGAAGGCTGATCGCCGAAGAATTGATGCTTTTGAATTCTGGTGCTGGAGGAGACTCTTGAGAGTCCCATGGACTGCAAGAAGATCAAACCTATCCATTCTGAAGGAAAACAGCCCTGAGTGCTCACTGGAAGGACAGATCCTGAAGCTGAGGCTCCAATCCTTTCGCCACCTCATGAGAAGAGAAGACTCCCTGGAAAAGACCCTGATGTTGGGAAAGATGGAGGGCACAAGGAGAAGGGGACGACAGAGGATGAGATGGTTGGATAGTGTTCTCGAAGCTACCAGCATGAGTTTGACTAAACTGAGGGAGGCAGTGGAAGACAGAAGTGCCTGGCGTGCTCTGGTCCATGGGGTCACGAAGAGTCGGACACAACTAAACGGCTAAACAACAACAACACATACAGTGGAGGCTGCTCCTTAAGGGCAAATGGGCTGTGCCCCACCAACCTCAGTCTGCCCTCTTGCTTATAATAAAAAATAGAAACCATACACGCTTTGGTTAAAACACAGTGATAGGTCTTGGAACCCTTGCCCTGTATCTCTGTATCTTTGCTTTTGAAAATGTTTTTGTAGACCTGCCAAGGAAATTAAAAAACATTTTCATGTATGCAACAACAGCGACAAGTGTCTTAATAGCACAAGAGTCTTAATAGCACTGTGGCAAGAGAAATTGATGGACTATGAGGAATTGGCGGAATTGACACATAGACTACGTGACAAGGATAACTGTGACTTTAAAGAAGAATGGGAACCTTTTACGAAGTATTTAAAGAAAAACAAAATGAACTGGACTCCTTGGCAGGTTTTGAATAAACACTCCCAAATTCTTTATTGGCAACATACAGATAGATAAATTGAGGATCTTTACAGTTTTACAACTTGCAGAGAATAACATGTGCTGAGAAACCAGAGAGAGGAGCTGAGGGAAGTCTGGGGGTGGGGGTGTGAAGGCAGGTTTTTCTCTCTTTTTTTAGGGGGGAGGGGGGAAATGTGGATGATGTATTTTTGTTAAATTGTTATTTTTAAATCCCTAATAAAAAATATTTTTAAAAAGAAAAGAAAATGTGTTTGTGGGTCGTTGGACTGAAATAAAGAGTATTGTTGTTGCATGTTCAGTCCGGAGAGTTACCATGGCTGTCAGTGCCTCCTTGGGAGCTGTTGCTCCTTATAGGACACATCAGGTAGGAGGAGGAGGAGGAGGAGGACAAAGTTAGAATTCGTAGAACTTGTTGGAGGTTTTTAAGCAGACGTTGGGTGGCCATCTGTCTTGGATGCTTCAGCTAAGATTCCTGCATTGCACAGGATTGGAATAGATAACCCTTGGGATTCCTTCTAACTCTACGATTCTGTCATTCTGCCTGTCATCGGCTCTGAGCCAGTGTGGTGTAGTGGTTAAGAGCGGTAGTCACGTAATCTGGGAAACCGGGTTCTTGTCTCTGCTCCTCCACATGCAGCTGCTGGGTGACCTTGGGCCAGTCACACTTCTTTGAAGTCTCTCAGCCCCACTCACCTCACAGAGTGTTTGTTGTGGGGGAGGAAGGGAAAGGAGAATGTTAGCCGCTTTGAGACTCCTGAAGGGGAGTGAAAGGCGGGATATCAAATCCAAACTCCTCTTCTTCTTCTTCTTCTTCTTCTTCTTCTTCTTCTTCTTCTTCTTCTTCTTCTTCTGGCCATTGATGGTATAGTATAAATAATAGGTTGGGGTTGGGGGGCTAATCCTGTGACCAGGAATTTAAGGTGCTGCGAATCTCCACTGGTGCTAAGCCCCCAACCCTAGCTCAGCCAACAATATGCCGATGTACGTAACTTGCTCAGCTGGCTGAGCCAAAGCCAGTGTCAATTTCCAAAAAGAAATTTACAGAGGTGGGGGAATTTAGGTTCGATCTTAAGCCCATTCAGCTCAGTCATGCGACCTGGCAACACGGTGTAGAGCTGAGTGACAGTGGAATGGACTCCCGTAAAAGGTGATGGATTCTCCTTCATTGGAAGTTTCTATACAGAGGTTAGATGGCCATCTGACAGGGATTTTTTTAGCTGTGACTCCTGCAATGCAGGGGTTGGACCAGATGAGCCTTGGAGTCCCTTCCAACTCCACAATCCTATGGAAATGTCAGTAGCATGAGGGCCCACAAAGACTGATAGGTTCCTCAGGCTCCTTACTAAATGGCTGTACACACCCACCTGGCTCTCCAGATCTGGGGGGACAAAACCAAACAGCACAGTCCTAATGGGAGAGATGGAAAGCAGGGGCCCTTTCCATCAGTACTGCTGAAAGAACAGCTCCATTGAGATCCCCCTGAAATATTTCCACAGCAGCAAGTCTAATGTGCCTGGGTAGATTTTCCTGTTTCTTTCTCTATATCCACTCTTCGTTTTCGCTGCATCTTTTAGAACATAAGCCTACAGAACAGGCTGCCTCATAGGAGCCAACTTCTAGGGGCTACGAGGGCTGAGCCCCTGCATAGTTGATTCAAATGGTGCGTGTGCACTGCGTCATGTGAGCGATTATGCAGGGCGGAGATCACCTGGCATTGGGAATCAGCTCTGTAACTGCCAGCAGTATTGGTTACCCAACTCGAAGGGAGGAATCCTAGCAATGCAGTTAGAGGTGTGGTCCTGAGGTGTATAAAAGCCTGTTATGCATTTCTAGCTGAAGCACTGAAAGCTTGGGCGGACGACAGATAGGGACGTTGCCAGCCAAGAAGTATGGGGAAGTTTCCAAGACTGGTGAGCATTGCTTGCTTGGTAATAGGGAGTAAAACAATCCTCTCGATCTGGTGCTTTAACACAAAATCCATAGTCTGTACCATTTCCAACTGGTATGGATGGGAAGGTGTAATCAAAGACTCGTTACCATTTCTGCAACAGGGTCCCTCCAAATCTCTCTCTCCAGCCACCCAATCAGCATGAAAAGGAAACTTTTTAGTCACTGAAGTCTTCTTGTAAGGTAAAGGTAAAGGGACCCCTGACCATTAGGTCCAGTCGTGGTCGACTCTGGGGTTGCGGCGCTCATCTCGCTTTATTAGCCGAGGGAGCCAGCGTACAGCTTCTGGGTCATGTGGCCAGCATGACTAAGCCGCTTCTAGCGAACCAGAGCAGCGCACGGAAACGCCGTTTACCTTCCCGCCAGAGCAGTACCTATTTATCTACTTGCATTTTGACGTGCTTTCAAACTGCTAGGTTAGCAGGAGCAGGGACCGAGCAATGGGAGCTCACCCCATCACGGGGATTCGAACTGCCGACCTTCTGATCAGCAAGTCCTAGGCTCTGTGGTTTAACCCACAGCGCCACCCATGTCCCTAAGTCTTCTTGTACTTGGTGTTGATTGGAGCCAAGTATGAGTGAAAGGAGGTGAGTCAGCTGCTGAGGATTGGCTCCTCGGGTCACTCTGGAGAAGGCGCACAGGAGGAACACCAAGGAGGAATTATTTTGTATGCTCCCATATTAGGCATTTAAAAACACTGGAAACACAATTTTCACAGGAAAGGTGGGCAAGCTATGTTACATACAACAGACTTTAAGAAAAACATGATTTAAGTCTCTTTGAAAGAAGATCTTGGAGCGTCCCAAATCATGTGCCCATGTATGTGTGCAGAAGATAGTAGATCTAGCTGAAAGGCAAGACATGGAGAACTACACTGTTCTTTGTAGTGCATCTCTAATTATTATTACAGTATGATTGTAAGGTTATTGTATAATCTTAGGAGGAGACATGGCTTTGACTATAATGAAGGGACCATGAGCTTCTGAATTTGCTGCCACCTTACTGTGTGGGTAAGGGATGCAGGTGGTGCTCTGGGTTAAACCACAGAGCCTAGGACTTGCCGATCAGAAGGTCGGCGGTTCGAATCCCCGTGACGGGGTGAGCTCAAAATGGTGGCTGGTTGATTCTACCCCTCTTCTTCATTAAATGCATCCTCTCTCTTTCATCCCCTCAGCTTCTCCTGACTGTCCTGGTTCTCCCAGCATGTGGTAAGTGAGTGAATGTTGTCTGTCTTAGAACTTCTCCTGACAACCAGCTTCTGGAACACTCATGCGGATTTTCTTCAACAAAGCTTATGATTTAGGAGAAACTGGAATGTTGATGCTCTGAACCCTTCCATGTAGGCTTGGGCTGTATAGGTGTGTATAAATAAGTCATATATCATAAAGACACCATTGTCTCCACTTTGCCTCATTTCCAAAGGGAAACACAGACCATAAGTGCACCTGGAACCCCTAGAATCTCATACTGCTCTCAAGACTGGTGTCACTTATAACAGCATTCTGGGAACAGTAGTATAGTAGCCATTGTTATAACTGCAGTAAAGTAAAATGGGTATGTTTAACTGTTACATGCCACCCCAATCTCTGAATGGTGATGTCAGGCGTCAGGGAATCAAATCCCCCCAAGGCAGGATGCCAGGAATAGATAGACCAGGAAAGTTCTTAGCAATGTCTTTTATTCACTATTCACAGAGAGAGGCTTAGAAATGCAACTTCTTGGAGTAATGGCCTTGCTCCGAGTAATCCCCACCCCGCCTTCTCTCATCAATCATTAACAGCAGCACCCACCTTACGGTGGCCGCTTAGGGCCATTTGCCTCCGAGCTCTTTGCTCTCCTACTTTCAATGCTCTCTGGGTTTTGGGAGAAGAGGGGTCTGGAATACGTTTCTGAGCACAATTCAAAATGTTGGTGCTGGCCTTTAAAGCCCTAAATGGCCTTGGTCCGGTATACCTGCAAGAGCGTCTCCACCCCCATCATTCTGCCCGGACATTGAGGTCCAGTGCCGAGGACCTTCTGGCGGTTCCCCCACTGCGAGAAGCCAAGTTACAGGGAACCAGGCAGAGGGCCTTCTCGGTAGTGGCACCTGCCCTGTGGAACACCCTCCCACCAGATGTCAAAGAGAAAAACAATTACCAGATTTTTAGAAGACATCTGAAGGCAGCCCTGTTCATGGAAGCTTTTAATGTTTAATAGGTTATTGTATTTTAATATTCTGTTGGAAGCCGCCCAGAGTGGCTGCGGAAACCCAGTCAGATGGGCAGGGTATAAATAATAAATAATAATAATTATTATTATTATTATTATTATTATTATTATTATTATTATTATTATTATTATTTCTAGTGATAACATGTCCGGCTCTGCCTCCCGCTCCTCTTCTCCCATTATTTCCCAGCTTTGCCCCTCATCTACCTCTGAGCTGTGACCTCCCACAACCCACTGCTGTCAATCTATACTGTTTTCCTCTACTCTGAAAGGTTCAGGCTGGGGAGGCGGTCTCCACAATTCCTCCTCTGCCCAGTCCCCGATAGGCGAGAGACTCCAGGGGTTCATTCATTTACCCAGTGTTTGGTTTCCTTGGAATGAAGGTCAGCAAGTGTGTGGTGTCTTTGAGATATATGGTTTTATTTAAACATATATAACAACCTGAGCACAGGGCGGAAGCAGCGGCATAGTGTGGGTTGTCAGCACCCGGGGCAAGGCAAGTAATTTACGCCCCCTAACCCCTAACCTGCCGCCGCTGCCAGCTTCTTCTTGCTACTGCCTGGTCTGGTCTGGTGTGCTTCTCTCCCACGCTCAGCACTGCGCTGGGCAGCCGCTGCACTGTCCCTCCCCCAGATAATCCCTCGCTCTCTCTCCGCACCGCACGCCTGGCACCCACCCCCTCCACAGTGGGCGGCGACCCAGCGGCTCGGATCGGATTCGCACAGCCAGCACTGCAGTGAGAGAGAGAGAGTGAGCCAGGTAGGGGCAGAGAGCTGCGAGTGCGAGTGCCCCCCCCCCCAGATGTTGCGCCCGGTGCGGCCGGCTCCCCCCGCACCCCCCACGCTACGCCACTGGGCGGAACTGCTCACAGCATTAACACCCCAAGGGATCTTGTTTCTCCATTAGGTTTCCTGGGGAGCCTCAAGTCCAGCTTAGGTTCAACGCATTTCTCTGTGCCTACTGCTTCCAGCATCTCTTCTTTAGCTTTCACATACCACAGCTCACAAAACCAGCCCCTCTTAGGCATATTGTTCTTCACATGGGAAGAGGGCCACTCATTTCCCTCTAACGCAAAAGAGCAACTTCTTTAGATATGCTGAATCGCAGCACTTAACTAGCCAGACCAGAGCCATTATCTGGACAATGAAACTGGTTTGGCAGACTTCCTCTTATACATTCTTCGAAGGGACCCAAGATTCCATGACTTCTCCCCAAACTCATAGCAGTATAATATCCCGTAAACACCCAGATGTCGGGCAAAATGCTGGCAAGTGCACACCGGGGGAAAGGGGACTGGAGTCTGACTTGGGAGAGGGGAGCAGTGATTTGTGGGGACTTGTACCAGCCAGGAGGCAGGGGGAGCTTCAGACCTGGAGGGTGAAGCACAGGATAGGTCAGGAGAGGTGGAAGAGGCAGGTCAGGCAAATGAAGGGTCAGGTGCATCCTCGCCCTCTCCTGCACCACTGTCTCCTAGAACAAAGAGCAGATTGATGAGGGAAGAGCAGAGGCAGCTTCTATGCAGGTACAGTCTCTGGCTATGTGTGTACAACCCATCAGGGGAAGATACATAAACTGGTGGAGGGGGCTAGCTGCAAGCACTCCATAGAGCACAGGGAATAGCTGCCTGGGTCAGCAAACTACGGTGCGCGGGGCAGATCTGGCCCAATTGCCCTCAGGCTCTGGCCCACATACGTTCCATAGATTGGTGATTCTGTTTGTTAATTTTTCCCCATAATTTTTTCCCCAGCGCCACCATTTTTTTGGCGCTATTTCCCCCTCCCTCTTGCACACTGCGGCACCTCCTCCCTCCCTCTGCCTGGCTTCTCCCTGCCCTTCTCCCTGCCTTGTGTAGTGGAGGAAGGGTGAGCTGGCTGAGTGCGATTTTGGGCAGTGCCTCTCCAGAGCCAGCCAGCCCTTTCAGGCCACTTGTTCCTCTGCCACTGCCAACAGCCTCTGCCGCTCACAATGGCAGGCAGAGGAGCCGTGGTTGGCAGAGCACAGCGCCGACAGCAACAGCACAGGTAGGCAGGAGAAGAGGAGGGGAGAGGGGGGGGGAGAGAGAGAGAAGCCCCCTCTGCCAAGTGCGTGGTCCAGCCCACCCCAAGGTCTGGAGGACAGTGAACCAGCCCCCTCCCAAAAAAGTTTGGTGACCCCTGCCTTACATTAAAAACTAAAGCTGTAGAAACTACAGAAAAGTGTCCACTTTTGCAAGAAAGAGTTAACCATTTGCTGTGTGCATTCCTTTGGCTGGGGATCATCTGTGAATAAAATCAAAAGATGCTACGGGGGGGGGGGGGTGTTGGCCATGCCAGAGCATCTCAGAGAGAAGGGGAGGGTGGCAAAATATTAACTTGCTATGCACCTACATCGGTGGTCTGTCATCCGGGAACTGAGCAGACCTCAACCTGTTTGGCTTCACCAAAGTGGTGGCTTTGTGTGCCTTCACACCATACCCTGGGACCACACTTGCATTGTCAGGCACAATTTGTGAAGTCAAAGACCTCTTTATTATTGTTCCTTATTTCCACTCAAAAAACTTCCCGTTCTCCAAAAGTGTATCCAGAGTAAAGGGCAGTGAATAGTTTCTCTTTGTCTCATCTCAGCTTCAACTTGCACGACTCGTTGGTTTGACCGGGACGACCCTTCAGGAGTGGGTGACTTTGAAACTCTAGCTGACCTGAGGAGGGAATATCCCACGGACGTTTGCCCTAAACCCACTGGAATTGAAGCTCAGACTGTGGAGGGAACCCCAGCGTCCAGCACTGGGCAGATCTTTCATCCGTGAGTGATGCCAGAAATGAAGAACCATGATCATCCTTGTGAGGGGAGGGGAAGTTTAACTCTTTCTCTCATTGCCATGGACCCAAGAAAAATAGATTCTTTGAAGCTGCTCTTTGTATTTCAAAGGAAGGTTCTGATGGATCCCAGGTTCTGTTGGATCCCAGTTTAGTACAGATTATCTCTCTACAACTGCTTCTCTCTTGCTGGTCACAGTTTGGTGAGTCAGAATGCTTCTCTCATTCTCTTTCTCTCCCCACTAGGTTTAACCCTAAAGAAGGATTTGCTTGTGTAAATAAGGAGCAGAAGTATTCCTGCTTGGATTACAAAGTCCGCTTCACCTGTCCCTCAAAATTCTGCTCAGGTGAGTCAACCAGGACATCTTGTGGTGAGATGGGGGAATGATCTTCAACCACTTAAACTATGTCTGTATAACACCAAACCAATTGCTCAAAAGTGAACTGTCTTTCACTTTTATACTATATAAGAGGGGTTGCTGACAAGGAACTCACAGTGTGCTCAGAAAAGGTCTTAATAAATATGCCTCCAAAAATCCACAGTGTGGAGGAGAGCTGCTTCCTCTGCCTGCTCACTTTGGCTGCATTTACACAAGAGTTTATTCCATTTCCCTGACATTTCTGCCATTATTAATTTCCGCATTGTACTTGAACTTTCACAAGGCATAAAAACCAGAAACATAGTAGAATATAGCACAAATTCAGTGCTCATTCCCCCCCCCCACACACACAAAAAGGGCTTCTTCTGGAAGCAAATAATACAGAAATGAGCACTGAAGTGGCTTTTACATCATATGAAACCTCAAATGGAAATTAACAGTTAGGTAAACAGTCTGGAAAACAGAACAAACATCCGTGTGATAGCAGCCTAAGTCCTCAAAACAGACCCCTTTGAAATGAATGGGCCTGTGTTAGTCATCATGACTATTACCTTTAGTGGGTCTACTCTGAGTAGGACTGACATTGGCTACAACGCTCAAAACAGGACACCCACCATCCCCCTTCTTCTGAGCTGAAGAGTGCTGCAAAGTGCTTCTCTTGGGGAGCAATCCATTTCACATCTGGAAGCTGACCCGGGGCTGTCAGTTGACTCTTGCTTTGACACTGGAGACAAGATAGCATCCTCCGGTTTGTGGTGAGGGAGAATGGCAGCATCCTTGATCAGCAGGTGCAAGGTAGGCAGGGCAGGACTTAACACCTCTACTCTTCAGCAGAGGGCAATGGTTGGATTTTGCTGCTGTTGCTTCTGCCTGGAGCAAGAGTGGCCTCGCTCCACCCAAAGGCGCCCCAGTCCTCTGTGTTTGTATGTGGAGTCACATTTTCCTGCTGATAAAATATTGCAACCTGAGTGTATGGGGGCAGGGGTGGGAAATATACCAGCCCTGTAATTTTAGGAAACTATTGCCTGTGGTTGTGGAAGAACAAGCATGCCCGTGTTGCACAACCAAACATTTGCTCCCGTAGTTCCTTTTTCCTTTTCCTCGTGCCCTTGTAATGTGGCAAGAAAGGAGCAAACGTGACAGTCTGTGTGTAACAGGCCTCACAATGCCTCTGTGGTAACAGAGGACAACCCCCTTTATTCCCCTGCTGAATCCCCCAGTCAAGCAGGACTGGAACCAATAGGGAACGTAAGCAGCTGACTGGTACTGAGTCAGACCCTTGGTCCATCTAACTCAGTATTGTTTGCACTGGCTGCCAGCAGCTCTCCAGGGTTTCAGACAGGGAGCACCTCCAGTCTTACCTGGAGATGCTGAGGATCGAACCAGGGACCTTTCGCATGCAAGTCAGGTGCCCTGCCACTCAGCTATGCTTGCACAGCTCCTGTAAGGCTGATATCAAAAGATGGCATTGTTGGGCGCTTGCTGAAGCCCACCACACTGCAAGGGCCTCCATCTCCCTGCTGATTCCCCTCTGTGCTGCCACTGCCCATCCACCTGCCCTGCTTGAACCAGCAAGGAGTGATAAGGATGGAGCTAGCAGCACAGGGAGGGGCTTGGAAGGGCCCCTCACAGGTTCAACGGGTGAGTGAATGACCTGGGACACTGTTGAGCAAGTGGGTCCACTCAAAGAGTAGGGTGGCACTGAGAATGGTGTTTCTGCTTGCCTTTGGAAGAGCTGGGCATGGGCAAAGGGCTGCAGCATCTGCACTGCTTGCAAAAGGTCCCAGGTTCAGGCCCTCACATTTCCAGGTATGGTTGGGAAAGACTTGGAGAGTAGCTGCCAGTCAGTGCATGCACTACTGGGCTTCATGGAGTGATGGTCTGACTCAGTATCAGGCAGCTTCCTGTATTCCCATGTTCCATCTTTCTTGTCCTCACATACCTGCAACAAACACTCGTTTAAGTCTTGCCTTGCCTTTCCCCCTTCTTTAGGATGCACAACTCGCTGGTTTGATCGGGATAATCCGTCTGGAAAGGGAGACTATGAACTCCTTTCCAATCTGCGGAGCGAATATCCTGGTGGGATTTGTGACGAGCCCCTTGCCATCAACGTACAGACTGTGGACGGGAGACCTGCATTGAAGACAGGGCAAAGATTTTCAGTGTGAGAAGACACTTTTGTTGATGGCTGTGATTTTTTTAAAAGATGCCAGATCAGACCATGCACTTGTGCTCTTGCTCAGAGATGTATTTTTCTAAAATCCTTGTGATACATAATTTCTTCTCTTTCCAAAGGTGGGCATGGATTCCAGAGCTGAGAAGGGATCCTATAGCCCCTGGAGCCTTGATTAAATTCTAACACTTACTGGTTCCAGGACTTGAGAAATGTCTAGCACCCGCAAGCTCATAACAATACTCAACTAAGATGGGCACAATTATATCTGTAACTGTCATTCCATACAGCACAACTTTTTATCCCTCTCTTATGCAGGTATGACACTACTAGAGGCTTTGCCTGTGTCAACATTGAGCAAGTACCTGGTCAGTCCTGCCTAGATTATGTGGTCCAATTCACTTGCCCAGAATCCTTCTGTTCCGGTGAGTGCTGCTATCATAGCTGTCAACTTTTCCCTTTTCTTGTGAGGAATCCTATGCAGAATAAGGGAAATTCCCTTAAAAAAATGGAAAACGTTGACAGCTATGGCTGCTATGTATTGATGAGATGTTCTCAGTGGGGGTGGGGGTTCTTACCTAAAGGTGGAGGAGCTATTTTGTGGTTCGCCTCAGGTGCCAATCTATCATAAAGACACCATAGTCTCACAAAACCAGCCCCACTAAGGCCCATTTTTCTCCCCACGGAAAAAGGCCCACCCATTTCCTTCTATGGCAACAGAACAACTTCTTTGGATATGCTAAATCATGGTGCAGTGGTACTTCTGGTTATGAACTTAATTTGTTCCAGAGGTCCGTTCTTAACCTCAAACCGTTCTTAACCTAATGTACCACTTTAGCTAATGGGGCCTCCCGCTGCCGCCGCGCTGCCAGCATGCGATTTCCATTCTCATCCTGAGGTAAAGTTATTAACCTGAGGTACTACTTCCAGGTTAGCGGAGTCTGTAACCCATAGTGTTTGTAACCTGAGGTGTTTGTAACACGAGGTACCACTGTACTTAACTAGCCAGCTAGAGCCATTACCTTGTCAAAGGAACTGGCGTGGCAGGCTTCCTCTTATACATTCTTCCCTGGCAGGTTTAGAAGGGACCCAGGGCTTCATCCAGTCTGACCCCCTGCTCACCAAACACATAATGGTATAATGCCCAATAAACAAGCAGCTCATAGCTGTACATCTTAAATATAGTGGAAAGATGGTACAATGGAGTGCAGACCATTCCAGCGCATCTCAGAAAGAAGGGGGTGGTGACACAATATCAGCTTGCAATGCACCTACATAAATGGTTTCTCATCCAAGAACTAACCAGACCTGGTCCTGTTTGGCTTCACCATTTTGTGCCTTCACACCATACCCTGGGACCACACTTGCATTGTCAGACACATTATGTGAATTCAAAGACCTCTTTATTATTGTTCCTTATTTCCACTCAAAAAAACTTCCCGTTCTCCAAAAGTGTATCCGGAGTAAAGCGTCATGAATAGTTTCTCTCTGTCTCACCTCAGCTTCAACTTGCACAACTCGTTGGTTCGACCGGGACGACCCTTCAGGAGTGGGTGACTTTGAAACTCTCGCTGACCTGAGGAGGGAATATCCCACGGACATTTGCCCTGAACCCATTGGAATTGAAGCTCAGACCATGGAGGGAATCCCAGCGTCCAGCACTGGGCAAATCTTTCATCCGTGAGTGGTGCCAGGGCAGCATTAGGGAATTAATTGTTACTGAGCAGCCTTCCAAAGTTTCTGTTATGTGTCAGTTGGCCCAACTAGGAATGTGGGAGGAATCTGTTGGAAGCAGATTATCCAGTGGATTTTCTTCCATCTGCCCACAGACTCTTGCTGTGAATGCTGTATGCTAGGGGTCACCGAGCTTTTTAGACCTGGTGGCACATTTGAGAGAGTGCTGAGAATACCATGGGTGGGTGGCATAAGACAACATGGCTGTCATGGGGAGCATGCCATAGAGAGATACAGTCATTGTGGATTTGCCACCCTCGCTCATGGGTGATGTCACACTTACCATGAAAAGTCATCTATGTCTTGCTGGTCCTGATTTCCAAAATCAGGACTCTTTGCCAAAATGGGAAGAACCATCTGGACTTACACCCATCCCCTGTATCTTCATCTTAAAGTTTTACCTCACTCCCTTCCCAACCCCAGTGTGGTTTATTTGAGGTGTTGGAAATCTGTAAGGATTAAACTGTGGTTCTTGGGATACTTTGGGGGTAGGTATGCAGCCATAGATTAGCTTGAGCATTATGTTTCAACACAAGAACACTTTCTGAACAGAACACACATTTATGAAATAATGTATTGCAATCAGAAAGGACTTGTTTTTGCACAGCTGGTTTGTCCTGCCTAAATGCAGAACCTTACATTTGTCCCTATTGAAATTTATTTTGTAAGCTTGGGCCCAGTTCTCCAATCTGTTAAGGTCATCTTGAATCCCGATTCTGTCTTCTGTGGCAATAGCTACCCCTCCCAGTTTGGTATCATCTGAAGATTGGATGAGCATCCTCTCAATTCCTTCATCCAAGTCATTCATAATGGCATTGGACAACAATGGGGCCAGGACAGAACCCTGTGGCACCCCACTTGTCACTTTTTTCCAGGATGATGAAGAACCATTAATGAGCACTCTTTGGGTTCGGTCAGTCAACCAGCTACAAATCCACTTCACAGTTACCTCATCCAGCCCACATCTTGCCACAACTTCTCTGCAAGAATATCATGGGGGACTTTGTGAAAAACTTTACTGAAATCAAGAGTGGATATGGTTATAATTGCAACCATATAGGGCTTTGTGCTGGCATGTCCAAAGTCCTAACCCAGCCCACTGCTTGTCTAATCCAGCCTCTGTGGCAGTTTATTTCCTGGGATAAAATCCTAAAGCTCAACAACTTTGGGGGTAAAACCGTAAAAAAAGCTTAACAACTTCAATCCAAAAAAGCTTAACAACTTTGGTCGGCCCTCACAGCCCTTCACTTTATCAAATCTGGCCCCCTTTGAAAAAAGTTTGGACCCCACTGGCTTTGTGATAAGTCACTTGATTGACTTTGTCATCAAGGTGCCAAAGGACACCTTACTGTAGAAGTTTAACAGAGCTACCCTACGGAAATTCATTAACTTTGAAAACAAGCATGTAAAGAAAGCAACCGATTTGTAAATATTTGTTGATGGCTAAGTATACATACATTTTCACATCAGCAGACTACAAAATAGAAAGCACTTTATCAAAGGAAAGCAAGTGCAGTGGAATGGAAAACACCAGGGGAATGTATGACTGAATATCAGAATGGATTAAGACACCCAGCAGATCCCTAGCCGTTATTCATACAGATATCGATGACTCCTACCCAAATTAGCACGTGCAATATTCCATTGCATGTGTGATTCAGTGAAAGTCTTGCTGCAAAACGTAGTTGTGAAGCAATAACAACGGCTGTGATTTCAAATTGCTCTGATTGTTTTACATGAAAGAATACATACATGTGGCAATCAGTTCTCTTGTTGCATCTCTTCTTCCCTAGCAACACAGGGACAGACTGAATGAAAGAACTCCTGGCTTGATGCTGTCAAGGCCGAAGAAGACATGAATGTTATTAGTGTGCTTGTTAACATTACATAGATTGTTATGTGAATGGGGAGGCATGATCAGCCTTGGGAGGGGAACTTTTTCTCTCCTTGCCATGGACCCAAGAAAAATCGATTCTTCAAAGCTGCTCTTTGTATTTCAAAGGAAGGTTCTGTTGGATCCCAGGTTCTGTTGGATCCCAGTTTAGTGCAGATAATCTCTCTACAACTTCTTCTCTCTTTCCTGGTCACGGTTTGGTGAGTCAGATTGCTTCTTTCGTTCTCTTTCTCACCCCACTAGGTTTAATACTAAAGAAGGATTTGCTTGTGTAAATAAGGAGCAGAAGTATTCCTGCTTGGATTACAAAGTCCGCTTCACCTGTCCCTCAAACTTCTGCTCAGGTGAGTCAACCAGGACATCTTGTGGTGAGATGGGGGAATGATCTCCAACCACACCATAATAAGCCATGCCTGTATAACACCAAAACAATTGCTCATAAATTAAAAGCAGGAGTCTTTAGTTTATATATGAGGTGTTGCTGACATGGAACCCACTCCTTTGTTAAACATACCTCCTTAAACATGCCCACATCTCATTGGATGGCAGTGGTTGTATTAAAAAAAGAAGGTGGCTGCGTTCACAAAATAATTTATTCCATTTTCCATAATTGTTTATTTGCATGTCATATCGGAGCATTCACATGACATAATTTAGTGCCCAAATGTCTTGGGCAATCCATCTGCTCCACATTTTACTAAGGGCAAAAGAGCAGGTGTTCCTCTTTCCTGCAACCCACTTCTGCACTAGTGACAAGATGGTATCCTGCACTGCATGGAGGGTAGTGGTAGCAGCAGGCTCGATTAGGGGATGGAGGATAGGCACTGTGGGTGCTACATCTATCCTTCAACAGTTAACAATGCCTGGGGGGTTCACTACTGGGCTTCACAGAGTGATGGTCTGACTCAGTATCAGGCAGCTTCCTGTGTTCCTCTGTTCCAACTTCCTTGTCCTCCCATACCTGCAACCAACACTCATTTGAGTCTTGCCTTGCCTTTTCACACTTTAGGATGCATGACCCAGTGGTTTGATCGGGACAATCCATCAGGAAGGGGAGACTATGAACTCCTTTCCAATTTGCGGAGCGAATACCCTGGTGGGATTTGTGACGAGCCCCTTGCCATCAACGTACAGACTCTGGATGGGATTCCTGCCCTGAAGACAGGGCAAAAGTTCTCAGTGTGAGAAGACACTTTTGTGGTGGTTGTGAACTTTTTTTACAGGTGTCAGATAGGGTTTCATGTATTGCACTCTAGCTTACAAATGGGGAACCTTTTTCTATTCCCAAACTCGGCCCTCCAGATGTTTTGGGACTACAACTCCCATCATCCCTAGCTAACAGGACCAGTGGTCAGGGATGATGGGAGTTGTAGTCCCGAAACATCTGGAGGGCTGAGTTTGGGGGTGCCTGATCTAGACTGTCAAATGTGACCCTCCAGGCCTCTCAATCTGGCCCTTGGAACTCTCTCAAGCCACATCCTTCACCATCCCTGCTTCACACCCTCTTTGAGTGCTTTTGTCCAGTTTCCCTGGCTCCTTGAGCTGCAATGATGCCTCTTATTTAACTGGGTGGAAAGAGGTGTCCCTTGCAACAAGTGTCCATTCGGCATTGCATTTACACTCGCCTTCTCCTTTTCCTTTTGATGCTTTGTAACTGTTTCCTACCACTTTTTACATTGTGTTTTGCATATCATGTTGGGGCATACATGGAAGGTGATTAGTGAACGGCAACAATTAAAGAAATGTGTTTGTGCAGAGGAGACTCTGGCTTCTGCACGGTTGGCAAGAGTCTTGTCTATTGTGCTACTCATTTCACCTCTCGCTCTGCCAGCCAGTGGCTTGTGGCTCACACCCTCCTTGCATATTTCTGCTGGCTGGGATGTACCCTTGCACTCTAATAATGCCTCTTGCTTGTCTGGGTGGAGATGCAGCGGGGGAAAAAACAAAGGGAAAATTGACTTCAGTTGCTCTGTTCAGTTCTTCTGGCCCCCACCTGCCAGTAGCAAATGACTCCTGGAATTTTGTTCATAAGGGAATGTATTTGTTTTTATTTACTTTACTGATTAAATAGTGTGTGTGTGTTTTAAATGTTGCGATGTATGGTTTCTTCGTCTTCCAAAGTGCAGAGATGAGTGTGGCTCCTATTACATAGCCAAAATGTAACTAAATTAAACATAGATGGCTCAGTTGGTTAGACTGTGGTGTTGATCATGCCAAGGTTGCAGGTTTGACCCCCGTATGGGACAGCTGCATATTCCTGCCTTGCAGAGGGTTGGACTAGATGATCCTCGGGGTCCCTTCTGACTCTACAGTTCTATGATTACTAAATTAAACTAGGGCCAGGGCTTTTTCAGTACTGGCCCCGACTTGGTGGAACACTCTGTCACAAGAGACTAGGGCCCTGCGGGATTTAACATCTTTCCGCAGGGCCTGCAAGACGGAGCTGTTCCGCCTGGCCTTTGGTTTGGACTCAGTCTGACCCTTATGTTTCCCTCCCCTTATGGTTTTGATTTATGGGCTACTATTAAAATGAGGCTGCATTTTAAATTCTATTTTAAGCCATATTTTAACCCGTATTTTAATTAACTGCCCCCTTTCCTATTACATTTTATTGTAATTTTATCAGTGTTAGCCACCCTGAGCCCAGTTCTGGCTGGGAAGGGCGGGGTATAAATAAATTTTATTATTTTTTTATTATTGTTATTAAATTAAGATGTGGAAAATAACACCTGTAACATGCAATTTCATACAGAGTGCTTCCCCCCCCCAACCTGCTGTTATTCAGGTATGACCCTACTCAAGGCTTTGCCTGCGTCAATGATGAGCAAGAACCTGGTCGGTCCTGCCATGATTACAGGGTCCAGTTCACATGCCCAGGATCCTTCTGTTCTGGTGAGTGCCACTATGAGTTGATAGGATATTCTCTACTGGGAGGGAGTGGGCAGTGGGGATGGCAAACCTCCTTAATGATTGTTTTGCCAAATAATAGTAATAATTTATTATTTATATCCCGCCCACCTGACTGGGTTTCCCCAGCCACTCTGGGCGGCTTCCAACAAAGTTTTGAAATACAGTGGTCTGTTAAACATTAAAATATTCCCTAAAAAGGGCTGCCTTGAGATGTCTTCTAAAATTCTGCTAGTTGTTCTTCTCTTTGACATCTGGTGGGAGGGCGTTCCACAGGGCGGGTGCCACTAAAAAGAAGGCCTTGTGCCTGGTTCCCTGTAACTTGGCTTCTTGCAGTGAGGGAACCGCCAGCAGACCCTCAGTGCTGGACCTCAGTGTCCGGGCAGAACGATGGGGGTGGAAACTCTCCTTCAGGTATGCTGGACCAAGGCCATTTAGGGCTTTAAAGCTCAGCACCAGCACGTTGAATTGTGCTTGGAAATGTACTGGGAGCCAATGTAGATCTTTCAAGGCCGGTGTTATGTGGTCTCGATAGCCACTCCCAATCACCAGTAGGAGATGGTTCTTTTAAAATTAGAATCAGAAGCAATATAGACACAAGTGGGTGAGAAGGTTACAGATTTTATTGCAAACAGCAAGCAAAATGTACATTACATACCAGGCAGCACTTCAATCTGCTACTGAGAAGCCCTGAAGAAGTGGCAAAGTGACCTCCAGGTAGCTTTTGATGCACAGCACTGTGGCCAACAGCCTGTGGTGAACTTCTGACTGGCATGCCCCAAAACTAGATATTTTATAGATACTGTGTCCTGTTAGGGCCAATACAGGCTCAACTACAAGCTCAAAGACAAAAAGCCAGGCTATATATCAAAGGCTTTTACTGACCAGTGCCAACAGTCCACACATCAAAGACCTTTTTACAAAGGATAAAGAATGTAATAAAACATAACCAGAGACAGGAAGAGATAACCAGAGACAGGAAGAGTTGACCATGTCAGATCACTTATCTCCTCGAAATTACAATAATCTTCTGCATTATCCACACAATGATATATCTATAAGTAAGTGATTGGTTTCAGCTTCCTGACCGGGTGGGCTTTTTTTGTGTGGTAAATATTTGATTTTTCTGAACATACAAATAACAAACATCAACATAAAACTGAACCACAAGGCATCTGCTGTAGCAGTGTTCATTGTGAACATCTTGGAATAGTTTATACATTATAGTGGGGGGTTTAAACTTGCTATTTTTACCATTGTGGATAAATAAATTAATAAAATTCTGCCAATTTTTGAGCATTTTAGTTGCCACAGCCGGAATAGGCAACAGCTGGAAAAGGTAAGTTAAAATGTGGTACGCTATTCATTTCCATGGAAGTGGTCTTTTCCCCAAGCCAGAATGGATTTATTTCGCTCCATATTTGCAAAGCTTTTAAATTATTATTTTTAATAAATGGTCTGTAATTACGTTTTTATACCACACCCAAATATTTCATGGCTTGGCCATGGCTTGGTATACCTGCGTTGTCTATTTTGTTTATTTTTGTGATCTGAATTAAAGCACAGCATTTCTGATTTCTTTAGGCTAATCTGAAGGCCAGACCTTCTGGATCATTCTTGCCATGAGAGGCATTGCCTTCTTTTCTTAATTGTTACTTCAATAAAATCAGTGTGTCGCCAGCAAACATTCCTATGCAGCATTGTGGGTGATTAATTTGGACTCCTGTTGTTTTAGGGTCATTTCTAATTACTTCAACCAGTGGTTGCAAATAAATAGCACCTTTGCCCCCCCCCCCGGCATGGAAAAAAAAATGTGATCCTCAGGCTAGAAAAATTTCCCTCCTCTAGTCTGGGCTACTCCACCCTCAATTCTCTATGGCCTACAACATTTTACAGCCTCTTTAACTTCAGTGCTTCTTGTTCCTTTCCTCAACTCTCCCTCACAATACGTTATAAACAGGCCATTCAGCAATGCCAGCAAGTTCCACCTGAATCTCCTTCTCCTTCTTCTTTTTTAGAAGATCTCCAAAAGGTGTGTTATAGGCATTGTAATTCATGGTTGCACAAGGTTGCATTTAACTTTCCAAAATGCAGAACTGGAGAAAGTCAATTTGCACTTCCCAATTGAGTCTTCGCTGAGTCAACTATTTCCTTCTGTGATGGGGAAGTGATCTGCAAAGCTTCACATTCTTGGGAGTCGTGTGCAATTGTTACCGCTGTCTCATATTCTAGGTGTCCCCCTGACTATTTACCGGGGAAAACTGGGGAAGGGTCCCAGTTCAGTGGACCGAGCAGATGCTTCAGGTACACCTGTCTGAAATGCTGGGCAGCTGCTGCCAGCCGGTATGGACCACAGATTAGGAACCCCTTTCAGCCACCTGAGGACAAAGGCCACTGATGGGCAGGGACAGAGGTAAAACTGGGTGGAGTAGTGGGTATGATTCTTACCTTTTACAGTAGCTACATTCCAGCCTCACAAAAACCAAGAAGTTTATACATGCACACACATCTCCATCCGCCATCCAGGCAAGCATGGGCATTATCACAGTTCAAAGACACATTTCACCCAAGCAAAAGCGCTTGAGGAGGGGAGGGGGAGTGAGGGGTGTGCCTTTCCTAGGCAGAGGCCCATGGGATGGAGAGAAAGGCCTGGACAGCCACATTTGAGTCCATGCACCTGAGAAACTAATGTGCTCCACCACAAGAAAGAGTTTCAAAGCTTTACTGAGAAGAGTCTTTAAAACAGTTACAATTAAATCTTACAAGATACAAAGGAACACATTGTTGTTACACAAGCAAGCAATGTGGTCCAGTCTTATTTTAGGTCCTAATACTGTATCCACAGCAGTGGCCAGAGGAGAAATGACTGTTAGGAGGAGCACAAACAGAAGAAACACAATTGTGCAACTGTAGCAGCAAAACTAGACACCTGTATCTGCTCCACCTGCAATAAAACTAGTCTCTCCCATATAGGTCTGTACAGCCACAGCAGGCGCTGTAACTCTCCAACAGTTTGAGTTAACCCCAAAGGGGCATTCTTCCATTGTCTCCCGAGACAGACAGATGTCAACAACAGTTCAATACAAATTTCTTCTCTCTACTCCCAGAGAGAGATCCTAAGCAACTTGCTTGTATCATCATTGTGGAGCTTAGCTTCTATTGCTGTTACTGCTGGCTCCACCAGTGACTAAAGACACTGGGCTTATCAGGTTTCATCTCCTGTTGTTAAAGATCTCTCGGTTTTCCAAAAATGAGTCATCACTTAGCCTAATGACTGAAAGGGAAACATTCGGCCTTTTCTGCTGCATTTGCCAGAGTGAAACCTCCCATGCCTATTGGAAGCCTCCCATTGCAAATGCAAACCTTACAGCGTAGCATTTCAAATACAATGCACTCAAGCATAACATTAAATGTGTATTAAACTGATATCTTTAACACCTCAGTGCTTTTGCATGGAGCAGGTGCTTTTGCATGGAGAAGGTCCCAGAAGCAAGGTGGACCAATGGCCTGATTCTGTACAATGAAGCCCTCCAGGACCCCTGCCAGATACACCCGTCTCTGGCCCTGCTCTACACTCTCCTCGATTGCTTTTTACCTGGCTTGAACTGTGATAACGCTTCTTGCTTGCCTGGATGAAGGACGGACAGACTGTGAGCATGTTGCTCTGACTTTTGATGACTAAGTGTGTAAGAGTCATATCCGTCGTGTTGCCCAATTTTGTCTCTGGCTCCACCCACCAACATGGGCACATGACCCCATGGAAGATTGCCCAGGAAGGAATGCAGCCCTCAGGTTGGGGGGAAAGCCCAGCCTTGCTCCAGTGTCCCCCCACCCACCCACAAATTTTATTAGCTCGTAATGAATGAACTGAGTCTCCTTGTGTCTCTACATGTGCAGTTTCCATCACGTCAGAGGATTTGGTTTTGCACCAATGAGCAACAGGAGGGTGTCAACAAATCCTGCCAAGACTACAAGGTTCAGTTCACCTGTCCAAAGACATTTTGTTGACATGAGATACATTGACGGGAACGGACAGACACTTTGTATGCAGGGAAAGTCTCCTGCCTGTAACCATTAGGTACCACTGCTTGCCAGTGTACACAACACTGAGCTACATGGAGCAATAATATGACTCTTATCAGATATTAGGTGCCTTCAAGCCCCAGGCCTTTGCTCAGCGTTCAAACCAAAACAAGGGTGAGCATACAAAACTGACTTATACTGAGTCAGACCATCTTGCTCAGTATTGTCTACACTGACTGGCAGAGGCTCTCCAGAGTTTCAAGTGGCGGGTATTCCCAGTCCTACCTGGAGATGCTAGGAATTGAGCCTTGGGTCTTCTGAATGCAACACAGATGAGTTGTGGCCCTGCTTAATTACACTGGGTTGTGGCCAACTACATTCAACACAGATGAGTTGTGGCCAACTACATTCTACCCATTGAAATTAATGGTCCTATGGTAGTCATGGCTGTTAATTAAATGGGTCTACTTTGAGCAGGGTTAGCTTTCAAGCCATTATTTTCAATGCCACACTTATATTTTATTTTTAAAAATTCTTTATTTTCTTAATAATAATTCTTAAGAAAATGAAGTTCAGCTGATGACCGCTCCTGAAAAATGTTGCGCAGGAGGAGAAATGCTGAATGCTGTCACAAGAGAGACTTCTCTCGCCACCTGAAGTTCCCCTTGATTACTGATATAAAATGTCAACAAAGCATAATGATAACAAAGCAGACATGCATGAAGTGTAAAATATTGACTGGGCAAATCAAGCGAACAAATAGAAAATAAAATAAACAGTGGGGGATATGAGTAACTGCAGCTCGTCTATAAACTCGTAAACAGAAGGAGGTTAAGAAGATATATCAGAACACTCCTGGGGGCACAGAAAGAAGAGCTTTCTGCTGCATGTTAGATTTCCCATTTACTCTGCATCCACTCTGCTTCCACCACTGGTTTAGAAAGTGGTGTTACATGCACAGTTTATATCTACGATCCATATTCTAACCTGTATCTATCATATTCTTTCTTGGAAATGCTGCATTTTGATGCATTTCCCCCAAACCAGCTTCCGTACAAATAGAGAAAAAGAACAACAAAGCTACATTTTAGGCCCATGATATAAACGGAACCAAGGTATGTAACCAAGTGGATTTGTTTGAAGTTCAGGTACAAGTCAGCTTGCAGAAGAGAGGTTGCAAGGGGTTAAGACAGAACGAGGAACTTCTAGAGTCCCATACTATCCTTGAATCTTTATTTCTATGCTGACTTATCTCTCTCTATCTCTGTCTTTGTTGACTAGGCTGATACATCTTAGGTTGCGTCCTGTTTACAACTTCCTCCTCCTCACACTTACTTCTCTCTATCGGACCTCAAGAGGAGTTCACCTTGGAGTTATCCTCCGAGAACAATGGAGCAAAAACAGCTGCCTTTTTTCTTCTCCAGATGAGCTAGTTAGGTTAGAGACCTATAAAGAAAAAAAAATCTACCTGAGTTACTTCCTTACTATAAATTACTTCGTTATTTTTCTTAGTCTACAATCATCTCCGTGTGTGAGACTGAAACAGGTGGAGTCTGCTCTCCAACCAGATTCACTAGCCAAACGCCCTAAGCTTTGCATATAGAATCGCAGAATGGTAGAGGTGGAAGGGACCCAAGGGTCATCTAGTCCAGCCCCCTGCAATGCAGGAACATGCAGATAAACCCTGCGGCCTTCAAAGAGCTCTATCAAGTAAATGGAGTCAAACTTCTAACAGGATTGCCACGGGGGAAATAAACAGGCGCCTCAGTAAGCAAGCTCTGTTGCATACAGGTGCCGCGATTGTTGTCACGATCAATATCACCATTCTAAAACGGATTCAGAATCAACAATGTTTCTTTTCTTTTTATTTAAAAAAAATTTAAACAATTTCAACATAACAAATTATCAGTCCAAATAATCAATTACATTGTTTCCACACACACCCCGCCATCCCTCCCACTCCCCCCCCCCACAAGAACTTCCCTCAGCTCCCCTCTCTGATTTCTTTGCACATATTTTATAACCTCTGCGCGTTATAAAATTGTATCTATCTTTGCCTTATCTATCAAATGTTCAACTAATAAATTTGTGGATGTTTATTCAAAACCTGCCAAGGAGTTCAGATCATTTTGTTGTCTTTTTAAGTAATTTGTAAAAAAAAGTTCCCATTCTTCCTTGAAGTCGCGATTGCAGGACCAACCGTTTTTCTAATGACAGAAGCAAGCGTCCCACTGTGTGTCCAGGGTCACTGCGGGCTGGGACGGAGCAACGGCGGCAGAAGTTCTCTGCACATGCTTAGATGTCACTGTTTCCAGCCTGGGAAGGCTGCCTCTGAGCGCGTCCAGAAAACCGTCCCTCCTTAGCGATCGCTTATTCCGCGAGAGCGACGCCTCTGCGCGCGTATACTGCACAAAACTCTTCTCGGGGCTACGAGAAAGCGCTCTCTGGACATGCTCAGAGGCGCCCGGTGTACCCCCCTACTTTGGCTCCTTGGGTCCAGTCCGGAAGCTGAGCGCGCTGGCTCCGGTGCCCAGCCCTCCTCCGGGCCGGCCCCTTCCCCGCCCCTTTGGATCTCGCCTCGACTTGGGGCGCCCGAGGCAATAGCCGCTGCTTCTTTCGCTTTCCGCGGCGAGTGAGCGAGATGTCGGCGCGCTGTCGCTCCGCGGGGCTCCTCCTGTATGGGGCGCTGCAGCTGGTGGGGCTCCTGAAGGTAAGAGAGGCAGCCCCTTCCGTGGGCTCTCCCACCCCCAGGACAGAGTCGTCGTCCCCAGGTTCCCCCACCCGGTGTCCTTAGAGCTGCCCCGTCCCATTCAGCCCCCAACCAAATCACAGAGGCAGGCTCCCACCCAACCCCCATCAAAAGACCCCACTTCTTTTCCTAGAAGCACAAAGCGCGACCCCCACTATCCTATTCAGCTTTCCCCCCCCCAACCCAGTCCACGGACACCCTCCCAGCCCCAAGCCAGCCCTCCACCGCGTCCTTAGGACCCCCAAGAACCGAAGCCAGGAAAAGCCCCTCAGTCCGCCGCCTCACCCCCCGCCAGGCTCCTGCCCGGACAGTGCCAACCATTCCTGCTTTTCACTGTGGGTTTGCCTGGGGTTTATTTTTAATAGCATTAAGCAGTTAAGAATCGTTTTTAATTAATTATACTCCATCCACTGCCAATCCCCTGTTAACAGATGCCTTACTGTGTCCTTAAAGCACAGCCCCACATTCGATTTAGCACCTAAAGTTCTCTGGAGTGCATTCCATGTCTCCATGAGACAGGCAGACATCCAACAGGTACATGCAACAGTGTGTCCCTATGGCTCTATATCTCCATTCACGGGAAAGCTGTTATATTGCCCCCCCTCCCAGGATATTGCTCTGTCCCTTCCCCAGAGGCAGAAGGATTACAGTGGTACCTCGGGTTACAGACGTTTCAGGTTACATACGCTTCAGGTTACAGACTCCGCTAACCCAGAAATAGTACCTCGGGTTAAGAACTTTGCTTCAGGATGAGAACAGAAATCGTGCTCCAGTGACGCCATGGCAGCAGGAGGCCCCATTTGCTAAAATGGTGCTTCAGGTTAAGAACAGACCTCCGGAATAATTAAGTACTTAACCCGAGGTACTGGCCTTCTGCCGCTGCGCCGCCAGAGCACGATTTCTGTTCTCACCCTGAAGCAATGTTCTTAACCCGAGGTACTGTTTCTGGGTTAGCGGAGTCTGTAACCTGAAGCGTATTTAACCCAAGGTACCACTGTACATGCCTCCCCACCCTAAAAACATATATTTGAATCTCTCCACATTCAGTGGGGCAGGGAATGATTGCTGGAAAATACAGGTTACCATAGCTATAAAACTTCAGCAGCTCGTATAGTCTTTGCATTACAAAACAGGCGATACAGGCAAGGTACTAAATAAACACTGTGTAACGCAAAGGTTTAGAAACTTTGCAAAGACTAAGCCTTTGTAAATGCCACTGGACTTTGGACAGTAGAATATATACAGTAATACCCAAGCAGTCATATGCAGCTTCACGACACTGAAGTGCAGACATTGTGTGTTCTATCAAGTCAATGTGTTCTGAAATATCTACCTGAGCTGATGGGATATTTCTGTCCAATGCTGACTGCGCCGCAGCCATGAAATGCAAAGATCTGGTCGACCAAAACTCTGATATCCTCAATAAGAAAGCCTGTTGCAACAAGTGTGTTTGAAGAAAACGCCACAGGCACATTTTAATTTATAGTCTTCTTCAGAGGCAACAAATTGGAAGAGAGCATTCCTTGCGGGTGGGCTCAGCAAATTCATACGATTGACAATTCTGCTGCAGCAGTTTTAAGAAAAATTGTCCAAAGCTCACCTGCAGTACAGAAGTCTCCAAGTCCCAAAGAGTCTCGGTCTTCACTTTTGTTGTAAAGATGCACTCCGTTCTGCTTTGGGTTGCAACGACCTTCACAGTCCCCAGGACCAAAATAATTGGAGGAAACCAGGCCAGGGGTGGTTGGATCCAGACCACGTTTCAGCTTCTTCCAGTGGGAGTTTTGAGCAGATAAGCATTAGACTGCCTGGTGCAGAATGTCTGGCTAGGAACAGAGTGTTCCAGGTTCAAACTTCTTTGTGGCCGTGGACCAGTTACGACCCTCTCAGCTTGGCAGGGTTGCTAGGAGGATAAAATGGGTGATAGGTGGGAGGGAGGGAGAATGGTGCTCAGCACTTTGCGCTCATTGAAAGAAAGGTGGGATGTAAATAAAACAATCAGATACCCGTTGTCGACAGTCCTCCAGGAATGTGTCTCATCCCACTTTCAATCACAAGCCTATTATGTGCCTACTCAGAAGTAAGTCCCAAGTTTTTGATTTGGGTTTCCATTGAAATGAGGCTGCATTTTAATGTTTTAATGTTGTATTTTAATCTTGTTTTTAAGTTGTATTTCAATCAATTTGTTTTTATATCGGTTGTTAGCCGCCCTGAGTCTTGGCTGGGGAGGGCAGGGTATAAATTATTATTATTATTATTATTATTATTATTATTATTATTATTATTATTATTATTAAGTGCATAGGATTGCAGCCTAAAGCTCACAGCCGCAAACATCTGGTGGCTGTCACTTTGCTCAGAGCTCACCCTGATTTGTTGGCGAAAAGTTTTTTCCCCAGAGAGGTTAGGTGATGTTGGTTATTTATCAAGTGGGTCTTCTGATTTGTTTGTGGGCTGGTTAGATGACATCAGACCGAGGAACTGTTATGCCACACTTTCCAGCACATTTTCCTGGCATGTTTCTTACTGCAAAAAAACATATCATTTTCTAAAAAATAAAAATAGGAGAGGCAGCAGGTTTGTTGAGCAAGGGCCCCAAATTCACTTCAGTTTCTGCTGCCTGATTTTACTGGTGCGTGATTGTATCTCTTTTGCGAAATAGCAAATCTGGAAGAGTCTAGAATTTATTTATTTCTATAGCACAATTTCTCTGCATGAGGCTGTGGCCAACTAAGTCCTGCGTACTTAAGAGTGAACCCACCGCTACATCCAGTGCTAGCCTTAGGCATCTGGTTGGCCACTGTGAGAACAGGATGCTGGACTTAGATGGGCCATCGGCCTGATCCAGAGAGGCCTTCTTAAAATAAAACTTCAAGCCCTTTCTTTAAAATTCCCAATACAAAGCTGCCCTTCCTATACCTGTCACGCAGCTCTTTTGAGGCATGTCAGTAACTTGTGTAAGGGATGTGGGTGGCGCTGTGAGTTAAACTACAGAGCCTAGGGCTTGCCGATCAGAAGGTCGGCGGTTCGAATCCCCGTGACAGGGTGAGCTCCCGTTGCTCGGTCCCAGCTCCTGCCAACCTAGCAGTTCGAAAGCACATCAAAGTGCAAGTAAATAAATAGGTACCGCTCCAGTGGGAAGGTAAACGGCGTTTCCATGTGCTGCTCTGGTTCGCCAGAAGCGGCTTAGTCAGGCTGGCCACATGACCTGGAAGCTGTACGCCGGCTCCCTTGGCCAATAAAGCGAGATGAGCGCCGCAACCCCAGAGTCAGCCGCGAAAGGACCTAATGCTCAGGGGTCCCTTTACCTTTACTAATAACTTGTCTGTGTGGGATGGACTCTTGTGTTTAAGTTTCTTTTCTTTGCACTGAGTTGACATTTGCTGCTCACCACAACCCCTTTTTTTTCTGGAGAAAGCACAATCTGTTAAGTCCTCCTGGTATACATGGGAAGTTTTGGGAATTTACACTTTCTTTTTTCTTTTTTGTCCCAATGCCCTCTCTCTTTCTTTGCATTGAATTTACATTAGAACTCCTCTTGTCATTTTGTTGCACAATTTGAAAAAAATTGTTGGAGTCCTCTGCTTGGGATTTCGCAGTTCTAAATAATTATGTATCACAACCATTGACAGAAGCTCTACATGCAATCAGGACTATGCTGCTTTTTCCTCTTCCAGCAACCGTAGGCAACACATGCAATGTTGAAGGCAAAGTCTTCATAATTACACCCCGTATGCAAGTAGTGCATGAAAGGGCCTGGATTTTATTGGAAAGTCCCAGAGCTCTTCCACTTGACTGAGCATTCGTTGTTTATTGAACATTCATCCTAATTTGCTTGCAAAAAAACCTTATGCAAGGCTTAGACTATGTCTGGTCTTTATTGAGCATTTGTTTCAATTTGCAGTTTGCAGGACAAGGAGCATTCGTCCTCATTTGCTTTGCGTACTGTTTATACACCCACCCACCCCACACATTTCAACGCATTTCCTTTTTCCTAACTGCAAAAGTCTGGTTCCTTTTTTTTAACAGTGGATTTGCTGTGTCAGGGTGACAGAGCACTTGAATCAACTTTAATTGCCCAAACCAAAATTTCTCGGTATGTGTTTGAATCCTTCTTGCAAAACAGTGACAGGCTGGAGGCACCCTCAGGCCTGATCTAGAAACAGCATGTTTCTTATTTTGACTTAGCTCATAACTGTAGCTCCTTCCTTTTAATTTCTAAGATTCAGCATCACTCGGTGAAATGGGGACTTTAACCTGAGTTTAGGGCCTTCTCGGTATGGCGCCCACCCTATGGAATGCCCTCCCATCAGGTGTCAAGAAGATGAGTAATTATATATCTTTTAGGAGACATCTGAAGGCAGCCCTGTATAGGGAAGCTTTTTAAGGTTTAATGTTTTACTATGTTTTTATATATGCTAGAAGTTGCCCAGAGTGGCTGGGGCAACCTAGTCAGATGGATGGGTACAAATAAATTATTATTATTATTATTATTATTATTATTATTATTACTACTACTACGACAAAAGTTTGGTCTTGTTTACTCCTTTGATCAACGGTGATGGCAGCAGGGCAAAGGCCAGAGGTAGACAGTGAAAGCATGACTCAAACACAGTGAAGACTCATATGCTGGGGGTGGGGACCATAAATAGTAAATACTTGACTGGCTGGTTTATTCCGAACTTCTTATCTGTTCCATATGTTTACCTTCAACTTAGTTTAGCAATGAGCAGCAAAGGTATAGAGGTATACAGTGTTATTTTTCTAGAAAAAGAGGGGCCAGAACTCAGCAGAAACTCCTCCCTTGTTCTCTTATAATGGCAATGGCGCCCACCTGGGAGGTGCCAGAACCGAGATCCAGCTGGAAAAAAAGCCCTGGATGTACCGTAAATAGGCAAAGGTTTGCATCCTGTTTTATGACAGACTGAACAGAAAGATCTCCCCCTTTCGTTGCAGATTTTATTAACTGAGAAAAGAAGGGGATTCCCAGATTTGAAGAATTAACCAGCATGGACAGCTATTAACAAGGGAGGACAATGGTAGTAGTATTAAAATAGATACATATATGTATATTTTCATATACAATATGCACATATAAGAGATCAGATGGGTTCAATAGAAACATCACAGCGCCAGCCCTATCCGTAAAAGTAAGCGACCCTTAGAGAGAAGAAAGTTGCAAAGGGATGATTGTGTCAAGCTGCTGATTCTGTAAGTTCACCCTATCAGCCATAAAAACAGGAAGAAGAAGAAGAAAAGGAGGAGGAGGAGTTTGGATTTGATACCTCGCTTTATCACTACCCTAAGGAGTCTCAAATGGACACGGGTGGCGCATGTGGTCTAAACCACAGAGCCTAGGACTTGCTGATCAGAAGGTCAGAGGTTTGAATCCCCGCAATGGAGTGAGCTCCCGTTGCTCGGTCCCAGCTCCTAGCAATTCAAAAGCACGTCAAAGTGCAAGTAGATAAATAGGTACCACTCCAGTGGGAAGGTAAATGGAGTTTCCGTGCGCTGCTCTGGTTCGCCAGAAGCGGCTTAGTCATGCTGGCCACATGCCCCGGAAGCTGTCTGTGGACAAACGCCAGCTCCCTCAGCCTATAGAGTGAGATGAGCGCCACAACCCCAGAGTGGTCCACGACTGGACCTAATGGTCAGGGGTACCTTTACCTTTACCTTTAAGGAGTCTCAAAGCAGCTAACATTCTCCTTTCCCTTCCTCCCCCACAATAAACACTCCGTGAGGTGAGTGAGGCTGAGAGACTTCAGAGAGAAGTATGACTAGCCCAAGGTCACCCAGCAGCTGCATGTGGAGGAGCAGGGAATCGAACCCGGTTCACCAGATTATGAGTCCACTGCTCTTAACCACTACACCACACTACAACATCACAAGAAGGCAATAAAATAATAAACATAGGAGGCTTAAAAAGAACGAATGGTGTAAAATATACTTCTTAGTGGAATACAAGGTTCAGATTTCTACCAAACGTACCAGATGTTCATGCATGTTGCCAAATAAACACATATTTAGTGGGAATGTGCCAACCATGAGATTGTTTTGTCATGTTAATCACAAATGGCCCCTAAGCTGAAGCAAAGCTGGAGAGGTCTATTTCACTGCCGGTGGCATGTATTTTATGAGTCAGATCCCCCCCACCCCATGGCAACAGGTATGACTTTTCCCATAGAATAACAGGGCCTGTCCTTCCACCCGTGAGAGATCACTAGATGAACAGGGTTGTAAGGTACGAGGAACATATTGGTATTTGCGGTAGGGGTGTGACTATGTACACAAGTTCGGGAAGCAGGTTGCAATGGAGATGGGTATTGTTGTTGGCCAGCAGGTCACCTTGGATGCTGAGCTATGTCTCTTATTCATTGATGAGAGTGCCAAGGCTAACCTTGCTTCTTGACAATTAATTCTCTCTCTGCTGGTTGCTGCTTGTCTCAAGATCTCTAAACTAAAAAGGGAAGTAAAGAGGAAGAGGCAAGAATAATAAAGCTGGGATTAAATCACGGTTAAGTTGAGGATGAAATCTGTATCCTTTGACATGGGGATGGGGAAGTGGTGACCTTCCAGATGTTGGTGGACTCTCATCAGCCCCAGCCAGCTTTGCCCAATGGTCAGGGATGATAGGAGATGCAGGCTAAGAGCATCTCGGGACCCAAGCTTGAAGAACACTTGTGTAGACAATACAGAGCTAGATGGACCAATGGCCTGACGGAATCTAGCACAAGGAAATATAATTAGGTCCATGCCTGATCCAGTCCTGCATCTGTTCTCAAAATGCCCTGGGAAACCTGCAAACAGGACCCAAGCACAAGAACCCTTGTTTCTGGTACAGTGGTACCTCAGGTTACATACACTTCAGGTTACAGGCGCTTCAGGTTACAGACTCTGCTAACCCAGAAATAGTGCTTCAGGTTAAGAACTTTGCTTCAGGATGAGAACAGAAATCGTGCTCCAGTGGCGCGGCGGCAGCAGGAGGCCCCATTAGCTAAAGTGGTGCTTCAGGTTAAGAACAGTTTCAGGTTAAATACGGACCTCTGGAACGAATTAAGTACTTAACCCGAGGTACCACTGTATTCAGAAGCATTTGGTGTTTCCAGCTGTGGAGGCAAAGCATCACCATCATTACTAGTAGCCAGTGATAGCCTGACCCTCCATGAATATTCCTAATCCTCTTTTAAAGCCATCCACGTTGGTCCCCGTCTCTGCCTCCTGTGAGAGTGAGTTCCATAGTCTAACCATGCGCTGCGTGTAAAAGTCCTTTCTGTTATCTGTCCTAAATCTCCCAGCATTCAGCTTTGTTGGTTGCTGAATGCAGGGAACCAGGCAGAGGGCCTTCTTGGCAGTGGCGCCCGCCCTGTGGAATGCCCTCCCATCAGATGTCAAGAAAATAAGGCAGCCCTGTTTAGGGAAGTTTTAAATGACTGATGTTTTAATGTATTTTTAATGTCTTGTTGGAAGCCACCCAGAGTGGCTGGGAAATCCCAGCCAGATGGGCGGGGTAGAAATTAATAATAATAATAATAATTACAGTCATACCTCTTGTTACCTTAGCTTCAGCTTACGTCTTTTCAGGTTGCGTCCCGCAGCAATCCAGAAGTACAGGAAAGGGTTACTTCCTGGTTTCCTCGCTCGCTCATGCGTAGACGAACAAAACAACGTCATGTTCATGCGCAGAAGTGGCGAATCACGACCCGCGTGTGCACAGACGTGGGTTACGTTCGCTTCAGGTGGTGAACGGGGCTCCGGAATGGATCCTGTTCACAATTATTGCATTCTAGGAGTTCTAGTGCTGCTTAAGAAGGAGAAAACTTTTCTCTAGTCACTTTTTCCATGCCACACATAATTTTAAAAAAACCTTACCCTGTGCCATCTCTTGCTCGCCTTTTCTCAAAATTTAAAATGCCCCGAACACTGCAACCAACTCTGCAATTCTGTGATTCTACCTTTCCTCATCTGGCAGTCACTCAATCCCTTTGAACATTTTGGTTGCCTTGTATGGCTGAGGCAGCTTCTCATACATGTGCCTGTCTGTTCTCATGGTTTCTTTAGCTGCGATTCCTGCATTGCACTCGATGGGTCTCTTCCAGCTCTTTGATTCTATGGTACGTCTCGTCTCTCCCCACCCCCCATCTGAGCAATGATTTTCCCCCTAGAGCTTCCTAGAGCTTACCAGGGAAACTGCCTGCTCAACATTCCCATAGGAACAAGTGGCAATCCCACACACCAATTCCTGAACAAAATGTTTAATTAACAGCTGCCTCCCTGCCAAAATCTTATCTGAGTGAAACAGTTACTTGGAAGGAGTTGGAAAAGAACAATATTTGGCCAGAGGATAATCTCAGCTTTTCAAAACAATACAAACGTTACCCTAACCTCCCTTCCTATTTCATTTTCTACTACATTTTGCTGTTTGAGGCTGAACCAGAAATGGTACTGTATTTTTCGCTCTATAAGACGTACTTTTTCCCTCCTAAAAAGTGAGGGGAAATGTGTGTGCATCTTATGGAGCGAATGCAGGCTGCGCAGCTATCCCAGGAGCCAGAATAGCAAAACAACAATCCCTCTTGCTGTTCTGGCTTCTGGGATTCAGAGTATTTTTTTTTCTTGTTTTCCTCCTCCAAAAACTAGGTACGTCTTATGGTCTGGTGCGTCTTATAGAGCGAAAAATACGTCTGCTGCCTCCAAATCTTCCCCAACAACCACCTTCTGCTCCCTTGCTGTAACTGCAAGGAGGGCTAATCCAGTCTGTGGCTGTTTTCAGGTGTGGTTCCATCACTTGGCAGCAAATTCAGGCTGCGCCATTAAAGCTGCTCTGGAGATCTCCCCAAACAAAGATGCTACCCCAAATGGACAGACTTTTTTGCAGGAAGGAAAGTGACGGTGAAATGCTTGCTTTGAAGCAACATCACCTCGCTTCCCTGCAAACATGTCAGGAGGAACATTCAATAAGTAGGTCATTTGGGAGTGCCCAAATCTGTGCCCTGAAGCACAGAGTTTTATTATTTATTTGTGTTTGCTTCTCAATGCAAATTGACAGACTGGGACCCTAGGACTGTGGATGCTTCCTACCTAGAGGTGCTGGGATTGAACCCAGGAGCTTTTGTATGCAGTTCATCTGCTCTAACCACTGAGCTACAACCAGCTTAGCATATGCGTTCCTTTGCGGTGCACTTTTTAAGAGCACACCTCTCCTCTCTGTGCCACATGAGTGTGGGAGCTTCAGCTGCCAAAGTACTCCCAATGCAATACCCCTTCATTAGTTGAATGGTTCCCTTTTTCTTCCTATATACATAAAAACACAAGGCTGTCGTCACACAGCCCACACTGTGGGATTTGTAGTACATACCTCATTGCTATCCTGGATCTGTATGAAGAGAGGGAGCAAAAGAGAATGTTAAAATTGCATTTTTAAACAATGGCAGGGGTTCGAATAAAGCAGGGTTGGGGGGACACACGTGGGTCTGGCGAGCAACATAAGCAGGAGCGGTAGCCCCTAGTCTTATACAATTTGCTTTCTTTGGCGGTACACACCTTTGAGAGCTAGTTACAGCTTTAGGTTAGGACTGGGCAGACCCCATTCCAAATTATCATAGAGCTACTCACTGCCTTTCAGCTCAGTTCTACTTCGCAGGGTTGTTGTGAGGGCAAAAAAAATGGAAGGAAGCATGTATGCTGCCTTGAGCTCATTGAAGGCAACGTGAGGATACCAGTGCAAATAGTTGTGCAGTAATTTTTCCATGCTGAGCTGCAGTCTGCCTGCAGCGAAGCTTGCTACCTCCTTAACACCCACACTCATGGTTTGCACAAGGGGGTGGGGGGAAGGTATCGCAAATAGGCGAATTACAGGAAGTGTGACTCAAATCCATCTCCGAAGTGTGACTCTCACGTTAACTGTATCGCTGTGTTTTGGAAAGGGCTAACGTAACAGTTAGGAAATAACAGCGCCTTGCGGTGAGTCATCGCCCCAGAATGAAGAAACCCACAGACAGCTGTGCCAAGTATCAAACAGGCAACTGATCAAGCCAAGGAGAGAACAGCATTTATTTATTTTTTAGAAAATCGATAAAGATAATATTGGAAACTGCCCTGTGCCCATTGGTCCATGTAGCTCAGTGTTGTCTACACTGACTGGCAGCTGCTCTCCAGGGATTCAAACAGGAACTTCTCCCACCCCTACTTAGAGGGTTAGGGGTTGAACCTGGAGCTTTCCGCATGCAAAGCTGTTGCTCTACCACCAAGCTACGGTCTTTCTTTTAAACGTGAAGTAAGATTCTAGCCCTCATGTTTCTGGAGAAAGGGCTGATTTATACTGAGTCAGACAAGCAGCCCACCCAGCCCAGAACTGGCAGTGCTCTTCAGGGTTTCAGGCAGAGGGCTGCTGTGCCAACTCAATGCTGCTGCTGCTGCTGCTGATAATAATAATTAGTGTTTATTAAATCTGTATACCACCCTTCACCCATAGAACTCAGGGCAGTTCACAACATAAAAATACAAGATAAAAAACACAAAATACACAATAAAAACAAGAACAAACCAATAACCCCACTCCGCTAAAGACATTTAAAAGGGTATAGAGTTTATAGGGCGATCCTGGGAGTGACGCCACCTACACCCCACAAGTTTTCATGCAGCAGCTGTCAGAGCAGTGGTGTAGTTTGCAACTTCAAATTGTAGAGGTGGAAGGGACCCCGAGAGTTGTCTTATTTTCGAATTTTATTGTTATTCATGTTTTTATACTGTATTTTATGCTGCTTTTATAATTAAGTGTTTTAAAGTGTTTTAAATTTGTTGTTAGCTGGCCTGAGCCTGGTTTTTTAACTGGGAAGGGTGGGGTATAAATAAATTACTATTACTATTATTATTATTATTATTATTATTATTATTAGTCCGACTCCCTGCAATGCAGGAATCACAGCTGACAAACAGTGGGCAGTTGGCCATCCAACCTCTGCTTAAATACCTCAAAGGAAGAACGTTTTAATTTTTTTCTGAGAGGCCAATGTTCTCGCAGTTGCCATCTTCCAGGAACTTTGTCTGATAACGGTAACGGGCTTGGCTGAAACCCCAAAGAGCTGCTCTCCATCTATGATAGTCACCAGTCGGGTGCTTGCTTATCTCATTGCAGAGCCCACTAGAAATGGGGGAAACACAAAAGCCCACTTGTGCTGATGTTAGAACTTTTCCCAAGTGGACCCCCAAAATTCTCCACCCTACGCGCAGGTGGTTTGGGAGAGTGGCAGCAGCTACGTAGCTGAATTTCTCCAGTGGGAAGGAGAAATTGCCCAATGCTTTCTTGGGCTCACCATTGGCCTCAGCATTGCCAGAGGGTGCCGATCAGGGCTGTTGTGTGGTCTGGGGAGAGTCCCAAGGGCTGTATAAGGATTCCTGGGTCAGGGGGACATTCTTTCCCCAGGCCTGAGGTTAACCACTACGCCATAGCAGACCTTTGGAATGGGCTTTCCCCGCACAAGTGAAATTTGGGTCATGTGTAGGATGCGCATCCAAAAGCCCCCCTTTCGGTGCGACAGTGACGTTCTTGCACAAGAGTGTGGTCTCACAATGAATCATGCGCTCTGTGTTTCCTGGGCTTCTTCCTTGCCCCTCTCTGTGAGCAAAATGTGACCCGGTTGGTGTCTCTTTCTTTAATATCGCTCAATGGACATTTATGTTTTTCGGAGGGAGCAGGGAGCGGAACTTCGTTTCCCTTTTTCATATGTGCAAAATTTTGCTGCTTTGCGCAGCGACCTCAGATATTCTGTTCTTCTTTTTTCGTTCCACAGCCACAGGTTCTGATGTCAGAAAGTGGGTGGCTTCATCACTGTGGTTTTGTCATGCAGCCGATATGGCTATTCTTTCTGTTGTTTCCTGTCACCATCTCAGCATATTACCCCCCTTTTAGCTGTTACCATTATGCGTTCTGGGTGGGCAGAGTTAGTCAGCCCGTCACCGCTTCTCCCCCTCTTGAGTTACCTTCTCACCTGAAGAGGGGTTCTAGCTCACCTTCCGCCTTCCTCTGTGACCTTGAGGTCTACCACAACTGACGAGCGCAGGGTGGGCTGGTCTCACGTGCCTGAATGAGCAAATCTGTCAATTTTGGTTCTCTCCGCTCATCACTTTTTCCAGTCTTCAGCTGAATTCTCCACATTTCCACATCAGTTTGCAATTTCTTTTCTTTTCTTTTCTTTTTTTTTAAAAAAAAGTTATCATGAAAATGCACCAGAGTTTTCATCCAAATTTCTTACTGAGGCAGTATTCAGCTACGTACAGTCGTACATTAGAAGTCGAATGGAATGCATTCTGGAAGTCCATTTAAAATGTTTGAAAACCAAAGCATGGCTTCTGATTGGCAGCAGAACATTACACTCCAAGACTGTTCCTCATTGCTCCTCTATAATCCCTTGCGTCCTTGGCAAGTAGATTTTTGGCGCACCTGAAGGCGGGAGGGACCACGGACCATAAACCCAAAAAGTTTGCTTCTTGCCACCTTTCACGCTCCACAAGTGACTTCCCCTTGAGTTGACATTGACTCATACTAGGAGATACTTTTATGGGCACGATGAAGAGATTCAGTTTCAGGTACTGGGCTGATCCTGACAAGAATGCCAAACCATGGCTTGCTGCTACATCAGTGCATCTCAAGCACTCCAATTCTCCCCTTTCCCTTTGCATGCAGTGATCCTCCCTTTCTGCACGGGGCAGCTGTAGTTTAATGTTTCATCAAAACTAGTAAACCATGGCTTGTTCTTGCCAAGCAGCTCAAGGCTAGAAAGCATGGTTAGGGCTCTCCTAATAGCGAAGGGAAAATCAATAGGCATTGAGTAATCCTGCGTGTGCAGCTTGGCTTAGTAAGAACATAAGGAATGTGGAACAAACAGAGCTATTCCAATTAGACTAGTATCCTTGGCAAGAATTCTAACCACCACTTGTGAGATGGTCCACCACAAATGGACCAGTAGCTCAATGATGGGCCAAGCCCAACTTTCTGCTAATTCACATGATTCTATGTGGTGTCAGTGATCTTCCTTTCGGCCCTGTTTATCTACCATGCCGAAGATAAGTACTTTCTGGAAAACCTCAGCCACATCACTCAAATGCATTTATTTCATGCGGTCTGCTTTATCTTTCTCTTTGTTCTTGAATGGAAGATTTCTAGATTAGGAGCTACACTGCTGAATGAGGTTGACTTTTAATTTGACTTTTAATTTTGCAGTGGACCTTGATCTTGTGTGTTCTGTGCAAACCACAAACAGATTGGCCTAAAAATAGTTCAGGCAGCTGCAAACCTCTTCCCTTGCTACGTGCCCCACCCCCGCGCCAAGCTGGCCTGTTTTCGATGTCTTAAATAATGTCTGTTCACAGTTGCAAGCCTTGCGGTTTTTCTATTGCTTGCCGCATTTTCCTGAGTGACGCTTGTTGGAGCTGCTGAGCCATGCAGTTAAGAAATGTGAATTTTCATCATCGTCATCATCAATTAATATCATCACCATCAATTTCAACAGGGCTTTGAAAGTGGGTATCTCCATCCCACTTTACATCTCTGTTGGAACTATTTTTTAATGTGGAATCATTTTTAAAGGTTGTATCCAGTTAAGGTCCCCTCCTCACTATACATTTAGAATTGCAGCATTGTAGAGGTAACTCAAGGGTCATTAAATTCAACCCCCTGCAATGCAGGAATCACACCTCGAGAATCACTGACAGATGGCCATCCAATCTCTGCTTAAAAACCTCCAAGTAAGGAGAGTCCACCACTTTCCGAGGTATTCCATGCCACTGTTGAACAGCTCTTACCATCAAGAGGTTCTTCCTAATGTTCAGTTCCAAGTCTTTTTTCTTATAATCTGAATCCATTGGTTTGGGTCCTACCTGCTGGAGCAGCAGAAAGCAAGCTTGCTCCATGTGGCAGCCATTCAACTATTTGAAGATGGCTTCTCAGTCTTCTCTTCTCCAGGATCAAACCATGACACTTCTTCCACTTCCCTGCTGTGAAATTACCCTAGATGTTCATATGCCAACCACCTTGAAAACCAGTAGGCGACACTGCCCCTAGGTAAAAAAGGTAAAGGACCTTTGGATGGTTAAGTCCAGTCAAAGGTGACTATGGGGTTGCAACGCTTATCTCGCTTTAAGGCCTAGGGAGCCGGCGTTTGTCCACAGACAGTTTTCCGGGTCATGTGGCCAGCATGACTAAACCACTTCTGGTGCAACAGAACCCCGTGACAGAAACCAGAGTGCACGGAAGCGCTGTTTACCTTCCTGCTGCAGGGGTACCTATTTATCTACTTGGACTGGAGTGCTTTAGGTTGGCAGGAACTGGGACAGAGCAACGGAGCTCACTCCATCGCACGCGGGGATTCAAACCACCAACCTTCTGATCGGCAAGCCCAAGAGGCTCAGTGGTTTAGACCACCTTTGCCCCCAGAAAGCAGCCAAGTGGTAGAACCATCATACTAAATCACTCCGTGGGCTCTTAGCCTATTGCTTCATCTGCTCAGGTTTCTCAGACTTGTGCCATGAAACTGAATGGTGGAAGGTTTAAGACAGTATACAGTAAAGTATACAGTAAAGATGTGGGTGGTGCTGTGGGTTAAACCACAGAGCCTAGGGCTTGCCGATCAGAAGGTCGGCGGTTTGAATCCCTGAGACGGGGTGAGCTCCCATTGCTCGGTCCCTGCTCCTGCCAACCTAGCAGTTCGAAAGCACAAAAGTGCAAGTAGATAAATAGGTACCGCTCCGGCGGGAAGGTAAATGGCATTTCTGTGCGCTGCTCTGGTTTACCAGAAGCGGCTTAGTCATGCCAGCCACATGACCTGGAAGCTGTACGCCGGCTCCCTCAGCCAATAAAGCGAGATGAGAGTCGCAACCCCAGAGTCGGTCACGGCTGGACCTAATGGTCAGCGGTCCCTTTACCTTTACTTCACACAGAGCATAGTGAAATTCCAGAACAGGAGGCAGTGATGGACACCAACATGAGTGGCCTTAAAGGAGGACCAGACACATTCATGGAAGAGAAGGCCTATTGATGGCCACTGGCCATAATGGCTATGCTCTGCCTCCTCAGCTGGAGGCAGAAATGCTTTTGAACACCAGTTCCTGGAAACCACAGGAGTGGCAGGTGCTCTTCTGCTTGGGTGCTGCTTGCGGGTTACCCACAGGCATCTGGCCGCAACTTTGAGAACAGGATGTTGGACTAGATGGGCTATTGGCCTGATCCTGCAGGCTCTTAGGTTCTTAGGCTGATCTATTGCAGCTTCCATTCCTCTTCTCAAATGGAATTCAAGTTTGTCCTCTTTTTTTTCAAATTCTCTCCGGTGTTAAAACTTTTCTAAATGTCATGAAATGCACAAGGCAGACTCTGATGTGCATTGTGATGTTTCACGTGGCCAGCACTGTCTCAGCTCAGCTTGCAATTCCTTATAAGTTCTTTGAACCGAGAGCAAGCCCCTCTGCTCCAAACTATTTCTGGTTTCAAGCTTAAGCTAAAGTCAGCAACAGCCCAAACCAGACATGCAATCATTCCTTCCTGGGTTTTTCTGAGGGGGCTAACACCCAGAACTGTATTGGTGTCTTGCACCTTGTTCCTCAAAGCCCCAACTTAAACACATTAAAAAGAAAAAGGAAAACAAGTAACTGGATTGTTGCTAGCTTATTTTTTTATTGGCCAATAGCCCACTTAGAGAGAGTTCTTAGTTCTGAATGCTGTTAAATGCCTGTCAGAGAAGTAATTGAAACATTTTCCCTGTGTACTAAAATGACACTTCCCTTTCAGTGCAGATGTTTATCTTGGCTGCCAAAGAACAAACTTAGTCAAGTCACTGTGGGGTTTACAGTAAAGCATGGAGGAAGGCTGCCCTTGATTTTGGCCTGTTCCACCTTTTGTTCCTACTTCTGATTTCTCTTATTATCTCCCTGCAGATTATGTTTGCACATGTTTATTAGGGTAGCAATTGGCCCAGATAGGTATACAGGAAGCTGGCTTGTACCAAGTCAGAACAGTGGCTCATTTACCTCAGTATTGTCTACACTGACTGGCAGTGTCTACACTAGAATTTCAGACAGGGGTCTGTCTCTCCCAATTCTACCTGGAGATAGGTAAAGGTAAAGGACCCCTGGACGATTAAGTCCAGTCAAAGGCAACTGTGGGGTTGTGGTGCTCATCTCGCTTTCAGGCTAAGGGAGCCAGCATTTGTCCACAGACAGCTTTCCAGGTCATGTGGCCAGCATGACTAAACCGGTTCTGGCACAACTGAACACCGTGACAGAATCCAAAGCGCACGGAAACACCGTTTACCTTCCCGCCACAGCGGTACCTGTTTATCTACTTGCACTGGTGTGCTTTCGAACTGCTAGGTTGGCAGGAGCTGGGACAGAGCAACGGGAGTTCACCCATCAAGGGGATTCGAACCGCCGACCTTCTGATCGGCAAGCCCAAGAGGCTCAGTGGTTTAGACCACGCCACCTGGAGACGCCAGGGATTGAACCTGGGATTTCTCCATGCAAAGCAGTGCTATATGCAAAATTACTGATTTGGTTTACTATTAGAAATACAGAGACAGAAAATTATGAAATTATTGTGAGGTTTAATACGCTGTTTGTATCTGGACAACTTTTCTGCTGTACTTTATTGGAAGGAGAAAAATAATCATTTCCTTAATAACAATTTATTTAACTCAAACAATAACTCAATAGCGTATGTATCCATGTTTGTTAACTGATGTGGTTAAACATTTTTTTCGACTGAGTTTTAGCACACATGAAACACTTAAAGCAAATCCTTATTTCCTGATGAATAGCCTTTGGACTATAATGTAACTTAAATAGGAAAAAAGATTTTTTCCCCCCCTCCAAAAGCATTTTATTTTAAAAATCCAATTTAAATTTTGAAAATCTGATTTTTTTTAAAAAAATTGATTTTTATTCACCCTGCATGTAATGAATCTCTTCCTCTCATACCCTCTGCTGTGCACATTGCACCGTCAACTATTTCCGAACCATCGTTTCTAACAGCAGGAAACTCATACGCACAAGATACTCCAGAGTACCTATTTGTGGCCTTGTTGTGCCCATAAGAAACAGCAGCCTGTGGAGTCGCTTTTTCCCCACACAGCTGCGCACTTCGATGCCTTTCAGCTATTGATTTCAAGGCGTAGTATTGACCCCTTCTATGTTGACTCCAACATTAGGAAACTTTGGCGCCAGTGATGAGTTTGCGCCAGAGCCCAAGGCCACTTCATTCCCATGCTGCTGTGGTCACCTGGTCAGTGGCGGCACAGATCAGCTCCCTCATTAATCTGCCAGCACATCCACATGGTTGGCCCTGAAATCCTGTGTATAATGCCATCTGGAGAGAACACCAACTTTTCTCCAAATCAAAGCCCCTGGATTTCAGCTTAGAGCAGGGTTTCCCAAACTTGGGTTGTGTTCGGACTACAATTCCCATCATCGCTGACCACTGGTCCTGCTAACTGGGGGTGATGGGAGTTGTAGTCCCAAAACAGCTAGACCCCCAGGTTTGAGAAACACTGGCTTAGAGGTTGTTGGAACCAGTTGCCTGGGCTCTGGACGCTGTCATGATGAACTCCTGCGCTTCGAGATTCAGCATGACACCACTGTGGCTGAAATACTAGTTATACCTTGGTCTGCTTGGATCACACATTGGTTCTGCTCAAGAGTGAACTAGGACTGGATTTGCTATCTCTTGCTCCTTTGCCCCTAATCAGTGTCTCACCCGTTCCTAAGGAGCTCAGGGTAAAGGTAAAGGGATCCCTGACCATTAGGTCCAGTCCTGACCAACTCTGGGGTTGCGGCGCATATCTCGCTTTATTGGCCAAGGGAGACGGCGTACAGCTTCCGGGTCATGTGGCCAGCATGACTAAGCTGCTTCTGGTGAACCAGAGCAGTGCACGGAAACATTGTTTACCTTCCTGCTGGAGCGGTACCTATTTATCTACTTGCCCTCTGACGTGCTTTCAAACTGCTAGGTGGGCAGGAGCAGGGACTGGGCAACGGGAGCTCACCCTGTCGCGGGGCTTCGAACCGCCGACCTTCTGATCAGCAAGTTTAACCCACAGCGCCACCCACGTCCCACAGATCTCAGGGTAGTGATGGCCAAACTCAAGCTTTCTCTCCACTCAAGACCTATTTTCTCTCTTGATCTCTGCAGGTGTCCTCACTACCGTACACCCCCCAGAATCAGTGCCAGAATCCACGCACGGAGCGATATGACGAAGCCATCCGTAAATGTTGCAGCTTGTGCCCTCCAGGTAATGTGTTTGCAGTCAGTCCTAAACGTTAAGCTGATGCATTCATCCAGCTCATTCATCCAGCTCATGGGCATCTGAATAGGAAATGGGTGTGTTGGTGGAGTTTGTCCACTAGGGCAAATGGAGCCCCATCAAGCTCAGCCTCAATCTCCTCTGAGCCCAACTGCTCTTCTTTCTTACAGCCAGTCCAGGAAGTGGCCCTGTCTGTCAGCTTCCTCCTCCATAGTCTCAGTGTTGCCCTTGCAGGAAGGAGGAAGAGGAGTGGGAGGCAGGCAAAGGTGCAGTTAGTTGTCTCTGCCAGTCATTTCTTCTGGCTCCAGCAGTTGTTGATCTCCCTGCAGTCTGTCCCAGTGGGCACCAGCCACCACTGGCCCTCTCCCTGTACAATATGAAGAAACTCCAGGTGTCAGGCAGCAGGAGAACCAACCCCCATGGAACTTATAAGACAAGGAAAAGTCCTTACCACCTGCTTTCTATTCAATATTTACAAAAAGAGGCTTGAGAACGCAGCCTCTTCAAATAGTGGTGTTGTCCCGAGTAAATCTCCACCCCCCTTTTCTTCCACTTCCTTTTTTTTTTTAAAAAAAATAGTTTTTATTAAGAATTTCAACATAACAAATCAAAAACATATCATCTTCATTCCCCCGCCATTTCCCCCCTCCCCCTCCCTGAAAAAACCCTCCTTCCCACCCCCTATCCCCCAGACTTCCCTCCGTTCCTCTCTCTGGTTTTTCAACACATATTATTCTCTGCATAGTATAAAATTGTAAAAAAAAACCTTAAATAATATATCTATTATGTTAACAATAATAAATTTGCATTTGTTTATTCAAAACCTGCCAAGGAGTCCCATTCATTTTGTTGTTTTTTTAAAGTAATTTGTAAAAAGTTCCCATTCTTCTTTAAAGCCACAGTTGTCCTTGTCTCGCAGTTTGTATGTCAGTTTCGCCCGTTCTGCATAGTCCCATCAATTTCCCTTGACACTGTTCTTTTGTGCCTTTTCTTCCACTTCCTTATTCATCAACAACACCCACCCACCCCCTTTACGGTGGCCACTTAGGGCCATCAGTCTCTGAGTTCTTTGCTCTCCTACTTTTAAGGCTCGCCGGGTTCTGGGAGATGGTGGGTCTGGAATGCTTTCTAGTGATAACATGTCAGCCAGCTGCTCCTGCTCTGTCTCCTTCTCCTCCTCCTCTCCCATTATTTCCCAACTTTCCCCCTCATCTTCCTCCGAGCTGTGACCTCCCGCAAACCCCTGTTGTAATTCTGAACTGTCTTCTTCTTCTCTGGAAGGGTCCGGCTGGGGAGGTGGTCTCCACCATTCCTCCTCCTCTGCCCAGTCCCTAACTTCCACCAGGGGTCCCTAACTTCCACCCAGCTGTTCTCTCCCCTGCCACCCAGTTTTTCAAAACTCTGGGCCATGTGCACTCTACGACAGAAGCAAGTCTTTGCCCTCCCCTCCCCCAGTTGCCAAAATTTGGCTGAACAAGCAGGAAACCAGCGCGCAGGGGAAGAGAGCGAGCTTTGCAAAGTGGTGAATGTCAAGCAAATTAGCTGGGTTTCCTGTGTTGCAGGGGAGTCAGTGACCAGAAGTGTGTCTTCCAGAAAGCTCTCAAAGGAGAACTCAAAAGAGAAGTTAAAGGGCAAAGCCTCCTGTTTACAGTGAGCTTTTGCCATATGAACGTTCCCTTAACCCAGAAAAACAAAAAAACAAAAGGAAGTGTGATTTTTATAAATGCATGTATGGCAAAGTCTGCGAGCCATCGCATATTGAAAAAATATGCTCCACTGATCGCTAAAGGAGTCTATTAAATGCATACTGATCTACAGAACGTAAGAAGCTTGCCCTATTCTGAGCTGCAGTATTGATCCATGTTACAGGCAGTACTGTCTGTGCCAGCCTCATTCATCCCAGAGGATCTCCGTAAGTTCTGGACTACAATTCCCATCAGGAAAGTGTAGTTTTAGTCAGTGTGCTACATAGCAGAGGCAGCCCAAGAAAACCTTTCAGCCCGTGAAAGACCCACCCTCCTCATCGATTCCATATAGAGAATTCAACCAAATAGCAGCTAATATTTGTTTCAGTGCTGGTGAGAGTGCCCTTCTCTAGAATGCAACAGATTATTTTAGGGGCTACAGGGCAGGCTGTCTTAGAAGTAAGGGTGCCGCAGCCCTTAGTATCAGCTGCCCAAAGCCAATGTCTCACTCTCCCTAGTGGTGGAGCCAGCCCTGATAGAGAGCTCAAAAACAGTGGTATTTTTCACAGTCTGTTGCAGTCTTTTTGGATTCTGGGAAGCACGGCTTCTAATTCCAATCCACTGATGTAATGTTTTCAAGTGAATCCTGAATCAACTGACTTGACTGTACCCTTGGGGGGGGATACATTCATTTAAAACTGAATTTATTCAGCCTTCTTAGTAATTTTTATTTTATTTTAAGAAAAGCTTGCAAAGTGGCTTTCGCTGTGTTAAAACAATGCTGCATAAACATTAAAAGTGGCTCTAGCCCTCTTATCCTTAACCCCCATTAAAATGAAACAGAAATAAAAGGGGCAGCAGTGGTGGAAAAAGCGTGATCTAGCAAATGCTCAGAACAGATCCAGTCCTTTTAGGGTCTCCATGCTGACTGTCAACAGCTCCTTGGGGTTCTAGGCAGAGGTCCCTTTTCAAATTATTTACCGTTTTAATCCATAAAGGTACAACCACCATCAAAATATAATAGCAGCAAAATAAGCCAATAGTAGTAACGAGGAGAAAATTATAAGACTACCAAGAGTATATTTCCAGTTATATTGCACATCTATATCTGGGATATAAAGGGACGCGGGTGGCGCTGTGGGTTAAACCACAGAGCCTAGAACTTGCTGATCAGAAGGTCAGCAGTTTGAATCCCTGCGACGGGGTGAGCTCCCGTTGCTCGGTCCCTGCTCCTGCCAACCTAGCAGTTCAAAAGCACATCAAAGAGCAAGTAGATAAATAGGTATCGCTCCGGCAGGAAGGTGAACAGGTTTTCCGTGCGCTGCTCTGGTTCGCCAGAAGCGGCTTAGACATGCTGGCCACATGACCCGGAAGCTATACGCCAGCTCCCTTGGCCAATAAAGCGAGATGGGCGCTGCAACCCCAGAGTTGGTCACGACTGGACCTAATGGTCAGGGGTCCCTTTACCTTTACTATATCTGGGATATATTGTTTAGAATGCATTCTTGTCGAGTCTGTTGTATTTTTGGAATTTTATTTACTCAGGGTTGCATTCAATGTTAATCCTCCTCAGAGTAGGTGCATTGAAATTACTGGGCATGGCTAACTTAGCTGCATTAATTTCTGTGGCTGTACTCTGAGTAGAACCTAGTTGGCTACACTGCCCACTACAGTCAAGAGTCTTCATCTATTTTCAGTTATAGCAGATTGTTCCATGAGCAACGGCTAATAAATATCTAGCCATTTCCCTCTAATCTGTTAGGACCAGACCTTTGACATAACCAAACAGAATGACCAGGCAGAGGTCCTTATAACTGGAAGTGCCACAGATTGAATTTGGGACCTTCTGCATGCAAAGATGATGCCCTGTTGCAGAGCACATCACTGCATCTCCATACCTTCTGTGTTGCCCTCCATCATTTAAAGACTTGGTCCATGGTGATTTTTCAGACTTTGAATGCAATTGCATTGCTAGCCCAGTGCAGCCTGGCAAAGCACCTATAGGGCTTTTAGAGGTGATGGTGTACCTTTTGTTAGAAGCTTACTCCTGGTTTGATGTTCATCCCATAGCATTGCTGAACTGGTCCTCAATTGCATCTCAATAAAACCATGCCTGTTTTCTGCTGGGGAGTGGGGCATTGAGGTCAATTTATTAGTTTCCAGAACTGTTGTTCTAAAAAGTGCAACTGTGACATTACAAAACTGCAAGCATAAAATTTCAAAATTCAAAAATGAATTGTTGTTTGGGTTGTGAATTGGAAATTAATTACCCCCCCCCCCATGTAATAGGAACTGACTAGTCCTATAAGAATTAAGAAATGCCTTTGAGCAAACAGAACTGATTGCAGCCCCTGAAGCCTCAAGAAAGAATCTACTAATCAAAGGTACAGGAGGGCTTTTCTGGAATGTTGTAGGAGAATCTTGACAAAGGACTACGCCAAGTGATATTTGGAGGCCCCCTTTTTAATTCCTCTTACAGTGGAATTAAAACCATTTCCGTTGCTAGCCTCATCCTCTGACAAATATATTTCCCTTGTTTGCATTGCAGGTTCCCGTGTGCGTGCAAAGTGCACTGAGAACGCTGACACGAAGTGCGTAGCATGTGATGAGGGGACGTATACAGATGTCTGGAGCGCAGCTGGACTCTGTTTCAGCTGTTCGCCATCATGCAAAACAGGTATGTTGAGCTCGCTGGAGCTTGCTAGCCTGAATGTGAGGGCCCTGAAGGTGGAAGGTGATAATGCAGCACAAGTCCCTTATGCTTATGGGCCCCCTTCCAGACACCATTTTTATCATGCATTTGCAGTGATTTACACCCGTGATGGTATTGGGGCAGTTAGATGCAAACCTGCTTTCAATACTGTTTGTGCCTGCAAAAGTTTTAGATCAGATATACCATGGTACCTTGGGTTAAGAACTTAATTCGTTCTGGAGATCCGTTCTTAACCTGAAAGTGTTCTTAACCTAAAGTACCACTTTAGCTAATGGGGCCTCCAGCTGCCGCCTCGCCGCCGGAGGACGATTTCTGTTCTCATCCTGAAGCAAAGTTCTTAACCCGAGGTACTATTTCTGGGTTAGCAGAGTCTGTAACCTGAAGCGTCTGTAACCTGAAGTGTCTGTAATCCGAGGTACCACTGTACTGCTTGATTTCCAATTGGCAGACGTCCTGTAACTTCCTGCTTGAAGTCATGTAACTTTTCATACCACAAAAGCCATTTCTCTGATTAGGAGAATAGGAAGCTACCTTATAAAGAGTCAGACTAATGGTCCTTCTAGCTCAGAATTCTCTATACTGAGTGGCACCAGCAGCTCAGGGTTTCAGGCAGGGGGTATTCCCAGCCCAAACTGGAGAGGCTGTGGGTCGAACCTGCAAGCTTTTGCACACAAGGCATGTGCTCTACTACTGAGCTACAGTCCCTCCACGTAAATATCAAGTAAGATTCCAGGCCTCATGGTCCTCAATTGAACGATTATTGCTGTTATTAAATTCATATACAGTGGTACCTCGGGTTACATACGCTTCAGGTTACATACACTTCAGGTTACAGACTCCGCTAACCCAGAAATATTACCTCGGGTTAAGAACTTTGCCTCAGGATGAGAACAGAAATTGTGCTCTGGCGGCGCAGCAGCAGCAGGAGGCCCATTAGCGAACGTGGTGCTTCAGGTTAAGAACAGTTTCAGATTAGGAACGGACCTTCGGAATGAATTAAGTACTTAACCTGAGGTACCACTGTACCACTTACATGCCAAATCGACTTCTAAGTGGATTGTTGTTGACATCTGTCTGCCTCAAGAGACAATGGAGTGAGCTTCTGGGGGTGAAGTCAAATTGCTGTGTTAGCAGCACCGACGTGACCTCCCCAGAAGACAAGCCTGGGCAGTGCTGTGGAGATCCTGGGCTGCCCAGATGACAAGACCCCTGTCTCGGCCTCACCAATGTGGTCCAAAGGAAAGCAGAACAATACTTTTGGTACCATCCAGCCGTCTTAGGGAATCTACTCTGGGTTTACTCCTTAGCCTTTACTTCTTACGAAGATATCCTTCAAGGTAACAGAGGTTTAGGGTCAGAGTTTTCCTCCTCCTAGATGGGCTACCTTCCCAGGTTGATAAGCCCCATTTGCTCCTCACGTCCCTCTATAGCATGTCCAGAAACCACCTTCTTGACCATTGGACCCAGTATTGGTTGCGTCTGCTCAATCTGTCAGAGCCTGTCTTCACATGCAGGGGAAATCCCTAACTCACTGAGGGTTTAAGACCCATCAGCTGCCCTCCCCTGGTTTAGCTAGCCAATCGAAGCCGTTCACAGGGTGTGGCTGCTGTCGCATGCTGAGAGCTTCTAGGAGCTGCAATTTTAAAATATCTGCACATAATGAAAATGCATATTACCCAATATTGCCCACTACTAAAGTATAAAATGAAACCAACCTGTTTAAAAAAAACAACAACAATTCCAACAGTTACAGCAATTTGATTGAAAAGTTCAGGGAATGCTTGTCTGAACAGATGTCTCTTCAAGAGCCGGTGGAATGCCAATACTGATGAGGCCTCTCATATTTCAGCAAGGATATAGTCAGTATAGCAAACTGCCTTATACCAAGTCAGCCCAGTGGTCCATCTATCTTGACATTGCCTCCACTGACTGAAAGTGGCTTGCCAGGATATCAGACAGGGGTCTCTCTCAGCCCTATTTGGAGATACAGTGGTGCCTCGCAAGACGAAATTAATTCGTTCCGCAAGTCTCTTCGTCTTGCGGTTTTTTCGTCTTGCGATGCACGGTTTCCCATAGGAATGCATTGAAAATCAATTAATGCGTTCCTAGGGAAACCGCCTTCAGACCAGGTCCGGGGACAGTCTGTCCCCGGACCTCTTCTGAAGGCTGGGGGGGGGGGACAAGGGCTTTTCTTCCCACCCCCAGCATTTTAAAAAACCCTGGGACAGCGGAGTACTTCTCCGCTGTCCGGGCAATCTTAAAATGCTGGCGGGCGGCATTTTAAAATCGCCCCGGGACAGCGGAGGACTTCTCCGCTGTCCGGGGCGATTTAAAAGCCCCTGGGAAGGCAGGCAGGGGGAACAAAGACTTATGCCCCCCGCCAGCCTTCAGAAGGTGTTCCCGCCCCCCGCCCTGCTTCGGAGCACCGTTCCGAAGCGGGGCTGTGGGGGAAGGTGTTCCCGCCCCACCGCTCCGCTTCGGAGCACTGTTCTGAAGCGGGGCAGTGGGGGAAGGTGTTCCCGCCCCCCGCCCCGCTTCGGAGCACCGGGAGAAGCGATCTCCCCGCAGCCGCTTGCTTCAAAAGAGGTCCGGGAGCCCCGGACCTCTTTTGAAGCAAGCGGCTGCGGAGAGAAGCGATCTCCCCGCAGCCGCTTGCTTCAAAAGAGGTCCGGGGGCAGCGGGAAGTGCTTCCCGCTGCCCCCGGACCTCTTTTGAAGCAAGGGGCAGTGGGGAGAAGCGATCTCCCCGCCGCCCCTTGCTTCAAAAGAGAAGACCCGCTGTCCCCGGGGCAAGCTTCGTTTTGCGAAGCAAGCCCATAGGGAAATTCGTCTTGCGAGGCAACTCGAAAACGAAAAAACCTTTCGTTTTGCGAGTTTTTCGTCTCGCGAGGCATTTGTCTTGTGGGGTACCACTGTACCAGGAATCAAATGTGTGACCTTCTGCATGCAAAACAGAGACTCCATCACTGAGCTAGGGAAAGATACGAGGGCCTCCATAGAGCCCATAAAACACCACTTCCTGACACCCACCAAATTAAGTCAAATCCTGTAATCCCTACAAGAGGATGGTCCCCCTCGCCCACCACCTCCTCCCCAGTCTCCAGGCATTTGAGTATTGGCTTCTTACAGCAAGGACTTGGGCTTCTGCCATTCTACAGCCCCCTAATGTCTTATATTTCCCCCCTGAAATTAGGATTGGTTCAAACAAAGGAGTGCACTCGGATGCAAGACAGATCGTGCCAGTGTCCTCCTCATCACTTCTGCCACCTGGCCCATTCAGGCACCTGCATATGGTGCAAGTTATACCAGCAATGCCAAAAAGGCTTTGGAGTTGCAACACAAGGTAAATCTTTTCTTTCCTAGGGGATAAATGGTGATGGTAGAGACACAAAAACAAGGGTCTTCTGGTGTCTCAAAGCAGCAGGTGGGGGACCTCAGGCCAACAGGCAGAGTGCAGCCCCCTAGACCTCTCAAAATGGCCTTCAAAACCCTCCTTGGGCCACGTCCCTCACCGGCCCTGCTCTGCACCCTCCTCAAGGGCTTTTGCCTGGCTGGAATCTGTCCCTATCAGTATTATTGGTACATGTGGCCCTCCAATTTATCATCACAACAGCTCTGTGAGATAGGTTAGTCTAAGATACTGGGGCCACGTCCACCCAGCAAGCTTCATGGCTGGGCTTGAACCCTGGATTTGAACCCTGGTCTCCCAGGTTGCAGTCCAACACTTTTACCTGGATGGAGAATGGAGAGGCATGTGTGTGAACTTCTGGCTTTGGTGTGACTCGAGATAGGAAATTGATGGTCTTTAGGGACTACATCTGCCGCCAGCCCCAACCAGCATGGCCAATGGCCAGCGCCTCTGGTTGTTCCCAGAGTTGGTGAGGCTCATTTGATGGCATTGAGAAAATGCCTTTAAGTGTCGTTTTCCCGGTCCTGTGGAATACCCTGCCACTAGAGATTCAGCAAGCGCCTTCTAGGCCAAATGCCTGCAAACTTTTATTTTGCCACGCCTATCCAGGCAATTAAGAGTACATTCCCCAGCGCAACAGTCTACTGATGTTTGTTTTAAAAAAAATCTTTTTGCTTTAAAATTTTTATGATTTTATGGTTTTTTGGGGGGTTGGTTGTATGGTTTATGGTTTTTTTATATTGTTGTAAACTGCTGTGATTTTGTGTGTGTGTGTGTGTGTATATATATATATATATATATATATAATATTTGATACAATGATATTTGAATTATGTTTATACATAAATAAATGATGGGGGTTATAGGCCAGCAACTTCTCAAAGGGCATAGGCTTCCCCATCCCTGCATGAAATATATCAGGGGGTAAACGCTGTTGCTGTACCCACATGACCTAAACCTCCTGACCTTCTTTCTGTAAAACTGAACCTGGGACCTTCTGCATGCAAAGCAGATTCTCTGCCCCTGAGCTATGGCTCTTCCATAGCTCAATTCCTGAAAGGCAATCAAGGCAGATACAGAGAGACGCAGGTAGCAAGTCAGGTAGGAATGAGGCGCTAGGAAGCCGAAGAAGCCAAGCCAGAGCAGGCTGGGAACACGAAGGAGCGCAATCTCTGACCTGCATGTTGTAGGAGGTTTTGTTGTTGTGCAAAGTTCACTGGCAGGAAGGGGAAGTTTACACAGGGACGGGAAAGGGCAGTGGCCGATAATGCAGGGAGAGATTTGGAGCGTGGCAAAGAGCCAGTAAAACTTCTGTGCGGCTCAGGCAAAGAAATGCTAAACTTCACACACAAAAAATCTTTGGGAAGCTTATAGGTTACTTTGCAACACCCAAAGTGTCCAAAAAGAGTTCTTAGGCACCGCCGCAACTGTAGTCGTGCAGGATCTCTCCAGAATTAGGCCTCTGGGTGCCAGTTGCTGGCAGCTGCAGGTGGGCAGAGTGCTGTTGTAGAATCATAGAACTGTCGAGTTGGAAGGGATCCCAAGGGGTCATCTAGTCCAACCCGCTGCATCACGGTTCGAGAATCCCCGACAGATGTCTGTCCAACCTCTGTTTAAAATCCTTCAGCGAAGAAGTGGTATCGCAGCGCTTTTAAATAAGGTGTATCCAACTAAGTCCTACTCAAAGTAAAAGGTAAAGGGACCCCTGACCATTAGGTCCAGTCGTGACCGACTCTGGAGTTGCGGCGCTCGTCTCGCTTTATTGGCCAAGGGAGCCGGTGTACAACCTCCGGGTCATGTGGCCAGCATGACTAAGCTGCTTCTGGCAAACCAGAGCAGCGCACGGAAACGCTGTTTACCTTCCCGCCGGAGTGGTACCTATTTATCTACTTGCACTTTGACGTGCTTTCGAACTGCTAGGTTGGCAGGAGCAGGAACCGAGCAATGGGAGCTCACCCCGTTGCGGGGATTCGAACTGCCGACCTTCTGATCGGCAAGTCCTAGCCTCTGTGGTTTAACCCACAGCGCCACCTGCGTCCCACTGAAATCAATTAAGTTCATCAGATCTGTTTATTTCAATTGGTCTGCTCTGAGTACAGCTGACACGTGGGACCACCTGAAATGTACAGGTGCTATTCCTCTCATTGCTTTATTTTAGGTGAGAAATTAGCCTGCTCCCCACTTTCCTGCGCTTATTCCAGGCTCTAAAACATTTAAGGAGAGCCCATCACCTTCTGAAGTGGGGGGGGGGTCTGTTCTCCTGTAAGACGGTCCATGTCACTTGGAAGCTCTTCCTGCTGTTTTGTCAAAGTGTCCTTTCTTATAATTGAACCGCCATGGGTGCTGCCCTCTGGAGCAACGGAAGACTCATTTGCTCCATCATCTAAGTTGCACCCCTCAAATATCCAAACATGGGCCATCATCTTTAAACAGTCGTGGCTTCCTCCCTCCGCCCCCTACCAAAAATTCTGGGTGCCTGTAGTTTGTTAAGTGTGCTGAGAGTTATTAGGAGATTTCTCACACAGAGCTGCAACTCCCCAGATTCCCTATGAAGAGGGATTGATTGTTAAACCACTCTGGGAGGGGAATGGGGTATGTGTGTGTCTCCTAATAATTCTCAGAACCCTTAACAAACTACAGGTCCCAGAATTCTTTGGAGGGAAGCCATGACAGTAGCATAGCTGTCAACGTTTCCCTTTGTTAAAGGGAAATTCCCTTATTCCGAATAGGATTCCTCAGAAGAAAAGGGAAAAGTTGACAGCTATGGACAGTAAGGGTCAAACTGCTTCAAATGTATGGTGTGAATGTGGCCTTTATCTCATGTATCGACTTCTACAAATGCTAGAAATTCTCTCTGTTGAATATATGGGAAACAGCTGTGTACAGCTGAAGATGCTGGCAGCATTAAGATAAATTCAACAGTGTAAATAAGTTTTGATGGACGTAATAATGGAATACTGAATGGTATAGTTTTTTGTAAAATATACAGGGATTTATGATATGCAAAATGAACCCTATAAAGAGAAGAAGGGAAGTCATTGATATCTTAAGGATGTAAAAATGAGTACTTTAAATTGTAAAACAGAAAATTTAATAAAAATTCTATATATATATAAAAGAAACACACACTCTCTATCTCTGTTTAAAAAGTGAGCTGGGAACCTGGGAACTGTGGTTCCTCTGGGAGGTCAACTTCAAAGCATCTGGGTCTGGGATTCTGAGCCATTTTCCGCTCTCATGTTTCCGTGGACGTGACTAACCAGAACTCTTTGAAAATGCTTGCTTGCTTGTTTGTTTGTAGGCACAGAAGATAGGGATGTGGAATGTGTGCCCTGCGGTCCAGGCACATTTTCAGATGTGGAGTCCCACAGCGCCTCCTGCAGGCCTCACAGGATGTAAGTTGCCCCATCTCTCCACCAAATATGCAGATACACAGGTGGCAGCCTTGCAAAGGATGCTAGCAGTCCTGCTTTTCCTTTAAAGTTGAAGTGGGTTTTCGTGGTGATGGAGTACACAGACCCGTCTTGGACTTTAATTACTGGCAATGCAAAACCCAAGTGATCTTTAAGAATAATAATAATAATAATAATAATAATAATAATAATAATAATAATAATAATAATAAATTTTATTTATATCCCGCCCTCCCCAGCCAAAGCCGGGCTCAGGGCGGCTAACAACAATAAAATAATCAGTCAAATAATCACACAATCTAAAAATTCCATTATAAAATTAATTAAATCAAATTGATGGCAACCAATTATGCAGAATTATGTGCAGGTTGCCAGAGGAGGGAGTCAGGCTGTGCCCTGACCAAAGGCCTGGCGGAACAACTCTGTCTTGCAGGCCCTGCGGAAAGATGGCAGGTCCCGCACACAAACACATTCCTCTATAACCAGGCCTTTGGCTGATTAAACATTACATGGTCTTTTTAATGTGTTTGTTTTTAGCTTTTTAAAATGTATTTTGAGTTCTCGTTTTGTGTTTTTATGTTGTGAACTGCCCAGTGATCCCTGGATGAAGGGCGATACACAGATTTTAATCATAATAATTCCAGGTTTGGGAAGACTGGGTCCTGGGCCGTTCTGCATGCAAAGCAGCTGCTATACCAGTGACCTTAGTCCCCACTAGTTGGTGCCTTAAAGTTTAGTATTATTTAAAAAATATTAGCTGTGGTTCCAGAGGATTGGATAAGATGATCCTTTGGGTGCCTTCCAATTCTACAATTCTTTCCCCCCCCCCCAAATAATTTTTATTTGATTTTACAAGTGTAGAATTATAACAATACAAAATACAAATCCATGATTAAAGATTTCTCAGAATCTCTAGACTTCCCACCTTCCCATCCATGTGCCCTATTATCAAAAAATATTATCAACTGCATATTATTTCATCACCCAAATTTTATGTCTCTCCATTTTGTCCATAGTATTTTCTACATTACAAGTGCTATTGGGATCCTGCTAATGTTTTCATCTGCTTACAGTGGTCTCTCAAGTAAATTATAAATTTTCCCCATTCTTTATTAAAGTTTTGGTCCTCTTGGTTCCTGAGCTTTCCGGTCAGTTTTGCCATTTCGGCATAATCCAGCAGCTTAGTTTGCCATTCTTCTCTGCAATTCTGCAATTCTATGATTGGTTTAATTGTTATAAGCATACACTTTCCTGGTTCTTGCCGGATTTTTCACTTTCTAATCCGTTTGTTTGTTTGTTTGTTTGTTTGGTTGGTTGGTTCCTCACAGTTGTGAATCAGAAATCACTCCCGGAAACAGCACCCATGATGCAGTTTGCAGCGATCTCGGTGCGCCTGTTGGCACCGTGGCAACTCCTCTGCGCACCACACTCACTGCAAAGAGTCGTTTGGTCACCAGGAGTCCGACAGGGAAGACGGTTGTGCAACAGCCTCCAGCAGACATGTCTCAAATTGCTGGTGAGCATTGCGGGGGGCGGGGGAATTAACTTAACTTCTAGGTGGCGCTGAACCACAGAGCCTAGCACTTGCCGATCAGAAGGTTGGCGGTTCAAATCCCTGCGACGGAGTGAGCTCCCATTGCTCGGTCCCTACTCCTGCCAACCTAGCAGTTTGAAAGCACGTCAAAGTGCAAGTAGATAAATAGGTATCGCTCCAGCGGGAAGGTAAACGGAGTTTCCGTGTGCTGCTCTGGTTCGCCAGAAGCGGCCTTGTCATGCTGGCCACATGACCCAGAAGCTATCTGTGGACAAATGCCGGCTCCCGCGGCCTATAGAGTGAGATGAGCGCACAACCCCAGATTCTGTCACGACTGGACCTAATGGTCAGGTGTACAGAGTGAGCTGGGCTCACGTTCCTCTTTTAGAGATGGGGACACAGCACCGCAGTGCCAGGTCTCAGGTTCAATACTTGCCATTTCCAGGCAGGGGTCGGGATGGACTCATTCGTTTGTAGTTTGTTCATAGTTTTTCCCCCCACAAAGAAAATCATGCTCAAAGCAGCTTGTGTCAAAGGAATGCATCTCAACCATTGAGGGGGCCTGGATAGCTCAGCTGGCTAGAGCATGGTGCTGATAGCGCCAAGGTTGCAGGTTCGATCCCCGCATGGGTCAGCTGCATATTCCTGCATTGCAGGGGGTTGGACTAGATGATCCTTAGGGCCCTTTATGACTCTACAATACTATGTTTCTGTGTAATAACAGACTACCTAGGAAGGTGGTGGGTTCTCCGTTGGAGGTTTTTTAGCAGAGTATGGAGGGTTATCTGTCAGGGATTCTAAAGCTGTGACTCCTGCATTGCTGAGGGTTGGGCTAAATAACCCTTTGGATCCTTCCTTGGGAAGAATTAGCAGGAGGAAGCAAATATATGAAAATAAGGACAAGAAGCAAGGAAAGACTACAGCACAACACATTACAATTGCTACCTGGGGCAGAAAAATAGCATTATATGGTCCATCATGGCCCTCATCAATTTTCAAATGGCCCATGAAGAAAAGAACTTAACTTTGCCGTGTCGGACTTCTGCCTCCATCCCTAAGGGTCTTCTTGGGTGTTAAGATCTGCAGAGGGGGCTCTCTTGGTAGTGCTGCCATGGTCAGGAATGTGGGGAAAGGTAGCCCAGGATGGGGGCCTTCTCTGTGGCAGCCCCTAAAGGCAAACTCCTTCCCTACAGAGGTGCATCCGGCTTCTGTCATGTGTTACAGACGCACCTCTTCGCTCTGCTCTTTCACTGTTAAGGTGTTTTGTTTCGGGGACCCATCACTTTTGGCGAAATCCAGAACCCCTGCTCTTGTTTTGGTTGGGACTGTTGTACTTTGTTTCGTAACCGTTTGATTGCATAACTGCTTTTATAACTGTATTGCTGTAAACCTGCCATGGGAAGACTGGTTAGGAAATAAACAAATAAAAGATCACAGCTAGATAACACATATTGGGTGCTTTGAGCACTTAGAAGTGCAGTAAAAAAACCAATGTTAAGGGTTGCTACTACTACCATTATTATTATTATTATTATTATTATTATTATTATTATTATTATTACTACTACTACTACTACTACGTCATCCACAACAGAATGACCAAAAAAAAAAAAAAAGACATTTCATCTTGGCTAATTTTGAGGACTCAGATTTAGACCCTTCTTCTTGAAGTCCAGTCTAGGTTTGATAAGGTGGCATAAAATTTGATTTCTCCCATCATTTACATTTTTGAAACTGACTCCCCCCCTCACCCATTACACTTCAAAGTTTCCAGAAATGTGACATCTGAAAACCCTAGTGTTTTCCAGACGGAAATTGGAATGCTTTGGAAGTTGTGTTTTTCTGGGTTTTGCATTGGGGTTCCTGGCATTGTCGTCGTTTGTCTTCCCAGGTCTGGTGGCCGGAGTGGCATGTGCCATCTTTGCACTGATCGGAGGGACTTGTGCCTGCTTTGTCCTGAGGAAAAAAGGTGAGACGTGTGAAGAATTGCTGAGGAAATAACTAAACCACATCATGGCTGCTGCATCCCTGACTAAGAGCCTCAGAACCCCTAGTGGTGTCTTGCACTCAGAGCTCCCCCTGGTGGGGAACGTATTCAAAGTCATCCATTGTCCTCTCTTTCATTATGTTGTTGCTGTTTAGTCGTTTAGTCATATCCGACTCTTCGTGACCCCATGGACCAGAGCACGCCAAGCACGCCTGTCTTCCACTGCCTCCCGCAGTTTGGTCAAACTCATGTTGGTAGCTTCGAGAACACTGTCCAACCATCTCGTTCTCTGTCGTCCCCTTCTCCTTGTGCCCTCAATCTTTCCCAACATCAGGGTCTTCTCTTCTCATGAGGTGGCCAAAGTATTGGAGCCTCAGCTTCGCGATCTGTCCTTCCAGTGAGCACTCAGGGCTGATTTCCTTAAGAATGGATACGTTTGATCTTCTTGCAGTCCATGGGACTCTCAAGAGTCTCCTCCAGCACCATAATTCAAAAGCATCAATTCTTCGGTGATCAGCCTTCTTTATGGTCCAGCTCTCACTTCCATACATCACTACTGGGAAAACCATGGCTTTAACTATACGGACCTTTGTTGGCATTATAAGCCCCCATTTTGTTTGTTTTGTTTTGTATACAGCGGGTTCTCTCCTGTCTTCCATTATACAGTTCAACTCTTTATACCCCCTAGTACAGTGTTCTCTCCTGCCTGTCTTTCCATTCCTCTCTGTTGCTGGCTTTCCACTAGGCATGGCAACCCTAGACTCTTCTGTCCTATTACTGCATTGCAAGTGGCTGGACTAGACGATCGTTGGGGTACCTTCCAACTGTACAATCCTACGTCTCAGTGATCTTACCAGAGTTTACTTACATAGCTTCAGAATACTCTGGCTGCCTGCTGCCCCAGCTTTCTCTCTTTCCCAACTTTCTGGAGGGGACAGTATTATATCTTGCAAGAGCTCTTAGCCGGAAATGAGAGAAAAGAATGAGATCGGCATCTTGGCTATGCTCCCAGCGGCAGTGAACACACCAGCTTCCAATAAATGACAACGGATGTTGCTGGACAGCTCCAGATTCTTGGAATTTGGAGCACAGAAAACCAGGTAGCCCAATGGATAAGAACAGATGTTCTCTTAGTAACTGTGCAACATAATAAAAGGATGCTCCATCCCCATGATATAAACCAAGACTCAAAGATTTAAGTTGGGTAGGAACAGGAAAAAAAATGTTTCTAAATATTATAAGAAAATAAAATACAACTTTAACACAATGTGGAAACATAAGCATGCAGTTGAAACAGAGAAAATCACTATGATAACACAATGACAACTTAACCTGTTCTGTTTGTGTCTGAGACTGATCAAAATACTTACATGACCAATGAATAGCAACAAATTTAGTCAAAGGCTTTTAGACCCAATTGGCCTCCTTCAGCAGTTATGGGAGAATTACTATGTACAATTTGGTTACCGAGAATGGGTCCAATAGGTTAGTTTTTCTAAATGATATGAACTGACCATTCCTATAACTCTTTCTAGGCACATGCAATGCTAATTGGCATAGGTAGTTGAAGTATTCTGATAATTGTGTCTCAAGAGCTACACCTTTGGGGCATCTTCCAATGCATAGATCTCCGCTTGTCAGCTCCCCACCAGTGACCATAGCGGTGCTTGCTAAGTATTGTGTGGCCACATTGTGACATCAGGTGATTGTCAGGTGGGCAGCCCCAGCCCAACTGTCAAAGTTGCCCACATGGGTTGAGGAAAGATGGATCTAGTTCCCTGTCCTTATCCTGGTTTATAGCTAAAAGATGGGAAGAAATGAGAAGCTGAGAGAAACTGAAATTGACAATTCATCCATCCCTCTGTGGGCTTTTGCAGGAACTAGTTTTGCATGAAGGGAGGTTAATTTCTAATTTGTGATTTTTCTCTTTGGCAGGCCACCTTTATGTACTGCCTTTTGCCAAGGAAAAACAGGTGAGTGACAGCCTCTCTATAATCTTGTATTTTCATCTCCAACTATACCAAGCATGGACACTCCTCCCTGTGTGCCACAGACAGCATCTGTGGGCAGCCCCAGTGCGCCTCTGCAAATCTCCACTGCACCAGGTTACAGAGTCCATGAGGCATCCTCCATTTTAATTACCCATAAGGCCTTACATGGTGCTTCTCATATAGAACCATTTTAATACCCCGTAATGCCTTGGAGCACTATCAAAACCTTCCTGAGGCAAATTCTTAATAATAATAAGAAGAGAAGAAGAGTTTGGACTTGATATCCAGCCTTTCACGCCCCTTAAGGAGTCTCAAAGCGGCTAACAATCTCCTTTCCCTTCCTCCTCCACAACAAACTAAAATAAAAATAAGAAGAGAGTGGAGGTTATAGGAAGCTACCTTATACAAAGTCAGACCATTAGGGCTGTGTCAAACATTGGTTCTTTTCAGAGTACGCCCATTGAACTAATGGAGATGACTAACTTTGGTCTGTTGGACCATATGCAGTGAAATAGATTTGCAAGCAATGGGATTTTTGCTTGCCCAACCAAACTTGCCTACTCCTTCCCTTTGCAGTCCCCAAATCTGCTCTGGTGAGTTGGGGGGAATCCCCATAACAGATTGAGGGAGGCACATAGGGAGATGGAGGGTAAACTCCATTGGGTATCCCAACGTCCTTGCACCTGTGGATCTACTTCTATTAATGTCAATGGGTCCACTCTGAATAAAAGCACTTGGTCCATATAGCTCAGTATGGTCCAAGTCAGCTTTCTCCCAACCTCTTGGCCCTTCACATCAAAATATATCCCATCATCCCCCCGCTGGGGTGTGGATCTCTCAGCAACTGACCAAGAATGCCAGCTTCTGATGCCTGGCCCTGTGAAATGCACTCTAGCTTCTGCAATGACTGTCTGGTCATCAGCCCTCAGCTAAATATTAACTGTGGCCTGCAGTTTGGGTTAGAGTATTCAGTGATAATACTCAGGCAAAGGTGAATATAGATAATTACAACTCCTCCACTCTGCACCAGTGGCGTAGTGTGGGGGGTGCAGGGGGGGCCGGCTGCACCGGGCGCAACATCGGGGGGGCACGCTCGCACTCGCAGCTCTCTGCCCCTACCTGGCTCACTCACTCTCTCTCACTGCAGTGCTGGCTGTGCGAATCCGATCCGAGCCGCTGGGTCGCCGCCCACTGTGGAGGAGGGGGGGGGGGGTGCCAGGCGTGCGGTGCGGAGAGCGAGGGACTATCTGGGGGAGGGACAGTGCAGCGGCCGCCCAGCGCAGCGCTGAGCGCAGGAGAGAACCACACCAGACCAGCCCAGGCAGCAGCAAGAAGAAGCTGGCAGCGGCGGCAGGTTAGGGGTTAGGGGGCGCAAATTACTTGCCTTGCCCCGGGTTAGGGGGTGCAAATTACTTGCCTTGCCCAGGGTGCTGACAACCCACGCTACGCCGCTGCTCTGCACTGGGGGGTCACCAACCTTTTTGAACCAGTGGGCACATTTCAAATGTTGTGTGTGTGTTGGAGGTGCCAGCCGCAAAATGGCTGCCATGGTGTGGCGGGGCATAACACAAAAAGGCCGCCATTAGGGATCATGGCATAACGTAAAATCAGAGAGACAACCACCCCCAACCCTTTTACGCAGAGACTTTATTCCGGAATAATTCAAGCGTCTTGTTTCATTGAATGTCTTTAATGTGCTGCTGGTTCTGCTTGTGGAGATAACATAATATTGATCTCTCTCACATACTGGTGCCGGCTAAACATAACAGGACTAAAAACACAAGGTGGCTACATCACGACCACTCTCAATTCACATAAATTGTTTGAAAGGTACTTGCACATTTTGCCTCATAACTTTCTGTTTAGGAGGACTTCTTTAAAAATGAAAACTCAGTCAGGGGCACTTGCTGATGGTCAATTACTTGAACACAAAGTCGGTGTGTCTCTGACACCTCTGTCCTTCATTGCTTTCTAGCCGTTTTCATGTCCCGAAAAAGCACCCACCAACTGGCATCAGGACACCAACGCTCTGCAGCAGGAGGAGCAGAATCTCCTTCAGGTCTCCGCCTCAAGCAGCGGGTCTTTAGATAGCCCACCGGCCTCTGAGAAAAGCAGCGCGGTCAGCAGCGAGGGCACTTTAAGCACCGACACAGAGAGGACTCAACAAAGATCTTCTCCATCAAATACCTGTGTGCATCACAGCGGCGCAAACTCAAGTAAGGAACTCCCCTGAGCATGCTACTTGTACTCATTTATTCCATTTATCAGTTGCCCAATAATAGTGTGGTTTAAATAGGTATATTGATCAGTTACAAAAGAAAAGTGCAGATATAGCAAGAAAGAAAACAAAGAGTCAAAAATATAAAGCAGAAAGTGTCACGGCACGGAAGGACAAAAGTGCACAGGTCCAGTGCAGCTCCAAAGGGACAATAGAGTGTCCTCCTTACAAATAATAAAGATACAGTGGTACCTCAGGTTACAAACACCTTGGGTTACAGACTCCGCTAACCCAGAAGTAGTACCTCAGGTTAAGAACTTTACCTCAGGATGAGAACAGAAATTGCGCACCGGTGGCGTGGTGGCAGCGGGAGGCTCCATTAGCTAAAGTGGTACCTCAGGTTAAGAACGGTTTCAGGTTAAGAACGTACCTCTGGAACGAATTAAGCTCGTAACCAGAGGTACCACTGTATAGAAAAATAAAAGTGTTCTCCCCTTGTGAGTTCTATCATTATTGAGAATAAAGGTTCTATATAGTTTTAAACAAACCAGACTTTTGTATGTATTGCTGGCACTGAGTAACCACCATGTGCCTCAATATTTGTGTAAGAAATAAAATTATGTTGTATATATTAAAAATGGTCATTCAAGCTCTGCCCTTTAGACACTAAAAGTCTGTGAGCTATCCGTTCAATAAAGGTAATTTGTTAAACCCTAGAACACCAACAATCCAAATTATTAACAAGATAGATCCCCCACCCCAAACCATATTATAAACAGAACACAGAAGTTTTTCCAAATCCAAATTATTAGGATTTGGCAATGCAGTATAACCCTGGGCTGCTGTTACGAGAGGCGATACAAGTTCTGTTTCTACGTACAGGCTCAAAAGCACCAGGTGGAAAGATGGAGTAATTGTTTGTGCAGGTATCAGAGCGATTTCAGCAAACACCTTCTTCCAAAATTCAGCCACCTTTCAGCCACCAAATTTCAGTCTCACCATGTGTGCTTATATGTACCAACCACATGGCAGCCCCTCCAACAGAGTCAAGATGCACCAGGATGCACAAAAAAGAGCTATCGTGGAATAAAGTGCCAGCTATAAATTGGTTTTCCCTTCTTCTTCTTTAATAACAGAGCAATCCGGCAGTGGAGGAACACACGTCAATGTCAGTTGCACCGTCAGCATCTGTAACACTTCGGACCACAGCTTGCCATTCCAGTTGCTGAATGCTTCGGGTGCCTCCAATTCCAGAGACTGCGCTTTGGCAGAAGACCTTCCTCTGTCGAAGGAGGAAAGCCCCTTGAAAAATGAGAGCGGGACGCAGATTGCGGAAGAGGTTGAGGACAATATGGACGCGTTTGACCACAGCCTGGGGAAGGCACTTCCCCTGAGCATACAAGACGTGGGCATGAAGGCTACATGAGGGAGGCTTGTGGAGACTCGCTGAGTGTGGCACAGCATTTTTGTATGTTACAAATGGATCACAAGCCCGTCAAGGGTTCTAGAGAATCTCAGGTGCTTAATTAGTAATATACAAAAGGGGAAGAAAACAAACTTTGTGAGAAATATACGTACAGTATTGGAATTCCAGGATTTGTCGGTGACTAAAGATGCAGATTTTGGAATGTGTTGATCACCACGTTGCCCCAAAATTACACCTATAGTGATATGGTGCTCTGATTCCGTGCCCAGTTGCCACCACAAAATGTGTCCCCTCCCCCTATGCCTCCATCCCACCTTTTTCTTTCCATCACCCCCTAGTTTGCCCCATTCCTGCTTTTTGGCCTACGTGTATTATTTTTGCTTAGGGTGCATGAAGTCCCAGGTTCAAATCATAGAATCATAGAGTTGGAATAGACCACAAGGGCCATCGAGTCAAATCCCAGACAAGCTCTGCCCAGGGAGTGGAGAAATGCTGCCTGTGTTTTTAGCAACTGGAAGAGAGATGTTGCTCTGTGGGAAAACCATGTGCTTTGTGTGCAGAAAGTCCCAGGTTCAGTCCCCAGCATCTCCAGATGGGGCTGTGAATGCTCCCCTGTCTGGAACCTTGGAGGGCCACTTTAGTCATTGTGTAGACCATATTGAACCAGACGGATTAATGGTCTGACCATAAGTGTCAGCTTCCTGTGGGAGCGTATATAGAGCACATGCATTGTATGCAAAGAGCTCCAAGTCCAATCTTTGGTATCTCTGGGTAGGGCTAGGAATGTCCCATCTGAAAACCTGGAGAGCCGCTGCCAGTCAGTGTTGACAATACTGAGGTAGATGGACCAATGGTCTGACTAGGTATAAGGCAGCTTCCTGTGGTCATTAGGGGCATCTATAACTTAGTGGCAGATCACATGCATTGTTCCCTAAAGGTCCGAGGCAAACTCAGGTAGCTTGGAAAGGCTCTTGCCACAAACCCTGGAGAGCTGCTGCCGGTCAGTGTCAACAATACTGAGCTGGATCTGACCTGGTAAAAGGTGGCTTAGTTATCCAATTTAAGCAGAAGACTGGATTTTCAGTCACACTTCCAGAGGCCCAGGCCTGTAAGATAGCTGCAGTTTGATTGCAAAGAATGTTTTCCTTCATAATAGGTTTCCATTGTTCAATAGGGATGATGCATTTGTTTTTCAAAACTTTTTTTCCCCATTCAGTATAGTTTTCCAGAATTTTAGTCAGCATTCTTTTCCATTTATGTAATTGTGTACAGTTGTTGTAATAAATAAAGAAAAGAATGTAATATATCACTGAGTGGGGAGAGGAAGCAGTTTTATAAAAATAAAAAAGAGGGAATTTTAGTCATCTGTGCATGAGAAAGCTTCAATTGCTAGTGTTTGACTCTTTCTCCCTCCCTTACAAGATGCTTGCTTGAGAGACACCTTGGAGAAAAAAAGAATTTTGCTTTGCCTTTCAAATGGTCTCTCCTGATCCTACAGTTGTGTTGGAGGAGCACCTGCTTTGCATGCAGAAGGTCTTAGGTTCAATCTCCAGGCAGCGCTGGGAGGGACTCCTATTTGAAACCCCAAAGAGCTGATTTTTTTTCAGCGCAGGAAGTTCTGAGTTAGAAGGACCCAACACTCCTCTGCCTCTATGATTCTGAAGCATCTTGAGTGGCTGATAAATGGAGAGTTCCGTTTTCAGGGAAGTTAAGCAGAGCCTGCAACAGCTGAAAACCCCTGTGAAATGAAACGAGGCTTTGCATAGCATAACCATTTTGTTGTTGTTGGTATGACTTATAAGGAACAACCCTCAAGCTTTTGCCAGTCTGTTGGCCCTGTGCTCTCCATGCAGGCCAAAATACCCAAACCCAGCAGGTGGGACATGCAGATCTATCGCTTTATGTTACATCTAAATAAATCTGACTGTGTGGTAATTTTGAGTGGCTTTCACATCTTCACACACTCAGATCTTCACATGCCATTTATTGTAATGGGAGGCAGTAAAACTGGGCACTCGGCAGCACCAGTGGAAAGCAGGGGGCTTAACCTGTGCTCTGTTGCCCTAGTGCAAACAAACCTGGAACTGATGGGGCAAACAAATGACTAATGGGAAGACTTATAAAGAGCCCACAAGCCAATCAGGATGACTGCTCCTTGTCATATGTGAGGTCTACCTGGCATTATTCAGTGCCAAGCAAAAACTTGGCTTTTCCACCAGGACTTTGATGGGCTGAACCGATTTATGTCTTTATTGTTATTTTACTGTTGTCGTTCAGTGCATGTGTGCTGTTTGAATTACAAAAGCATTAATGCTTCTTTATATGACTTCATCTTTGTATTATGCAATGCATTTTGTTTTAAAATTGGCGTTGTTTGGAAACCTCGGGTAACAAGTCCAACTGATCATCGTTGCCGTTATCATAATCTCATAAACAAATCAGAACGAGACCCACCAAGTGACCCTATTTTCCAGGAACAGTCCCAGATTTACAGATGCCATCCCGGTTTCTGATTTGATCCTGGAATCTCCTGCTTTTCCTTAGCATTATAAGAATTCTGAGGCCTCAAATATAGAATAACCATTCATAAATGCACACATATCTAAATATATAAACCATGTTCAATAGAGCAATCCTGAAGCCATTTGGACTCTCCCATTGACCTCAAATATTCCTCTGCAGTAAGGGAGGCAAATGTGGAAAGCCTTCCCGTTGTCCTTTTGCTTACAAAGCCTGTTTTAAGGGCTTGTGTATGAATAGGGTGAGCCTGTGGATTCAGGAACTAAAGTATGAACCATCACAAAAGAATGGCCAGGCTGCCCAGGTAATGCAATCAGTGACCCTTATCCTGGCAGAGAGGATTTCTGTGTAGACCAGGGGTGCCCAAACTTTTTTCAGAGGGCCAGATTTGATGAAGTGAACATGTGTGAGGTCTGACCAAAGTTTTTGAGTTTTTTTTACAATTTTACCCGAGTTGTTAGCGACCTGCAGGCCGGATTAGACCCACAAAATGGACTTTCAGACATGCCTGGTGTAGACTGTCTCCTATGATGTATGTATGATGATTTTGGGGTGGTCTTTAGTTAAAGGGGTTGGGCAATGTCAAAAGTCTTTAAAGGTTCCTGCATACTTTTGTTCAGGGTCTCTCTTGTCTCCTTGCAAGGAAAGACGGGAACTCTGTTGCAACAGAAAAATAAACATCTGCCTTGCTTTCCACTGGTTCCTGTCTCCATCCATTCTTCTCTCATGGATCATTGACTTAGGGGACCCAAGAATCCCATGGGGAGTTGGGCAGCAAAAGCCAAACCCCAATTTTTAAAACATCACAGTGTCCCTATTTTCATCGGAGAGTAAGGAACTAGACCTTTAGAAGACATCTGAAGGCAGCCCTGTATAGTTTAGTTTTAATGTTTCGTGTTTAATTACTTTTTTACCTATGTTGGAAGCTGCCCAGAGTGGCTCAGTCCACTACAATGGACAGAGTATAAATATTATTATTATTATGGAATAGGACCGCCCCTATTTTCATGGGAGACATGCTGGAGGGCTTGAAGTGAATACTCAGCCAAAGGCAGCATAGAGCCTTGTCCAACCCGCAGAAATATGCAGGTTGCAGGTGTCCCATACGGGGATCGAACCTGGAACCCTGGCGTTATCAGCGCCCCCTTCTAACAAACTGAGCTCAGCCAGCGCAACTTCTATCACGCCGTTCTACAACTACGTTAAGGTGCGCCTGCGCACAGCACTGCAGCCTGAACCGGGCGACCTCCGTTGCCATGACAACCGAGAGCCCCCCCCCCTCGGGCCGCGCCCGCTTTCCCCGGCCTCCCAGCAATGGCGTTCGGCAAACGCCCGGCCCGGCCGACAAATCCGATCGACGGCTCTGCGTCCCACTTCTCGGCCTGCGCCTTCGCTCTGCGCTCGACCTGACGCAGGCCGAAGGTAGGCGGGCCCGGCCCGGCTCGGCTGGTCCCTTGTAACACAAGCGAGCGCAGGACGGCGGCCCGCGAGGACTGGCAGGTACGCCCGCCTCTCTCTCTCTCTCTCTCGTGCGCGCGCGCGCCGGGGACGGGACGGCAAAGGGAAGTAAGTGGCCGTCACTCGACGTCTCCGGAAGTGCTGAGGCGGGAGGCAGCGGCGGAGGAGAAGGAGACCCGGCGCAGGCCCGCCTGGGCTGCCCTGTCCTTTCCCCCTCCCTTTGGCTGGCGAGGAGGTGACTTTCTCGCTACGCCTGATGGGAAAAGGGGGCGGGGCCCGCTAGCTTCGCACTTGGTTTTGGCTTCGCACGTCCATTTATCTCCAGTGTGTTGGGCTTCTCCCCCCTCCCTTTCACAACAACCCCGTGAGGTAGGTCCGTGTGATTAGCGTCTTCCCATTCTCTCTCCTTCCTCCTCCGCCCCCACCGTATTGTCGTTGGGGAAGAATAGCATGCCCCCCCCCCATTGGCATTGCTTCGTGCCTCTTCTCTAGGTGTCCATCTTTGTCAACAACCCTGTGAGGTCGGCCGGTAGAAGGAGCTTCTTCCCATTTCACCCCCCCCATTAGTATTCGTGTAGAGTTTGCGTCGTGGAAAACGCTTCACCTAGCCTTTCTCGGGTCTATATGGTGCTTTAATCAATGGTGCCCCTCTCATTTGTTGAAATTATGTGTTAATTTAATTTATTACTTTATGCAGCACATATCCAGCATATACATAGATATATATATATATATATATATATATATAATATATATATAACAATATTTTATTATTTATATCCCACCTGGGCAGCCTCCAACAGATATAAAAACATTAAGGAAGCACGTGAGCTGGAAAGGCTCTCTAAATAGAGGCAGCTCACACAAAGTCACTTATAAGGCTGTCAGGCAAACAAGGAATGGCAATCGAGGGAAAGGGAATAGAAGGGAGAAAGAAAGGAAAAGCAATCTCAGGCACAAGCTCTTAAGGTTACAACCCATGTTAGTGGCAGGTCCGGCTGTCTTCTTGATAATGAGCACTCTTTCCCCCAGATCAGATCCAGGAGCAGTGCAGGGTGACAACACCCAAGTCAGGAGGACAGTAGCTCCTGCAGCACGTTTCCCTCAGGCAGCTGGCTTGATAGCATCCCTGTGAGGTCTGTCAGTGCAATGAGCATCTTCACATTTCCCCCTCAACCCATACCCCCCTTGTTGTGGGTGGGAGAATAATAGCATTTTAATTTGTTTCTAGTGGTTTCTGCATAATAATCCGTATATAGTATATTATGTCCACATTGCAGCAGCCCTGGGGAGGGGCAGGTAGGATTCTTCCCATTCTTTCTGTCTCTCTCTCTCCTCCCCACCCCCACCCCTTATTGTAGCTCGGAAGAGTAGTAGTTGCTTTGTGCTTTCAAACATCAAAAGTGCTTCATGTCTATTATCATGGTGTCACAGTGACAATGGCCTTCAGAGGTAAGGTCATAGTATTATCCCAGGTATTGCTGATTGATGATGGTATGATATATAAGGTTGTGGCTTCCTTATGGGCAGTCTAAGGAATTCTGTGATACCGCAATTCATATGTATCATTTTGGGACAGATGAGACACGTTCAAGCACAACACATAGTTAAACTATGGAACTTGCTCCCACATGATGTAACAGCAGCCACCAGCCTAGATGGCTTTGAAAGTGGATTAGGCAAATTCATGGATGATTTTGGTTACTGGCCCCAATGGCTGTGTTATCCCCTGTCCAAGACAGTATGCCTTTGAATACATGTTGTTGGGTTTTACAAGTGAGGAAAGTGCTGTTGCTCTCAAGTCCTGTTTGCGAGCATCCCATAATGTGCATCTGGTTGGCCTCTGAAGAAAAGATGTTGGACTAAATGAGCCTTTGGCCTGATCCAGCAGTTCTCTTCTTATGTCTGGTTGACTTCTGTGGAAAGCTGGAGTAGATAGGCCTTTTGTCAGATCAAGCAGGGTTCATCTTATAGAGCTTTTTAATCACATCCATTATCCTCCTCCTAAGTGTACACCAAAGCTGTTTTGCAGGCCATTATAATGCTACTATTATCCCACATATTGCTCTATATAGCATTTATGTAGTGTTTTCTAGGTCAGAAGTTTTTTAGATCCTTTATCTTAGTGTTAACCTTACAACAGTGCTATGGGTAGTAACCCCATTGGCTGATTTGACAGGAACAAAGAATGGCTCTCCACAGACCACAAAGTGAATTCATGGCAGATACAAGATTTGAACCTGGAATTAAGTTGATTTGTTGCCAAATCTCTTGGCTTCTACACTAGCTGTCACCTAAAATATTTCATATTTCAAAACTATTATTAGACATGGCTCTATTATTTGTTGTTGCTTTTGATGAATTAGATTCTGGCGTAAAAGGGTTGGCAGCTCTTTCAACAACAGATTAACTGTTCTAAAATTTGGTCCTTTGAGGATGCTGATGTATACTATTTCTCTTGCTTTGTTTGTTCATTGCCAGTTGGGACTGGATAGTTCTTCTCACTCTGGATTATTTTCCCTTCTGTTGCATTTGTGCATAAATGGGACACACCTTCTCCTTTCTTCTGTCCCTTCTTAGGCTGAAATTGTATCTGTACACAACTCATTAATTTCTCCATCAACTCGTTAATACAATCACTCCTTGCATTTGACAAAGTGGGCTTTGCCCCATGAAAGCTGATGCCTGAACTTATTTCTCAGTTGCAAGGTGCACCACACTTGGTGGTTTTACTGCAACATAACTAACACAGCTACCTTTCTGGAATGCATCTTGTATTTCAGATTTGGAGGTGAGATTGCTGTGACTGAGAGAAAACAGGTTAGTGGAAGAAAAGGCCTGGCTTTGGGTGAACAGTGTTCTCCCCTTTATTTCCTCTTGCATTATTATTATCTTTCTGCAACATGGTGGTGGTTCCAAAAAGATCCACTGTGATGATAATTTGTGTTAAGCATTTTGAAATCTTAAAATGCAATATATAAATGTTGACCTGGATCCAGAACGCCCCATAACTAGTTTTGTTGGCCCAAGACAGGTTTGGACTTGTGTGCAGTGCAATGCTGTTTGTAACACACCTATTTTGAAAGGGAGGCAAGTTCATAAATAGTTTGAAGAATGTGGGGAGAGTTGAAAGTTCCCCTAGAACCTCCACGAACTTGGATATTCATAAAGTAGATCTTTGGACCTGAGTCACTAAGAACCGTATTTTTCGCTCTATAGGACGCACTTTTTCCCCTTCAAAAATGAAGGGGAAATGTGTGTGCGTCCTATGGAGCGAAGACGCCATAGCCCGGCGACCCTCTCCCGGCTGGAGAGGTAACGCGGGGCTATGGCAGGAGCCTCCATAGGCGCGCGTCACCTCTCCAACCGGGAGAGCGTACGCGGCGCTAAAGCAGCCCCCTGCGACCCTCTCCCGGCTGGAGAGGTGACGCGCGCCTATGGCAGGAGCCTCCATAGGCGTGCGTCACCTCTCCAGCTGGGAGAGCACACGCGGGGCTAAAGCAGCCCCCCCGCGACCCTCTCCCGGCTGGAGAGGTAACGCGCGCCTATGGCAGGAGCCTCCATAGGCGCGCGTCACCTCTCCAGCTGGGAGAGCGCGCGCGGGGCTAAAGCAGCCCCCTGCGACCCTCTCCCGGCTGGAGAGGTGACGCGCGCCTATGGCAGGAGCCTCCATAGGCGCGCGTCACCTCTCCAGCTGGGAGAGCGCGCGCGGGGCTAAAGAAGCCATAGCCCCGCGACTCTCTCCCAGCTGGAGAAGTGACGCGTGACTATGGCAGCAGCCTCTCCGCTGCGCCTTTCCGCTGCTCCCTGACCTGCTCTTTGGGGCTGGTGGTGGGCTTCCCCCCGCCAGCCCCAAAGAGCAGGTCGAAAGGAACCTGAAGCCTGGAGAGCGAGAGGGGTCGGTGCGCACCGACCCCTCTCGCTCTCCAGGCTTCCAAGGTAGCCGCCTGAACGCACCTTAAAGGGCACCTTGTTTTAGAGCGGGAAAACAAGAGGGGGAAAATTCTTCCACTCTCTGCGCAGCGCCTCCTGCCGCTTCACTGAAGGGGCGCTGGGCAGAGAGCGGAAGAATTTTTTTTCCTTGTTCTCCCCCCTCTAAAACAAGGTGTGTCCTATTGTCCGGTGCGTCCTATGGTGCGAAAAATACGGTAGTAGTATTGTGACATCGATATACTATAGTGGTGTAATTAAGAAGAAGACTGATCCCTGCCTGTGTAAAGAATTACAAAATCAAGGTTACAATTGCAAAAACACAAAGCATTCCCAAATGTGCCCCCTAGTTAATAGCAGTAATTAGAAGATAATAGAATCTGTACAAAAGTCTGGGCTGCATCCCAAGCGGGCAACTGGTGCTCAGATTCTTGAGGTGATGAAATAACTGATTGATTTCCCCCAGCCCCCTGGCTGCTCCCTGGCTCTCTGCAGAGTTAATCTGACTCTGCTTTGAGTCTGGATATTGATCCTAGGCCTTATCGCATGGCAGTGACATCATTGGTATATACCAGAGCCTGCAGTGACCCCTCCTGTGGCATTAAACCCTACTTTGGGCTACTGGAATAACTTTGTGTAAGAGTACTGCACATAGCATTGACCTTTGCAGCTTTACTAACTAAGTTGAACATGTTAGCCAGATCGTAATCAATTTAGGGCATCAGGAAGGTTTTTGGAAAGTTCATATGGTTGGCAGTGACTCACTTTCTGTCCAGATGTAGGATCACAACAGGCGCTCTGCTGCATGGGTCAAAACACGTGACTGGGCTTAGATGCCTGTGATAATACATGGGGCACAGTGGAAGTGCTGCATTTCCACACCAAATGAGTTCAACTTCATTCATTAATTCTCTCTCTCTCTCTCTCTCTCTCTCTCTCTCTCTCTCTCTCTCTCATATACCCACCAGCCACCCAGAATAAAGAAGGGCTTAGAAAACAGATTGCAAGGTTTTCTCCCCAGCCCCCAACTCTTGTTTCTTCTCTTCTAAGAAATTAAACCATGTCCCCAGTACACTAGGGACGGAGAACTTGTGGCTCTCCAGATGTTGGGCTCTAAATCCTGTTGGGTGCAGCCAATGCAACCAGTGGATAAGTATCATGGGAATTATAGTCCAGCAACATTGGGTGGGCCACAGTTGCCTCATCCCTGCTGTGCACAGCTGAAGACAAACATTGTCTTTCAAACAAACAAAAAATTCATGTTTTTCCCCCAGAACTCCAGTCCAGAAACCCTTTCAACTCTCTTGCCTTAAGTGGGCTCTCTTCTTTTGCATGTACAGCTTAATTTGTGCCTGAGCACAGCTGGACAGAAATCCACTCCACACGTTCCGTCCTCCCTTTCAGGAGTCAATCTCATTTTGTTTTTAAAATCCGCCAGGCCAAGATAAGAGTGTCTGGAGTAAGTTGGGGTTGGACATGGGGAGTGAGGAAAAGCCCTCAACGAAGGCAGCCCTACATTTGCAGATGAGGGTTTTGCAGTCTGCAGAGAGCAAAACTGGGAAAACAAGTAGTAGCTGGGGAAGTGGGTGAGCCCTATTCAGGTGCAGAGGCAGGAAGAGCGCCAGGAAAGGAATTTTAAAATGGTGTTGTTTTCTCCCACCTAGTCAGCCTGTGTTGGGAGATGGCAGCTTTATTGACTCATAGGCAGTGTTTGGTGCTGCAACTTACTAGTTCAGGCTTCCTCAAACTTGGCCCTCCAGATGTTTTGACACTACAACTCCCATCATCCCTGACCACTGGTCCTGCTAGCTAGGGATCATGGGAGCTGTAGGGCAAAAACATCTGGAGGGCCAAGTTTGAGGAAGCCTGTACTAGCTTAATAGGAGAAACAACTTATATCAGGGGAATGCTGGCAAGGTGTTTTTAAGGAGTAAAATTCTACAGCTTTTTAGTAACAGAGGAAATTGCATTAGAAGGAGTCAGAGCATTGGTCCATCTAGCTAGTATTGTCTACTGTGGCTAACAGTTGCTCTCCAGGCTTTCAGGCAGGGGACCTTCCCAGGTCTACCTGAAAATACTGGGGATTGAACCTGGATCTCAACCCATGGGCAGGTCCATAAAGGAGGCTGTGGCCTTTCTCCATGCAGGGTGAATGTTGTGTCCCTGGGCTAGATATGGCTCCTTCTTGCTGGATACTGATGGACAGTATTCGTTGTTGCTGTGGTGACAGTGGCTACATTTAGCAGCTTTCATGTATTTACCTTTGAGGTTAATTTCCCCCTTCTGCGTTTCATGCAGATCCCTCTTAACTATGGAAGAGAGCAACCAGGAATGAGAGAGCAGTCCTTGCTACCCTCTCTCAAGAAGTAGTCATGTTGGAGGGATTGGTAGCCTGGGTTCTCAACAACTACCTCGGCAAGTATGTCAGCAACCTGAACACAGATCAACTGTCAGTAGCTCTTCTGAAAGGTAAGGTGCATGAATGTTACAAACAGAACTAATTTCGTTTAAAGCATGCCATACATTAGTTAGAGTCTGTTTCCATGTTCTACCATGGAACCAGTATAGAAATACAGGAGGATTCAGATACACACCTTAGGTTCAAACACACACCTTTATTTAAAGCATTTTTATTCTTCAAAATTACTTTACTCTTCAGCCAGTAAAGGTCCTTAGAGCAGTTTACAGGTGTCAGTGATAAGACTGTCCCTGTCCTCAGGCTTATGATTTAAAAGGCACAACACAAAAGGCAGGAGGAAAAAAGACAAACGTGGGCACTATTTCTTGTACCAGAGTCAGCCAGAATAGAACAATTTGAGAAGTCAATGGTCTTCCATTAGAGCCAGTGGAGAGACCCTGCAGTTCCATCTCTTCCTGTCCTATGGCTTAATGGAATCACATTTGCCTCTGAGGCTTTGGGCAAGCTGGCATCTCCCAGTCTATTTCTCACTGTTGCGATGTGGCCAAATTACCACTCTGAGATTTTAGAAGAAGGGCAGAATACAAATGATGGGTTGCATTCATTGCTGGTCTTACTTGGAGTAGACCCATTGAAGTTAATGGACATGATTAACATAGGTCAACCTTTTTGAGTCCACAGCTCCACAAGGGACCAACTTCATTATTTCTGTGGCACCCCTGTGGGGCTCAGGAGCACAGTTATGTCACCCCTTGCCTCTCACCCTTTTTTGAGCACCTTCCCTTGTGGAGTGTTTCCTCAGCCTCCTCTCCACTCTCCTTGGGAGTCCTCTGGGCAGCCGCTGCCACCGCCCCTAGTCTCTGAGCTGCCCAACCCCCTGCCCCAAAGAAAGGTGCCTCCTCACACTGCCCCATAGGGGCCTCAGACTTGTTTATCCATTCCAAATAGCAAGGGTTGGTGGACTGGCCGGTTGGGCTCCCTCACCACTTGCTTGCTTACTCCAAGGCTACCTCTCCTGGCACCCAGCACCCCCTCACCAGCCCTAGAGAGACCATTCACCTGGGGAGCCTGTATCCAGGACTTCGGCAACAAACAGCTGGGAAGGGAGGGAAGGAGAGGGAAGGAAAGAGGGACAGAGGCCAGTGTTGCCTTTGGCACCCCTGACCATCATTCAAGGCACCCCAGTGTGCCACGGCACACTGGCTGGAAACCACTGACATAGGCCCATTGATTTCTGTGTGTCTGCTCTGAGTACTACCAGTATGGGATACAACCTGTAACTTTTACCTTTAGTGATGCTTAATTGGTTTTGGTATTTCAGACCTGGGTTTGTTTGTCTTTGGACGATGAGTTGTTGTGCTATCTTCTAATATATTTCTCATTACCTCCCTTCTCTATACGATGATAAAACAGGAGTCTTTTCCCTTCAGAATCTGCTTTGTTGATTTGTTCTTGCAGGTGCTGTAGAATTGGAAAATTTACCACTAAAGAAAGAGGCCTTGAAGGATTTGCTACCTTTTGAGGTCAAAGCTGGTATGTTTTAGAAGTGTGCTTCTGCAGCTGTTGAAGTGCTATATTCACTGGAACACCTTTGTAAGAAGGTTCTTATTATAGTGACCTGGTGGTTTTAAAACATTAAATTGGCTGTGAATCTCAGCGGCTTCCAGTGACTTAAACAGCATGATCATCATATTTTGCAATAATGCTTGTCACGAAAGTGACATTTATATTCCTTACTTGTATGTATGGAATTTATAGGCAGTGCATCTTATCGTGAGCTCTGCTGGCACCCCACAGGGTGTTTTTTTTTATGAACAGCATCCCCTTCCTTTGGAGTGAATGGGAAGCTTTTGCATTTGGAAGCTTCTGCATCAATGACCAGTCACAGAGAGGGAAGATGTTTCTATACGCACTGACATTGTTCTCCTTGGCAATTACAGGCTTCATTGGCAAGATAACATTACAGATACCATTTTATCGCCCTCATGCTGATCCATGGGTGATATCGGTATCAAAATTACACCTCATTGGCTCACTGGAAAAGCAAGAAGATTTTGATGAAGAAAAAGAGAGGCTGTTTGAAAAAGAAAGCAAGGCAGCTATTTTATTAGCACTGGAAGAAAAATGGAAAGTGAGTTGCTTGGGGGCTTTGAATGAAACTATCTCTGCATTTGGGGAAATTACTTTAAAACCACAAATCAAATTCCTTCTGGCTGGATCCAGAAAACCGAATTCTTGTTTCTCTCAAATTAAAATGGCATGGCCTTGAAAGGCAATGTGCATACACACAAATGGTTCCTTTTTTATAAACAATAAAAAATAGGTTTTTTTTAATAAAAAACCCCACATAATTTTACTCATGATTTCTCTTTCCATTAACTGTGACCTGATTTTTTTGGCTACAGTGAGGAACTTGGCTATTGTATATTCTGTGATCTTAGAGCTATAGCCTAATAGTAACATTCATCTATATTTCCCAAATTTAGAGAGAGTACTGGGGAAAGATAATCAAGTGTTTTCTGCCCACTAAAAAGGCTGAAGCGAGTCTTGCCTCCCCAGGGAGAGAATTTGCTAATCGGGGTGCTGCCACAGCAAAGGCCCTGTTTCACATTCACACCAACAAAATCTTTTTTGGTAACGGGACATGCAGTAGGCCCTTGGAAGAGTCCATATGAGAGGAGATTTTTCAAACATCTTGGTTGTTTAGGGGGCTGTAGGTAAGCATCAGCACTTTTATTACACATCAGGATTGGGGAGTCTGGGGCTTCTTCATGCTGTTGTGCTACAACTTCTCAACAGTGTTAGCCAGCATAGCCAATGGTTAGAGATCACAGACTTTGTTAGTCCAGAAACATCTGGAGGATCACAAATTCTCCATCTCTGTTATAGACAGCGAAATTTTCAAACATGAGAAATAGGTGGCTGATTTTGATTAAGAGCCTACAAGTGTTCAGGAATGTCTCCTCGCCTCCCCTTGAGCTTAGTTCACAAAGCCACTTGTAGGTGTTCTTTTCATTCTTGCACAAAATTGAACCCCTCCTCTTTCTCTCTTTCAGAAAGAGCGGGAACAGACAGCAGAATCGTACTGGTGTTCCGTCACCGCATCTGTCGTCGCACGGATCGTAGAAAACATAGAAGTAAGTTGGATCGGTGGACAGTCTCCTCCCTGCACCCTGCCATCAGCATAACTGTGTGCAAGCAGAGAAAAAGTTTCCTTCCCCCTAAGCACATTCTCAGGTTGCTGTAGCAAGCACAGCATATGGGAGAGGAAATTTTGTGAACGGATGATGAGTGCCTGTGGGGATCATAATTGACTGATAGATGGATTATAGGGAACATGCCTTCATGACATTTAAAATGGGGGGGGGGCAACTTGGATCAGATGTGCCCCTTGATGTGCCTCACCATTTAACCTGCAATTTCCCCTCTCCCACCTTCAAAGAAACTGAAGATTAAGCTGCAGCTATCATAATTCCGTGGTACGAATCTATAGTGCAACCACTTTTGGAAAACACTGTACATTTCTGGTTGCCTCGACTCAAGAAGCATATTTTAGAGTTGGAAGGGGTTCAGGAAAGAGGAACCAAAATGATCAAGCAGATGTAGCAGAAAAATTTGGGGCTTTTTAGTTTAGAGAAAAGACAAGTAAGATGTGGCATGATAGCATTTTATAGCATGCATGGCATGGAGAGAGTGGGCAGATTTCTCAATAACTTGCGGGCATCTAGTGAAACTGAATGTTGGAAGATTTGGGACAGATAAAGTACTTCTTCGCACGGCGCGTAGTTAAATTGCGGAGCTCACTCCCACAGGATGGCTTTAAAAGCGGGCCAGGCAAGTTTACAGAGGATAACGCTATCAGTGGCCGCTAGCCATGATGGTTATGCTCTGCTTCTGGAGTTGGAGACAGTCATGCTTCTGAATACCAGTTTCTGGAAACCACAGGAGGGAGGCAGTGCTGTTGTGGTTGGGTCCAGCTAGAGAGGAGGGCTCAGGCTTATTTTTTTGGCACTCTGCTTAAAAAGATGCTTGGAATACATTGGAAGTATAGCATCCTTGCAAGAACACTCCTTTACAGCTGGCGAGGAGAGCAGTAGATTGGCCCGAATCTCATTCTGGCACATACAATATGTTCTCTGGTACAAGATTCCAGTCATTGTGAGGAGCGACAGAGTTCTGGTGGCCACAGGTTGTTGTAGTTGTTTTTTGGCTACCAAGGCCAGCAAAATAAACAAATAAGCCAACCTGTAATTTCCTCTACAAAAAGATGGCTTCGGTTCTACTTCATTTTGAGTAGGAGGTAGGCGAGTTAGGCTCTTTTGAGCAACGAGGAAGATTTTACTGTAGCAAATGATGAAGTGCAAAGGGTGTTGCCGCTGAGCATGCGACTGTGTACCATGAGCAAATGTTATGCAGTATATTACGCCAGACTGGAACCTTTATTCCTTTTTGGTGATTGACCAGCATTTCCCCATTTAAGATGGTATTCTGTCTGTTTCATGTGTTTAAAACCTTTGTTAGCAATACGTTTGCACCTGCTAACTGAAGGGAACCTCCCCTTCTCCCTCTTATCCTCCTTCAGTTAAACATTCAAGATGTCCACCTGAGATTTGAAGATGGCGTCACAAGTCCTTCACAACCGTTCGCGTTTGGAGTCTGCATAAAAAATGTATCTGTGCAAAATGCTGTAAATGAGCCGGTGAGTCAATGCTTTTCCCGTGAAGAATTGCCTCAACTGAAGTGCTGTGTTGTGTAAAGTGCTTTTAAAAATGCCACTGGTTTCCATGGATGGAATATTGAACAGAAAAAGTCTGATTTCAACTAAAGGATGTGTGAGTTCAAGAAACAGTGGTTTGATTCAGGTCTGAGGCAGAGACGGCTTAAATAGTGATTTTCACTTAGGATAGATCAGCTAGGGAACGTGTTGTCTTCTCATTTTTCTTTTTGGCTCTCTCCTGTAACAAGTGATTTTATTTACCGTATTTTTCGCTCTATAACACGCAGATTTTTTCTCCTAAAAAGGAAGGGGAAATGTCTGTGCGTGTTATGCAGCGAATGTGTGGTCCCTGTAGCCGAAAAATAAGGCAAAAATCAAACCGCGCTTCAGGGAGAAGGGAGCTCCGTGAGAAAGCTGTTGCTTTCCTGCATTCTGCCTCAGGGTCTCTCTGCCCACCCTGCTCTGTTTCGTTGCTGTGTTTGCTCAAACGGAACAAAGAGCAGGGAAAGCCCCTCCCCTCCAGGCAAGTAGAGAGGAAAGCAGAGCGTCCGAACAAAGAGCAGGGAAAGCCCCTCCCCTCCAGGCAAGTAGAGGGGAAAGCAGAGCGTCCCTCGCTCTATCCTGTCCCTGCTCCGGAGGGAACAATGTTTGTGAAGGGAAGAGAGATTACAGGTTCGGCTTAAAATTCTGATTTGACTTCCTGCTTTTTGTTTTTGGAGACACACAGCATTCAAATATGCTTTCTTCCATTTAAAAGGATGAAATCCTTAAACAGTGGCTGGCTTGTGTGGGTGGGTGGGGGAAAACTTTTGCCTTCCTTTCCTCACGTTATAGCCCTCTCCTGCATTCTTAGCCTTCTGTGTTTTTCCTTCCCTCCCCACTTAAAATGTGGTTACAAAGCATGGATCCACATGGATCCTCAGGATCTTTGCATTGGGTCACCCCAAATTCACCATCAGAGCACACAGCATGTCCATGGCTACAGCCTGTCCCCCCCCAAAAAAAATCACACACCCATTGTTGCCTGGGGCTGCAATGGTGCAAAAACGTGGTTACAAAGCATGGATCCACAGGGATCCTCAGGATCTTTGCATTGGGTCAGCCAAAATTCACCATCAGAGCACATAGCATGTCCATGGCTACAGCCTGTCCCCCCCAAAAAAAATCACGCACCCACTGTTGCCTGGGGCTGCAATGGTGCAAAAACGTGGTTACAAAGCATGGATCCACAGGGATTCTCAGGATTTTTGCATTGGGTCACCCCAAATTCACCATCAGATCACATGTCTGTGGCCACAGCATGAATCACAAAAATGATACGTCCACTGTTTCATTCAGAATATTTTTTCCCTTGTTTTCCTCCTCTAAAAACGATGTGCGTGTTATGGTCAGGTGCGTGTTATAGAGCGAAAAATACGGTATGTTACTGTATTTGTTGTATAAGTACCTTGTACTAGTAGTCTTCAACCTTCTCAGACTCAAAACCCACCCTAATTTTTATGGCCGTATTGATGCTACTGTGACCGGCATTAAGTCAAGTTGTGACCTAGTAGCAGGTCCTGGCCACCAATTAAAGTTCAGTGCAATTGATCTTTTGTTGTTGTCTCTGGCAGCATGATCTGGATTGTATTTTCTGTGTGTATTGGTCATAATGCTTAGATTATGAAGACACCTCGAAGGCAGGTCTTCAGCACATCTGCAGAAACTTTTTTATTGTTTTCAGGATTTGTAAAGATCTATCATTTTTAAATTTCGTTGAAGCGATTTTGTTGTTTTTGGAACAGATTCTGTCTTTGTCTTGTGCACCATCTTGATGGTATTATGTTTGTAAATTTGATAAATCAGTAAAGTAATAAATGGAACAAGGTGTGCTGGTTATTTGATACTGTGTGGTTTTTCTGTGGCTCATATCTAGTTGTCCTCATTTTAAGGTGGAGGAGCTAATGAAGAAAAAGCAGCTGGATATTGCTGACTTCAGCATCTATTGGGACACTGATAGTGCTTTAATGGGAGACTTGCCACCTGGGGAGTTGCAGGTAAAAGCTTCTTCTTCTGTTCATTTGCCTGTGAGCATGAGAAATGCTTGCCTATTCAGAGGAATTAACTTGGTTATGATTTCCAGGAAGCAATGGATGAAAGCATGGAAAGCCGTGACCATAATTACATCATGGAGCCTGTGTGTACCTCTGCCCTTCTAAAGAGAAACTGTTCCAAGGAGCCCCTCAAATCGCGGAATACCCCACGGCTTGAGTTTGACATTCAGCTGGAGACGATACCTCTGAAACTTTCACAGGTAAAAGCTGCTTTAAGGAGGTTGCCCTGTGAGGCGAACATTTTCAGTTGTCGAAGCCAGACAGTAACGGCATTCAGGGCTTGTTGGCAAAACCTACACAAATCAAGGCTGAATGTCATATTAAACAACTCATAGAAGAGGAATGCTAACGTATGCCTTTCATTTTAACACAGAGTACCAGCATACATATACCACTCAAGCAAATCACGTACTATTTCTCCTGCATACAATATTTTCACGCATGCACGTGTTGCTTAACATCCTTCTTTACTCCAGGCTTGTATAGAATTGTATAGAAAGGCCCTTGTGTGAAGTCTGCCTTTGCCATGAACTTGCTTGGCAGCTCAGCTTAGGAGAGCCGCTTCACCACTGCCACTCCCAATTGGAGAATACATAGGCTTGTTGCGGCCAGATTTCAACCAGCCCTCTGGGTCTCCTTTTAACCATTAACTGTTCAGCTTTTAGGAAACCTCAGTTCTGACCTTGGTTTGTATTATTCTGCCCAGTTATGGCAGGTAAAGAATGTTGGAGAGCCTTTTCTTTTAAACCGGTGTGGGGGGGGGGAGTCAAAAGAAAGGGGAGCGTTGTGTGGAGTTATCAAGAACTGAACATTAGCTTCTGTTTCCATGGAAAATAGCTTCTTATGTACGTAAAGGTCTCTCTGGTGGTGTATGAGTCTGGCACCACCCGTTCCTAGAAAGATGCCCTTGGAAGTTTCTTTACCGTGGGAATGCAGCTCTCAGGTTGAAAAAGATTCCCCACATCTGTTGTAAGGGTTGCAACAAGGTATGTAGAGAGAGAGCTTTGAACACTTGAAAGCACTGGAAAAAATAATGAGGATGATCTTCCACGCTGCACCCGTTCTACCATTAGTACACAGCCTTACATGCCTATAGGCCACACAAAAATGCAAGTAGTCAGCAGTGAAGCTAACAGGTCGGGAGGGCTTGCTTCAAACCACAAAGCTTCTCACAGCCAATATCTATGGAGGTTTCAGAAATTGCTTCCCGTGTTCGCATCACTTTTTTTAGCTTCTTTAATCTGAATTTGGGAATAAACTGTCAAAGCCACTAACTATAAATCTGTTACTGCATTTGCGTCTCTCTAGCCTTGCCAGCTACCCTGGACAGTTACTTAAAGCCCGTGTTGCCTTTTCGTTATACCTGTGGACAATTTTTTAGGCAAAGCGGCAAAGTTCATTCCTGAGTTCAGCCGTTAATATTGGCATTTGTGTTGTTACCGAATGCATCCGTACTGATTGCCTAACCACTGTATGGTGATTTTATTCACACAGACACAATACCGACAAATAATGGACTTTTTGAAAGAGCTGGATCGAAAAGAGCGACAACTCAGATTCAGAAGATGGAAGCCAAAGGTCCCCGTAGCTGGAAAGTATGAGCTCTGTTTTCTTGGATCAAATAAGCATACACGCAAGTCTCCCTTTCCTAATTAAATACTGTTCCCTAAACCTTCTGGTATACTTTTTGTTGTTGATGATGATAAGAATGCATGCTTGAGTTGCCATCTGCTTTTATGTTTAATTTTAAATAGGACTGAAGATTATGCTCATACACAGAAACTACAGTTTGGAGGAGTGTCATAGCTTGGCAAAGTGACAAATGGAGATAACAGTGCTAAGATGAAGAAGGGCTTTTGTTTGTTCGTGTGGTGTGCTTTCAGTACCACCACTTGTGCATAGTAATCCTGTGATCATGAGTTTGTATGACTGGTGAGCTCAGCACATCATTTAGACAGAGCTGCCAATACTTTGTAAAGAGGTTGCCTATAATAATTTTCTTCTGATCACTGAAAAAGGCTGATTGGGATGAAATGTATCTGCTTGACAATTTTTGTTGTCTTACTATTGGATTTCAATCAGATTTTGACCATAGAGAAGTAAATCTGTTATTGTATCATCATCCCCCCACTTTATCTTTTTGTTCATATTTATATATATTTTTATATTGGTCTAAAGCTGTACTTCACCTTCCTGTAATATTCAGAAGCATTCTATATTATCTTACCAAACTTAGTTTTTAAGTTTTGTCTTGTTGATTGGAGATAGTCTACCCCTTGTTGTTTTGACTTTTTAGTATAACCAGTCGATCCCTTCGGTCCACTATTAGATTTAAAAATTTATCTTGCAGGCTGTAGGGTCTCTCCTACAGTGGTTAATGAAGATAGAATTGAACAAGTGGGGAGCCTGAAACGAAATACCAGCTAGAGTGTTTCCTTGGCTAAGGTGTTCCCATTTAGACCTGCAGCCTGCCTCAAGCAAGAGCCTTGTAGTACCATTTGTAGTTCATCCTTTTCTTGCATCTTTCTGCAGCCTAAGGGATAACTGTTAACCATGAGTGTCCACTTGTTAGAATTTTAGTCTCACTTAAAATGTGTGTGTTGCTTTTCCTTTTTGACTTTTAATTACATTGCATGTAAAATACCTTGAGGCAGTGGGTTAGAATGCAATGAATGAAAGAGTGATGATAATAATAATAACCAGAATTACATTCATTTGCAATGTTTCAGCTGCCGGGAGTGGTGGCTTTTTGCTCTGAATGCACACATTGCGGAGATCAGAGAGCAGAGGGAACGCTGTTCCTGGGATTTCGTGTTGCATCGGGCCCAAGATGCTGTATTGTACACAGATCTGTATTACAAGAAGTTGAAAGAAGTGGAGCTGTCTGATGAGGAGCAGGTATTGGGAAACAGCTAGGCTATGGTATCTTAGCCATCATTTTGAGATTATAGCTCCTCAACTGGCATGTATAATCATAATCCGTTGTAGACCTTTTGTGGCTTAAAATATATATATGCTGTTGCCTGTTGGGAACATTTTAGATCTTACCTTTGTTTGGATTCAGGCATAGGCAAACTCTGGCCCTCCAGATGTTTGGGACTACAATTGGGACTACAATTGCCATCATCCCTGACCACTGGTCCTGTTAGCTAGGGATGATGGGAAATGTAGTCCCAAACATCTGGAGAAGTAGCATTTACAGAGACTCCAAGGAGTTCCTTATCACCTTCCTCCAGTGTCGGAGGCAGTAGGCCTCTGAGTGCCGTTTGAAACCAGGATTTGAAACCACCTTCAAATAATGGGTTCCGATCATTGTAACTATAGTTTCCCAGTTAGAATGTAATAGGTAACTATAGCAGAAATCTGGAAGTCTGGTACACTGAGGAGTTGAGGGGTGGTGTGCATGCATACAAGGCTCGTGCATCTTTCTCCTTAATAAACTGAGATGCCTTGCATCCAGACTGGACCATTTACTTAAGTTGGCGTTGTGATTTCAAAGCTTAATTCTCATAACTTCAGATTAAGTGGCTCCTTCAAGAAAAGAAATGGCTATCTGAATGAAGAGTCGAGTCTTTCAGCTTTCTGGATTATTTGCCAACATTTCCTTTTCTGCCTGCAGGAGGAGATAGAGCGCATTGAGGATGAACAGACATTTGAGGAGCTGAAAATCTTGCGCGAGATAGTGCACAATAGATTCTGCGAACTTGCTGAGGTTAGAGATTTTATGAGATGCAATATTTAGAAGCACCTTAGGGGGTTTGGAGCTGCTAATGATGCAAACAGAAAACCAACCCAACCTGGAAACGTCTGAGAGCGGTGACTTTAAGCACGTGAAATAACATCAGAATTATTGATTTGATTTCATGCATTGTTTGAATCTCATTTATCCAGTATTCAGCGTGAGATACAAAGCAAAAAAAAATATCCCAAAATAAACACCCTGTTGCTAATGAAGTTTCTCCAGTACACTTTGGGCTGTGTTTGGTTTACTTCTTTGTCCCCTTAGATTTCCCCTCCCTGTATATCTTTTTTTGGTTCTTGCACAAATCTTGGAGCTCTCCCTAGCTATTCTGATCTCCTTTTTTGTTTTTTGGTAATACCAGTTTGGATCCCGTTTCTGTCACCACTGGATCGTGCTGTGGGTTAGAGGGTGTGGTGGTAGCGGTATTCCAGCAAACACGTTTAGACAGAGCAGGGATAAAGCAGGTCAATCATGCATTCACTCCAGGCATGTAATAACAGTAAGAGAAAATAGTTCTGATTAGCAGCACCTTTTAAATTCCTCTTTTTTTAAAAAAGGAATTATACCTTTTCTCATTTCAAGCAGAGCATCAAGGAGCCGCTGTCCGATTCCTCAGAGGAAACAATTGCAATCGAATCGGATACTAGCAGCAGTGGAATGCTTCGCTATCTTCAGTCCTGGTTTCCTGGGTGGGGAGGCTGGTACAGCGATTCTCAGGAAGCCCTGGAAACGGAATCTTTCGAAGGACTGCTTTCGGAAACATCTGAACAGTGGAGGCCGGACGATGTCGCTGGTATGGGAAAACTTACCCTGAAGCTCTAGATCAGTTGTGGGAAACTTGTGGCCCTCCAGTTGTTGTTGGACTACATTTCCCATCATCCCTTGTTCGTTGGCTATGGTGATGGGAGTCGGGAGTCTCAACAGGACCTGTGTGGCTGCAGGTTTTCCATCCTTGCTCTTGGTGAAGGTGCTGCCACACTGTACACAATAAGGGACCCCCCCCCACCTACAACAAACAAGACCCAGAATGTTATAAAAAAATGTGTGTTAAAATCACATAGTTGTGGTGTACTACATGGACAATACATATCCATGACGATTATGCTGGAAAACCAGTAAGAGCCTGCTTTGACTAGATGTAGTTGGGAGCTGTGTTGTTCCATTCTTGCGACTGGCAATAGAAAATGTGGATGGCTGTTCCGAAGACCAGGTTTTGATAAAGAGTCTAATTGGCACTCACACCCTGTACTATTAATTCCATGCTGACCTCTGGTTTGGTGGTCTCATTGTTGGGCATGTACTATTTTTACTTTAAGATTACCCGACCAAGACTAGGCTCTTGCCAGTTTAAAACCTGTTCCACATCTGTTAAAATGATCTGCCTCTGGCAAAATATGAGTTGCCTTGGCATCCAGAAGGATCTGGGGACTTTCCTGCTGATTCTGCAGGCTCTCTTCCACCCAGCCTTCTTAAATTCTGAGATAGGGGTCTGGGCCAAGTCTGGATTTCTGTTCATTGTTAAAAATAATTATTTTGTGCTCCTTTAAGTTTGTGCAGTAGTATTCATATTTTTTTAAAAAAAATCTCAAAAAACCAACAGCACAATTAATGGCCAGAAGCTCTTACTCTGTAATTAAGGTTGGGTGGATTTGCTTGCAAGTGCTTTGCATTTTCTAAAGTCTCTGCTGTTTCCTCTCCTTGTATTATTAGGTGCCGATGATTTTTTTGATCCAGCTGCGGACGTCTCCAACATAAACACCTTCACAAAGAGGGATCATGTTTTGGCAAAGTTAAATCTCCAACTGCAAGGTGGCTCTGTCAGTTTGCTACATGCTGGGAAGAAGGGCCTGCAGGCCCATGAAAGAGCTTTCATGCAGCTTGAATTTTCAGGTATTGGTTGTGTGTGTGAGAAGCCTCTTTCTGTTAAAATTATGAACTGGAATCCCCAGTGGTGCAGGGGATCCACTAGTGCAGTGTTAAACACTTCTAATGCAGGAAAATCTTCCAAGCAGTCTCTTCTGCTCTTGAACAGCACATGCCATCAGGAAGTAGTGGTATTGATGAGAATTGCAGTAACAGTGAGCTGCTCAAAATAGGCACCTTACCAGGCAATAAGTAAATGGCAGTGGGATACAAGGACGAGGTGTGTTCCCTGTGTCAGCCATACATCAGTATCCCTGACAATCCTTTGGTAGCTTTAGACCTGCCCCCCAACACAGTTCTCTCAATTATATGTGGATGATTTTCTGTGCTCGGATGGGGCCCACAACCTAACATTTATTGGTGACAGCCCAGACACTGCCAGTTCTTTAATATGGCTCTTGCAACCAAACAGAATGTCCTGGTTGCATTCTCCTTGGGGCCGCAGTAGAAAAGGCCCTGTTCCTTATGTAGGCCAATGTGCCTTCACATAGGTTGGATTTAAAGCAGACTCTCACTTGCACTGCTGGGAAAAATCATATGGAACAGATATGATTGCAGCAGCAGCTGTAATAAACAAGATGTGTTAGCCCTTGCTGTCAAGGGGCATTTAACTTCCTTGTTTCTGATTTTCAGCAGATCAATGCCATAATTATTTTTTTTAGTCAACATGACTCCGGCTTTTGTGTGCTTCTTTTTCTAGGAGTAACCATCTTAGCAGAATCTCTTCCTCGGAGGAATTCTTCCCTTTTCAAGGTTCAGCTTGGTAGCCTCTTCCTACGAGACTTAGCGACGGAAGGGACCATATTTCCTGTCCTTGTCTTCCCTAACCCCGTATGTTGAATTGTGCCAATAACATGATTTGTTGCAGAACTTGGAATTTAACATATATGTTACATTGTGTTCATAAAAGGGGTCGGGGGACAACCGTTTTTCTGCTAAAGTGAGTTGGGGGGGGATTATCCAGCTGTTGCGCTGCAGGCACATCTGCTAGAGCAGCTTTTGCCAGCCTGTTGCCCCCTAGTTCTTCTGAACTGCAACTCCCATGAGCCTCTGTCAGCATGGCCCCAAAATCAGGGTTGATAAGAGTTGATAGTCCAACAGTATCTGGAGGTCCACAGGTTAGTGACCCATACCTTAATGATTTGTCTTAAGCTTGAAAGATTGCAAAAAAGGGGGGAACATTCTTTAAAAAAAGTATTTTCATTCTGACTACTATTTGTGAATTTGATCACACAAGGCGAGATCCAGTTTGGTGTAGCAGTGCGAGCATTGCACTTGCACCTGGGAGACCAGGGTTCAGATTTCCACTTGGCCATAAAGCTCTCACTAGGTGAACTTGGGCCAGTCACTGCTTCTCAGACTATTCTACCCCACAGGGTTGTTGGGGGATTAAATGTGGAGGGGGGGAGAGCTACATACTCCACCTTGAGCTCCTTGGAGGAAAAGGTGGGATATAAATGCAGTAAATAATAAACTATAATAACATCTTTCTTCTCATCAGCAAAAAGAAGTTGGCTGTGTCTCTTCCATTGGTCTCCAGACGTCCTCTTCAGACACGAGTAACGAAAGCGCTGGTAACATTTCTCATTTTTGTAGCAAATCTATCGTTAACAACTGAAAATACACCTGAGCGCTGTGCGTGTCAGTGGCATCATTGCTGATCTCTCTTGTGCTCTGTTTTGATTCAGCTGCTGATCCTGCTGTTCCAGTGTTTGAGATGCTGTATGAGAGAAACCCAGTTCGCAGCAATTTTGAGAGACGTCTGGAAGTCAGTACCCGACCTCTAAATATTATTTACAATCCACAAGCCATTAAGAAAGTAGCCGATTTCTTCTACAAGGGAAGGGTTCATACCTCAGGTTAACCTTTCTTGTTTTTTGCTAGAATAATTACATTTCTTTATTTTCCTTTCCTTTCTTTTTCTTTTTTCTTTCTTCATACTTGAGTACTGTCAAAGTAGCAATAAAGAATTTATTCCGTACAATGCATGTGCGCTAGTAAGAATTGAATGAGATTTCTTATATGTAAACTCTGGAACTCAATCCCCCAATATTGTGACGGCCATCAAGTTAGAATTTTTCTTACGTTACCTTGATGTGGTCATCATAAAGTATTCCTGAGCGGACTTGACTCCTGGATGATTTTCCAGATCAAGTGTCTGGGAGACTTTGAGCCCCCGGGGAGAGTAAGAGGCATAGAATAATAAGAGCATCTCAATGCAAGAAATCAAGAGCTAGATTACCATTGGCAGATGGCTGTTCAGCTCTTACCTGCAGAGTTCCAGCAAGGGGTGAATTACTAATTACCCTCTTGGAGCTAAACCTGGGAGAGAAATAACTTTGTGAGCATAGGGTGTTTCTTGCACATAAATGACATCTGCGGTGGCTTGTGAGTCCTCTGTGAGCATTGTTTTATCTTCATAAAGTCCGAATGGAATGTGTGACTGGCTTCTAACAATGACTTGGCGGGTGCGGGAAGAGGAAGTTTTCTCAATTACGGACATTTCCTGCATAGAACATTTATTTTAGAATTAAGAAGAAACAACTCCCAAATTGTCAGTTACACTATTTGCCTAGTTAGAGAGATACACTCCTTATGCTCATAAAAGAGGGAAAATAGCCTTAACTTGGAAATCCCCCCCCCTTTTTTCCGCCTATGAAACTTATCTCCATTGATTGTTACTTTTTTTCTTTCTGGACCATTGAAGTGTAAGCAAACTGTGGCATCCACCTCTGTCTGTCTCTTGGTGCAGGTTTCGGATGCCAGTCTGAGCTGGAGCTGAGAGTGGCTGCAGCTGCCAGGAGACAGTACAACAAGCTCAAAATGCAGACGAAAGCCGAAATCAGGCAAACCATCGACCGCTTGCTTGTGGGGGATTTCATTGTAAGGGGATTTCAAAGGATGGTGACTTGTCCTCTTTGCATCTATGTGTATCAGCACGAAAGTAGCTTAATGTAATGTCGGTATGGACATGCACACACTTTGAAAAATTGAGTGTATAAAATGTGGTATATTAAGGGGGGGAAATTGCATGGATTATTTATTTATTTTTTGCAAACTATGGTTGGCCTGGATTTTGGCTGGAATATGAATAGCAGAACCAGGGACAGAGTGCCTGGTTTGCATGCAGGAAAGGTTGCTAGGTAGGGCTCTCAATGTTCCCTGCCTGAATTCCTGGTGAGCAGCTGCCAGTCACTGTGTAGATAAGGTGGCTTCCCATACAAGAGTTGGCTCAAATTATACCGATCTTGCATCAGTTACACTAGCTGACTGGATTATTTTTGGGTAAAATGTTGGTAAAGCCCTTAAAATAGCCTAGCATCAAGTTAGCTGAAGATTTGCTTATTCCTATACACTTAGTCAATACCTCTGATGTGCTCCAGAGAGCCGGTGATGGTTAGTGGATCCCAGGATGGGTTGTATTGAACTAAGTCCTACCTACTAAAATTAATGGGCCTAGATTAGTCATGTCCATTTATTTCAGTAAGTCTGCTCTGTGTAGGAATAGCATTGGCTATAACCCAGAGTCTTCTCACTGGTGGCTACCTGGTTGTGCAAGTCTCTTACTAGGAAGATTGGACATGCTTCCTCTCTGGTTGTCTTCGGACATACTATGAAGATGTTTTTGTTACACAAGCATTAGCCACTCATTTTGTCTCTCTATACTGATTTGTCAGTGCTGTTTTTAATTTTTGTGTGCCTTGGAACTCCCTGAATAAACGTTCAGCAGGTACCTTCATTTTATATATTTTAGATGCCTGTTAAAACCCTTTTCGTTTCAACCAGATGAAAGTTAAATTTACTTGGTTTTAAATTTTGCTGATTTTAAACTATATGTTATTGGTAATTGTTTTACCCTGTTGCGTACGCAACTTGGATAATATTCAGCTTCTTGAATAAATAAAATTCATAAAGTGCTCTTGCAGTTATTAGCTGTTCATTTCTACTGCTTTATTTTTATGATTGCAGTTATAAAAATGACAATAGCTAATAAAGCAAAAATGAAAACAGCAAAACCAAATGAACAGAGGCTTGCACATAATATGAATGCCATATGTTATAATGTTCCTTAGTAGTATTTGGGGCTAGCTGTTTTCTTGCAATCTTATTGGACCTATACATAATAAATAAACTTCTTTTTAAAATATTTTTTTTCTTTTCAGGAAGAAAGCAAGCGCTGGACAGTGTGCCTTGATATTTCTGCTCCTCAGGTGATCTTCCCCGATGACTTTAAATTTGCTGATCCAGTTTTAGTAGTGATCGATTTGGGAAGAATGCTGCTTACCAACACACAAGGTACTGTTTACACTTTTAGTAGGGTGATGATGGTGGAGGAGCATGCCTGTTAATCTTGAAATCAGAAAATTGTTATTTTATTCAAAATGCCTTGAATAGGAAGAGAATCTGTGGGGTATCGCCAGTGCTAGTCCTTTAAAAAAAAAAAAAACCCCTTTTGAAAAAATAGCTAAAACTGTGACTGACTATTCTGATTTAGAATGCAAGGAACCAGAATCCTGGAAGCATCAAGGAGTTCAGTTCCTATGCCAGTTTCTTTTCTAATTACACATATTTATGCCATGAATTCTGCTCATATTGACCCAGAGGAGATTCCAACGTATACAGTCATACCTCGAGTTACAGACGCTTCAGGTTGCACATTTTTGGGTTGCGCACCACGCCAAACCTGGAAGTACAGGAACGGGTTACTTCTGGGTTTTGGTGCTCGCGCATGCACAGAAGGACCAAATCGTGACCTGCGCGTGTACAGACGTGGTGCTGCGGGTTGCGAACGCCGTGGGTTGCGAATGTTCCTCCCTCACGGATCACGTTCGCAACCCGAGCGTCCACTGTAGTTAGCAGAGTAAAAGAAACTTAGCACATTGCAGGATTTCCAAAAAATAGACAAGAGGCAATTAATACTTCATCCAGGAGAGCTTCCAGTACGTTTCCGAGCACAATTCAAAGTGTTGGTGTTGACCTTTAAGGCCCTAAACGGCCTCGGTCCAGTATACCTGAAGGAGCATCTCCACCCCCATCATTCTGCCCGGACGCTGAGGTCCAGCGCCGAGGGCCTTCTGGCGGTTCCCTCATTGCGAGAAGCAAAGCTACAGGGAACCAAGCAGAGGGCCTTCTCGGTAGTGGCGCCCACCCTGTGGAACGCCCTTCCAGCAGATGTCAAAGCGATAAACAACTACCTGACATTCAGAAGACATCTTAAGGCAGCCCTGTTCAGGGAAGTTTTTAACGTGTGATATTTTACTGTATTTTTGGTTTTTATGGAAGCCGCCCAGAGTGGCTGGGGAGGCCCAGCCAGATGGGCGGGGTATAAATAAATTATTATTATTATTATTATTATTATTATTATTATTATTATTCTCTGCTACTGAAGGCAAATGAGCATAATGGTCACAAATCCAATACATTCAGGATTGGTACTGTCCAGTTGCAGCAGACAGGCTTTGTTCATGGATAGACTTTGAGCATAAGATTGAGAAAGAGAGAATACCTGAATAAATTTCTCTCTCCTGTCTTCTCAATCTTCTAGAGGAGCACAAAAAGAGGAGCTCCGGTGGTCCATCTTCAGAGCTGAGTGACCTGAGCGACGATGAGTATAAAACGCCTCTTGCAACCCCTCCAAGCAGCCCGCCTCCTGAAATTAGTGTGGCTGGCGAGGACAAAACTCTCAAGTTCACGGGGGTAGAAATCAGTGAAGCGCAGTTGCAGGCGCACTTGATGAGCAAAAAAATGTATGAGACCTACAGCTTGTCATTCATGGATCTGCAGATCATGGTCGGCCGAGTGAAAGACAATTGGAAGCATGCCCAGGACAGTGATGTCGGCCCAACCCATGTGGTGGAGAAATTCAATGTCCACTTGCAGCTGGAACGCAGGTTGATCTACACCTCTGATCCCAAGTACCCGGGAGCCGTCTTGTCTGGGAATCTGCCCGATTTGAAAATACACATCAACGAGGATAAAATAATGGCTCTGAACAACTGCTTTGGAAGGCTGAGCACATCTGATACAGACATTGCGGGCACTTCGCAGATAGGCAAAGAGGTGACTTTTTCAGATCTGGACCAGCGCGGAAGTTTGCACAGCTCTGTGGTGAATTTAACACAGAGCGTGATGGTGGTAGAACAACACACTAAGGAAGTCCTTGTAGAATCGCAGCTGCTTTTAGCAGAGTTCCAAGTTAACTGTATGCAATTAGCCGTTGAAAGCAATGGCCGGTATATCTCCGTCCTCAAGGTTTTCGGCACGAATGCACATTTTGTGAAGAGGCCTTACGATGCAGAGGTTTCCCTCACAGTCCACGGCTTGCTGCTGGTTGACACTATGCAAACCTACGGTTCTGATTTTGACCTCTTGATGGCTTCTCACAAGAATCTCAGTTTCGATGTTCCAACAGGAAGCCTCCGGGACAGCAGAGCCCAGTCCCCTGTCGGTGGGCTCGATGAGGCTCCTGTAGCTGACAGGGTGCACTCGACCAAGAAATACGCTGTGGCGTCAAGTGATTTGCCTGGCAGATTCCCACAGGACGACGAATCCTTAATTAAGTTGGAATACCAGTTTGTGAGTGCAGAGTGCCCCTCCATGAACTTGGACAGCACTCTCCAAGTGATATCGGTCCAGATGAACAACCTGGATATCATTCTCAACCCGGAGACGATCGTTGAACTGATTGGCTTTCTCCAAAAGTCCTTCCCGAAGGAGAAAGATGATTCTAGTCCTCAACCACTCATGATTGACGCAGAAAGGCATTTCAGTGAGCAGGAAACCTTCCAGACCACCCACGCCCAGAGTACAGAGGTAGCAGTAGACATCCACTGGTTAAACGTCCTTCTCCTTAGGACGGTTACGATGGTGAACGGAGAAAAACTTGGCCGGAAAATTGCAACGGCAAGCATTGGTGGAACCAAAGTGAACGTCTCCATGGGCAGCAGGCTGGACATAAATGGCTCTCTGGGTTGCTTGCATCTTATGGACCTGACTCTGGACAGCATGAAAAACCAGTATGTCGTAAGCATTGGGAATATGATGCGGTATGAAAACCTCACCCACGTCACGGGCACCTTCAAGCCTACATTTCTTCAGTTTGACGATGCCAGTAGCCTTCCTGACGCCTTGAGCTTCACTTTCTCAGAGAAGTCCAAAGAGGAGTGCTCGCTCCAGCTCAGGATGGCCTCGCTGCATTACAACCACTCGGCTAAGTTCTTGAAGGAGATCACCTTGTCCATGGACGAGCTGGAGGAGAACTTCCGCAGCATGCTGAAGAGTGCAGCCACGAAAGTGACCACCGTCTTGGCCACGAAGACGGCTGAGTATAGCGAAATGGTGTCTCTGTTCGATACGACACCTCGGTCCAGAGACCCCTTCAATTTGGAAAACAGCGAAGGGGAGGAGGTCTTTCCGGTGCGCTTCAAAACCGAAACGATCAAGCTTATTTTGAATGTGAACATTGAATCCCCAGTGGTATCCATACCCCGGAAGCCGGGCAGCCCAGAGCTGCTGGTGGGGCATTTAGGGCAAATATCGATCCAGAATTTTGTGGCCGGAGAGGACAGCCTGAGAAGTGATAGGCTTCAAGTTGAAATCAGAGATATTAAAATGTATTCTCTAAACAGCAGTCATTTAGCAGCCAAGAAAGAAGCTTCTTCTGAGATGCCAGATGCACTGCACCCTCCTTCAGGCATTGCTAGCAGCAGTGGCAGCAGCCAGGAAGATCCTCAGTTCACTCGGCACGATTTCTTTGAATCCTTACATAAAGGCCATGGTGAGTTAAACAAGGTTTGGGCTCGTTTGCTCCCACTTGTCAGAGCTACGGATTTGTTGGTAGCCATGCAGTCAATCTGGTTTATTATTTAGTCAGGGGTGGAGAACTTTGGGTCCAGGGACCACATGCAGATGTCTAGGCCTCTCTGTCTGGCACTTGGGACTCTTCATTGATCTTGCATCACACTCTCCTTGGGAGTTTTTGCCTAGCTTTAATGTGCCTTGATAATGCTTCTTGCTTGTAGGGTAAAGTGAGGGGTGTGTGTATAAAAAACTAGCCTACTGCACAAAGGTGAAATCTACATTTGATGCTCTGCTTACCATTGGCATGTGGCCCCTGGAAGGTTGCACGGAATGTGGCCCTCGGACTGGAAAAAAAAGGTTCCCCACGCTTGTATTAAGTTGTAATAGGTGTTTTCTTTCATCGATAGCAGTGTTTCCCAAACTTGGGTCTCCAGCTGTTTTTGGACTACAAATCCCATCTACTCTGACCACTGGGAGTTTTAGTCAAAAAAACAACTGGAGACCCCAAGTTTGGGAAACACCGATCTATAGCTTCTTCCCATTTTGAAGTAATTTTAGACACAAAAGATCTCAACTATTAACCGATTCGCACAGCTTAGCATGGCTTTGTATTTCTAGAGGATTCTGGAAAGAGAAGATAGTCAAAGGCAACTGACTTTGACTGTCATCTCTTTCCGGAAACCTGGAATTTTTCAGGGCTGTGGGTGAGCATGGTCTTCTGTTCGTACTGGGCTAAAGTTAGTAGCAGTAGGAGAGACTTCTTCTTCTTTTAACTTTTGCAAACCTCAGCACGGACAAAAGCCCCAGTAAAGAGAATTGTGCGCTGCCAAACATTGGAAAATTCAGGATATGCAAAAGTACTTCTTCACAGCACATACAGTGGTACCTCTGGTTATGAACGCTTCTGGTTACGCACGCTTCGGGTTACGAGCTCCGCTAACCTGGAAGTAGTTGCTCCCGGTTGTGAACTTTGCCCTGGGATGCAAGAGGACGTCATGCGCCAGAGGTGCATGCGCAGTGGGAGGCACCTTTAGCGAAAGCGCGCTTCAGGATAAGAATGGTTTCAACTTAAGAACGGACCTCTGGAACGAATTAAGTTCGTAACCAGAGGTACCACTGTAGTTCAAGTGTAGTTAAAAGTGTGGAATTTGTTCCCACAAGACGTAGTGATGGTCACAAATTTGGATGGCTTTAGAAGAGAATTAAACAATTTCATGGGGGATCAGGCTGTCAGTGACTGCTATCTGCGATGACTATATCCGTTGCTGGGAATTCCAGGTGGGGCGAGATCTCTCTTGTGCTCTGGTTCCACTTCTGGGATTTCCATAGACATCTGGTTGGCCACTGTGTGTTTGGACCAGATGGGCCTTTGGCCTGATCCAGCAGGGCTTTTCTTTGGTTCTTACCGAGTGGATTTGTAATCACTAATTTGCATAATGCAGGCTGTTACGGTTGTAGCAGGCAGCACATTTTCAGCATGTGAGTTTGAGCAACAGAATTGGAATCAAGGTTTCCATCTTGGCTGGTAAAGCTGCTACCTATAGCCTGGAGTGTTTTTACCATGTTTTTACTATTCTGCTGGGAGCCGCCCAGGGTGGCTGGCGAAACCCAGCCAGGTAGGCGGGGTATAAATAATAAAATTATTATTATTATTATTATGGGTGACCCATCTCTGGTCTTTATCAGATCATAACGCATAATGTGACTGTTAATCCAGACCTTAATAACGTTGAACACACGTCTCCTTAATTGCAGCGTTTCATATTTTGAATAATGCTACTATCCAGTTCAAACTGGAGAAGATTCCAGTAGAGAGCGATGCAGAGTTGGCCTTCTCCATGAACGATGATGTTGAAATTTCAAGCCTTATGCGGATCGAGGGGAAATTTGTCAACCCTCTACGGGTAGAGTACACTTCTGTTTCTAATTTTGGGTAGTGGTTCTCCTGATAGAGATGACTATGATGCCGTTGGTTGGTTGGTACTTCCAGGATTCTCAGTGGTACATATGCTGCAATTATTATTATTATTATTATTATTATTATTAGTTATGGATTATATTTATATACCACCCTTCATCCAAAGATCTCAGGGTGGTTCACAAGATAAAAAATACAGGATGAAAGCACAAAATAAATAATTAAAACAAATCAAAACAATACCCCCCAACACATTTAAAATGCTGTAGAGTGGTCCCTGTGTGATAACCTTTAACTCCTCCGTCTATTTTGTTGTAATTCACAAAGTGGCCTCTCTCTGTGGGGCAGTTTCAAGCGCCTGCAATAAAAGTATGGTCTTGCATAGTGTCCTCTAGCTGATTTTGTAGCATGGAGTTTAGTGTGAATAATAATTTAACAAGGGCTGTTTGGAAGAAACTCCCCTTATGCATTTACAGAATGATACTGCTTCCAGGCTAATGTACCTGCTGGCCACAATTCTTCACTGACGGTACTTCCACCATCCTGCAGGTGTAGAGAGCTCTTTCTCACTAATGCATAGGCCTGGGACTGGCAGCCATAGTTAGGCTCTTCTTCTCCTGGTCCAGGAGCCCATCGCTGCTGGGCTAATGCCTCCATGTTGCCTAGTTAGGAAACTCTTCAAGTAGTTTACATACATTCCACTGCCAGGAAACTACAGTTTTGTTTCCTGTCTAGCCTAGGCCAGAAGTCCTTCTCTCTCCTGCCTATCTAGAAACAATTTGGCAACAGCAGAGGAGCTGTGGAAGAAAATAGAGGTGGCGGGAAAGATTAGTTTAAAGCTAAGGAAAGATTAGTTTAAAGGTAAGAGAAGAGATTTTTTTTTTCTCAATAGGCAAGAGACAAAAGGACTTCTGATCTAGGCTACACAGGAAACTAAGCTGAGGTTTCCTGCAAGAGAGGCGGAAGAGGAGCACATGCAGATTTCTTGACGAGTTTTCTGTCTTGATAAGTTGGAAACATTAGTCCAGCAGTAATTGGGTCCCTTTATCCAGCAGAGGATGGTAAGTTCCAGTGAACCATCTTTGCCCCACCTTGTGTTCACTGAAGAAGTGGGGAGAATTTCATCTGAACAGCCCTATTCTCATGCCAGAAGAAGCATGATACATGTGGTTGAAAGTATCACCAGACTTCTTGAAACTCAGTTTCCAAAGTTTTTTAAAATGCACATCTTTTCCCTTAAAGGTGGTGCTGGCAAAACATGTGTATGAGCAAGTCTTGCAAACCCTTGACAACTTAGTTTGCAATGAAGATTTGACCAAGCCACCATCTAGCTTTCCATCCTCCCCGTATCCCAGCTCTAGTTCCCCATCAGTATCGCTCCGCAGCATGAGCACGGACTTTTCCACCGACAGGAAGGAAAACGGGCTCTTCAGTCACTCCAGCTTTTCTGCGTCTTCAAACAAATTTGTGCCTGTCAAGGAAGTGGCACAGTCCTTTACTCAAATACAAGCCACCTTTCACATTTCAGAGCTCCAGGTTCAGCTGAGTGGTGACCTTACGCTTGGGGCACAAGGCCTGGTTAGCTTGAAATTTCAGGATTTTGACGTTGAGTTTGCCAAGGACCACCCTCATACCTTATCCATTCAGATTGCCTTACGTTCTCTGCTGATGGAGGATCTTCTGGAGAAGAATCCAGACTCTCTGTATAAGAACCTCATGGTGTCACGCGGAGCACCCAAACCATCCAGTTTAGCACACAAGGAGTACCTTTCCCAGTCTTGTCCGTCCGTGTCTAATGTGGAATATCCAGACATGCCCCGTTCCCTCCCTTCTCATATGGAGGAAGCTCCTAATGTCTTCCAGCTGTATCAGCGGCCCACCTGCGTCTCCCAAAGAAGGCACAAAGAAGATGCAGACTCAGGCTATCCGTTAACGCCGCCCCCTTCTCCCACCGCCAAAAGGACAGCTACACCTTGCGGGAAGAGCGACTTTGATGATTCCTTGGTCCACATCAACATGTTGCTGGTGGACAAGAAGCACCCGGAGTTCTCTTCCAGTTATGGCAGAATCAACCGTATTGTGGATGTTGACTTTAACTGTTTGGATGTTTTGATAACTCTGCAAACATGGGTGGTGATACTGGACTTCTTTGGGATTGGGTCCACTGCTGAGAATCACAGCTTTAAGTCACAGCCTGAAGATGTGCAGCATACCATTAAATCAGAGGCAAATGTATTTTCGGCCTCGGAAGGCCAGGACTCTCTAAATACCAAACTGGATCTGAAGGTACGAGAGGGGTAGGGGGTCCTGTTTGTCTTCATAAATTATGTCTTCATGTAGTGACTACTTGCCAGGTTGTCCCTTTGGCAAGTAGGACTCCCAGTAGACGCTTCTGTGTTGCCACTTTGGAGAAGAGAAACAGGGTTGTATCCAATGCTAATCATACGCAGAGTAGACCTATTGATGTTTAGGGACATGGCCAAGAGGCCCTTCCATTTCATTGGGTCTACTACTCTTGAGTAGAGCTTTGTTGGATTCAAACCAGGAGCTTCACTTCTCTAAACAGCAGAATAAATGAAAGAAAAGTGGCTTTCTTCCAAGCTCTGCACTTGTCAGATACCTTGTGACAGAGGCAGAGTCTTCTGTTAAGCCAGTGCATCATATAGTTTGCTCTTGCATAGCTGATTTTTAAAAAGATAAAACAGCTGGTGCCATGGATGGGTAGGAGATGGATTCAGACTGTGGCACGAGGGGTCATTCACTCTTTGTTCCTCTTTTGGTCCTGAATGGAATCATCACATTTTCTGCCTGCTATTTGCAATGGCCTCCCCTTGCCAACTGAAGACTTTACAGGGCATAATTCAGCACTGTGACAGAAGCAAAGGGTTGAAGCACTCCTCATTCCATCTCATGCTTTTCATGTTGGCTGTTTATTACAAGGATAACTGCATGTCATGCCTGGTTTGACCCTCACTTGCACAGAAGTTTGGAGAAGAGAAGAAACTTCTGCTGGCTCTTCTGTTCTCCAAACTTGTATGTAGGTGGGAATACTTTGCCTCTCTTCCAAGTCAAGCATGAAAGTAGGCTTGTGTTGACTACAGACCAGTAAGGCAAATCAATATGTGTCTAAGTTTGTATTTGTTTTTTGAGTAGGCATTCAGATGTATTTCAAAACATACTTTTGATTGTTCAGATGACAAAAGTTCTGAAGGAGAGTTGGAGACATGAAGGTTGGCTTGATTCAGACATTGTGCTAAACCATTGTTAAAGGAGATTTATCCTTTGCTGTGTCATTTTGCAAACTGGCTTATAATTAGCTCTCAGTGCAGAATCAGAAACTAGTTTGATGTGGCTTTGTAAACCATGGTTTGTTTATGATTTGGCATAGTGTTTTAATACTGACAAGCTATTGTTGTAGCTGTCCCCCTGTTTCTGGAGACCACTGAACCTGGACCTGTGAGCTGGATATTTGGGAAAGGGCCATAGCTCTGTGGCAGAACATCTGCTATGCAAGCAAAAGAAAGCAATCTCTAGAATCTCCAGGTAGGGGTAAGAAAATGTCCCCAGTCTGAATTCTTGGAGAGCTGCTTCCAGACAGTGTAAACAATGGTCATAGATGAACCAATGGTCATTATAAGGCGTTTCCTATGTTCCTCTGGTTGCCAAGCAGTCGGAAGTTGAAAGCAAAGAAACAACTGTAATCCATGGTTTGCCTGACTTTTAAAAAAACAAACAAACACCCAAATCATAGTTTGTATTCTGAACTGTGGTTGATACAATCGATAGCCAGGGTAGTGTTTGAATTTAGCCTTCCTGTCAAAGTAACTCTTAGACCCAGTATGTAGCCAGCTATATGGTAAGGCAAATTCCACTGGATGTGCCTCTTACCTGTATTGCTAGCTCCTGTTGCCTTCTAGATGTCTTGAATCTCTGTCTCATAAAGATGACCTTTAAAATGTGCCTTGAGGAATAATATTCAGGAGGAAGGCTTGTAGCATTTGGATGGAAAAGGTCATATATCTGAGCATGTTTCCAGTCTCATCCTTTCTGCTTTATTAGGTGCATTCCCTCTCCTTAGTTCTGAATAAGACGACCAATGAACTTGCTAAAGCGAATGTATCTAAACTGGCCACTCATGTGGAAATGATTGGTGAGTGTGAGTTGCCTACATTTCTTGTGGGGTGGGGGTTTGATTATAGAAACGAGAGTTGTGTTTCGGGATGATTTTCACACTTGGGAATCACTGCCGGCCTTGCTCCCTTGTCCCACATACGTCCCTTTTGGACTTGCTAAATACCCAGTTTGCCAAGCAGAAAACCGGAGGAAGGGAACATGCAGCTGAATTTGGTGATGAGACTCAGATCTCCAAATTCATGGCTTTTTGACATCTGGCAAAGAGCAAATATGTCCCAGTTTGCATGTAATGTTAAACCATAGTTCATTTAGTTAAGCACAAGCAGAAACTAAGGTGTGTGGCCTTCCTGGAGTGGCAAAGCGAGAGTCTTGCTAAGAAGGCACTTCAGAGCAGCATGTAAACTACAGCTAAAAATGACCTGCTGGCTGATAAATTTTGCTCTGAGCTGCTGGTGAACATTGGGCATTCTATTAGCAAGAAAATCCTTCGGTCTTGCTTTGGTTGTTTATGTGGTACATAATTGCAGAAGTGCATTACGAAAGCAAAGACAACGTCAGCTATTATTAGCTTGGTATGGTAGATTCACCTATCGGGGCTTTACTAGTTTTGAAAACCCAGCCCTCCTCCTTCTCTTCCGTTATACATCTTTTCAAAGAAGAGGCTTTTCTTTTTCTTTCTTTGGCTTCCTCAAAATCCTGATCCCTTCCCCTATTGTGGGGTGCTGAGGAGGAGGGAGTTGAGAGTTACAGCTTGATTATTGCTGTCTGCCAGAGAGAGCACCTTGAAACTTATACCTTCGATTTCTCATAACCCATGTCTGGGCTCGCCTCCCTGGCCCCTTTTACTGGCTTTAAATTAGCTGGCAGTGAATACTCACTCAGTTGGTGTCTGAACCATCTTCTGTTCTTGTAGAAGGAGATCTGGCCCTTCAAGGGAGCCTTGGAAGCCTATCCCTCAGTGATCTCACCTCGCACGGAGAGTTGTACAGGGAACGTTTCACTACCAGCGGTGAAGAGGCACTCATCTTTCAGGTCTACAAGTAGGTGGTGGAGACGTTGCTGTTTGGCTAGGCTGCTTCAGCATGATCAGTAGGATTCCACTGATGCTTCCAAACCAGGGCTGGGGAGCCTTTGGCCCTCCAGGTGTTGCCCCATGAAGCACGGCCAGTGTGCAGGGATGATGGGAGCTGTAGAGCCCTAAGGCTTACCACACCTGTTTCAGACCAGACCAAAACAAACTAAAATACATTAGATTTATGTGTGGTGTTTATAGAGGTTCCCCCTGAGAGTAACAGCATTCCCAAGCCTGGGCAAAGATCTCAGAGCGGTTCTTCACCTGTAGTCTGGTCCATCCTTCCATGTGAGCACTCCATCACTTCATTCCAACCTCATTCCTCAGGAGCGATGGCACTGGAAGCCAACATTAGCCTTGTCATTTGCAAGTTTCTGCCACCCTGCTCCCTGAGGTCCTCTGCAGAGACCTGGTGCATATCCTGCTAATATCTGGTCCTGTGGCTTTGCCCAGGCTTGGGAATGCCCTCTCCTGGGAAATCCCTTCAACTCCCGCAAGGGTGAAGACATTTGTTGTTCAGGCCTGCCTCTGATGTCTTCATTTTCAGCGCCTGCCAATTTTGCTTGTTTCCCTAGCTGTTACTTGGTTCACATCAGGTTGTGTCTGTGCGTTTCATTTTTGTTTAGTTTTTTATATTTTACTTGGAACCCAAAACCTTGCGAGCTGCTTTGGGCACCTCATGTTTAAACATCTTCAAATGCACTCACTGCTGGCAATTACATCTTTCCAAGAGCATAGCATCAAGGAGAGTCCCTGCCTTCTACAATGTGCTTTATGATCAGGCTTCCTTCAGAATTATCATAGCTCAGTTGGATAGAGTGTGACGCTGATAGCGCCCAGGTTGCAAGTTTGATCCCCATATGGGACAGCTGCATATTCCTGCATTGCAGGGGGTTGGACTAGATGATCCTCAGGGTCGCTTCTGTGGGAATGTTGAGGATAATAGGAAAGGATATATTGGATAAGTATTATCCATCCTTCACTCACACTAGTAAGTGATGTAGCAGAGCAGATTCCACTCAATATAGCTGGAAGCTAGTTTGCAGATTTGTTTGAATCTCTTAGTTAAATTTATTTCCTGGTGTCCCCTTTAATCCCTCTTAAAGACACAAGAGTCTTTCTGAGTAAAGTAACAAAAAGTTTGCTCACATTTCAGTTCACAATTCAATCCCTGAAAGGCAGGCTTTTCTTAGTAGTTGCACAAACAAAGTGTGAGTTCATTTCATAGGGAGACTGAACTCATGTGCTGCTGGCTGAGAGCCAGCAGACAGCAAAATTACATTAATATAACAAAATGGCTGCAGGAGAGCAGCAACAAGGCAGCAAGAATCAAGACTGAGACTGAGAAAATGGCAGCATGACTTGGCTCTTTTATGGAGTCAGCCAGAGCCAAGCCCATCTCCCAGGTCACATGCAGGGGAAGGATGCTCCAGACCAGTGTAACAGGAAGTTACACTGACTGGATGTCCCCCTGCCTGTGCCCACTCTAGGGAAATGAAGAATGCTGCATTTGACTGTACCAATGGATTACATCCCATAGCTTCCAACCCCACAATTCTATGATTAGAAGCACAGGGGTACAGCAGAACTTTCCTGTTGCTGTACTGAGCCTCAGGGATGCTCAGAGAGCTTTGGAACTTGGCGTTGCTTTCTGAACACCTGAGGTTTAGAACAGTAGGAACAAATTTCCATGTTCTCAGCTGTCAGGGAGGGACTCATCCCCTGAAATTCTGCTGGGTGTTGAGCTCAGTGTAACACCAAGAATATCTTGTTTCCTGCTCTAGAAGGGAGGGGTAGAGAACAAATTTCACGGTGAGCCAAGATACGTTGGTCTGTTCGACTCCCCTCATAATGAGGAAGAAGAGAAAAGTATTCAGCCAATAAAACATAATGGCAGCTGGTTACGAAGATGTCATCTGGTGTAGCCAGGTGACCACGGTACACCTGAGCACTTTTGCGTGGAGCACACTGAATGTCTCGTTTCCCACCAGGTACGGCCGGCCCGATCCCTTGCTGCAGAGAGGCTGTGATATGCGCGTCAGCCTACAAATGGCATCGGTGCAGTATGTCCACACTCAGCGCTTTCAAGCCGAAGTGGTGTCTTTCATTCAGCATTTCACTCAGCTGCAGGATGTCTTGGGGCGGCAGAGAGCAGCAATCCAGGGACAGACGGTATGCTTTATAGCCTTCCTTTCATCTTGCAAGAGATGCCTTCCTTCTGAAACACGAGGACCCTCCAAGGGTTACCGGAGGCTTCTCCGCAATTTGAGAGTGCTCTTTGCGATAGCCCTTCTGTTTTTCCTGCCCTGGGCAGCCAAGGATTAGAAGGCACAGTTCTTTTATCATAATGGCATACATCATAATGGTGCCCCTACGGAAGTAGCTTGTGGAATTTCAGAAGATTGAGTTTGAACGCCCACAACATTTTCCATGCAAGCAGAACTAGAAATCAGGACAGTCTACAGCAATACATAGCGAGCCGAAGCATTACTTTGTCATCTGTTCCCCAAACAAACACACTGATTTGAGAGCTAGACCTATAAACAATGAGCTCTCCCTCTTTCTGCCATTGCATTTTCCTTGGAGGGGGGATGTGTGTGAATAATAATAATAATAATAATAATAATAATAATAATAATAATAATTTATTATTTATACCCCACCTATCTGGCTGGGCTTCCCCAACCACTCTGAGCGGCTTCCAAAAAAATATTAAAATACTGTAATACATCAAACATTAAAAGCTTCCCTAAACACGTGTGTGTGTGTGTGTGTGTGTGTGTGTGTATATATATATATATATATATATATTTGCTTTCGTAGATTTTCACGGGTACAGGAATGCAGGTTTTGGTGTCTTCGGGTGTCTTCCCGTGTAAGAGTTGGGGTGTCTAGGCGACGTTTCGACGAGGTCTCACTCGTCATCTTCAGGCTGGTGCTTTCGGCTTCTTGTTACTGGAACAGAGCAGGATCTCAGTGTTTGAGTTCCTATAAATACTGTTGAGGGGGTGTGGTGTATAGCCTCCAACGTTCTGGGCAGAGAGGAAGTTCCCAGGTTAGTGTGCCTTTTCTTCTTTTGTTCCTTAATTACTTGAGGGATATCTTGAGTGATTTCTTGAGTGATATTCTGAGTACCACTTAGGTGGGTCATTAAGAAAAGGCACACTAACCTGGGAACTTCCTCTCTGCCCAGAACGTTGGAGGCTATACACCACACCCCCTCAACAGTATTTATAGGAACTCAAACACTGAGATCCTGCTCTGTTCCAGTAACAAGAAGCCGAAAGCACCAGCCTGAAGATGACGAGTGAGACCTCGTCGAAACGTCGCCTAGACACCCCAACTCTTACACGGGAAGACACCCGAAGACACCAAAATCTGCATATATATATATATATATATATATATATATATATATATATATATATGCAAACACATAGTATCCATTAAAAATAAATAAATTTAAAAATCCAAATCCCCAAATCACCCCAGTTTTGAGTGCTTTGGAGAGATTCCGCTTCTGCTCAGATGGGGCCAGAGTATTTCAGAAGTAAGGGGTCTATGCCTTGGCTTTTGAAAAACGGGGGATCTGTGGTACTTAGCTAATTGGGAACCACTGGCATAGACAATGCAGAGTAAATGGACCAATGGTCTGAGCTGATCTAAGGCAGCTTCCTGTGTTTAGAAACTTGTGGGGAACTTCGTGTCAAACTAAATTTTGTGTAATTTTTTTAGTATTTTAATAGTGATATTCCCCAAGGTGTAGAATTCAGGCAGACTTGGAAGGTCTGGCATTTTGGCCATGAGAATTTTGGGTGAGATTAACTGAAACCAGTAGCAGGTTTTCAGCATTGCGGTAGTAGCGAAAAATCGTCACATGATTTTTTGTAAAATCACTCTTCTGTACTTTTTGGGGGAGAGGCATAGCATACCCATGACATTAACAGGGCATCTTTTGAGACAACCTCTCTCTTCCCTAAGGTACGAGATCAGGCCCAGCGAGCCACCAGAGTTCTTCTGGACATCGAAGCTGGCGCTCCTGTCCTCCTCATTCCTGAAAGCTCCAGATCCAACCATCTTATTGTAGCCAATCTTGGGAAACTGAAAGTCAAGAACCGGTTCCTTTTTGCAGGTACCCCTGGTACCTTTTCGCTAAAAGATAAGGTAAGACTAATGTACTTGCCTTCACTGTTCTGTACATTGCAGTCAAGCTCAGGAGACAGTAAAAATGCATTTGTTTTGAAATATTTCTGTCCCCTTTTCCTTTCCCCCCCGAGGACTCAATTTTGCAAGGTGGAGTCTACAAGGATCGTATTCTATGTGAGGTATCTCCAAGCATCCTTCCTTGCAGAGAGGGTGCTGGGTGTTTGTGCTAAGAACCCATGTGGAATTCAGCTACCATGCACATTTCATTCAAAACACGGTGTCCATATTTCTGAAAAGACTACCACTGCTGCTGTAATAATTGACACAATTACAGCTGCAGTAATTAGTTGCAGAATTCCATAAGGGTTGGTTTTAGCTTGCGGTGTTCTTTTGCTGTGCCTTTTCAAAGTGCTCTTCAGAAGTGCCTCACCTTATTTGCAGGTGTCAGTGGAAAGTGGGTGCCAGCTTGTGATGTAATTCAATGTTCACAGGCATAATACATCTCCATCTGTGTCCCCCATCACCCATTTTGCCTAGAGTCAGGAGGAGTTGTGCAGCCATCCTTGCTTCTGGGCAGCATACAGCAGAGACGGGTGTCATAGGGTGACAACTGATAGGAAGTGTTTGTGGAGTGGGCAGAGAGTATCTTCAGCTGCAGCTGCTTTTCAGGAAGAAAATGCACTTCCAGTAAGGGTCTGCATCGATGGAGTGAGAATTGCTCCTTGTATATGGAATATTTCGTTTGTCATGACATAGCTCAGCTTTTGCTGGCCCGGTTCCTTTCTGACTAAAACTCCCACTAGCACTTACTAGTATAGCTGTGCTGGCTGGGGATGTAGGGAGTTGTAGCCCCAAACAGTGGAGGCTGGTTCTTTATGACAAATGGGGCACTGCCCCACCAACCTCAGCTTGCTCCCACCTGCCAGCCCTTCTTACTTTGCATCTAGTTCAATGCCTTCCAGCTTCCTCCTTCTTGCTCTCACTTTTGCCCTTGTGGAACTCGACAGGGAGGAGGATAGGTAGAATAGTAGACTTAGGTAACTTGGCCCGTCATCGACTCTGCCTTCACCTACTGTTAGCTGTCCCCCCTCGAGGGAGAGCATCAATGAGACTGTCGGTCCAGTTCTCTCCAATGGACATCAGCTATCACTGGTCCAAAACACCTGAAGAGCACCAGGTTATCTGTTCAGGCCCAACTAGTAGTTATAGAAATAAACAACAAGGACATTTCCTTTTATGGATGTATATTTAAAAAAAAACCAAACTTGTGGCCCATTGCTTCTCTCAGTGAATTTCCCTAACTTTGGACCGCCCCCATTTTTAGCAGGATTCCGTTCAGTTTTCTTCCCCACTGGGAACCCCAAAACACAGCATGAAGAAAACAGCAAGCACTGATGAGTCCAAGACGGCATCATGTTCCTCTGAAGGGTTGTTCATGAAACTGTCCTCTTCTGGACCAAATCTGAGTCGGCTAAAAAGTGACCCAGGAGCAAGTGCTTTGGCTAAGCCACCAAAGATGACCACTTTGCCAGTCCCGGACAGTCCTGGTAAGTTGGAGAGAGCTGGACCAACAGACTCATTGATCTTCTTCTCCTGTTCATTTTGTGTTGGTTCTATTCAGATTGGCTACCACTGATGTGGTAAGTTATCCAACAGTCAGGGTGGTCTGGCAGGCCCAGACGGGGGGGGGGGCATATAGGCCACTTGGCCCGGGCCTCCGATTCCAAAGGGGGCTTCAGGGTCAGCATATTCACAATCGACGGAGAAGTTTTAATTATAATTTAATTATAATTAATAGTCAAATTTGTCTACTTAAAAATAGATTTTTAAATACATTATTGAACTATTAAAAATTGTATAATACATTTTAACCAAGTTATCCCCAGGGTAAAAAAAGGGGGGCACATTATCTCCCTGGCCCGGGCCTCTGCCTGGCTCTGCAAGGCCCTGGGTCTGGGTATGTACCCTGCTCAATGTAGATTTTGAAAGGTGTTTTTGTGGAGCTGTATTTTTGATAGCAAACCCTCCCACTATGGTGCTTAAGTGTGTAACTGAAGACGGTTAACTCCAAATGGTAAGCATCCTCCACTTGGAGATAGCTTTGAACAGGCCCTTATGATGCAGAACGATGCTCTGCAGCAAAGAGCACTTTTTGCAGAGCTGGGCAGGGGAAAGTAAAATATTTTGGGTTGATCTCTTGCAGAGGAACAAATGTGCCTGCTGGACTGCATTGTGGTTGACCTGCAGGACATGGATATTTTTGCTGCTGAAAGGTACTCAAGAGAATATTCGAAAGCTACGGAAGATGCGAGTGCTGATCTGGTCTTCCCATCCTTCATTGTCAGGCAGACAAGGGGGAGCCTCTTGACTGAACCCTTCAGGCTGAAGTTGCAAGTAGAAAGAAACTTGGACAAGTGAGTTATGTGACTCCGTGATTCCACATTCACTGGGGTGCCTCCCCTCCTGAGTTAAGTTCACTTGCGTTTGGAAGATTTCAGCTTTATGTGGCAATGTGTCAGTTTTTCATATATACTTGTGAAGTTTTTAAGAACGCTTCTCAACCGTTTTCATTAAGTTAGTGTTGGAGAACAGCTTCACGATGCCGAGACATTGTGATGACTCGTGTGCGTTTTTCTTTTGTAGGGAGATAAGCCACGCGGTGCCTGATATATCTGTTCATGGCATCTTGTCGTCGGTGCATTGTTCCCTGGATCTGAGTAAATATAAACTAATTCGTGGACTCTTGGAAAATAATCTCGGGGAGCCGATAGAAGAATTCATGCGGCCTTATGACTTACAGGACCCAAGAATACATGTGAGAGGAGTGCACTTTTGCAGTTGAAAAATCCGTCCTGAAATATTTGCATTGTGTTAAGATATAATATAGGCCAGGGGTGGGGAACCTCAGGCTCTCTGGGCCAAATGTGGCCCTCTCAGCCACACCCCTTCACTGGCTCTGCTCCACAACCTCCTTGAATGCTTTTGCCTGGCTGGAATATGTCTATGGACTCTGGCAATGCCTCTTGCTTCCTTGGACAGAGGATGGAGAGGGACATATGAATAAGCGTAAAAACTAACCTAAGGTAAAAACCACGTTTACACTTATCGTTTCACCTGCTTTTTCCTCTGGCCCTGCCCACGACTGGCTGTTAGAAGGCTCTTGACTAATAAAGCCTGGGTCAGATGAAAATCTTGGTTGAAGAGAGAGGAGGATTCTGAAAGTTGAGGCTCTATCAAGGCATAGGAGTCACATTGAAACACTTGTTACTGAGTGTGTAGGTGTGGAGAATTCCAGAGGACTGAGAGGTGTGGTGATGAGGTGGAACACAAGTGGGGCTGCCGTAAGCAAAGTTTGTGATCCTTCAACTTGGGAGTCGTTCAGAAAATGTTGTGTGCAGTGCAACACGTGGATAGGAAACTGGAATCATTCTCTGCAACCATATTTCTTCATTTCTCCTTTTTAGACTGTATTGAGTGGTGAAGTGTACACTTGTGTGTCTTTCCTAATTGACATGGTCAATGTAAGTCTGGAACTCACTAATCCTCAGGGGAAGGAAGGCTCATTAGCCAGGTACGTTTCCCCACCCTTTGGAGAGAGAGAAAAATCTTCTTTACTGCGTTTGATTTTTTCTAACCTGGTTGCTTTTTATTTTTCCATTTTTCTCCATGCAAGAGATGAATGATAAAGGACAAGAGGGAGGGTTCAAATGATGAAAGTAGGGGACAGTGTCGCTTCCTGCGGGTGAGGGGTGGGAAAACTTTTTTGCAGAGATTGGAAAGAGAATTGCTGGGCGGGGGCGCTTTTGTAAACCTTGAGCAAGGGGCATTCCTACTGCGCATCAGCTGATGGGTTGGTAGGAGCCTGCTTTCAAACGTCCCCTCCCCTGCCCCCCTCCCGCACTTTAGGCTGGTGGGTGTGTGCCTTGCTTGATCAAAGGAACAGCCACCCCACACCTGAGTTCATGTATACTGTCAGGTGCAGGGCAGGTGGTAATGGCTTTATGGGCCAAATGGGGAGGAGTCCTGGAGAGCCATGTTGGGATACTGCCAGGGAGATAAAGTCCATCATGGCCCCAAGCCGTCTGCCAGACGTCCATCGATCTCCCGTAGTCACGCAGTATGAGCGATTAGCGACACGAGTTTCCTTGCCACATTCCAGGGCTCGGGCATGCTCTTATCAGCAGATAATGCACAGCCAGAAGTCGCACTCAGGAGAGCATTATCTACAAGCTTTTATTCAGCGTTGATCAGAACAAAGAAAGACATGACTGTTCTGCGTCAGTGTCTTCGACAGAGAGAGAAACGAAAGCAATAGCAAAACATAAACATCCTGTGAACAGGACATGCGCAGACTCTGTGACTCACAAAGCCTGCTCCCTTTTAAGGTGGAACGGAAATATCCTAACAGTTTAGTCTGTGGGCTTGGAGGTTCCCCACCCTTACGAAGAGAGGACGGACAGTGTCCTCAGCACGCTGAATGACGCCAAAAGGAAATTCCTCCTAAACCAGCAAGTTTGTAAAGCAGGGCAAGTACAGTGGTACCTTTGGTTAAGTACTTAATTCGTTCCGGAGGTCCGTTCTTAACCTGAAACTGTTCTTAACCTGAAGCACCACTTTAGCTAATGGGGCCTCCTGCTGCTGTTGTGCTGCACGATTTCTGTTTTCATCCTGAAGCAAAGTTCTTAACCCGAGGTACTATTTCTGGGTTAGCAGAGTCTGTAACCAGAAGCGTATGTAAACTGAAGTGTATGTAACCCGAGGTACCACTGTACAATTTGGAAGGGAAAGTAACAATTTGCGATAGTGTCCATTCCAGTGTATCAGTCCTTCACAGCTCTTAACCCTGCAGCATGCATTGTGGCTGATGCATTCTAGTGCCGTTACAAGGCTCTGCCCATCTTATTTGGCTACAGCAAAACTTAAGGCAGAGCCATAATTCCTCACTTGCCCTTGTTTTCATTTTCTTTCGTTAGCCAGATTGAGGCTGGCTCAGAAAATCCGGTGCCAGGGTGATCTCTGCTTACAGTAGGGAATCAACAGCTCTGTGTGTCTTAGATCTGGAGTTGCCAGGGACCTTCTGCATTCAAAGCAGCCACCCTACCACCAAGTTACAACCTTTCTCCTTACCCTCCTACACTTAGCTAGGTAATAATAGCGCAGGAAGTTTCCTCACACCAACTCAAACTGTTGACCCATCTAGCTTGTTGTTTTCCATGCTGACCAAGTTCCAGCTCTCCATCTCCTTATACTTAATTTTCCCGCCAGCCACAATGGGTTGCATCCAATGCTAGACCCATTGAAATGAACAGCGATCACTCATTTTGGTTCATTAATTTCATTGGGTCTGCTCGTGAGTAAAACTCCGTTGGATACAACCCACTTCTTCCGGGGGAAGTGGAGGAAGCGTATGCTACAATATGCAAATATGAGCAGAATATTTGGAAACTGTTTGGAAAGCATTTTGTGAGGTGCTTTGTTTTGTTTGCTCTCCCTTGCTTCAAATTCCTTTAGGTTTGACTTTAAGAAGTCCAAATTGCTCTTTGAGGGTTTCTCAAACCAAACCAAATCCATCAACTTGGTTTCACATTCCATGATGGCATTTGACACGCGGTACACAGGGCAGAGGATGGCTTCGGGAATGCCAAACGTGTTCAACTGTATCTTCCAGTCATCGAAGAACAGCAGTACTCAAGGAGCAATACAGATTGAGCTTCATTACAGGTAGGAGGAGCCCGAGATCACAGACAGCCCAGGACTGGCCCATGTGGAACAGGTGGCCTTCAGCTTGGTTTTCAGCCTGCAGGCTAAGGGTCACCGAGGACTTGAGCCTCTGTGTCAAGGCCACCTTTTCAGGCAAGATTTCATGGTCTCTACAGCATCACTTGGTCCATTAACATTTATAATTAAGAACATAAGAAGACCCCTGCTGAATCAGTCCAAAAGCCCATCACAGTCCAGCGTCCTGTTCTGAAGGTGGCCAATCAGGTGCCTTTGGGGAGCCAACAAGGGGGCTTGAAATGAAACTAGTGTGACTGGATAACGGAGCACAGCTGGCATCTAAAGAACCCATGCCAAGCTGCTGAGCTGTTTCAAGTACCGTATATACTTGAGTATAAGCCGACCCGAATATAAGCCGAGGCACCTAATTCTAGGACTAAAGATCGGGAAAACTTATTGACTCGCGTATAAGCCGGTTCACCACACCACAAACCTGGTGGTGGCGGCAGCGGAGGAGGAGAAGAACAAGCAGCCCAAAAGGGCTGCTTTCGGGCTGCTCGCTCCTTCACTGCCACCGCCACCATGGGCAAAGGCAGAAGAGGAAGGAGCAGCCCGAAAGGGCTCCTTTTGGGCTGCTCATTCCTCCTCTGCTGCCCCTGACAGCGGCAAAGGTGGGGGAGCAGGGAGGAGCAGCCCGAAAGGGCTCCTTTTTCGCCGCTCGTCCCTCTGCCCCCTCCCCACTAGCAAGAGCAGGCATAGGTGCCCGGTTGGGAGAGGCACAGCGCAGCGCCTCTCCCAGCCATGGCTCCTGTGGCTGCCCTTGTGAGAGGCGGGCGGCGGTGGAGGGACAAGTGGTGAGAAAGGGCTCGTACCTCCGCCGCCGCCCACCTCACTCAAGTATAAGCCGAGGGTCAGCTTATATTCAAGTACATACGGTATATCCTTTTGAACCAGCGATGTCACAGCATCGATACTAGAACAAAAGATGGATCTCAACCGTCGTGTAATCAGCTTTGCTTGCTTAATACTCCCCCAAAATAATTTCAATATGATGGATGCTCAAAAGTGGGCAGTTGGGGTTGATAGAAGGTGCATAAACATACTCATTGCTCACATCTCTCCCTGCTAGATCTACCAAGGATTCCTCCTGCTTCACAGTTGTTCTGAACAACCTCCGCGTGTTTCTCATCTTCGATTGGCTAGCGCTTGTCCACGACTTTCTGCAGACGCCCAGCGACACCAAAAAGGAGTCCAGCGCCACTCCTTCCCGACAGCGCAATTACAGCAGTGAAACCGCTGTTGTTCCCAAAGCAGTGAAGTGTGGGATAGTTACAAAGCGTTCTTCCCTTCAGGTCTCTGCCGAAAAGCAGTTGGAGGTCAAGGTAAATGTGACAGGTAAGGCAAGAACTCGGGAGGCTGGGAAGGGAAGGGCTGGGGGAAGTCAGAGGTCAAAGCTTTGCCATGGCGGCAACCCATGCTTCTATCCATATTATTCGTGCATCATTCTATCATACAGTGGGGGGTGAGAGTGGGAGAGATGAAGCCCAGGGATAGAGCATCTGCCTTACACATAGAAGGCCCCAATCTCTGGCATTTCCAGGTGGAGTTGGGAGAGTTTCCTGCCTGAAAACCCAGAGGACCACTGCCAGTCAGTGTGGACAAGGCTGAGCTAGATTATACTGTCTCAGTATCAGGTGCAGTTTCCGATGTTCCTGTTGCCGTCATGAACACAGAACTCAGTTTGCAGGTTGAACACCTGCAGTTTCAGACCTGAACCATTACAGTAGGGATGACTCGGGTTCAGCCTGGATAGACCTGCTTGGCAGGGTGAGGAGGGAACAGCCAGTCTGTGTTAACCCTGATTTTCTCCCACTTATCTGCCCATACCACACCCCATTCTAGCGTTTGCCATTATGGTTAGGGACAGTAGCTCTCAGAGTTCTGTGAAGTGTTGAATGTGGCTGCAAAGATAAACAGAAATGATGAGCCAAGTGTGTTATTTGGCCATTGCTGAGAATTAGCTACCTTTCTGTGATGCTTGATGGAGAGTCCCGCGCATCTGAAAAGTTTGTTCCTGTGCCTCAGAAATTTTAAAAAGCTGTTACTTACCTCGGATTTCTCATTTTGTGCCATCTGACTTTCCATACTAAGCTGGAGAGAGAATGTTGACAGTATTCAAAACCCATTCACCAACAGGAGAAATGCTTGTCATGTTTCCTTTCAGATACTGAATTTGTGGTGGTCGAAGACATGTCCTGTGTGGATACCAATGCAATTATTCTGAAGGGGACCACGGTTCTCACATACAAACCCAAACTAGTGGATCGCCCTTTCTCGGGCAGTTTGTCTGGCATTGAGGTAAGAGTGCAACTCTCCTGCTGCCTGATGCAATTCTAGCAGGCGATGATGTTCTTTTTGGGGGTGGAGGAAGCTTACCTGTCATCCTAATGCAGGGGTTCCCAAACTCTGGTCCGCAGGGGTTCCCAAATTATGGTCAGGTGGTCCGCAGCATGTCCGCATTAAATATCCATATAGATCTTGAATTGTATTTTGTTGCTGCTTGCACTTCTTATATCGTATTTTATTGCACTGTGACTTAAACCCTATGGAGTGCGAATTGTAATGCCATGAAATACAAGAAATAAAAGAAGTGATAAAAGCACAATTAAAAATCAGACAGCATCCAGGGCAACACGTCACAATTGCTACAACAGGCAAGAAAAATAAGGAAGCTGTCTCCTAAAGTGTATCATAAGAGCTTTAAATAATCTAATACGGTAGAATCCTGCACATGCATGAAAGCTGTATCTCACTATAACTTGGACCAGACTTTGAAGGTCCACTGCCTTGCCCTGTCTCTCCCCCCCCCCCCCCGCCAGCATATTTTGGGCATCACAAGGTGTGGGGAGGGAGAAAATTGTGTTGGCCGAGGACCACAAACATAGTGCTTGATCTCTGTTCTGTGTCACCTAGGTTTTTTCATGCCGACTGGGAAACGAGCAGGAAACAGCACTCTCGATCATCGACCCTGTACTAATTCAAGTTGAACTTGTGGGGAACTCTTCATATCCAAGCGGCTCAGGATTGTTGGATGCCTTCAACAGCGAAGACTTCCCGCCTGTTTTAGAGGTAATGCTCTAAATCAGCCTGTGGTGGCTGGGGTTGACGGAAGTTGCCTCCCCAAACATCTGGATGGGGGCAGGCTTCTCTAAATGATGGTGTTCGGCGTTCTCAAATATACGTGCAAGCTACCCTGCAAAGGCTGTCGCAATTGCTTTCCTTGAAAGTGTCATGATAACGTGTAAAACGATTGAGTGAGTTGGGTGTTGGTTGTGTTAAGTTTAGCCTGGAGAAGGGAATTCTGAGAAGTGATATGAAAGCCATCTTCAAATATCTGAAGGGCTGTCACTTGGAAGATGGAGCAAGCTTGTTTCTGCTGCTCCAGAGGGTAGGACCCGAACCAGTGGATTCAAATAGCAAGGAAGGAGATTTCGGCTAAACATTAGAAAGCCTTTCTGACAGCAAGAACAGCTTGACAGTGGAACGGGCTGCCTTGGAAGCTGGTGGGCTTTCCTTCCTTGGAGATTTTTAAAGAGAGGTTGGATGGCCATCTGTAAGGCATTCTTCAGCTGCGATTCCTGAATCGCAGCCAGTTGGACTAGATGACACCTACGGTCCCCTCCAACTCTACAATTCTATGAAACCTTTCTTTAAACAAAAATAACAAGCTATATAGCTGCTTGTACAGATGTGCCTTTTTGGAACAAACATGTGCCCTAGGACACAGGGGGGGGGGGATTGTACTTCTTGGAACAAGGGGTTGGATTCAGACACCAGTGAACAGATCCTAATCCAAAATTTATATGTGCCTTTTTTCCCAATTTACTTCGCTTCACAGGGCAGATATTTTCCCCATTTTCTTCCTTGGTATAAATGGATTATTTCAACACTGGGATGGGGATCCTGTGGCCTCTTAGAGGTTGCTCATTTCATCCCTGACCATTTGTCATGTTGAATGGGGCTTCTGGAGTTGCATCCCAACAACATCTGGAGTGTTACATCTGGAGTCCCCATTGCTGCTTTAAACTCCATCATTTGATAGAAAGTTCATGGCTCGAGTTCTGAGAGATTTGTAACATTTAACACCTGTCTTTGTGTTTTAGATTCTGGTTTAATTTTAAACCAGGTTGTTTTAAAAGAGAAACATATGGGTTTTAGGGTTTTTTAATGGTTTAATTAACAGGGTCAAGTAATTTTGTTTTTGTTTTTAGTCCACTTCTATATTCTGTAGACATTCCCACTTGCTAATTTCTCTTTGCTGCTGTTCCTAATTTTTATTTAGATTCAGTTACAAGCATTGGATATCAGGCTGTCTTACAACGATGTCCAGCTGTTTCTGGCCATTGCAAAATCCATTCCTGGTCAGACCAGCAACGCTGTGCCGGACCCAGCTGCTGCTTCAGATGCCAGGGCCACAGCTTCTCCTTCTCCTGCTGCTTCCTCTTGGGTAAATGAGATCCCAGGACTGGTGTCAGAAACCATAGAAACATACAAGCACACTTTGGATCCCGTTCTTGGTATGGATGCATTTTTTTAAGTTAAACTTGTGTTACTTTCGCCTTAACTCATCCATTGCTGAGATCATGCATAAGATTTAGGATGACATACATGGGTAGTTTGATTAAGACACAAATGAAAATAATAAATGATACAATAAAAAGGAGATTGTCTGAATGTGATCACAATCGTATTGCTTGCTTATATGCCTTCCCACAAAAAATCCTTTATTAATTACATTTTTCAATGCTTGTTACAGATATGACATCCAGTGTCATATACTCTCATATCTCTTGCATTTGAGTGAGCAAACATACCAGGAAGTCTTCCATTACTGTTGTCATCTAAACCAGGATACCATGGTTAACAGCTTGGGAATAATATCCTGCTTAATAATCACAGATTCCCTGTTCAGCTGACACAGGAATGGAAGACTTCCTGATTTGTTTGCCTGCTTGCAGCCAAAAAGCGCGTTCCTATCTCAACTTAAGCAAAGATGACAATCGGAACTCAGCCAGTATGATAGCTTATATATTGTTATATACGATATACGATATCTTTATTGTCATTGTCCCATGCAGAACAATGAAATTGAAAACTACATAAAACTACATAAAAACTACATAAAACATTCAAAAACCCCTGAAAACTCTGAAACCCCATTTTAAAATACACTATACTATAGAGTTCTATATAGCAGTTCTAGGCAATTGTGATGTGGCTTCATAATGACAGAAGTATATCTACAGTCTTAACACTGGTTGACTTGTCCCCAATCTTGCTAATTGTGTTAACTGTTTATGCTACACTGATAATACTACTTTTCTTGAAAATAGAACTGTTCCTTGTGTTTTGCAATTGACCGCTTCCGTAAAATATTTTGGAGGGGAAACAGCAGGAAGTGAATATGTGTTCAGGCCTTAATAGCAACTTACTATTTAATTGCAGAGTTGCAGCTTGCCCGACTGCAGGAACTGGGGTTTAGCCTAGATGACTGCCGCAAAGCTCTGTTGGTATGCCAAGGTATGGTTATTTTTGTGTGACTTGCAGATGTTATAAAATTGTCCTTGTAATAGTTTGCCGCAGCAAAACAGGAGTGCATTCCATCCTTTGCAGGTGGACAATATTGTCGGTCCACAACTTTCCCCCCTCATCTCTCCCCCTCCCCTCCCCCTCAGTGCCATAACATTGGTTGTCCTTACCCCGTTTTTGTGAAGATGTGATTTTCAACTAGAGGGGTGGACCTGCTACCAGGCCATGGGCTGATCTAAGAAGGGCTGCAGCAGCACTACCACCATACAAAAGTGCACTTTTGTGTTAAAGGTTGGAATAAGTTGAAGACTACCAATATAAACCATCCTTATCATTTTATTATTATTTATTGAATTTATATAGCGCCCTATACCCGGAGGTCTATAACCTTCCTCCTAGACTATCCAAATAAATTAAATAGTCAGGATGGCGATAAAGCTGCTGTGGTGGGGAAAGAGGTATGGCCCTTCTTGGCAAGGGTTTTTGGCTGCTCAGAGCATGATTTTATTCCTCCTGGCTACGTATATGGGCATGGAGGGAGTTTCTTTGGCTTTGGGTGTGCTTGTGGGATAGTAAAAGAAATGTGTGTCCAATTAGATTGATAGATAATATTAATCTGGTGACACTTTGAAGGCTTCTGATTTTATTTTATTTTTAGCTCAAGCCTGCATTATTGGGAAAGAAACAGTTTTCTTTTGACGCCCTTCCTGCTTTGCATTGCTTAGTAGGTGTCTGTCTGATTGCTTCCTTGTTGTGCACTCAGGTCAGCTGAAGAAAGCAGCAAGTTGGTTGTTCAAGAACGCCGAGCCTTTGAAGTGTGCACCATTGGATTCCAGCCACCGTGATATCCAGGGCCCCATGGCTCTGCGCTTAATCTCTGGAGTAGAAATTAAAGCAGACAGCATCTGCATTTGCTTTATCGACGACTGCATGGACTGTGATGTTCCCTTAGCCGAGCTAACCTTTTCACGTAAATATTCCCACTTTTTTGCAGCCGTTGCTGCAGAGTTTGCTGGTTGTCACATGGCTTGTGTTTCAGTTCGTTGAGGCTGGGGAATCTTCGAGTGAATAGGGCATTTTAAGGTTCTTGGAAATCCATCCTGTAATCTCTTCTCTTGGGAAGTTAGCCACATAAGCTTCAGTCAACGCTCAATGCTGGTCAGGGTGTGGTATGTAGAATTGCAAGATTGTAAGAACCTGAGGATCAGCCCTTGTACAGCAAGGTGGGCTTTTGGAATAATGCCTAGCATTAATCCGAATTTACCGAGCATCTTCCGCCATTAACAGGGAAAGAAAAGCATGCCCCGGGTGTTAAGTGCCTTTAAGAGAAAGAGCGAGTTTAGGAAGGCAACACCTGAGACTTCAAGCAGGGTTGCGGTCTCCACCAGCAACCCTGCTTGAAGTCTCACCAGCATACCAGTCTCCACAAAACCAATGAATCCATCAGTCTCAACCCACTGTTAATATCAAGCAGGTCTGCCAGTAAAGCATTTTGAGTAACCAGAGGAGGAGGAAGAAAGGAGAGGTGGAGCCTCAAAAGAGCAAAAAACTGAAAAGGAGCAATTAATGGCCCAACACATTTCTGAAGATACTCAAAGTTAATTAGGCTTGTTTGTTTGCAGTTCATGGGCATAGGACACAATGCTGTACATCTAAGTACTCCAAGGAAGAATATCTTAGAAATGTGATGCCATTTAATTTGCCTTTGTTTTACACCTTTGAGAGCCCCCCTCTTCTCCTCCCACTTGGGATCCAGCTTTTGTTACGACTACTTCTGATGCTTCAATGTGCTTTAAAAAGAAAAAACTGGTGAGGGTGTGTGTGTGTTTGTGTGTGTGGGTTAAATGCGTACCTGGATAGAGCCCTTTAGAACACCCTCTCACAAAGTGATGAACTGAAAAATGTTTAAGTATGGACTGAGGCTGGGAGGGCTTATGGTTGTTGTTGTTTTTTAATGATTGAAAAGTTCCTCATCAATTTTTGTATAAATGCTTTAATTTCAGACCTGAATTTTCTCCAGCATCTAAGAGCCAGCCCTGAAGGTTATGCAAATTTTACACTCTCGGGAGATTACTATAACCGCGAGCTTTCGGGTAAGAAGGGTGGGGAGCTTTGTGACCAAACGTGGCTCTTCAAGCCCCTCTATCTGGCCCTCAGGGTTTTCCTGTGGCGGTCGTCACCCACTGACCCTGCTTTGCACCTTCCTTGTGTGTTTTTGTCTGGCTGGAATGTGTCCTTGGACTCCGATAATGCCTCTTGTTTGCCTGGATGGAGGGCAGAGAGGTGTGTGTAGCCTACTGTACAGAGATAATATTTACATTCATTGCTCAATACGTTTTGACTCTGGCCTCATCCACCACTGCCATTGTGGCTCCCTGGAAAGTTGCACAAAAGAAAACATGACTCTCAGGCTAAAAAGGGTTTGCCACCCTTGAGGATAAGCATTTGTGTATTCCCAGCATTTGGCGCTCAGAGAGATGCTGCTTTAGCCACCATGGCTAGCAGCCATGTACCTGAGTTCGCTGTACATCTGAGAATACTCTTTTTTAGAAAAAGGGGGGGAAAGACCCGTTTCTGTTTTTATGCTACCTGAGAAGTGGATAGTTAGACTGGGGTACTTCCGCTTGCATTTGAAGCTGCAGTTACTCCAATAAAGCATAATAACATAAAACGCACTGCAGCATGTATGAAACTGGTGTGACTGGCATTCAAAATCCATGTTTTAACCCACCGTGATGATTGGTCTGTTTTCCTCTGTTTCTCCCAGGCTGGGAGCCTTTTATTGAGCCCTGGCCTTGCTCTGTGTCCTGGCAGCAGCAGTTAGCCAGCCGCCTCCACCCTTCCCGGTTGAAGCTAGAAGTGAAAGCGAAGCATCGTTTGGACATCAACATAACTACTGTGTTAATCGGTATGTCAGGCCTGTGGGGTAGTAAACCAACTGAATTTAACCAGCCTAAGTTAATCTTGCCCATCAGTTTCAGTGGGTCTGTTATCAGTAGGTCTAGCATTGGCTGCAACCCTTGGCTTTGTTTGTATCTTTCTCTAAGCTTGGTTTTTTGGGGAAAGGAACTCTGCAGGCACCAGAGAAGTCATTGGTTGTGCAATTTTTTTAGCTTCAACCTGACCTGTGCTATATTTTCTTTTTCCTCTTCTTCTGTTTCTCTGTCTGTCTCTAGAGCAGTATGCCAGCACCAAGCAATCATGGATGGCAGATTATTGCAAGCAGGAGAAGGAAGTAGAGGAAGTTGAATCTGAAGACTGGATGGGCTCTTCAGTCGATCCTCCATCCTTCGGACAAGGTATGGCTTTTACTCCATTACAGTGGGCTTTTTTTATATAGCTTGTGATTGCACATGCCGCACTGTAGCTATAGAATGAGACCGTCATAATATTGCTCTTAGTAGAATGCTTAGGGCACTGCCTTTAGAGTTCTCCCCACTCTATGCTTCATTCCTCTCTGATAATTTGCTGTTGGGCAATTCGGCTTCAAACTGAGCGCTTGTTACTGCCTGTCTGTAACTTCTATGTGCATAATACTCTATTACACAAAAGGTCTGTTGGTAGTGTAACCAGGCCACGGAGCCCTTTTCTGGCTCACTTTATTTCATGTTTACACTCTGCTCGCAGTGGACGTCCACACCAACACCCTTTCAGCCTCCTGTGTGGCCTCAAGCCCAACTTCCCAATGTTTGTCCCAAGCTCCTATCTGCACTGCCAACCAGTTCCAATCTCTTAACCAGGATCCTGGCTCTTGCATGACCTTCCTTCCCACTCTCCTAGCTGGTTGGGCACAAGCCCCACTCAGATTGAGAAGACTGTGCATGGGCGCTGAAGCAACTTCTAAACTCTAGATCTTCCCATCCTCACTCCTTTGCCTGCTTCCCAGTCAGATGCCTCTGGTCTTAAATCCCTTGTGGTATTAACAATTCTGAGAGAGAGTGACTGAGATGGTAGGAGTGTCCTTGATACCCAAGGGGAAATACTGCATTGTGGCCTCTGTTAAAACCTTCGATCTCTGTCTTTTAAAAATAAATAAATGATTTCTTCGATACAAAATCCTGAAAATGAGACTACGATATCAAGCTTTCTTTTGCACTTTCCCCCAGTATCACTATATTTTTGTTGCGGTATTTCACACCTCCATTGGCCTGGTTCACATGCAGCGCTAAACCATGGTTTAATTTGATTGTCCAAAGCTGGCCTAGCATCTTAACCATGGCTTATTAACCACAGGTCAGCCACACCCATGATGGTTCATTGTTCATGGTTTACATTAACCATGGCTTGGTGTTGCATGTAAACCAGCTCAATGACAGGGGCTCTTTCTCTGGCCGTGTGATACCCTTTCTGCTCATAACTTCCCCTCCTTTGGGTATGTGCAACAATCTTGCCTGTATATCTGCATTTTCCCCTTCCTTGCTAATGTTGTCTTTCCTGTCTGCCAGGCCTTCCTCTTGTCTACCTTAGAACTAGGAGTACAGCCAGTCTGACTAACCTAGAGCACCAGATGTATGCTAGAGGTACTGTATTGCAAAGTTGAGATGCTTTGCTCTTTCCCAGAACTGTCTTGTATAGCAGATAGTTGTTGCTTCTGTGTCACTTGTCAAAAGGAGCCAATGCGATCTGTTAAATTGCTTGCAGTGTTGCATAATTAAGTCCTACTGGACATTGGGATATGTGTTGATCAAACTCAATATGAACCTTTTTTTTTAATCAAAGCTGGCCAGGCTTTATTGAGCTCCTGTGGACATGCCCAGTTGGGTTTCTCACTTCCCTCTCTTCGAATGGTGTAAATAAATAAAAAACTAAGCATCCACTTACTGGAAATGCCATTTCCGGTGAACTTACTTCACACGTTGGTGTGTTAGGGGTAAAATTAAGGTTGCTGTGGAATCCAGGGCCTGAGAAGAAGGGTGCAGTCCTTGAGTTCCCAGCAGTTTCTCCTAGTTTGTAGGCTCAGCAGATGTTTCAGTCAGATTCCCACTGGATAGACAGATGTCCGGGGTGAGCTCCCGTTGCTCGGTCCCTGCTCCTGCCAACCTAGCAGTTCGAAAGCACATCAAAGTGCAAGTAGATAAATAGGTACCGCTCCGGCGGGAAGGTAAATGGCGTGTCCGTGCGCTGCTCTGGTTCACCAGAAGCGGCTTAGTCATGTTGGCTACATGACCCAGAAGCTGTCTGCAGACAAACGCCGGCTCCCTCGGCCAATAAAGCGAGATGAGCGCCGCAACCCCAGAGTCGGTCACGACTGGACCTAATGGTCAGGGGTCCCTTTACCTTTTAAATGAACATTCATGGCCTTTCCCAGCAAAAGTTCACAGACTTACAAACTGAGAAACAAAGTAAGGGAAACTCTATGAGTGAAGGACCACCCTGTCCGGATTGGTCCTAAAGCTGAGCTCTGCTTTCATACCTTTTAATATTGCCGCTAATGGCTATTAATTTCTCATCTTATAACTACTAGTATCTGTGCAAAACCTAACAACACGTTTGTTTAATGATTGGGTAATCTTTAAAAGGCTAAAAATCCTTAAGACATGAAAACACCGTTTTGATTCTATCTTAACTTCTGAGCTATAGCTCTCTGATGTCTCTGCAGAAAGTTCTCTTACACCTAACTCTGCACCTACACCTGCTCTATCACAAAAATGCAAACTCACAAAATATTCTTAAGTAAATTTCCACTCAGGCTTCCCAAACTAATATATAACAACTCAAAGGCTGGCCCCATTTTGAGTGAAATGGGGTTTGTACCCTACCTTTTTCACTAGCTCCCCGCCCCCCGGCTTTACCCAAGCAAAAAAGAAAAGTATTTACTTCTCCCCCACATGATGTTGTACAGCAGGCAAGGATGCCAGGCTTCTCCTTAACTGGAAGCAATGCACAACACACTGTTTGCAGTGTTTCAGGCAAATGAACAATCTAATCCAGCTGACTGGGAATTATTTGGAGAGGGTGATCTCTAGCCCAACATTTGAAAATTTGGGAGAAGGCTGTATTCAGCTGGTCAAGCTAGGAACGCTGCCCGTAGCTGGAACAGCGTCTGATCCCAGCAAGAGAAAAATAAGCCCTGCAGGCCAGTGCCCATGGCTTCCTAACTTCTTTTTCCTCCTTCCCTCACAGCTGAAATGAAGACGCCAAAACGCAGGCAGCCTTTTGTGCCATTTGCCCTGCGAAATCACACGGGTTGCACTCTGTGGTTTGCCACTTTGACAACAACACCGACCCGGTAAGGAATTTGGGGTGGGGAGGAGGAAGTGAATGCAGATCTTGATTTGCTTTGTTTGTTTTTAAAATATTTTTATTAACTAATTCCACATAGCAAATTATCAAAACATATATTCATTTTTTTCCCTTCCCCCCCTTCAACCCCCCCGAGACTTCTCTCAGCTCCTCTCTCTGATTTCTCAGCACATATTATTCTCTGCATGTTGTAAAATTATATGTATCCTTACATTATCTATCTACCATGTTAACGCTTAATAATTTTGTGTATGTTTATTCAAAACCTGCCAAGGAATCCCAATTCATTTTGTTGTCTTTTTAGATAAGTGGCAAAAAGCTCCCACTCTTCCTTAAAGTCACAGTTGTCCTTGTCCAACAATTTGTATGTCACTTTGGTTTGTTTTTAAAGTGTGTGTGTGCGCGCACACACACACACACATGCCCCAAACCTAGAGGTTTGAAGGATTCATTTTCTTGAAGAAGACTGGCAGATTTGTTCAGAGAGATTCCCGCCCTCCACCCCCGCCCCAAATTGTTGTGTCATGAAAACGCAAGGCAAAAGCAAGTTTATATGTTTGTCTGCATAGGATAGACACTGAAGACTTTGAAGTTGGCAAAGCAAGGTCCACACAAAAACTGACAGTCTGGTATGACTTTTGCTTTTAGTGCTGCTCTCTCTCACAGTGGAAGCCCGGGAGTCATCCCGGAGGAAAACGGATCGTTTCTGGATGGCACACATAAAGTCAGCGAGTGGCGAGAAGTTCTTACTGGCGAAGAGGTTCCCTTTGCATTTGAAGCCAAAGGGAAACAGCGACACAGGTGACACATACTGAAACCACATTGTGATTATCCACTGTGATGTTCTTGCATTTCGATGCTTCAGCTCTTGACTGTGCACCTTGGAGAAGGTAACCTTTAACTGGAATTTGTATGGTCCTTTAGTGGATCAACTGAAAGCTCCAGTGCGCTGCATGCAGCAAGTTCCAGGATCTGTTGCAGCAGCTCCTAGTAAGGCTGAGATCCCCTATCTGAAAGCCTGGAGAGCCATGGCTAAATGTGGACAAGGTGCAGGGAACTGTTGACCTTCCACATGTTGTTGGATTCCAGCTCCCATCATCCCCAGCTAGCATAGCCAGATGGTCAGAGATAAAGAGAGTTGTTGTCCAGCAACATCTGGCAGGCCAGAGGTTCATCGTCCCTGGTTGAGACAGTCCAGATGTTCTTGGACCAGTGGTCTGACTCTGTATAAGGCAGCTTCATATGACCCAATAGTGTTGTGCTAGTGAAAGTCAACTAGTCCTTTAACCGGGAAGCATTTAGTTTTGCTGTCAAGAGATAATGCTCTTTTATTTTATTTTTTTGCAACAATGTGAATCTGGAAACTCTTCACTGTTCCTTTGGTCTTAATGTTAATCTGCTTTATTTTAAAACTTAACAGGCACACACACGACCTAAGAATCCACCAGCTGCAAGTGAGAGTAAATGGCTGGGAACAAGTCAGTCCAGTGTCGGTAGACAAAGTAGGAATATTTTTCCGGTATGCAGCTCCTGATAAGAGCACATCTTCCTCTACTGTAAGTCCTGATGCTTCCTTTCTCCCCCACCCACCCATTTTAGTAGTTGATGCTGTTTGGCTGTTCCCTTCCCTCAACTTCCTTTCCCCAGCTGTATCAAAGTAGGTCTGTGCATTGATAAAAGACTACCAAAAAAAGCAAGTGGAAGATAAGGCTGTCAATAGCCTTAGTATAGTCAATAGTATGATTGAGTTTCAACTTTGCCCCCATGGTCAGGTGTAGTAATGATTCTGAATGCTAGCTGCTGGAAACCGCAGGAGGGGAGAGTTATCTTGTGCTCGAGTCCTGCTTACAGGTTTCCCATGGGCATCAGGCTGGCCACCATGAAAACAGTATGCTGAACTAGATGGCCCATTGGCCTAATCCAGCAGGCTCTTCTCATGTTCTTATGTGTATTAGAAAGGCATGTGCATGGGACGCGGGTGGTGCTGTGGTCTAAACCACTGAGCCTCTTGGGCTTGCTGATCAGAAGGTTGGCGGTTCAAATCCCCACAACAGGTTGAGCTCCGGTTGCTCTTTCCCAGCTCCTGCCAACCTAGCAGTTCGAAAGCGCACCAGTGTAAGTAGATAAATAGGTACCGCTGTGGCGGGAAGGTAAACAGCATTTCCGTGCACTCTGGCTTCCGTCACGGTGTTCCATTGCACCAGAAGTGGTTTAGTCATACTAGCCACATGACCTGGAAAACTGTCTGTGGACAAACGCTGGCTTCCTCTGCCTGAAAGCGAGATGAGCACCGCAACCCCCAAGTCGCCTTTGAGTGGACTTAACCATCCAGGGGTCTTTTACCTTTTACCTTTACCTAGAAAGGCATGGCATACATTTGTAAGCTGCACAGAGATTTTACCACAGTCAAGCAGTGTATAATTGTTGCTGGATAATTAAATAGATTTTTAAAATATAAATTATATATAAATGAACACTGTTTGTACAAAGCAAGATTCTCTCAAACTACTACCAGCCTGTTTGTCATCATAAGTGAGCCAATGTGCTCCAGGGACTTTGTTGTCCTCTGCAAAGATGACAACTGTGGCTAAAAGCCAGGTGTCTGCCTTAAAACTACACTGTTGTTGGCTTCTGTCTGTCTCCAGATGCAATGTGTGCCACATCACTTGAGGGTTATTGATCCGTTATCCTTTGAAGGAATATCTGACTGACATCTGTAGAGATTCCAGGGGGCGAAGAAAGGGCAAAACATGGCTGAGAAACTTAGAACAGCTTTTCTCAAACTTGGCACCTTCCAGATGTTGTTGGACTACACCATCCCTGAGCGTTGGTCATGCTTGTTGGGGCTGATGGGAGTTGGAGTCCAGCAACAGCTACAGGGGGCACCAGGTTGAGAAAGATGGTATAGAACCTTTGGGCTTAGACTTTGGGACAAGTTTCCATCAGTGAAGTGGAATCAAAATGGGCTGTTAGCATAACTGAAGGTTTCTGGCTTTGGGAAACAGAAAGAGGGTGGCGTGAGCGTTTCACTAGCGATGCAAATATGAATTAAATCATTTACTTGGAATTCTTGCCATTATATATCCATTACCTGGGATTTATTTTTTCAAACATGAAAATGGCATGGGCAGTTACACTTGGCTGTACAGATTATTCTCAGTGTAGTTCTGACACTTTTCTGGCAATGGATGTATTTTTTGAAAGGCGGAAGGAAAAAGATGCTCCCCTTTCATTTGCTAACCTCCCCAGCCCTTTCTGCGGGTTGCTGTTTGTCTACTGTCTATCAGAGAAATACCATCCTCTTTGAAGAGCTGGCAAGCTTCCTAATGGCTGTTTTCGGCTTTTCTTTTTCTTTCCCAGGTTGGCAGCCCAATTAGCAGAACAAACATCATACATCCACATGTTTATGTGAGTAGTGAATTCTCCCTTGAGCTTTGCGGTGTGTACAATATACATTAAGAGGGGCATTCTTCTGAGGCATTGGGATGAATCTCATTTCATTTGAGTATCAAAGTTGTTTGGCAAAGCAGATATAGAAGAAAGAGTCACAGGACGTGACATCATGCTTAGAGTGGATATATCCATGACTGCATTTAGCTTACCTCTTCACATCTTAGTTGCATTGTAGGTTTTCTCTCCCCTTTTGACACTTTAAATAACTGTTGGCAGTTAAAAATCTCTAGACATTCAAGCAGAACATTATTGCCGCATCAATAAAAGGATGTTTAAGCAGGCTGGGGGCAGGGGTTGAAAGTGGTTCATGGGTGCAAGACAATATAAGTATTTTTTTTTTAAGTAAATCCTTCAGAATTCCAACATGTATGCTTGGGTAAATGAAGCAGACATTTAAATCTAACAGAAAATTAGTATTTTATATTTCTTTTAGGCCTACGCCCCCACAAAACAGTGTACAAACAAGAGCAAGGCAAAATATAACGCTCTAATAGCCGCATTAGCCGAACATAGGGCATTATTTCAGAAGCGGCTTTGTAACTCCCAAGCTAATTGTGATCTCAGTTTAATGCAGGATTGAGGAGGAAGGTTTTCGGGGCTCATATAAATGCTCATACAAGTCAATAGGAAGGGAGTTCCAAAGGTATTGAGACCCCCACTGATAAGCCCTGTATTTTTGCAGTTTTCTTCATTGCCTCCAGTCCGAGTGGTATTTGCAGTCACCATGGAAGGCAGCGCTCGGAAGGTAATAACTGTCCGTTCGGCCTTGATCGTGAAAAACAAACTGGAGACGCCTATGGAACTCAGGCTAGACAGCCCTTCAGCACCAGACAGTAAGTGTGTGTCTTCATTTTTTAAGGTCCTGCAGAACTGCAGTGCCTGAGGCAGGATGCTTTCCCTTTCTAGATTCTTAATATTACCAGTGGTGTAAGATAGCCGTGCTTAAGGAATTCTTCTTTCAGCCCCCAATAGAGATCATTGGTAGAGCATCATCTGCTTTGCATGCAGAAGGTCCTACATTCAGTCCCTGGCTTCTTTGGGTAGGGGTGAGGCTGTCCCCGCCTGAAACCCTGGAAAGCTCCTGTCACTCAAGCATGGATAGTACTGAGCCATTAACCTGACTCCGTAGACGGCCGGTTCCTATTCCTGCAGACACCTGAGTGCTGCAAGCCTGTGCATAGTTACCTTGCAGTATGCTCCATTGAGTATAGCAGGACGTGCATGCGTAGAACTGCACTTTTGAAGACACGTACTGTAGCTTCAGTCTTTGTGGACCAAAGGCATGAACTGTAGCCTTCCATTCACCCCCACACACCCCACACCCCCACATGCCCTTAGATAAAGACAGAAAAGCAAAGGGGGGTAGGAGGAATCCGAGATACTGTGATACAAATTGAGGCCAAAAGGCCCAGCAGTGTAAGATAAAGGCGAGACCCATGACAGTTCAGAGCAGAGGTTCTCCTTTGAAGGGTGAATGTAAAAAGAGCTCTGCTAAGTCAGGCCAAAGGTCTATATAGTCCAGCGTCCTGTCCTCACAGGCCAGATGCCATATGTTTCTGGAAAGCCTGCAAGGAGGACCTGAGCACATCAGCCTTCTCCCCCTTGGTGATTTCTTCAGCTAGTATTGAGAGGCATGCTACTTCTGACAGCAGAAGGGAGAGAGCATAGTCATTGTGACCAGCAGCCATTGATAGATTTCGCCTCCATGAATTTGTCTAATCCTCTTTTAAAGCCATGCAATCTGGCGGCCATCACTGCCTCTTGCAGGAGCAGATTCATCATTTCAGCTATGTGCTCTGCACTTTTGTCTGTCCAGTAACCGATGTATTGCAAGCATATTTTGCATTTCTCATTTGGTTGCAGAGCCTGTAGTGCTGCCTTCGGTCATGCCGGGGGATTCTTTTGCTATTCCCCTGCATCTGACATCCTGGCGACTTCAGGCCAGGCCGAAGGGGATGGGAGTTTTCTTCTGCAAGTCTCCGATCCACTGGACAAATGTGCAGAAGACCTCGGAGGTCAGCAGCAGCAAACGAGAGTGCCATGCGATGGAGTCTGAAAACAGCCGTTTCTTCAGGTGACTTGGGTCTTGGGGAAACTGCACTGTTTGCTTCTCCTGTTCCTAATAGAAACAGTGTTGTATGCTGGCAGAGGCTATCGAGAAATGAAGAAAAGGAAGTATTTAGAAAACAACATGGCCAAGGTGTTTTGTGTTTGGGATCTGTCCATTTTGCTCCAAGGGTAGTGAAAAGAAACCATCACGTGGGAGGGAGAAATATGGACAGGCTACCATTTGATGGCAGCTGAGTAGCTGGCTGTGCTACCTAATTTGTGTCGTTAACCCTGCGACTTTTCTGCTTTTTTTACAAAAAGAAACACAGCATTGCGTAAAACAGCAAACCAAACAATACGATGAATAGAATTGTTGTTACAGGCAGGTTCTCCTAAAATGGGCCTCCTTGACCTGCTGCCTGAAGTCCAGCCTTGAGCTTCTTTAGGAGGAGTTGCAAAAAAATGGTACCACCTCAGAGATGCCCCGCAGCACTCCGGAGAGTGGGGGAAACATATAAAAGCATTTCTTCAAAAGGCAACGTCCGTGACTCATACGTATCTTGCCTTTCCCTTACAGGTTTTGTGTCGCCATAAAGAAAGAGAATTACCCAGATTACATGCCCTCCAACATCTTTTCCGACAGCGCTAAGCAGATTTTCAGGCAGCCCGGACACACCATTTATCTCCTTCCAACCGTGGTGCTCTGTAACCTGCTGCCTTGTGAACTGGAGTTTTACGTGAAAGGGGTGCCCATTAATGGGACCCTGAAACCTGGGAAAGAGGCGGTACTGCATACAGCCGACACTTCGCAGAACATCGAGCTTGGTAAGGCCCCCTGGGATTATTTGTGACTTAAGCTGTAGGACGTCAAGACCAAAGCACAAGATTACTATGGCTGCCGAAGGTCCCTTTATCCCTCGTTTATCCCAAGAGAGTTCCTTGGAAGTAACTGATTGGTTTTTTAAAAAACAACTTTTAAAAATTGTACTTTGGATGCACTCTCTGGATGTACCAGGATTCAAGTCACACCATGGCTATCACATTTGCTCATACAGTGGTACCCCGCAAGACGAACGCCTCGCGAGACGAAAAACTCGCAAAACGAAAGGTTTTTTCGTTTTCGAGTTGCCTCGCAAGACGAAGTTCCCTATGGGCTTGCTTCGCAAAACGAAGCTTGCCCCGGGGACAGCGGGTCTTCTCTTTTGAAGCAAGGGGCGGCGGGGAGATCGCTTCTCCCCACCGCCCCTTGCTTCAAAAGAGGTCCGGGGGCAGCGGGAAGCGCTTCCCGCTGCCCCGACCTCTTTTGAAGCAAGCTGCTGCGCTTCTCCCCGCAGCCGCTTGCTTCAAAAGAGGTCCCGGACCTCTTTTGAAGCAAGCGGCTGCAGGGAGATCGCTTCTCTCCGCAGCCGCTTGCTTCAAAAGAGATCGGGGGCAGCTTTTGAAGCAAGTGGCTGCAGGGAGATCGCTTCTCTCCGCAGCCGCTTGCTTCAAAAGAGGTCCCGGACCTGTTTTGAAGCAAGCGGCTGCAAGGAGATCGCTTCTCTCCGCAGCCGCTTGCTTCAAAAGAGGTCCCGGACCTGTTTTGAAGCAAGCGGCTGCGGAGAGAAGCGATCTTCTTGCAGCCGCTTGCTTCAAAACAGGTCCGGGACCTCTTTTGAAGCAAGCGGCTGCGGGGAGAAGCGCAGCAGCTTGCTTCAAAAGAGGTCGGGGCAGCGGGAAGCGCTTCCCGCTGCCCCCGGACCTCTTTTGAAGCAAGCGGCTGCGGGGAGAAGCGATCTCCCTGCAGCCGCTTGCTTCAAAAGCTGCCCCCGATCTCTTTTGAAGCAAGCGGCTGCAGGGAGATCGCTTCTCTCCGCAGCCGCTTGCTTCAAAAGAGATGGGGGCAGCTTTTGAAGCAAGCGGCTGCAGGGAGATCGCTTCTCTCCGCAGCCGCTTGCTTCAAAAGAGATGGGGGCAGCTTTTGAAGCAAGCGGCTGCAGGGAGATCGCTTCTCTCCGCAGCCGCTTGCTTCAAAAGAGGTCCCGGTTACACCTGCCCCCACCGCCGAGCTTCGGAGCGGTGCTGCGAAGCCGGGCGGGGGGGCAGGAACACCTGCCCCAGCCACCCCGCTTCGGAACGCTGCCCCGAAGCAGGGTGGGGGGGCGGGAACACCTGCCCCCACCGCCGAGCTTCGGAGCGGTGCTGCGAAGCCGGGCGGGGGGGCAGGAACACCTGCCCCAGCCACCCCGCTTCGGAACGCTGCCCCGAAGCAGGGTGGGGGGGCGGGAACACCTGCCCCCACCGCCGAGCTTCGGAGCGGTGCTGCGAAGCCGGGCGGGGGGGCAGGAACACCTGCCCCAGCCACCCCGCTTCGGAACGCTGCCCCGAAGCAGGGTGGGGGGGCGGGAACACCTGCCCCCACCGCCGAGCTTCGGAGCGGTGCTGCGAAGCCGGGCGGGGGGGCGGGAACACCTGCCCCAGCCACCCCGCTTCGGAACGCTGCCCCGAAGCAGGGTGGGGGGGCGGGAACACCTGCCCCAGCCACCCCGCTTCGGAACGCTGCCCCGAAGCAGGGTGGGGGGGGAACACCTTCTGAAGGCGGGCGGGGGGGGGGGGGAAAGTCTTTGTCCCCCCTGCCTGCCTTCCCAGGGGCTTTTAAATCGCCCCAGACAGCGGAGGAGTCCTCCGCTGTCCGGGGGCGATTTTAAAATGCCGCCCGCCAGCATTTTAAGATCGCCCGGACAGCGGAGAAGTCCAGCGGAGAAGTCGGGGTTTTTTAAAATGCTGGGGGTGGGAAGAAAAGCCCTTGTCCCCCCCCCCCAGCCTTCAGAAGAGGTCCCCGGACCTGGTCTGAAGGCGGTTTCCCTAGGAACGCATTAATTGATTTTCAATGCATTCCTATGGGAAACCGTGCATCGCAAGACGAAAAAACCGCAAGACGAAGAGAATTGCGGAACGAATTAATTTCGTCTTGCGAGGCACCACTGTACAGTGCAGTTGTTGGAAGGGAGAACACTATTTACAAAAAAAATAAAAAATGGGTTTCTTACTTTGCTCTCCAATCTCCCCCAAATGGAAAAAGGTGCCCCATAAGAACGGTCAAGAGCACACATTTCTTTCTTTTCAATTTCAGGGGTCTCCCTTGAAAACTTTCCACAGTGCAAAGAGCTTTTAATACCCCCCGGAACACAGAACTACATTGTGCGGATGCGAATGTACGATGTTAACAAGCGGCAGATGAATCTCACCATAAGGATCGTGTGTCGCGCTGAAGGGTCCTTGAAGATATTTATTTCAGCACCGTATTGGCTCCTCAACAAAACAGGTAAATCTGGCCTGACTTCTTACGGATGTAAGAATTCCTCACCTGAAAATGAGAGATCTGCTTAGGTCAGGTTAGGCTTACTGAATGTGATAATTGCTTCTCACCAAAGATTCCTAAAGCAGTTTACAACCAGAATAAGAATACAGTACCGTATTTTTTGCACCATAACACTCATTTTTTTTCCTCCTGAAAAGTAAGGGGAAATGTCTGTGCGTGTTATGGAGGGAATGCCTACGGGTGGCATGCCTACGGATTTTCTTCCTCTAAAAACTACGTGCGTGTTATGGTCGGGTGCGTGTTATAGAGTGAAAAATACGGTAATCAAAATACACGAATCACGTTAAAGACGTAACCTGAATACAAACACCTAGTCATTGATGCTTTGCCCAGTGAGAGAGATGGAACTCTCCACCCCTCATCTGCTTGCCCCCACCAACCTGGTATGCATTCCAGGCTTGCAGTTCATTGAGTATTTCTGACCACGGGATCACACCCAGTAGCTCCTCCCTCCCTCTTTGGTCTATTCCTTTTGAACTGGTTATATCCCTCAATTCCTACATTCCAGTCATGAGTCTCATCCCACCAGGTTTCAGTAATGCCTACCAGGTCTTATTTGCTATCCTGTGTGGTTGTTTTCTCTGGATTTTCAAAGATTTTGCACAAACAAACCTTTTTCTTCTTCTTGGAATGCTGGTGCTTTGGTATGGTTTAGAGAGTTTGAGGCCATTTACTTCAGCGGTGCTTACTTGTGAATAGGATGGTAGCTTCAGGAATACAACCACATAAAACCCTCTCTTTTTTTTTACCCATGGATGCAGAATTTTGGAGACGCAGTACAAAATCCTTTAATCTTCCTTCTCTAGAAAGCAAAATGCACTGGCTAATTTAAAAGCAGTTAGACCTTAACAGAATGTCATCCTTCTTTTAGATTTACTAAAATATGCCTACTTTTTTTTTAAAAAAAAAGGTGGGTTTACCTGTTGCATGAGGGGGTTAGTTTCCTTTTCCCATGACGAGATAAGGAAACTGGTTTTAAAGCAATGTTTAAATGATACACGCAGAATAAGTGAGTCCATCTAGTTCTGTGATGATGCAACTAACAAAGCATTAAAGTTCAGATTCAGATGCTAACGGCCATCTGGTTGGTTTCTTTTTAAAGGGTTGCCGCTGATCTTCAGACAAGATAATGCCAAGATCGATGCAGCAGGCCAGTTTGAAGAACATGAGCTGGCCAGAAGCCTGAGCCCTCTCCTCTTCTGTTATGCTGACAAAGAACAGCCAAACCTGTAAGCTTTGGTGACAGTCCATTGCGAGAGAACCATGCAGTGGCAAAATGTCGTAGTCGAATTGGAAAATTGATTCTGTGACAACTGAAATATGACCATTTAATTGGGTCCAGACTGCACTGTAGGTTCTCAAGGCTCATCTAAATCAGCAGAATCATATGGATTGCTGAATTAGTATATCTCATTGTCTTCCTTGTTGCAGTTGCACAATGAGAGTTGGAAGAGGAATCCACCCTGAAGGTATGCCCGGTTGGTGCCAAGGCTTCTCGCTGGATGGAGGCAGTGGCGTCAGAGCCCTTAAAGTGATCCAACAAGGAAACCGGCCAGGCCTTATTTATAACATTGGTAAGAACTTGTATGGATAATAAGGTCATCATATTAAATAATTTACTTGTTTGTTGATTCTAAAGCAGTTTGCGTTCTAAAACGGCTTACAGTAGTCACAAAATTCAAGAGACAGTGGTTTGGTTTGGATTCATTGATACATTCTGGATTATGGTTAACATGCATGAATTTCAGGCAAAGAGATCAGAAGCTTTCCCATTAACCATGATTCATTATTGGCCAGAGCCTGAAATTCTGATTAATGGTGGGTAGGGTTTACAGAGACAAGCCAGAATCATAAAGCATGATTTGACGTTACCTTATTTCCCTATGCAAGGAGTAGGGAATCTTTGGCCTGCCAGATGCTGCTGAACTACAACTCCCATCAGCCCCAGAAAGCAAAGCAAGGGTAGGTGGCCGTTGTAGTTCTGCAACATCTGGAAGGCCAAAGATTCCCCATAACTGCCCCTAAGCCATAAGAAAGGAGGGAAAAGCAGCAGCAGCAGAAGAAGAAGCTGCCTCTTCATTGCGCTTGGATCCAGCTCCACAACCCTCTGAATTGCTGCCTGTCATGCAGCTGTGAAGGGTTTTGGTGAATGGAAAGATGAATAGTCATCTATATCTGTTGCCAAATTCCAAACTCTCTACAAGGTGGGGAAGTGGAGGGAGGTACAAGGTCTAGGACCAACCTTGACAGATAGCCACTTCAGTATGGATTACAGGTAGATGGGTAAAAATAATGCCTTTGGGCAGACGTCTGGTCCAGAAGCATTGCAAATGGATTGTCCTGTAAACTGCATCATATAACTACTTAAACTAAATAATAACTAAATGGCATCAGTCTTTGCGATCGGACTGTGTTATGCCACTGGGCTGAGGAGCCGTGTGTGTGGCAGCATAGTACTTTTACTGATAAACCATATTTTATTAGACCAACTCCACTGTTTCTAAACCACCCCTATCGATTGGAGAGAGAAAGTCCTTCTTCCTGCAACGCATAGCTAACCTATGGAACTCACTCCCACAGGAGGCAGGGATGGCCGCCGACTGATGGCTTTAAAAAGAGGATCAGGCAAACTCATGGAGGAGGAGAAAGCTATCAATGGTTACTGGTCATATTGGCTATGCTCTGCCTCCATGGCCAGTCACAGTAATGCTCTTGAATACCAGTTGTTGGGAAAATCAATAAAATGCCTAAATTTCTTTTTAAGGCTGTGGAGCCCCAGATGCTACATGTTCTAACTGTGGCTGTATTTATTACCAGGTATCGATGTCAAGAAGGGCAGAGGTCGCTACATTGACACCTGTATGGTAACGTTTGCCCCTCGCTACCTGCTAGATAATAAATCCATGCACAAGCTTGCCTTTGCACAGCGGGCGTTTGCCAGGGGACAGGTAAGAAAGCTTCCATTCCCTCTAAGCAGTTTTAGTGTTACTGCATAAGAGTCTTCCAGCCTTGTATAATAAGCCCTCAATAAGTTAACTAGCCCTCTAGGGCCTGGCAGTGGAAGGACTCTGTACTGGGCGCAGAACAGGGACAGAGCACCATGTGGTGTTGATGTAAATAATGCCAATCCAAAGGAAATCTGTCCTTCAGGTAGACTGGTTGTTTTTTGTACTAACTAACATTTAGGCGTGCCCTGTGTTTTCTTTATGTGGGTTAAGGAAAACCATCAATTGATTGCTCGCCTTGGGGCCATGCAAAATGGTTATTGGTAAATGCTGTTGGCTGATGCATGTTGTTTCAGGGCACATCAAACCCAGATGGCTACATCTCCACCCTCCCTGGCTCCAGTGTCGTGTTCCACTGGCCGCGCAACGATTACGACCAGTTGCTTTGCGTCCGGCTCATGGATGTCCCAAACTGCATTTGGTCTGGAGGCTTTGAAGTCAACAAAAACAATTCCTTCCATATCAACATGAGGTAGTTTCGGTCGTGTGGATGCTGCTGCTTTAATACATCTAAAGCACATGTGCAGGCATACTCCTTAGTAGTTGTTGTGCAAGACAGAATTTGACATGGGCTTACCATCGTGATTCTAGAGAGCAGGGAATTCCTATCTATTATAGCCACCTCCTCCAAAATGAGCTCCAGAAAGTCAGGCAAAAGAGAACCACAGATATACTGCCCATCGGCTGATAGCTGTGTGTGTGATTTCTCCCTCCTTATCAGATCTACTCTGCCTTGCTTGCTTGACCTTAGGAGTTTCCCTCTCCATGACCTCTGTCTTCCAGACAGTCCCTGGGCTCTGACAACCCTGGAGCAAAAGTAGACAAATCTAGGTTTCTTCATTGACAGTGCATTGATTCTAAGTTAACTCTAAGTTCACATTACACCTGGAATTTATGCGAGCCCATTATCTTTGGATGTGCCAATATTTGGGACAGGTATTCCGGCATGTGAAAGCATTGTTGATTTCTAGCTCTCACCTTCATGAGGATTTGAAACTGTGAGCCATTACTTATACCTATTGGTTTTGCAAGGTGCTTTCCTGGTTTGTGACACTAACCAGACTGGTTCTGTTTTCTGCAGGGACACCCTTGGGAAATGCTACTTTCTACGAGTAGAGATCACTCTGAAGGGAGCTACATACCGTGTTTCGTTCAGCGACACCATCCAGTTACCACCCCCGTTCCGCATAGACAACTTTTCCAAGGTGACGGACCATTTCGTAGCATAACGGCCTGTAACAAAAACGTTTCTGGGACTTGGTGCTAATGGTTCACCCCTTTGTGACATCCCCGTTGCTCTAGGTCCCGATCGTCTTTGCTCAGCACGGTGTTGCAGAACCACGGCTCAGCACGGAAGTCAAGCCAACAACCTCTTTAGATTATGCCTGGGACGAGCCCACCCTTCTGCCTTACATAACCCTGACCGTCAAAGGAGCTGGCTCCTCCGAAATCAGCTGCAGCATGGATGACTTCCAAGACAGCAAGCAGCTCTATTATGAGAACTTCATTTATATTGCTGCAACGTACACTTTCTCAGGGTAAGCTCTCTTTTTAAACATCATTTATTTGCAGCGTTTATCTCCCCCCCCTTAACCAAATGGCTGTCGGAGCAGCTTAAAAAAAAAAATCAGTTCTAGGACTGCAGCCTAAGAATGCTTTTCCCGTTCATAGGCCAGAGGCAGAACAAGGCACTTTGTTAAAATGAGCACGCTTTACAAAAGAACTATTGATAGCTTTATTGTGGGAGGAGCTTATAACAGGACTCATAACTAGGTAACATATTTAGAATGTATTAAGTCTCCCCAAGCCCAGTCTCCTTACCTGGAAGTGGCTGCTACAGTGGAAGCTCCCCACCCCCACCCCCACCCCCACCCCAGACTGCAGAAGCAGCACAGGCAGTGTTGAAGATCTTCCTTAGGGTGCCTGGAATAACACCACAGCAGCATTCAAGGCATGGGGGAAGTAGGAAGGACACTGTGGTGGTGGGAAAGAGGCTGTTTTTGGCTCAGTTTCCATTCTGAGCCACCTATGGGGTCATAATGCTCACCTTGGGCTGAAAGTGAGCAATTTGATTCACCGATTACCATTCTGTGAAACTAGGAAACATCGCCATTTGAAGCAGAAATCCATTTAAAACGGAGACTGCAGAACTGCACTTGCTCCTGTTCGTCCCCTGATCATGAATCTTCCTCATTTTTTTCTTCCCCCACTGTTGATGTTTCAGAATGTAACATCCTTGGGGCAGGGGCCTGCCTGTCTTTGCTTGTTACTATCCCTTACAGCGTATCGTAATGTGGTGCGCCCAAACTTCTTAGTTATACATTTATACAGTTATACAGTCACACATCACTAACCAGAAGCAAAGGAAAGGCATTTCTAGCCCTGTACTGCTCAGAAACATTTTGGAGCATTTCCACCCCCAACCTTCTGCCCGGACACTGAGATCCAGCGCCGAGGGCCTTCTGGCACAATAAAGTTACAGGGAACCAGGCAGAGGGCCTTCTCGGTAGTGGCGCCCGCCCTGTGGAACACCCTCCCATAAGATGTCAAAGGAATAAACAACTATCTGACGTTTAGAAGACATCTGATGGCAGCCCTGTTTAGGGAAGTTTTTAATGACTGTGTTTTAATGTATTTTTAATCCTTGTTGGAAGCCACCCAGAGTGGCTGGGGAAACCCAGCCAGATGGGCGGGGTACAAATAAATTAATAACAACAACAACAACAATAATATTCAGTGGTAGCTCATCCCTACTGGAACGGGTAGGGGAGAAGCCCAGACAGTAGGTGGTGCCAGTGGCAATGACTGGCAGCTAGTTCTAGTTTCGTCCCATCTGCCTCTTCCCTGCTGAATTCCACATAGGCAACACGGAGACTAAGGAGGAAAATAATGACAGGTAGTGCCAACCCCCTGGGCTTAAAATGTAAGCTGGGAGGCAGGCTTGCTTACACTGGTGGGGCACACTTCCATCTGCCCTAATGGGCAGCCTCTGCAGCTACTACCGGGAGGATTTTAAAAAATTGCCTGTGCTTTTGCTTTCCTGTAAAAGTTACATTTCTGCTCACTACTTGTAAGAAGTTTGATAATATTAAAACATCTTTGCTCCTTCTGAGTGTTGGAACCCTTCTCTGCATGAGCACCTAATCGATTTCCTTCCAATTCTAGACTGCAGGAAGAAACCGGGAGGCCCGTGGCTTCAAATAAGGAGGTGGATTGTGCTGAACTTGTCCTGGATGTTTCTCTGAAGACACAGAGAGTCATATTAAAGAAAAAGGTATGAAGCTCAACGGTCTGTGGAGAGAAACTGCCTCGTTCTGAATGCAAAAGCGGGCGCCTTGAGGTGCTTGTGATCCCATCTCTTCCTCGCTGCTGTTTTCTTCTCAGGAGCCGGGGAAGCGCTCCCAGTTGTGGAGGATGACGGGCACCGGGATGCTTTGCCACGAGGGCTCTGCGGTTCCTCACCATCCGAACAAGCCGTCCCCTCCCCGTTCCACAGAATCCTCTCTGATCCTGGACATCGCAGGCCTGGCTGCCGTCACAGACAACAGGTCTGCAAACACCCCAGTCGGCTTCCTAATGCGGAGCTCACTCGTGTTAACAGAAGGAGGTTGGGATCAGAGTTTATTGCCAAAGTGCAGGTGTATCCTGCAACATGTCATTGATGGTGCATTGGTGCGCTAGTGATGGATTATTACCAAACTGTACACACATAATTCTGCCTTACCAGTTGTTCTGTGTTGCTTCCCAAAATGTAATTGCATTATTGCTGTCAGGAGGGGCACTCTTGCAGGGTGAAAAATAAATTGGGCAGAGGAAGAAAATGCACTAGTTATGAAGCTGGCACTTGTTCGGCCTTTAAATCAGGCCTAAGGCCACACATGGAGGGACGCGGGTGGCGCTGTGGGTTAAACCACAGAGCCTAGGACTTGCTGATCAGAAGGTTGGCAGTTTGCATCTCTGTGACGGGGTGAGCTCCCCTTCCTCGGTCCCTGCTCCTGCCAACCTAGCAGTTTGAAAGCATGCTGCTCTGGTTCGCCAGAAGCGGCTTAGTCATGGTGGCCACATGACCCGGAAGCTGTAGTGGTTAAGAGCAGTGGACTCGTAATCTGGTGAACCGGGCTCGCTTCCCCGCTCCTCCACATGCAGCTGCTGGGTGACCTTGGGCCAGTCACACTTCTTGAAGTCTCTCAGCCTCACTCACCTCACAGAGTGTTTGTTGTGGGGGAGGAAGGGAAAGGGGATTGTTAGCCGATTTGAGACTCCTTAGGGTAGTGATAAAGCGGGATATCAAATCCAAACTCTTCCTCCTGTACGCCGGCTCCCTCGGCCAATAAAGCGAGATGATTGCCACAACCCCAGAGTCGGTCACGACTGGACCTAATGGTCAGGGGTCCCTTTACCTTTAAGGCCACACACACTTTCCCTTTCCTCTTTTGTGCCCTCCTTGAGTGTTTTGTGGTTTTTTTGTTTGTTTGTTTTATGTTTTTTTTTTGCCTGGTTGGAATGTGCCCTTGAAATTTGGTGCTTGACTAGGTGCAGGATAAAGAGAGGTAGGTAAACAGTAGCTTTAAAGCTGATGTCTGTCGCTACCTCTTGTGTTAGCAAATTTCTGTGAGTAGATGTTGGCGTTACTTGCCAAAAAACAGTGCATCCCACTGCTCATCAGAGGGCAACAGCCTTTCTGTAAATTAGCATTGTGGGTGGGTGGAAATGAAATAAAGTAAAATGCACAGATCATTTAAAAAAAACCCGGAGGGAAACAAATGGTGCACAGATGAATTTGTTTTGCTTTTTCAGGTATGAACCACTGATGCTGAGAAAGCCAGACCGGCGGCGTAGCACGACACAGACCTGGAGTTTTCGGGATGGGAAGCTCGTCTGTGGCATGCACGGGCTTGTCGTTCAGGTTGGCATTGGGTGTTTTTCCCCCCTGGATGTCTCTCGAGGTGAACAAGGACCAGCCCTTTGTAAAACCTCGTAATGGGGCTGGGAAGCCCTGGGCTTGGGGACCAGATGCAGCCCTCCAGGCCTCTCTGTCTGGTCCTTAGGACTTTGCCTGGGCTACATCCATACTTGCTTTACACCTTCCTTGACCATTTGTGCCTGGCTGGGAAAGGTCCTATGAAAATGTCTCTTGCTTGCCCGGGTGGAGGACGGAGATGGGGTGTGTGTAGAAAGTTCTCTACTGCACAACAGTAAGGCGTTACATTCTTTGTTCTGCCCACTTTTGCCTCTGGCCTTGGCACGTGGCCCCCCAGACAGTTTCCCTAAAGGGAGTGCGGCCCTAGGGCTGAAAAAGCTTCTGCACCCTGTGATCTATTAAAAACAACAACAATTAACCAGGAATCCCAGGAATCTGTTCAGTAAGCCACAAGCCACCCACTGCCTTCAGGGCGTTATTTCATCCAACTTCTGTGTTTCATTGGAACATTTCTGCCAGGGCAAAGGTACGGGTTGATCCATAGGCCTGATTTTTATTTGCAGCGCATGAGTAGCTCAAAGACAAAGGCTTTTTAACTGCCGCCAGCTTTCTGCGGTAGCCCAGGACCAGCCATATAATGTGGAGAGCTGGGTGGGAGAGCTGTGTTCTGGAACTCGCAGGGTGGCCCTGGACTAGTCACTCTCCCATTCAGCTTAACTTAACACACACGGTCATTCTGAGCTATAGATGGCATGGGGAACCTTTCTTGTTTTGAGAGACACATTCCCTTGGGGTTATTGGTCAGGGGTCAAAGTTAAGAGACCATCAGGGAAGAGTGAGGTCTTCCCCTTCCCAACCAATCTCCCTCTCGTTCTTTGCCACCTACTTCTCTTCCTCTCTTTCTGCAGCCCCATCTTCTTCTCTCCCTCCATACCCAGCCGGGTGCAGGGGGAGGAACAGATTTCTCTGGCAAGAGTTCTGAACCAATGTCTTGCCTAGAGCTTTCATGGAAACCTAGGGAGTCGCCTTATGTCGACTCGGGCCATTTGTCTTCCACACCACTGCTCTTTGACAGGTGGGTCCAGACTGATGGCTGAGTCGCAGCCTGATCCAAGCTCAGATCTGTGGGCACGACCGCCTGACAAATACTATGTTAAAAATAAGGATTGTAGAATTGGAAGGGACCCCAAGTGTCACCTTGTCCAACCCCCTGCAATGCAAGGACTCTTAAGCTAAAGCATCCATGACCAGTGGCCAAAATCTGCAGCCAAAGCAAAAAGTGTGACACACTGTTCTCAGCCACCTCAGTCAGTAGTAGTAACTCGCCTGTCCTCACCAGCAAGATGCCCCACCCCACTGCAGAGATGCTTTGATAAAAGGTGGGTTGCATGCCTGAAAATGTCGGAAGCCTGCACTGACTGGCAGCAGCTTTCCAGTGTTTCAGATGGGCATCCTCCCCAGCTGGCAGGGATTGAACTTGGAACCTTCTGGACCTTCTTCCGTGGAGCTACAGCCTGTCCTCCCCAGCACCCCACCCTTCAACTCTATCCATTGCAGCTTTCCCCCTACTTCCTCCCTTCTCTTCTGGGTTCGTCTCACTCAATAAAAACAGGCTAAAGAGTGCAGCTTACCTCCGCTAGGTCCTATCAGTAGAGAGGTCTGGCAGATAGCAGGGAGCAGGTCTTTTCTCTAGTGGACCTCCAGTCACAGAACAACGCTGTTTCCAGGGAAGCTCACCTGACACTAGCGTTGTTATCTTTTCAGCACCAAGCAGAAACATTCTTTTATTTCCCCATCTACTAGGACAGCACTAGAGACCTGGATTTTCTTCTCTCTGTCAGGTGTTCATTCTTGGTTTGGATTGGGGACCTTTTATTCTTTCAGCTCACGTTGAGGGGTTTTTGGGGGGGTTTCTTTTATAAGCACTGCTATATTCTGCATTGTATCATTGGGGTCATTATATTGATTACATTGCATTAAATGTTTTCTGCAAATTGCTTTGGGGTTCCCTGCCGGTTGTAAGAAGCGACTGATAAATTCAACAAACCAGCATAAGAATTGGGATATAAAACACAGGACAGCTCTGCTTGCCCCGGCCTCTTGTCAGCCCAGTAAGGAAAAGTAAAGAAATCCACAGAGCATCCCTGTTCTGCCAAAACTTGATCATTGCCACCATGCTTGCATTTCAGGAATTGTTTATGGCCTGTGTGGTTTGTTAGCTTTGTTTACGTTTGTCTAGCTTTTGTTTCCAAAAACCTTTTCACTTAAATTCTGTGATCTTCACTGATTGCCACAATAGGAAGCTTAACGGAAAGGAAAGCTCTGAGCTAAAAACTTAAAATTGGTAGGATTACGGTGAATTGGTTTTCCACAAGAAAAGGATTTTCAAAGGGAGAATGCAAACTGTGTCATTAAGAATCAAACCTGATTTACCAAAAGAGAAAGGGGGGGGGGGAGTGTATTTTAGTAACTCAGAGATCTTTGATCAAAGACTGCCTACTCTGAGCTATCCATCTGGAATTAATTTGTAAGCTATATTATAACAGATGCACTGTTCAGAATTCTTTATTAAAGGGATTTGTGATCCCTCTATTTGCCCTGTCTGCCTCCCCTTCCTCCCTAATTCCATGTAGTTATTTGTAGTGCTTTGCAAAGAAGTGGAAGGCCGTGGCTCAATGGCCGAACATCAGCTTTGCATTCATAAGGTCCCAGGTTTGATCCCTGGCATCTCCAGGTAGGGCTGGGAATATCCCTTGTCTGAAATCCTGAGAGCCGTCAGTTTAAGACAATAGTGAGCTAGAGGGACCAATGTGCTGGTATAAGGTGACTTCCTAGGTTCCTGAAAAAACCCAGTAAAGTTAATTTGGTTCAGGCATATTGTACTAGTACTTGGGCCCATTGTGTTTCCTTTCCCGATTGTCCTGCTGAATTATTACCTGGCCTTTTAAGGCTGTAGTCCTGCGCACATTCACTCCCAGGTAAGTCCCATACAATTAAGTGGGACTGCCTTCCAAGCAAACTTGCACAGGTTTGGACCTTAAGTCAGTTTTCTAGGAGCCCCTTACCAAAGCAAACAACAACAACAAAAAATATATGGAAAAGTTCTCAAGTCAGCTAAAATATATCGGCTTGAAGATTTGAAAATGCAGATGCTCTAAATAGAAAGTGCTACAGTGGTACCTCTGGTTACGAACTTAATTCGTTCTGGAGGTCCTTTCTTAATCTGAAACCGTTCTTAACCTGAGGTACCACTTTAGCTAATGGGGCCTCCCACTGCTGCTGCCGCACGATTTCTGTTCTCATCCTGAGGTAAAGCTCTTAACCTGAGGTACTACTTCCGGTTTAGCGGAGTCTGTAACCCGGAATGTTTGTAACCCGAGGTGTTTGTAACCCGAGGTACCACTGAATTTATTTTAAAGCTCTTTCTGCTTTCTCTGTTGTTTCCTGTTTCCTTCTAGGCAAAAGGAGGCATTGCAGGGCTACATGACGGAGCAGAAGTCGTTCTTGGACCCGATACGTCCCTGGAGATGTTAGGTCCAGTTCCACCGGAACAGCAGTTTGTCAATCAGAAAATGAGGCCTGGCTCGGGAGTTTTGGTAGTCAGGGTCATTCCAGATGGCCCAACCAGAGTCCTGCAGGTGATGGAAATTCTCCGTCTGATCCATGGAGATTTATTTCTATAACTAAGTTATGCTTGGAGTAGACCCATTGACATTTGTTGAGCCGAGTCCTTCACGTTCATTCATTTCACCAGGCCTATTTTTAAGTTGGCCTGACATTGAATACAACAACCCAGTATTTCTAAACTGATTTTCACCCAGACATGATACGCAGTGAACATAGACAGTCATACAGAATGCTAATAGAAAACCACAGTGTCTTTCATAACTTTTAGGCAGCAAAACATTATAAAAACTAAAAGCAGGCTGAAGCAGCATTAGTTTTTAAAAATCCCAGATTTTTAAAAAATGTCTTAAAGCGCCATTGAAAAGATTGTAATGTCTGCACCAGTCATACCTCCAGAAAATGCCGAAACACCACTGCACCCAAGGCCCACTGTTTATATATGCATTCATATATATTGAGCATTGCTAAACAAGGCACTGGGGGAATGGCCTCAGCCAAAGTTCTTCAGACATAGGCATGGTGACTTAACATTTGCAAATTAAGCTAATGCATCTTTCGGTACCCATGCTATCTTTCAATATAGCAGTGTTTATATTGTGCTTTTCCATACCCAAAAAGGGGACCCTAAAGCTGTCTGACGATTATCAACAAAACAATGACCACACCTTCCCCCCTCAAAAAAACCCCACTAGCCAGGAAATAAATAGCAATGGTGCTAATAAATTAGAAACCGATAACAAAAACTATCAAAGAATGCCCCTGCTTCTGAAAAGCATCTTGCAATTACTTTGTTTTAAAATGACAATTTAAAATGGGTGCAGAAGCCTTTGGGCACGATGCTTAAGTTCTCCCTGGGCCATTTTTACAGGTGGGCAGGGCTGCCTACCTGTCGGCCACCTGACAACCCAGTTATATCAGGCAAAATTGTTTCTACCCCCCACCCTCAAATGTGGTTTGAAATCAAACTGCAAAGGCAGCAGCCTTTGCAGACTCTGCTTGTTGGCAGTGCCTGCAACCCCTGCTTCACAGGCCAAATGGGGAGACCTCCTCTGCTGAGGCATGTGGGTCACAAGTTCCTTGCTGCTGCCTTAAAGGCAAAGAGAGGGAGAAACAGGCAGACCACTTGGCACTGAGAGTTCCATAGCTTGGGTACCACCTCCCAAGAAGACCTTGTATTGTGTCCCCACCAGACGTACCTACCAGTGATGGGGACACGGATATAGGACTCCTTTGAAGATGCAAAGGTTCATACAGAACCAGCTAGGAACAAAGTGTTGCATTAGATATCTTGTTGCTGCCAGTTTCTTTTCGATTCATCAATTTCTTACTGAAACTTTCTATTTCAGGTTTCAGGTTTTGTTTCTGGGTGTTGTTTTGAGGCCTGTGGATTTCATTGGCCTTGTAGAGGGGGAAAAAATCCTAATAGTGTATTCTGTATTAGATAACAGACTTCAACCAACGCAGAAACGATCGTTTCTCATACGAAGGGGATGAGCTGGAACACGATCTGCGGAAGCTGAAGAACCCTGACACAGAGCAAGAATTGGAAGTGAGTCAGGAAAGCTGCTATCTGGGGTTGGGAGGTTTTTTCTGTTGCTGCTGTTTTTTCAACAGACAAAGCTGCGTAACAAGGACCACTCACTCACTCTTCTCGTTTTCAAATCTGAATTAGGTATTGGCCGCTGCACTTTGTCGTGCTTCAGAAATTCTGCTTTGCAGACCTGGTGCAGAGACTGATAGGACTGGATCTGAGAGAGAGAGTTCCCATCATGAAGTGTAGAAAGTTTCTCTTGGAGCGCTCACAGTCTAAATTCGACTGCTGATAACTTTCAGTGTTTTAATTCTGAAAGATCAAGCTGTAGCCTGCAAGGAACTCCTGTTTATGAAATCAAAAGAGCTGGGGTTGCATTTCATAACACACAGGAGTCCCTTGCAGATGAATCACAGAATCCGGACTGCAAAAGTGCAGAGCCGGAGCAAAACGGGTGTTTTGTGCCAAGGAGGTTCATGCAGAAATGTAACGGCTCCTTAAATCAGCCGTGGGGGGACCTTATTTAGCCCAAGGGCCACATTTCCTCATGGCAGCCTTCTGGGGGGCCACAGGCAATAGCAAGCACTGCGATGGACGTGACTCTTGGCTTTGTTTGAAAGGCATGCAGAAGTTGCATCTCTCTGTGGCAAGCAAGAGGTATCAAAGAGACATCTCCCCAGGCAAAAACACTCAAGGATGGCAGAAGGCAGGGCTGGTGAGGGGTGAGGCCTGGGGATAGTGTGTGGGACAGTCCTGAGGGCCAGTTAGGGGCCACATTTTGTCCCCAGCCCTGATGTTCCCCACACCCAATTTACAAGTCCTCAGACTTTACTTCCAGGGGATGTGAACCCTGTTCCTGAATGCAGAAGGCGACAACTGAAACCCCCAAGTTGAAAAATAGAAACATTGGTGGTTTAATGCTTGTGTGAATGCTTTTCAACCCATTTTGCTTCTGCTCCGTTTGCAGGTCCAGTTGAAATTGGAAGGCGGAATAGGTTTATCTTTAGTTAACAAGGCCCCAGAAGAGCTGGTGTTTGCGAGCTTCACCGGCATTAACGTCCATTTCACACAGCTGTCAACGGGTCAAGTGCTTGAACTGAGTATACAGGATATACAGGTAACTGAATGGGTCCACTCTCAGACAAGAACAAAAAGAAAGAAGACTTTGGAGTGAAATTCGTCCCGGAAGTATATAAGCTAGATGCGAATATGACACGCAAGGAAAAATAAACAGGAGGGAGGAGGTTACAGCTGATTGCCAGGGGTGGCTCTGGTTGTCTGTGGTCTGGTAGTCTCGTAATCTGGGGAACCGGGTTCGTGTCTCCGCTCCTCTACATGCAGCTGCTGGGTGACCTTGGGCTAGTCACACTTCTCTGAAGTCTCTCAGCCCCACTCACCTCACAGAGTGTTTGTTGTGGGGGAGGAAGGGAAAGGAGATTGTTAGCCGCTTTGAGACTCCTTAAAGGGAGTGAAAGGCGGGATATCAAATCCAAACTCTTCTTCTTCTTCTTGATAAAGAGCAGTCGCTGTTCCCTTGGGAAGCTCGCCCTTGAACCAGATCAATGATCGGGATATTCTGGTTCACCAAGCAGTCCCAAATATTGAATTGTGTCTGTGCAAACAGCAGGTGGCACTTGTGCACCCAAACAGATAAAACACTCTCTAGCAGTGCTAGAAAATGACATGCTATAACCTTTTAAAGTTGGCCAATGGGAAATAACTGGTGTAAACTAGCTGGAGCCATTTTGGCTGTTGACTGATATAGCGGTGAAGACCTTGGTGTGCCTACTAAGGCAACACAGGTGTAAACTGTGATCTACTTTGGGACCTGTAAAAATGTTCACATATCAACAGCAGGGTACCGTTTTTCACCAGGAGCTGTTTTTCATTTTGCAACTTTGAGGTATCTTGATGCTTCTCCCCCATCTCTCTCCTTGTTTAGGTGGACAACCAGCTCCTTCGTACCACTCAGCCTTTCATGCTCTTCCTGACCCCCAAAACTGGTGAAAATGAAGCAACCGAGACAGGTCCTGCTCTGCAATTGAATGCCATGAAATTTCCCAGTAAGAGCCCTTTAACTGATATATACAAGGTAATCCAACAACCGGATATCGTTTGGGCTATGGAACTGCAGAACTGGGAAGAAAGGGGATCTGTGTACCTATCTAGGCATTGCTCCCTCAGGTAGCCAGAATTGGAGACAAAGCAAAACAGATGTGCACAAAAAAAAAATTGAATACATGTGCGGTCAGTCTAGGACCAGGGAGACCAAAGTTCAAATCCCTACACAGCCACAAATCTCACTGGGGGACCATGAGCCAGTCACTTGGGGTTTTGGGTTGTATTTGTTCTATGCTGAATCCTCTACAGAAGGGATATCTCAGCTTGGGGGGTGGGCGATTTCCAGAGCCATATTTGGAAATCTAAGGATATTTTGTTGGTACCACCAAAAATCGATTTCACAGAATACCTACTGATCTTCAGAAGCCCTCCCCACAAGGAAACTAGGCAAAATGCCCAAAGAGACACGCATACAGAACAAATTAAATGCAGACCAAAGAAAGCAGATAGCACGTGTGTGCACAGATCTCAAAAGAGGGAACTTCCTCAAAGTTGGGAGGTAAAAGTAAAACAGATAGGTGGGCACTATGTTGGGGACCACATCCCTAAGGTTCAAGTAGGCCCTGTAGTGCTTCCAACATTTCATTTTATCTTTTTCTTGTACCTATTTGAAGATACAAAAAGTTGACTTCATTCAATGTGAACCCGTTTAATGTTTTGGTAAACATCTGTATTATGTGTTAACATTTCGTCAGCTTCCTGGCATATGTACCTGGTACAAATCCTCAGGCTTCCTTCTGGGCATGTATTAATTCTGAATCTGTGTGTTACCGAGTGGAAGCCCTGTAAGGCTGAAATTCAGAATGCAGAGTTTAAAATACAGTTTTTGTGTCACGGGTCTTTTTGTGAGCGTATTTGTTTAGATTGCAAACTCCTCGTGTGATCTGTGTTTGCTTTCATAAAGAGTTGTGTGCATAGCGCGATAGAAAAGAACACACCTCCCTCTCGTTCCAGCATCTGATGATCACAGCTGGCAAGTTCACAGTCCAAATCGAGGAGAAGCTGCTCCTGAAACTTCTGAGTTTCTTTGGCTGTGATCAGTCAGAATCAGGTACGTTGTCAGGTCTGCAGTCATGCTTGCGGAGTCTGTAAATAAAGGAAATAAAAAATGCTTGGAAATTTTTCTACATTGAGCTGGAAAGCCTGAGATGAAAACATTTTGGCAGAATACTTCTCATCCATCCCCAATATGTCTCTATGTTGGTTTCAGCCTGCTTTTGCTTTTTTGAAAAAATGCCTTGCAGGGACCTTAAATAATGTTTTCTTGACAGTATTGGAAATATTCTGTACAAAACACATTGCAAATGTTGGAATAGTTTGCAGTGCAGTCCTGAAAAGGGGTATTAAAAAAACAACACACATTTTAATATATATTATTTAAAGATGATCTGATTTGGAGTAGGAGATGATTAGTGGGAGTACCAAAAAGCACAGCAGTAAGCTGAGTTGGGATTCATAAGATTGCATCCAACTAAGTCCTAGTCAGAGTAGACCCCTTGAAATGAATAGACCTCAGATAGTCACTTCCATTAATTTATTTGGGTCTGCTCTGAGTAGGACTAACCCTGGGTGCAACTCACAGTTCTTTTTGCACAAACTGTTGGTTGCCGAAACTGTTAATTTATAAGCTCCCTGGATTTATGCCGTAATTACTTCAGTTGTCCTCATTCATCATAATGGCAGCAAATTAGATGCCCCAGGTACTATTGTAATAATGCCTGTGCCATGTTGTTGAAACACAGAAGTTGAAAGTTATGATGAAAACCTTCACGAAAAGCCGGTTGATCAAGGTGGAGCGCGGAAGCGATATTACTTTGAAAACCTCAAGATCAGTGTGCCGCAGATAAAGCTGAGTGTCTTCACTTCCAGCAAGCTTCCCTTGGATCTCAAGGTAAGGCTTCATGGGCCCATCCTTCCAGAGTGTTCTGCTGTATTGCATAATAATTTTTTGCAGGGTGATAGATAAGCAGTGGTCTGCAGGAGATCTGCAATCTTCCTGAGAATCTCCTCGTATTTAGAAAGCTAGATTTCTAGTACTGAAGGCTGCAAAATAATATCTGCTGAAAGCGCAGAATCCAGAGAGAATTGGGTAATAAAATGCATGCCTCTTCCCCCCCCCCCCTCCACCCCCTTAACGACTGAGGATTGTCTTGCCAAATGAGATCAAACGTCTGGCTTGGCGAATGTTCAGTCGACAGCAGTGGGCAACCTCTAGGATATTCACGTTCTAAATGTGTGCGCCGGTGTTAAGACTTGAACCTGAAGCATATCATGAAATGGAAGCCTGTTGGAGCATCATTGGCAGAGACTTTGCTTTTTTTATTGGTCATTTGAAACCAAACTGAGTACAGCTTAAAATGAATGGGAAAACCTACAGTGTGTCCAGATAGTGATGTGGACTCCACATCCAGCCCCAGCCATCTCCAACAACAACTGGAGAACCACAGGCTCTTCATGCCCCATGCCCACTCGCCATCTCTGGCTTAAAGGAAAATGGGAAAATGCTCTAATAGGAACTGTATAACTTCTATGAAATTATATACAGTGGTACTTCGGGTTACAGACACTTCAGATTACAGACGCTTCAGGTTACAGGCTCCGCTAACCCAGAAATAGTACGTTGGGTTAAGAACTTTGCTTCAGGGTGAGAACAGAAATCGCGCGGCGGCAGCAGCTGGAGGCCCCATTAGCTAAACTGGTACCTCAGGTTAAGAACAGTTTCAGGTTAAGAACGGACCTCCTTAACCCAAGGTACCACTTGTGCAACATACACTATCTAGTGTGGAGGGTTTGAAGTCTGGGCCAGGCAACACATTCTGTGTTTCATATTGGCCTTTGATATTTGGGGATCCATTTCCGTGTTGGAAAAACTCTCTAGTTTTCAGACCTTATGAAAAGCAGTGCAGGATGAGGCCCAAAGACCCATCTAGCCCAGCTTATTGTTCTCACAGTGACCAACCAGATGCCCATGGGAAGCCAGCACGAGGGGCCTGGGTACAATAGCAGCCCTCGCAACCTGCAATTCTTAGCAACTGGTGTTCTGAGGCACATTGGCTCTTGACACTGGAGAGAGAGAGAGAGAGCCTTCTGGGATAAGCTCCCAAAGAAACTCTGCACATCCTGCCATGGAGCAGTTGCACATTATCCAAGCGAAACACTTTCTGGACCTACCAGGCCTGGCCATCACCCTGTGGGAGCAGAGTGGGCCACAGCACGCTCTCTTGTGTTGGGTGGGGAGAGCTGCACTGGGAAGCGACCTGCCCTTCTCTTGCTTTCGTTCCTGCACTTCTTTGTTGAAGAACTCCTAATAAGGTTCCAGGGAACCTGGAGTTCTTGGGAACACAGTTTGAAAAAGACTGTTCTAAGTCAACAGACCTAATTTTAGCCTCCAGTTTCAAGGAGCCTCCACTTAATTAACCAATAAAAAAAGCCACACATATTGTGGCATTCATTCTGAGCTCAAGTCTGGGGCAGGCAGTGCAAACAAAAACACAGGGAGCATTAAACCACACGGTGCTGGAGACTCTTTGGAAAGCAATGGCAGGGTTATTCTGTTTGCTGTCCTTACAGTCCAGAGAAGCCCACATTTTTAGTGGCTGCTGCTGTCTGTCCCTCTCAGGAAATAGGACGGGAGTGGACTTAGAAATGGGGAAGAGGCTTGTTGCCACTCAAGGAAACTGCCTTTCGTTTTGCAGACCAAAAGCAAAAAAACTCAGGGAAGGAAAACGGAATGAGGTTTTCAAGATGTCCTTTCAGATGTCTTCTTTTTTATTTTTAACAAGTGGAGCAGCAGAGAAAAGGCAGCCTCCACCTGGGCTTCAAATGCTAAAGCTCTGTCCATTCTTGTATTCTCTCTCTCGTTTTTCATAAGCTCAACCCCAAGGTGGTTAGGAGGTAAGAAAAGAAGATGAGGAGAAGCATGTGCCGAGTCATGCACACTTAACACAAAACGCCTCTTGCATTAATTCATAAGCAAAGCTGCCAGATTTAGCTGAGAAGTGCCAGGATACGGAATTTAAAGGATTGGTAGCCTTGAGGTCATATCTCACTGGAGCTGTTTTGTTGGCCCTACCTATAGCGGATGGCAAGAGAGGGTATGGCAAATTGAATTGTCAGAACATCTGATTTACCACCGCAGAGTTGTCCAAGGTTTGGCCAAAGGAGATATAGTATGGGTTTCTCCTGTAACCAACAACAGCATATTACACAAACCTCCAATGGCTCATGCATCATGGAGAGGGCGGTTGCCTCCCTCCTGGCGGTTTCTCCTTTTGCCTGGTCTAGACATATTTCAGACTGTCCCTTTTGTTGTTGATGATGGTGATGATGACTTTTGATCTGATTTCATTTTGATGTAAATTCTGACCCATCTTGATTTCTTAATGTTGAAGATGGAGAAGATGTAAGCAATATCGTACGTCACTCAGTCACAGTTACGTTTTTCTCCCTTTGAATTGTTCATCCTATTGATTTTCGTTGCTGTTGCTTTATAGTGTTAAGATGCTAATCTAGTTACTCTGTTTGCTTTAGGCATTGAAAAGCACCCTGGGCTTCCCTCTGGTTAGGTTTGAAGATGCTGTGATCAACCTGGACCCCTTCACCAGAGTCCATCCCTACGAGACGAAAGAGTTCATCATTAACGACATCCTGAAGCACTTCCAAGAAGTGAGTTAATTTTGCACTAGAGGGCGCAGGGCCACACAGAGCCAGGCCTTCCTGCTAGGTAGTCCCTGCTGCATTGCAACATAGGAACCTTCCTTCCCCACTCAGGTTCACCAAAGCCCCAGTCTGAGCAGACTTGAGGGCTGCTAGTGTTTGACAGCGATAGGGCAGATGTTCTGATATGTTTATAGCAAGCGTGGGTAGCCTTTTGTCTGTTAAGTGGCCGTGTTCTCTTTGGGGACAATCTGTGTGTGCTCCCCTATCCGAACACTGACCGCTCGTGTGGTTGATCCAATTTAGAGTAGATTGCATGGGCATCTTATTAACCCCCCCCCCATGTGCTTGCCAATGGTGGCCACGGCCAGAATAAAAAATGGGTGGGACCACACCTTTCTTTGCTCCTCTTGGTCCCTGCCCAGCAGACTGCAGGGAAGAGAGTGTATTGCTCCTGCCAGAGGTGTGAACTAGTATTTTGCCAACAGCCTCATGAAATGAGTTCAAGGGCCACAGGTTGCCCACCTCTGTTTTGTAATCAGAGTGGGGGAAATGGGTGTGGCCACCTTTCCCTCTCTTTCTTTCTGTCCCAATCTCTCTCCCCCTTTCCTTTGCTGGGTGTTCTCTCTTACTGTCTGTGTTGTAGCCCAAGTTACAAAGCAGCTTACTAACTCACATATTATCCCCCCTTGAGGGTTTTGATAGGGTAAGACATGAACACTGGGGTGTCTCCAGCTCCTTCACTCTGACTGCTGTTTTAGCACCCATGGTGAGATCAGAAGGCTGCATTTTGGTCTTCTCCAGCTCTGTGATTCAGATACAGAAGAGAGGAGGGGAAAGGGTCTTATTCCCCCACCCCTTTATGGTCGCCCCTCCTTATGCAAAAGAGCCCCATTTACTGAACATGATGACTTGCCGTGGGCTCTGTTTCCAGTGACATTTCTGATGCCCTTTCCAGGAGCTGCTCAGCCAAGCGGCAAGGATCCTGAGCTCCGTGGACTTCCTTGGCAACCCGATGGGTCTCCTGAACGATGTTTCGGAAGGCGTTACCGGGCTGATAAAATACGGAAATGTCGGTGGCCTTATACGAAACGTTGCCCACGGTGTGTCAAACTCTGCTGCAAAGGTAGGGATACGAAGGATAAGGAGGCCCGTTCGTTCCTCCTGCAGCTCTAGCAACTGCTGATGCCTCAGAGCAGGGGTTGGCAAACTAAGGCCCGCGGGCCAGGCTGGATCAGGCCCAATTGCCTTCAGGATCTGGCCCACAGACGGTCCGTGGATCGGTGTGGGGATTCTGTTCATTCGGGCTGCGCCATTTTTTTCTGCACCATTCCATTTCCCCCCCACACACACCCCGTGGTGGCGCCTCCTCCTCCCTCCCACCTCTTGGTTCCTCCCTGCCCTGCCTAGAGGAGGAAGGGAGCTGGGCTGAACTGGCTGAGCGCCATTTTAAGTAGCCCCTCTCCGGAGCCAGCCCTTTCCCACCAATTATCTTCCCTCCGCCGCCGCCGCCCTGGTGCTCCTGTGAGCCAGAGAATGGAGCGGACAAGCTTGCTCTGCCTACCCACGAGAAGCAGTGGCGGCGGTAGTGATGGTGGTGGCGGCGGCAGCCCCAGGGAAGGTAAGCGCAGCGGCTGGGGTGGGAGTGGGGTGGAAGACTACTTGCCCCCCTTGCCTCTTGTTCCAGCCCACCACAAGGTATGAGGGACAGTGGACTGGCCCGCAGCTAAAAACAATTTGCCGACCCCTGCCTCAGAGCAACCTTCCCCTACCTGTTTCTCCAGGTATTCTCAAACAACACTGCTTGAAAGCACAATTATTTTTGTTACCAGGTGTGATTGTTCCAAAACATGGGTTGGCAAGATGGCTGACTTGAACCAGTGGGAAAACAGACCATTTTAACATAGATAAAATCATCAACCAATATCGTGACAGATCATAGAGCATGTCTTTGTTTTCCCCTTCTGTTCCATACTGAGGGACTGTTGCCATTTAAACCCTTCCTATATAATAAGAGCTTCATCCTTTGGAACTCCCTGCCTATTGACGCCACTCAATCTTACTTCAAACACGTACAGAAAAGTTTTTATTTCAGCAAGCTCTGCCCAGAGATATGGGAATTTATCCAATTCTACTCAAGAGTAGACCTATTAAAATTAATGGGCCTGCCCTGATTATGACTAACTTTGGATGCAATCCATTGCACTATATTTAACATTAGTCCTACTTAGATCCGTTGAAATGAATTGATGTAACTAATTTAGAGCTGTTAATTTCAGTGTGTTTACTCTGAGCAGACACTAGCATTGGATAAAATTCCTAGTTGAGTTGCATATATTAGTTTTTAAAGTTTAATTGATTTTATTTGTGATTATTTTATTTGTATTTGCTTTTTGTGGTTTTTGAGAACTTTGGCTATGTTTTATTTGCAGTTTGTCTTCTCCACGGTTTTATTTTTGCCTCCCTTACAGTTCCTCATGCTGTCAAATGAGTTCTGCCCTGGGCAGAAGGATTGTCAAATCCCAAAACAGGCAGAACGATGTGTGCACAGTGTATCTATTTTAGACATTTATATACAACCCTACATTGTTTGATTCTAGGGCAGTTTGCATTGAAACAACAACTTCTAAAAACAACAATGAAAACATTACAGGACAAAGTTGAAATACAATCAGCCGGTTGATTTCATGGCTTAGTGATGCATGCTCTATTTTTCAGGTCCTCATTTAGACATTGTATTCTCCTGTTTTTACAGCCTCAGCACAATTGAGGCAACGTTTTCAGCATGGGCTTTTTCCCCCTGCTGAGATTTATGCATTTTTCTTCCCTAAGCAGCGAAGCCCCTTCAGAATCCCTCTCGTGCATGCCTGTTTCGGATTATTCATTCCAACCTACATTGAGTGCTGTGTGCTTTTGCATCTCGCAAAGGAATCTTTGAAAACTCTGCTCAGGTGTTGAGAAGAAATAATCCAGTCTCGCCACAAGGGAACCTAGCCAGACCAGTAAAAATCGTGGCCATTGGTTCTGCTCTTGTGCGCTGTCTGCAGGCAGAGTATGATTAATTAGGGTGTCTGCTCTCGCTGCAAACCCTTCCACCTGACACAGAGGAGCCAGACATTTTCACATCCTTCAATTCATTACATCAGTTCTGAGTCGTTGGTGGTTGAGGCAGCCAAAACCCGTCTAGGGAAATTTGTACGTGTCTTATGCCCCCTCGGTTACCTGGTTCCTTTTCCTCCCCTTTCTTTTTTTAAATAGCAGTTCAGAAGATGCAAATAATGGCAGACCTTCCACGTACTTCTTAACGAGGCTGAACTTTAACGACCCCTTTAAAAGAAATAAAAAGTGCCTGCAAGAATTGCACGCGCACACACACAAAAATGCCTTATTTATGAGCTGTGTCTGGTTTTGCCATTGTATAGATTTTCTGTTTAATCACTGTTGATTATTCCAGTAATGGGTTTTCCATGTATCTCAGAGCGTGTACTGGGTGAATGACTTCTTTCAAGTGGAGAGGTTCTGTGTATTTAAGTTGGCACAGAAACTCAGGTTAATGGAAGTTCACTTCAGACCATTCTCTGCGGCATGATCCCTTGGAGACTGGCTGTTTTTGTGTGTTAAGAAGGGCTTTGATCCTAAATATAGGGACCGGAGGGAATTTCCATTCCATCTGCCATGGCGGCTAAAAAAGAAAAAGAAAGAAACCCAACAGTCCTGTTTGAACTATTTGCATCAAATATCCTCCCCCCCCCCTTCATTTGGGTTTTTCCTTTTTTTTCTTTTTTCTCCCTGAGGGTTGCAAATACCAAAAGCTAAAATTATTCCTCCCTTCAATGACTTCTTGGTTAGAGACAACAGTTGGTGGTGCAACTTTATAAGCAACAGGATGAATTCCTTTTAGTGATTCAATTCTGTCCTCCAGCTCGAAGCCTCGGTTTTATTGCAGTGTCTGCCAGCGTAAGGAGAGGGGTTGTTTTTCCCCCTGAAAGGGTTGTCTTTCTGTGTCAGAAATATTATGGTCTGGTGGCTGGCTCTGCGTTGGAAATGGCTTCCAGTACTAGAGGCGCAGTGGATTATTTGCTGGCGGCTAAAGAGTCCCGTGCTTGCAGTCCATTCTGGAAATTACAGAAAAGCTGCCATGACTGGTGTGTAAATATACATGAGTGGGAACAGGGTTCCCAAAGAATCCCTGCAGAAGATGGGCTTTAAAACAGAGTACAAGCACAATGTTGGGCAAGGTGATGGCAGCAAGCTTAGGCAGACTGGGGTGATGTGTGTGTGTGTGTGTGTGAGAGAGAGAGAGAGAGAGAGAGAGAGAGAGAGAGAGTCTGCAGCAGGGAAAGTATGGTCAAAGATAGAGAACAACAGGCAAGGGCAGAAATGTACTTATGGAGCTGCGTATGAGCATGAAGCTTCATTTCAGTAGGAACTAAGCTCAAAAAAACTTCTCAAAAGAGATGAGAAGAGGTTTGAACGGTTGGGGGTGCCACAACCTACATGTTCAGAGTGGTTCTCAAACGCCTTGGTACTCATACGTTTTGGCTCCCAAACGCCGCAAACCCGGAAGTGAGTGTTTGTGAATGTTTTTTGGAAGCCAAACGTCCGATGCAGCTTCCTCAGCTTTCAATCAAGTGCAGAAATCTCTTCGGCCAATCGGCCTTGGTTTTCGGAAGTCGAACAGACTTCTGGAACGAATTGCATTTGAGAACCAAGATATGACTGCATATTAATCAAAAACAAAAACTAGAGCACCAGACATATACCTATCTAGGTAAAGCAACTACTTTATAAGTTGAAGTTACTGGGAATGAAGAGAAACACAAAATACGGAGTGCAGTGTCTGCATTTTCATGATAATCTCTGATATAGAAAATGACTTTTATGAAGGCACTGGTAGGTGCCATTTGGGGCTTGGGTGATACGGGTGGGGTGGGGTGGATGATAGGATGCAGTTCTTAAGCAATTTATTAAGGCAGATCTTGATGCCCTCTGTGACTGGTTTGCTTTCCCTTTTCACAAGATGACCCATTATGTAGTGAAAGCTCCTTTCTGCTTTGGCGTGTCAGCCCAACACCTCTCAAGAGATCATGCTTGGCTTTTTGAAATGACACTTTCCCCAGCTTGCTGCAGGGAATGATCCTCTGGTGTGACTTCTGAGACAGTGCTTTTGCTGCAGCCATTTTCATGGGGAGTGAAAATCAGTCTCTTACTTGTTTATTTTTATTGTCGTTTATTGCATGTATAGACTGCCTTTCTGCCAAGGCACGTGATGTGGTTTGTCCTAATGGTCCAGCTGGCAAGTTACTGGCATGTTAATTCTTTTTAGCTGAAACTTCCAAGACAGATTTCTCTCTAAACTTGTGAGGGTTGTATGTATTCACCTCTTTTGGGTGTGTAAGCTTTGTCTTATCTCTCTTATCTCAGTATCTCCTGTAAATCCAAAATGGCAGATTACAGCAAAATACAGTGGTACCTCTGGTTAAGAACTTAATTCGTTCTGGAGGCCCATTCTTAACCTGAAACTGTTCTTAACCTGAGGTACCACTTTAGCTAATGGGGCCTCCCGCTGCCGCCGCATGATTTCTGTTCTCATCCCGAAGCAAAGTTCTTAACCTGAGGTACTATTTCTGGGTTAGCAGAGTTTGTAACCTGAAGCGTCTGTAACCCGAGGTACCACTGTATATACACTATGTCTCCACTGAAGGGTTTTGTTCTGGACTGTACTGGAGAAATCGGCTTGCCACTCTTATTAAAGCAAATTGTTCTGGAGCATAAAGAAGTCTCTTTGGTACCTATCAGACAGTGTACAACTTCGAGAAACTAAAGTGAGTGGAGGAGCAGTCAAAGTTTACTTGCTGCACTAGGGCAATTAAAGGTTCTGAAGGCTATAAATATAAGCAACAGAGAAACCTCGCAACGAGAGCTCAGCTTTCATGTTAAAATTTGATGTTTTCTTTGGGAGTTTCAATTTCTGCTGAACCAGCAGCAGCTGTCGTTCCCCGCACCCCCACCCCCGGGTACCATCCTCTTGGTTGAGTTAGAAAGGAGTTAAAGACCAACATAAAGGCAAGGCAGGAAGAAAACATTTCCATCTGAAGTATGACAAAGTGATTAAAAGCTGGCAGAGCTGATGTTGTGATGTGCCCTCCCTCCAACATTGGGAGTGGTGACACCCGCTGTTTTGCAAAATATTCGCTGTGGAAATTCCAGGGGATTCTGGCAAGGTTTTTTGTTTTGTTTTGTTTTGTTTAATTGGGCTCAGCCAGGCTATATAGTCAGTTTTTACATGTCTTGATCCAGGTGTTGGGACTGGGGAGACCCAGTTTCCTATCCCCACATAGCCCTGAAGCTCAGTGGATGAAATTGGACAAGTCATTATTCCACAGGAGGGTTGTGAGGATAATATTGGTGGTGGTACATATTATTCTGCCATCTTACAGAACCACCAACTTTATTACAGGATAAGCTGTTGTGGACCAGCAGCTCCTTCATTAGATCCGTTAAGTCCACTGTAGCCCACAAAAGCTTATCCCATAATCAAGCTGTTAATCTTTAGGACAGCAGTAGCCAATGGGATCCCCTTTAGATGAATGTTGGATTGCAACTCCTATCAGCCCCAGCCAGCATATCCAACAATCAGGGATGATGGGAGTCGGGACTTGTAGTCCATTGGCTTAAGGTGCCGTACATAGGTCTCTTTGCTATCAGTCTGCCTGGTACTTTCTGAAGGACAGGAGGACACTGTAGTACCTGATGCTTTGGACTACAACTCCCATCATCGCTGGCTGCTGGCTCATACCGGCTGATGGGAGTTGTAATCCGAAGCATTTGGAGGGCAGCAGGTTGGCAAAGGCTGGTGTGAACTGCAGTAGGGGGCAGGAGACTGGGTGGTTGGCACAGAAAAGGTCTCGAGAGATAGAGATGGCATGATTGTGGTCGGGGAGCCTCCGATCTTCCTGGGTCTTCTCTAGGGAAGTCTTCTGAGTCAGTGAATGGCAATGGTCTTGCCCTGCACATTCGCCCGAGAGAGCTTCTGGGGCTGGCCCTACGTGCTCCCCCCTTCCCCCATTCTGCTCCTCACTCTCACCCCCTGCAGATGAGCATTCCGACTCCAGGGTTATGACAGGCAGTGCTAAAATAGCAAGAGGTAATTGACAGGGATATGTCACGGTATGTGAGGACAGAGAGATGGCAAGAGAGGCTGGGCAAGGTCTTGGAGAGCATTTAAGGTAAGAACAAAGAGTTTGTGCTACACCAAGGAATGAACAGGAAGTCGCTGTTCGTGTCAATTTCTTTCTTTAAAGCAGCAACAGCTTGATCCCTGTACTAGCCTTTCAGTTTGAAGGCTGCTATGTAACCCTTGTTTTGGTTTTAGCACCATGAGTGTGTCCAACAAGCAAAAGAATCCTTTTATTTGTGACTTCTGTCAGAGCTGAACAGAAGGTGCAGTTCTTGTTTCGAGCTGAATTCAGCCTTGCTTACTGAAGGCAATTATGTATGAGTGTTGAGCTGCGAGGTGGTCCACGTTACATAATACACATTGTGCATTTAGGGGGAAACCATCCGCCCCCCACGTTTGCCCTCCTGTGTAAATTTGCATGAATGATGTCTTTGAACCCTGACAAGGGAGCGGCTTGATCTGGATGCAGTGTCCCTAAGTCAGCATTCAGAAACAGACTGGCTAGTCTTTGGCAGACTACCTCCCCCAACCCCTCCGACCCTTTTAATATGGTCAGGTAATATCATACTCTGCAAACGCAGGGCAAATAATAGCTTACGAGGCAGCTTTCAGATTTTAAACGCTTGCTTGTGATCTTGTTTGTTAAAATGAAACAGGTTCAGTAGATTTGCATTGCTCACCTGACTCTTAGAGTAGTTGCCAGGCATATCTTTGCGCATGTTAAAATGACCTACCTGAGAAGGGGACTAGCTCTCGTGTCCGCTCCTTGTGAGTTCTTGCACTTCTGCACCGGATCCTCTTAACTACGGAACAATAGCTCAAGTCTTGCACAAATTAACGAAGGCAGCAGTGCTCCTCGTGTTACAGTTTTTCTTAAGCCAAATGAGCAGACAGTCGGGGGGGGGGGACAAAGTACTGGGCTACCCAGCTGCTTTCTGGAAAGGGGGTACTCCTCTTTTGCCATCTTCACCCCTAAAAGACACTCACATAGAAATGAAGAAGAGAGCTGTTCTCTTGACCCATTCCTTCTCCTTTTGTGAATGCACTGCAATCCTACAGGGAGTTAGAGTTCTGGGCAGATCCTTGACCATTAGCCATCATCTCAAGGAAAAATGTATCTTATAACAAAGGAGGTATGTGGCCAAACTCCTATATATAACAACAACAACATTCTGCGAACCGGACTCTGACCTGCGGGCATAGGGCGGTATATAAACTAAATAAGTAATAGGCAACAAAATTGGATTATGCAGAATACAGAAAACCAAGCAGTTGAAGTATGGCCATATCTAGCATAAAAGGTTATTATTACACGAAAGGGGGTTCAAGTTACAAGAAAAGAGTTTCTGGCTAAACATCAGGAACAACTTTTGACAGTGGAACGGACTCCCAGTAGTGCTGATGGACTCTCCTTCCTTGCAGGTTTTTAAGCAGAGGTTGGATGGCCACCTGTCATGTATAGCTTATGAAACAACAGCTAAACTTGCCAGGCAGCCCCACGGATTCCCCCAGGAGGAGTAGATGTGCTGAGTTTGAATGTAGATTGTCCTGTTTTGCCTCCTTGCCCAGCTGAGAGACATTCTGGGGAGGGGTGTGTGGTGAGAGATGGGGAAACCTTTCTTTCACCTTCCCAAGGCGACGTCCTTACACTTTGGGAGAAAGGGGATCAAAGGAAACAAAGCACAGAAGGATAAGCGAAAATCTGCCCCCGCTGCCCTTTCTGAAAACCAGATTGCCTTGTTTGGATTTTCTGTGTTAGCAGGATAAAAGCATGCTATATTCTCATGGGGTGGCGGGCGAGGAAGGAAGTTTCTAAGCTTCTCTGCCAGCCTGTTTTCATCCTTAGGAGAAGGTGCTTTGTAGAAGTAGCTGTGCATGTGCCTCTTTTGCAGCAACTCTGGAAAGTGGGGGGGTGGGGGTGGCGGGACTTTACGCCTCTTTTCCGCAAAAGTGATCTGTTAAAAAGAGTATTGGTTGCTTAATAAAGTGTAGATTGCCCTCTCGGTGAACCCGCCAGTGACTCTCCAGTTGGGGTCATTCCAAGTTCATTCTGTGGACTTTTGACTGCCTTCTGTGTATGTGAAAACAGCCGGCAGCTCCTGCAGGGATCACTCATTCAGGCCTGTAACACAAAACTATTCCCCCGTAGGCACCTGCTGGGCAGGCTCACAGGGGGTCCTGGGGCTGGGGGGGGGGCGGCGGAGGGCAGGGGGGAGACAGCCCCCTTCCCACATTGGGCATCTGTAGAGGTGGAGAAGAACTGGGCCCTCCCCGGCAGGTCCTCTCGACTGGCCGGGCATCCCTATAGACAACTCATTAGATGTCTTTGCGGATTACCCAGCAACATGCTATTGTCAGAATTCATTACGAGGCCGGGTCAACGAGGAGATGCAAGCTAATTTAAGGGCCTTTCGCTTGGGCACCGTGACATAAACTGGGGGTAAAGAGGATGCCGTCCGGCTTGGTGGAAGGAAAATTTGCTGCTACCTTTCTGGTGGCTTCTGGGTTTGGGCCGTGTACAACCTCAATTTGAGCCTCTCTAAAAAAAATAAAAATAAATTGCAAATACTGCCAGAGTCAATGCACCACCAACATCCTACCAGTCTGAGAATTGTTAGTATGTTGAGATTTGTGTGTGCTTATTCCACCTTGAGATGCATGTTCCTGGCTTACCAGCCCATGCCCACAATACACCAGTCTGAGACTGTTTCAAGTATCCTGATGTTGAGGGCAAGTGATATGAAGCAGACTTCTCTTCCCATTTATTTATTATTATTATTATTATTAGTGAGGAGGGGTGGTAAAAATGTCAGGCTTTTTGTAGAAACGACACATGGGCCAAGTCTATCGTACGTCTGCTTTTCGCTGAGTCCTTTGGTGGCAGCATCTTTGCCATTTTGTACTACATGGCTTCTGTTCCCAGGAAGGCACTGCAAGGATTCTGGTGTTAAACATTTCTTATAATGCAACATTGCACCAAATTCCTGTCTTTATATTTATTGAAATAAATGTCCTGCTAAATTTGATAACCCTGTGAGTGAGACAGTGAGGCACAAACCACAGATCATGGTTTGCCTTAGATGGACATTGAGACAGGCGGTGTAGACTTAACTAGAAAGCCGTTCCTTGTTTATTTAATTTTTTTATTTTTCAGAGCTAGGTTTTTCAGTGTGTGCATTTCAAGTCAGATAGGGACTGTTGTAAGTTTCCCAAGAAAATATCTAGCTATATCTGTATGTCTGCAGGAAGATGCTATATTGCCTTTATCCTACATTTCATATATGTTAATTTACATTCATTTTTAAATGATTAACAGGGTCTTTTTTGTGGTGGCAGCCCAACATTGGAATGCTCTCCCCTTGGACTATTAGGCCACAGGGTAACACTGAGTAGATGAAGCACCATGCAGAGATCTTCCTGTTTCGTCCAGGATCTTGAATGTTTAATTGATTTTCTGTGCTGTTTTGAGTGTTCTTTTGCTACTGAGACAGGGAATGGGATCCAGCAGGAGGGCTGGATCCTTAATTCCTTCACCCTGAGCAGGCCACTTTGACAGGTGGGTGCGGCCACACACCTATCAGTCAGCTGACGTTTCCATGCCATCAGGTGATCCTTTTCTTCCCTTTCCAGCGTGACTTGAGTTGAAGTGCTGCAGCAAAGCAAGTCTGGCACAGACTTCAAGCCCTGCGAATGGAACTACCGTATTTACTCAAATCTAACTCTCACCTTCTTTGGCCAAATTACGTTGCGAAAATTAAGGTGTGCATTAGATTCGATGGCACATTTGCATTCGCCATTTTTTGGTTTCAGGTTTTTGAAAATTGAGGTGCGCGTTAGATTCAATGCTTCATTAGACTCAAGTAAATACGGTATTTTCAGAAGGACATTCATTTGATGACAGGTTTAAAAGGTGCCAAATCCAGGCCCTGCTTGCCATGGAACAACCGGGAGACCATTTTAAGGCTCACGATCGTTCCTTTGCCACCGCATCATATACGGCGTCTGATGTGGAGCGGGAGGTTGTGGCTCTGGATGGGGGAACATGGGTTAACAGGGTAAATTAGGACCCTTGCCAGGCTTAATTAGACCCAACAAGTCAGAGATTCCTTACCCATGTGCCACTGTGTTGCTGCTGCTTTTTTGTGTATATATTTGATCAGCGTTCGAAAATCCCTTTGTTCTAGGCGCATTTTGTGACAGAGAATTTCATTAGCGTGAGCTGTTTCTGAGCTCTGGGTGCAGTACTGTGCCTAAGATTTCCAATTAAAGTTGCAGAGTAGAAAGAAAGGAGGACCTTTTCCTGCCTCCCCACTTCCAGCCCTTCTCTGAAGATTGGAGAAGAGACCCTCTTAAGAATATTAGGGGGTTGGACAGGGGAAGGACTAGACCATATGAAAAATGAACATAATATTTTAACTGCAGTTTTTAGCTTTGTATTCTTGTTATAAAAAAGCACGCCTAGACATTTTGTTGTTGCACCCATAATCTAGGTTTAAGGTGCCATTCAGCTCCTATCTTTCATATCTCAGTTTCTAACACTGTACTTGACACATATTTAGTTTCTGTCTATTTGCTGTTCAGACGTGAATAACCGTCAGGAGCCTTCTTTTTTTAAAAAATGTTGAGAAATGATGGGGCAGAATAGAAACGGTGTTTGCAGAGGGGGTTTTTTAAGGAAAAAAGGAAAAAGAAGAATCTGCTGTGCTGTTTTAGCTGCACAGAAATGCCTTAAACATTAACCTGACCTTGCGACCTGCTGCAGAAGGAAGGCAATCCAAAGGTAAAGGGTTGGCAATGCATGTTTTTGGAGGAGGGTTGTAGCTTAGTGGCAGAGCATCTGATTTGCCTGCAGAAGGTCCCAGGTGCAGTGCCCAGTGGCATCGCCAGGTGGGGCTGGGAGAAGACCCTGCCTGAAATCCTGGCGAGCCACTGCCAGTCAGTGCAGGCTAAACAGCACTGAGCTAGATGGACCATTGATCTGGCAGTTTCCTGTGTTAGTTAATTCCCTTCTGCCTGGGCATTGTACCTGCTTTAGAACTCATCACAGAATTGCTTGGTATCTCTGAGCCCAGCAGTGCAGATTGAGAACCTTGTGTTGCTATTGTTAACTTTGCATTAAACCACAGAGCCTAGAACTTGCCGATCAGAAGGTCAGCGGTTCGAATCCCCACGATGGGGTGAGCTCCCATTGCTCAGTCCCTGCTCCTGCCAACCTAGCAGTTCAAAAGCATGTCAAAGTGCAAGTAGATAAATAGGTACCGCTCCGGCAGGAAGGTAAATGGCGTTTCCGTGCGCTGCTCTGGTTCACCAGAAGCGGCTTAGTCATGATGGCCACGTGACCCGGAAGCTGTACGCCGGCTCCCTCAGCCAATAAAGCGAGATGAGTGCCGCAACCCCAGAGTCGGTCACGACTGGACCTAGTGGTCAGGGGTCCCGTTACCTTTACCTAAGGGGCTAGCCATCTTCTCCCAGCTCTTAACTCTCTAGGCTTAGCTATGGCTACATATACATTTGCGTGGCACCGCAGTGTGTTGCTTCTGAGCGGCTCCACTCCAAACTTAACCAAACAAAGGACGGCTTTGCTGAGAACCGCTTCTTGCATACATCATGAAATAAACTCTGGGAGTTCCCAGGGTTAATCAGGCAGATGAGGTGGAAACCGGGCATGTGTCATTTGAAAAGGAATTGGTGGAGTAGCTGGAGAGAGCGTTGTTTTATTTAGTTGTTTAGAAATATTTATGTACTGTACTGCAGTTCTCTGAAATCAATCTGAAAAGCAGATTGCAACATAGTAACCCAAAACACTTCCTCTCATAGCAAATTCAGATGATACTGATAGCTGTGTAGTGTAGACTTCAGCACAAAAACAAACAAACCAACCTATTTTTAGAATAAAGCAAAAGTGGGGGGGGAGGGGTTGCGCAAGCGCGTTCTGAAGTTTCACCCCCATCAAACTCCCTACAATGTCATTGCGGAATCACAGAGGAGCGGCAAGGCGTCCCACAAGCTGTTCCTCATTTCCCAGACTCATTAGGCTGCATCGGGGCAGGGGGATAGTTCTGCAGAGGAAGCCATGGTCCCTAAAAGCCGTCAATGCTGCCAATCATTCTTGTGGCAATGCCCAATGCAGGTCTTCTCTGAGCCCATAACACTGTCAGATAAGCCTGGAGTCTGGGAAACGGTGGCTACAATGGTGTGGCCCCCCAAAAATTAAATTACAAAGCTAATAAAGTCTGGTGGATTGAAGTCTGGGTTTGTTATGCATTCATAGAATTGTAGAGTTGGAAGGGATCCCAAGGATCCAATCCCCTGCAGTGCAGGAATCACAACCAAAGGATCCCTGACAGATGGCCACCCATCCTCTGTTTAAAAGCCTCCAAGGAAAGAAAGTCTACCACCTTCCAAGTTGGTTCCACTGTTGAACAACTCTTGCCATCAGAAAGGTCTTCCTAATTCAGGAACTATGAACCTACTAGATTTAACTTATGAACCAACCAGTTCCGAAGTCCAGCAACGTCACTACAAGTCACGCATTCAGAGTGACTTCCATGTTTGTGTGTTTGTTGTCTTTAACAGTTCACTGGAACTTTGTCCGATGGGTTGGGGAAGACAATGGATAACCGGCATCAGACAGAACGAGAGTACATTCGATACCACGCTGCAACAAGTGGGGAGCATCTCGTAGCTGGCATTCACGGACTGGCTCATGGTAATATACAAACATAGAATTATAAGGTACTCCCCCTGCCCTGCAATACAGGATTCCACTGCTGAACAGTTCTTAACTCTCAGTTCTTCCTTATGTTTAGTTTTTTTCCTACCCTCTGGAGCAGGAGAAAACAAGCTTACTCCATCTTCACTGTGGCAGCCCTCCAGATATTTGAAGATGGCTATCAAATTATATCATATGTTCGTAAAAAAGATTGTCCAATGGGCATATCGGGGCTCCCTTGAATGAAAGGCTTTAGAAGAGCAATTAGTTTTACAAGTGTAGCCAGACAGGGTCTGTCCAAATTGTACTTTTAAGAAATTTATGTCCATGCCTTCCCGGTGTGTTCAATCTTACAGCAGCCGTGAATTTTCTTAGCATTGTCCTAGAACCCTAGAGCTACTTTTGCCACTAAGCATGCTCATTTTCTTCGACAGGCATCATTGGTGGATTGACAAGTGTCATAACCTCGACGGTAGAAGGTGTAAAAACCGAAGGGGGGGTCAGTGGCTTTATATCCGGCCTTGGGAAAGGACTCGTCGGAACTGTGACCAAACCGGTGGCTGGTGCTCTAGACTTTGCCTCTGAAACAGCCCAAGCAGTGAGAGATACAGCCACGCTTACCGGCCCCAGGTTAGTTAAATCTCCTTTTTTTTGTTGGGGTGGAGGGGGGAATGATGGCAGTACCAAGCAGAGTCACATGCGGATTATCCAAAGCATTTTGCAGCGAAACGATTTCCTGGCTTGGCCTGGCAACAGGTTTCCAGAGATGAGTTCCGGGAGAAGATCTTCTGTACAAAGTACAGGAGAATGAGATCTTTCCTTTGAAACCCTTTTGCCCTTCTCCTCCCTCTTGCCCTCCCAAACTGTTTAGTGGCTTTGAAAGGCAGGTGAGAGGTTTAAAAGGAAATAGCCCTTTTATTCTGCCTCCCTCTGTCTCTCTTTTCGCCTCCTCACCCCTCACTTTCTCCCTACAAAGGGTACGGTGGCGAAAAAGTTCATTGCCTCTTCCTCTGCCTTTGCTGTTGCAGAGGTGTTTCTCAGCTCAGGAAAACAGAAGGCGATGGGTTAAAACAGACAGTGGGTGTGTTATGGATCTGTGGTCCTTGGTGTTCTTGGAAAGGCAAAGAGGTGAAATGAATTTTCCTCGCTCACCTCCCCATGCAGTTGCATATAGTGTGCAGGGGATGAATGGGTAGGTTTGCCAGTAGGCGGCTTGGGAAGGGATCGGCTTGGGGCTCTTTCTTGTCCCCTTATTCCTGCCACATGTAAAAGGCCCTCTGAGAATCTGTAGCGGTTTAATAATTGTTGTAAAGATGCAAATCTGGGCAAGTGGCCCTCATGCATTGTGCAAGGCCCTGCCGCTGTAATTTGTGGATGCTCGGGCACCCAGGGCCCCAGGGAGCCGGCACCTATGGCAGGGACACATGCCACAGTCCCTTTTGCCTGATGAACGTTCAATGTTATACTTTGCCCAGTTTTTAAAAGCACCTTGTGACCCACTTAAGAAATACAGTGGTGTCCCTAAAAAACAAAAGGGAGGAATAATTTCAATTGGACTTGGAAATACAAGAGGCTTTCCTAAAGATCCATTAACGTGGGGAGTTTGGAGGGCGCCTTCTTCTGCATCCAGACTGGGTGGAGAATTGCGCTCTGCTGAAGTCTTTCTAATACTCCAAGCTCTCACTGTTGCTCGGCTTCAACCCAGCCCAGTGCAAGCCAGAGGCAAAAAAAAAAAAAAAAAGCTGTGTTGCAAATGTCTTTTCCTTCTGTTGGCTGAACTCTAAATACTCCCTTGCACTCCAAAGCCCAGAACAATCCATTTCTCATTCGAGTGTCACTTATGTAAGGCTCTTACCAGATCTTGAGAAATGAACAAAATCCATTTCTTTCCCTTTGAATTGCTATGAGAGTGCATGAATCACTTTCAGTTAGCCTCTTGGATGTGTATTTCTTAGTCCTTGTAGATTTGCTTCTGGTGTGGGATAACCACCTCTCTCTCTCTCTCTCTCTCTCTCTGTCCCCCCCCCCCTCCATTGCCATTTTGGCATTTGTGAGCTGCGATGGCTTTCCCGGAACTCCTATAATCACATGGAAATTTTGAACAAGAGGAAAGCAGGGGAATTGCTACTCCCCCCACCCCCCCGACATTCCCCCTTTTCCACACATGTACACAGACACAAATGCAGTTTGCAGAGCCTTTTGAGCAGTGAGAAACAGCCCTGAGATGCAAGTACAGTGGTGCCCCGCAAGACGAATGCCTCGCAAGACGGAAAACTCGCTAGACGAAAGAGTTTTCCGTTTTGGAGGTGCTTCGCAAAACGAATCTCCTATGGGCTTGCTTCGCAAGACGAAAATGTATTGCGAGTTCCTGCGGGTTTTTTTCCCCTTCCCCCCCCTTTTCTAAGCCGCTAAGCCGCTTATCAGCTGATCCGATAAGCCGCTAAAAGCGCTAATCCACTAATTCGTCAATGGGCTTGCTTCGCAAGACGAAAAAACCGCTAGACGAAGAGAATCACAGAACGGATTCTTTTCGTCTTGCGAGGCACCACTGTATTCATGTGATGCTTTCAAAGCAGTCGTCAGAATGAGAGACCAAGGGAAGCCGCCTTCATTAGTCTTGATTCCATCCTTGGGCAAAGCAGCACCTAAAAGTGTGTAGATATAGAGATTCCATCCATAACAGCAGAAAATGCTGCTGCTACTACTTTGCCAAACCTTTATTAAGCATTGCAAATACAGGCCATCATAAAATATCCATATATAAAATTTTAAAATATATACAAATAAACAACCATGAAAAAATATGTAATAACGAGGATTTTCACTGGAGTCTCTTCCTGCTAAATAGTGCCATTTGCCACTCTGAAAGAGATACTATTGATGAAAAACTCAGCCATCCTTGCAGTTATTTCCAAGTTAATGTCAGACAGATAGAATCTGATATTTTCATCATGCCATGATATTAGACTACCCCAAAAAAGGGGATAACACACGTTTGTGTAGCTGGTCGTACACTGGACAGTAGAAAAGAATATGTTCTGCTGTGTCCAGCACAAACAAAAAACATCCGCAATGTCTATCATTTCTGGGGATGTTTAATTATCTGCCCTTGACTTCAGTTGGGCTAACATAAAGGCCCTGCGTTGGACTGGAATTATTAATTTTGAAATATAAGTGACCCTGTTATCTGTTGTATTTAAACCATAAAACTTGGGGGAGCAAATTTTAATTACAGCTGACTCAATGTTTTGTTTTTCAATGTCCCTTACTTGGATTTGAATATTACGATAAATATATTGCTCACTTGAATTATACAAGGGTTCCTGGTCAATACCAGTAGATCTGATTTTGCTTTGTAAGAGTTGGAACCATCTGGATTTATAAGAGTCTTTAAGTAAGCCAGAAAGCAGACTTGGAGATTGACAACAGAAATGGCAACGCAGCCAGTATTTTATAGTGCTAGCCCACAACCAATATTCCATCGTTTGTATACCTAGTTCTGCAACATCTGTGGCATTGGTACAGACAGGAGGGTTGATGAATCATTCGTGTCCATGCTCCCTGCCTTTGCAGCAGGATCTTTTTGTTTTATTTATTTATTTACATTTACACCCCAGAATTCCTGCAAGGAGCTCAAGTTCTTCCCCCATCCCCATTTTATCCTCCTCACAACCCTGTGAGGTAGATTTGGCTAAGACACGACTGCCCCAATGCCTTAAAGTAGACCAAAGAATTGTAGCAGAATGAATTGGCTCTTTGACTCTCCCATATCTCAAATTCATCTACACTGACTTCCCAGAGGTCTTTTTAACAGGAAGAGTTAGGTTTTGCGGGTTCTATCAAATGTTTTTCAGGCAGTGTTATTGCTGAGACATGAACTCAGTTGTTATATACCTGTGCAGCACATTTGTTCAGGGGGCAATTAGAACCACTCCCTTCATTTTCATCCCCCCTACTCCCTTTGATTCAACCCCACTGAGATCTTGAAGATTAGGGCTGGATTAGTATGCAAAGTTTTTCTTTCTGTTCCCAGACGGATGGCTGTGAAAGTACTTGTGTGCCATCTTTGCAAACCCTTGCAGCAACAACAGGAGTTGGGCTGGGGCATAGATTGCTTGACAAATGCATCTCCTATGGAGCTGTGAAGCCAGATGAAAAACAAGACAAGGCTTTTTACAGGTTCCGCAGTTTCAGGGGCTGGGAATGTATGCAGGTTGTGGACTAAAACAAGCCTGCTGCACCCCTAAATGGTGTTTGTGCAGCTTGACTTTATTTGCAGGAGGGTGTTTTGTAAACTATATAGACTCACATGCTTCCAAGCCCAATTCAAAGTGTTGGTGCTGACCTTTAAAGCCCCAAACAGCCTCAGCCCAGTATACCTGAAGGTGCATCTCCACCCCCATCGTTGAGCCTGGACACTAAGGTCCAGCCCTGAGGACCTTCTGGTGGTTCCCTCACTGCGAGAAGTGAAGTTACAGGGAACCAGGCAGAGAGCCCTCTCGGCAGTGTCGCCCTCCCTGTGCAACACCCTCCCATCAGATGTCAAGGAAATAAACAACTGTCTCACTTTTAGAAGACCTCTGAAGGCAGCCCTGTATTGGGAAGTTTTACATGTTTGACGTTTTACTGTATTTTTATATGCACTGTAAGCCACCCAGAGTGTCTGAGGAAACCCAGCCAGATTGGGGGATTAATTAATTAATTACTCTCTCCCTGTTCTGCAGTTGAGCCTACATACAGGCTTTCTGGATATGTGCAGAGGCAAGGGAGAAAAGGAAAGCATGGTGTATATTTATAGATCTATCTACGAATCTGCCATTTACATACCTGAAACCCCAGAGAACCACTGTGAATCAGTGCAGACAATACAAAGAAATGTGTACCAATGGTCTGGCAATCTAGGGCAGCCTCCCGTGTTCCAATGGAAGGGCCATAGCTTAGTATTTGCATGAAGAAGGTTGCAGCTTCAACCCCCAGCACCTCCAGGTAGCGCTGAGCGAAATGGGACCCCTTATCTGACTTGGTTTAAGGCAGCTTCCTATGTTCCTATGAGTTAGTTCTCTGTCCAGGAATTACTTCTCAGCTCTGCTGCTTGAGAACCTTTTAAACTGGAGATCCCAAAGCTAAAACCCAACAGCTTTCTGCTGAGCTGCAGATCCTCCTCCCCTCCTTTTTAGCTGTTCTCAAGCATCACTGCAGCGGGGTTGAATTTGGCAGCAACTTTAAAATGTCAAGGCTGGACAGAGGGATACGACTGAGCTTCACTCTGGCCGTTTTCTAATGTTTAGCCCTTCCCTGTTGCACTGATGCTACAGGTGAGCGTTGCGAAATAGCACTAAAAGCACATTACTGACTACTTGCTTCTGCCAAAGTTAAACAAGCAGGCATGCTTGCGATAAACTGTGCTACAAAGCGGATTTCCTTCTCTGGCATTTTCATGAAGAGAACCTTTTAGAGAGAGAGAGAGAGAGCGCAAAGGCACTGTAAACAGGAACCGCATTAAGCATTGCATTGTGAACAGGAACTATTGAAAGTGGTGCGGCAAGGTTTGGGAGGAGTGACGGAACACGAACTTGCTTTGAACCCTCCTGCCTTAAGCAGGTAATCAGAGCATTATTGTTAGTGTCTGTTATAAGTGATATGCTTCTGGGTTCAAGCAGAGTTCAGCCAGAAATCCTCATCGCAGCGAAACCTTCCCTCAATCCAGGGAAGGCCTACTCGGAAATGTTGCCGGGCAAATGCCTTGCAGACTCCATCCACACCTGTGGAATGCAAAACACCCTGTGGCACTGGCGCTGAAAAGCTGAGAGTTGACAGTGTCATCAATGCAGCGTATGTCTGAATGCTGCTTTTCCCATCAGTGAAATGGTGAGAGGAGAAGCTGTGCTTTGCAGCAGACACAAGAACCTCTGTATGGGGCTGGGGGGAAGAGTTTGCAACTACACACACACACACACCTGAGTAACCTGCCTTAGCCACATGTCTTGTCCAGTCGGTGCATCCTTGGATGCAGCTGCAAATGCTCCAGCCAATCGCTATAAATTCTTTTCATTGGTGGTAGCTTCCTTCTTCCTCTTCATTCTGTTTTATTCTCTACGTTCCTTTCCCCCTTCCTGTATGCTCACTTTCCAGTTGACTCTCAGACACTTGCTTGTTTGGCAGTAATTCGGTGTTGGGGGTGGGGGTACGGTCATCTAAGTACACTGGATAGATAATTCCAAAGTGTTTCCCTTTCCTTCTTCTCTTCTCACCCTCCCTTGCCCTGCAGTCCCGCTCTCCATATTAGGAAATCTCCCTCCAGCAGAAACGAATCCTAGAATTGCGAAGGCAGCCTGGGGGTCATTTAGTCCAACCCCCTGTAGTTCATATGCAGTCACATCTTGCCTTTCAAAAACTCGAGAGAGAAGCTGGTAGAAGCTGGCATAGATGTGACTTGTTGGCATCCATTGGTGTTTGTCCAAAAAGAGGTGGGGGGGAGGCTAAATACATAACCTGTTTTCAGTCGCATGAAGTGAGCAAGCATGGTTTACTGGTGGCTACTGAGTGTTAGTTTTAAGGGCAAGAGGCCCAGGTTTAAACGGGATCCATGAAGCTCAGTGGGTGAACTTGATCCACTTTCTAGCCATCCCTCAACCTCATCAACCCGGAGAGGTAGTTGTGGTTTCGAATGGGCAGGGGAAGAACCACACCCACCACCCTCCATTTAAAACGCGGTCCTCATTTTTCCAACATCCGCCGGTTCACCTGAGAGCGTCGGCACTTTTCCTGTATTTTTTGGCGTCCGCTCCCAAAGTAGCCGGATACCAGCGTGCAGCCGGGTCCCAGCACTTCCTTGCGGACACTGCCGCCGTTTCCCTCCAGGTATGCCGTGTTGCGGAAGGTTGGCGGTGCGTGCCGCCTGAAATTTGGCCTTTTGTCGCGGGGAGTGGTGTGTGTGTGTTTGTGTGTTGTGCTTGCTGCCGAGCCGTGAGCCTCGGTGGTGCCGGAGCCCGGGGCCTGCTGGGACGGGGTTTACACTTGAGCTGTCCTTTTGCCCTTCCCCTGAACTCTCTTCATTTCAGTCATGAGCAAACAGTCAGTGCCTGAACTAACAACCCTGCAGTTCTCCAAAGCACGTCTCGCTTACAGTACCAAACAAAGGGAGGCCCGCGTGGGCCGGCCCAAGCCGAGGAATGCGGCTTCGGGGTTCTGCTCCATAAATTTAGCCAGCACGACAAAAAAAAAGGGGGGGGGAGATAATCTGAACCTTCGTGATGATCTGAAAAGGGGGTGGGGGCGGGGAGGAGGTTTGCGTCCCATTGATTGCGGTCTGGCGCGATGCCAGGCCCCGGGCCTGACCGACAGTTGAACCATATCGTTAAGGCGTGTAATACTGCTCGAGTTTTGTACGGCAGCCAATGAGTACATATCCAAAGGGCAAAAGTTTAGAAGGAGTTGAGGCTGTCCTATTTAACCCTCTCACACTGCATGTAATGTATACGGGCTCCTGCTAAGGAACAGCTACGTTGCCTTTTTTAAAAAGAAAAGGGGGGGGAGAGAGTAAACGTGCAATTGTTTTTACTTCCGAGTCTGGTTCGTAAAGCGAAGCTGACTTCAGGGAACAATGCCGGATTGATGCCTCCCATCCCCTGCCCCAGTTTGGTGCTCTAGAGAAGGGGCCATCCGTGGTTTGGATGTTTGTCATTGTGCATCAGGAACGGGCCCTGGGACGAGTACCCTGCACCCTTGTAGGAAGTTCTGGGGCGTGCATAATTTCCCCTTGTTTCTTGGGTTAGCTGTGTAGGTCTGAGAGGAATGAAGTTGGAACTGCAGGCGGGAGCTCGACTCTCTGAATCTGGCCCTTTCTTTCCCTGTAAGGCTTGTGAACTTAATGACGACACGGTGTTCTGATATTGGTGATGAGTCAGATGTGAGAGGGGCTGCAGATTTGAATTTGCTTAAAAACACAGTACTTGCATAAAACAGTGCAGGTTCCCACCCCTCCCAACACACACACTTTTTCCATTTGTCACCAAATTTGACATTTTTGCAGAGAGGCCTATGTGGGGAATTTACATCGGGGAGGGGCGTCTTCTGGAGATTGAGTTTAGAAAGGCAGGGTTCAAAAAGACACAGATTGCGGAGGTGTCTGATTTTCCAGATTCATTTTTGGAGGTTTCCTTCAATTTCCTTTGCTTTACAGATGTCTGTATGCTCTTAAATTGGGGTTCTCTCTCGCTGTTGTAGCCTTGAACTCAGTCCCGGATGCTCGTTATCATTTTGTGGCTACTTAATGTACACACACCCTCTTTTACCAGTTTTTTCACAGCTCCCTCCTTCCCCAAGCAGTAGGAAGTTCCAAGGCCAGTTGCTGCAAGCTGTCCCTTTCTTGTGAGGAGATAGCATTTGCAGCTCACGGCAGTGTGAAAAATCTGTTTGTTTACTAATATACACATTGTATTTGGCGGGTGCAGGGAGGAGAAGTATCCTTCCAGTGACAATACTAACCAGCTAATCAGCATCAGTTCCTAAGGCCGGCCAGCCAAATCCTTATCTCTCAGGGGCCAAATTGAACCCCTGGGTGGGGTTGCCCACCTCTCAATTACCTGGTGTCACAGTGTCATCGGGTGACTGGGTGCTTTGAAGTCCCAGCAGTGGCCACAAAGAGCCCTGCACGGTTCTTTGAAGTGCTGGCAACCAGCTGAGTCTCTGAGCCTCAACGCACCAAGCAAGGCTCTTTGCAAGGAGCAGAGGGAGATTGCTCAGTGCTTGGCAAGACCCTTCAAGGATCGGCTGGCTACAGAGTTCTCCCTGAGGAATTCAGTAGCACAGCATTCCCTGCCAGTGCATTGTGTGGAACACACTTTAAGGGTCTCCGTTGTGCATTGACCACTGTGTCTCCATCCCATAGGAGGTGTCAGGGAAGGTGGGCATGCTTGGGTAAAAAGCGGTGTGGCAGGCCAAGCTGGAACATAATTCGGCCCACAGACCAGAGGTTCCCACCTTTACCTTAGGGCAAAGCACACATTGGTTCCATTTAGCTCATTTTATTATATTATATTATTGTTAACTTTGCTACATTAAATACGCATTCTGTAGCTGACCTCCTTTGTGATGTTTTATTTTGAATTCTTTAAGATAATATTTTAGTTTCCTGGTAATTATGTTGCTTTGAATGTATACTTTGCATTTGACTTTCTTCGCTAATCGTTTTGGATCATTTTTATTTGATGTTTTAATGTGTTGTAAACAGCTTTGAGATTCTTCAAAATGTAAAGTGGTATAGAAATGTTGTTGTTGTTGTTGTTGTTGTTGCAGACTAGTAGAAACCCTCCAGCATTTTAGGTGGAATCATTTCCACAAATCCTCTTATTGAACCTGGAGCCTTCTGTATATATAGTATGTGTTTCACCTCTGAGCTAGTTCTTCCTTGCAAATGACTTGCTGGTCTCCTGTTTCCGCAAGCTTAGCCGATGCAAAACCCAAAATTTCCAACTCTGTCACACATTTCTAGCCACCGAAACCTTTTCTCCATCTCCAGGCCATTGTGTATAGTTGCGTTTTAAAGAAAGCCATGTGGAAATCTAATTTTGGCTAAATAAAAGCTTTTGTTTGTCATTACTACAATACACAGCAAGTGTGATAGTTCCTCCTAACAGTTAGGTAGAAAAACATTAATTACCTGTGCCAGCTACTTTCCAGAATTGTCTGAATCAATGGGGAGTCGTAGCTTTGTTTTTCTATCCAGGTGGGTCCACAAAGTGCTTTGAGATTGACATACGCATCATAAATAACAACCACTAAAACCCAGGACTAGGGAACCTGTGGCCTTCCTGGATGTTGCTAGACTCCAGCTCTCATTCCAGTTCTTAGGGATGATGGCAGTCGTAGTCCAGTAACCCCTGGAGGGCACCAGATGTCTAACCTAAAGGCATTGTGGTGTTTCTCCCCTCTGGCTCCGGGGCAGGTTCCTGTTTTCTTCTAAAGTAGTGTTTTCTCTTGTTAGTTACAAACAGGACTTACAGGCTTCCTGCCAGAAAAACGGGTTTTCTTTGTGCATATCATAAATGGAGGTATTTTCCCAGCCAGCCACCCTTTGCCCCCCACCCTAGGCAGGGTTAAAAGTGTTTGCCTGTTTCTGCGTGTGGCACCTTCCTTTGGAGCCACACTGGAAAGGCACCTGTGATCAAGGTTATTAAAGAGCTTTGCTTTCCTGCTTGCATATAGCCATCTGTACCTTTCCACCAGCTTCTGTGGAGCTGTATTCTGGTGGTCCATTACTAGGCTTCAGAGAAAAGCCACAATCCAAAAGGAAGGCCATCTTAGTTGTTCACAGATTCTGTTATGTATCCAGCCGCTTACAAAAACCAGTCCCTGCCTCATAGGCTCACAGTTTTAAAAAGACATGACACACGAGGAAAAAGGAGTGGGAGAGAGAAGGGGAAAGCAACCTCAGACATAAACCTCTTTCCAGACATAAACAGTTCTTAAAAATTACAGCCAGTATCTGTGATGGTTCCAGCTGCCATGCCCTTCCTTCCTTCCTTCCTTCCTTCCTTCCTGGACAAGCACATACCCACCAGTTCCTGTTGAAGCAGAGAAAGCATAGGACTGCATCTTAAGACTGGGTGAGCGTGACAATGGGAATAAGCGTTTCAACATTTATCCACAGAATTCATCCACAAAGTTTTCATTATCCAAGTTTAAAACTCCTATATTATCCCAATATGCTTTGGATCATGTAGATGGTTAAAATAAAAAAAGTTGGACTGTGCTCACTCGCCTTTGGGGGAATAGGTGGATGGCAGATCCTTCTTCTAGCAGCAGCCACAGAGGCTGCAAAGAACAAGTTCTGATGGATACAAGCTGTGCATCTGAGCCATGGGCGACCACTCACAGCAACTCCCCAGAAGACACCCAGGATCAGGCAGGGATATAAGGAATCGACCGCTTCTTAAATGAACACAGGAACCTCGAACTTTGCCTAATAACATATCAGCAGCCAGAGTTTTCTCAGCCATTGGAAACCAGTGACTGAAAAGGAATTTGGGTGGAGAGGGACGCGGGTGGCACTATGGGTTAAACCACAGAGCCTAGAACTTGCCAATCAGAAGGTCGGCGGTTTGAATCCTCGCAACGGGGTGAGCTCCCATTGCTTGTCCCTGCTCCTGCCAACCTAGCAGTTCGAAACCACGTCAAAGTGCAAGTAGATACCACTCCGGCAGGAAGGTAAATGGCGTTTCCTTGCGCTGCTCTGGTTCGTCAGAAGCGGCCTAGTCATGCTGGCCACATGACTTGGAAGCTGTACGCCGGCTCCCTCGGCCAATAAAGCGAGATGAGCGCCGCAACCCCAGAGTCGTCCACAACTGGCCCTAATGGTCAGGGGTCCTTTACCTTTAAGGACAGCCTGCTGCGTCCTTCTAGTCCAGTATCAGTTCTCACAATGGCTGACAAGGTGCCCCAGTGGGAAGCCCACAAGCAGGACCAGAGCATAGCAGCACTCTCCACTCCCCTTGCAGCTTCCAGCAAACTGGTACCGAGAAGCACACTGCCTCTTGACAGTGGAGGTGGAACATAACCATCAGGGGTACTGGCCATGGATAGATAGCCTGATCAATAGCCGCCCGGGTGCCAAACGTGGTCTTGAACAGTGGCGCTCTGTCCCGTGCTGCTCAGCCTTTTGGGGACGCCGTCCTCGGCCTCTCCATGCCTCCATTCAGCGACGCTCTTCCCTGCTGTGATGGGTAGACACGAGGGCATTTCTGCTTTGTGTTGGCTTTTGTGTGCCTATTAAAAGCGAATCAGCAAATGTGTTGAGTGTTGAGAGTTGAGTTTAATGTAACACAGATGTGAGCGCAGAACCGCCATTCATTCTGCTTTTTCGGATCTTCGGCTTTTTGGATTTCATCACTGTGTGGCTTGTTATTTACAGAATGTAACTTGAGACAGTGGAACGAATCGTAGGATTAAAGAAAAAAAAGGAAACCGAGTAGTGTGGAATGTTGCTTGCTGTCCAGACCAAACAGACCAGTTTGCCAAAACACTGATGGCCTGCACCAATTAATGTAATTCATGTTAGCACCAGCAGGACATAATTTAGAAGGCAGTTGACCTTCTTACCATCATGATTAGATTTTTATCATCATCATCATCATCATCATTACCAGGTTGGGCATCACAGAATGAAAGAGTAGCAAGGAAGCAGGAATCATAGTATCTTTTGGATGGAGGTGCTTTTGGTCATTGCTTAGGTGGGACAGCTGAGAGTCTTTTGCCCAATGCAAATAGATCTTCCCAAGCTGGGAGGAAAGGTTTTAGTAAGAGCTGTGTCCTCCTCCATTGAACAGCAAGCAACAAATAATTATAATTATAGTCCACTCTGTTTAGAGCGTCATGTGGCGTGTTTGAAGCAAGACTGTTGTAACCAGCCAAGTAAACCCATTGAAATTAAACGGACACAAGTTAGTCACGGACATTAACTTCAGTGGGGCTACTCTTGAGTATCAGATGCAACCCCTTGCCTTAGATTCCCAGGGGGCAGTGCTTCAGCCGCCGCCTGCCCCCCTTGACTCCCGGTACAAATGATGCAAAACAAAAAAACACTTTTTGTTTTTAATTTGGATAATTTATGTAGGCTGCTGAATTCTGTTTTCCCAAGTCGCAGGATTTTACTGGCTTTGGGGGAGAATGCGTCTGGCCCCTTTCTTAATGCATCTATGTGCATATGATGGAAGAGACTCGCAAGAAAGAAAGAAAAGCCAAGAGACAGAGTAGGGGGGAACAGCTACAGAAGAGCAGCGGTGGTGGTAATAGAGTTCATAACTCTTACCTTTGAGCTTAGTGCCACATTTTTTTATTTAATAAAGTGGCATTCTTGAAGAAGACGTGCAAATAGCACTATTGTCCCGTAAATGTAGCCTTTTTTTTTTTTTTAAGGGGGTGGGGAATGCATGTTTGATGAAAGAAGGCCTGTGTGCTCCTTAGCCAGGACCCATGTTGCTAAAGGGGATGGGGGCTGCCGAGGTATGAGAGGAGGAAACTAGCCTCTGGAGAAAACATCTGCAAGAAGCCAGTCAGTCTTCTGTACTTTGCCAAGAGGCTTAAGCAGGGAAGAAGAAGAAGAAAAACACCTCCAGTTACAGTGCATGATTTGTTCATCTATTTCTAGATCAAACGCACAACAGCAGCAGCAGTTCAGTCTGTAGGGGGGGTGGGGGGAACTAGGGAGCACGAATTGTGCAACGAGCGTGGTTGTAGAGTCACGTATGAGCAGCCCCTGGGTTGCTCCATGCTGGCGGAAGGTAGCGCAGAAAAATAAAGCAGCTCTAGGCACCCACAAGCAAACTTCTGCATGAAATCCAAATGTTAAGTCCAAGACTTGGTGTGAAGACACCCCAGTGGCTGCCTGGATCTGCCTGCCCCACAGCAGACAGATTGTTGGGCACTGTTAAGGGTGAAAAGAAAGCAGAATACACTGAGCACAGCCCCTACCGGGGAGGGGGGGGAACACCCAAAATGGCATCTACGAGCAAGGAACCCTCTTTCTCCATTCCGGACATCAAGGCAGTGTCTCTAAACAAGAGCAGAGAATAATGATGTGATACAGTCTCCTGTCTTCATGATAAAATCTGGAATACCTTGCACAAGACACTTGGGTTAGGATTGTGGAGAGAAGGTGGAGGAATGTGTCAGAGCCAGAGATTCTCGGTACGTGAAGTGGGGCTCTTTAAAGAAGATAAAGTTGGTCAGAGGAATGTTGCTTTGCCCCCTATGTCATCCTCCAGGACAAGCTCAGACTGAATTCGAGACATCAAATCCTGGACACTTCAAGAAAGGGGCCGTAGCTCGGTGGTGGAGCATTTATGCCTGCAGAAATTATTAAATGCAATCCCTTGCACCTCCAGATAGGCCCAATAAAGTCCCAGGGTTTCCCAAACTTGGGTCCCCAGTTGTTTTGGGGCTACAGCTCCCATCATCCCTAGCTAGCAGGATCAGTGGTCAGGCATGATGGGAACTGTAGTCCAAAAACAGCTAGAGACCCAAGTTTGGGAAACCCTAATGTAGACATTGTGGAGTTGGATGAACCCAAGGTATAAGATAGCATTCTGTGCCCTCTGGTCCTTAAAACAAGGAGGATGTATCATGGTTTCCTCGCTTTCCTTGGGCTTTATTACCTTCTGCTGAAGTTCTCCCTATGCCTTCTTTATGAGAGCTGCACAACTTAATGAAGGAAAGGGTTTTCTTAGGAGTGATGCCCCAACTAATGGAATGCCCTGCATAAAGAGACGCTTCCAGCACCTTCACTATAATCTTTGATGCAGAGTCAGAAAACTCACACTCTTACTCACCTATTTCATTTCAACTCACTTCAGGGATGTTATCTGTTTCATTGTTGTACTTGAACTGCGATAAAGTTGGCAGTACACCAGTCTGAAATCCTTAATAGGATAAAGGGCGGTATGCAAACATCTAAAACAAATAATAAATGTTTTGACTTGCCCGAAATGTGCTGTTGATTCAAGACAGCATGGTCCTGCTGCATGCTCTGTGCAGGGTTGAGAGCTGGAGCTTCTGCCTGCCTGATTTGCTTTCCTGTGTTCCTCACGGAGGCCTTGGTCAAATTCCTGCCTTGGCTGCCCATCTGCAAAATGGGAGTAAGAATGACCTTCTTTATAGGACTCTGTTTGCGGTCCGGAGCACCTACAGAGATTGCTGCCTCAGTTTGCAAGTTAATTACATAGGGTTGGCTCCAATGTTATTCCTACTCAAATGTAGATTAGTTTAACTTAACAGATGTGGCTATCTTAGGTTCATTGATTTAAATGGGTCTACTCTGGGTATGGAGGCAAACCATACACAGAAGACTATTGTATATGTGCATCCATGATCTCCACTTGCAAGGGACGGGTCAGCTGGGAGGGTAGACCAGGTGCTGTTGCAAGGAGCCTAGCAGATATTCATTTGAGCTTTGATGACCTTTTTATTGGCTTTAACATGTCTGTATTGTATTGTTGTGGGTATCTGTCTGTCTCGGGAGACAATGGAGGAGTGCGCCTTTGAGGGTGAGGTCAAACTCTTGGAAGGCTACAGTGTCTGCTATGGCTGGAGAGACCAATACTAGAGAGACATTATTTTGTTGCAGCTGGTTGTGCTGCTGCAGATGCACCATGGCATTTCTTCACTCTGCGCTCCTCCTGGCGGTCATTCCTCCGCCAGTCACTGCTATGGATGCACTGTGGTTGTCTGCAAAGGATCGCCACACGGCCAGATGGATCTCACCAACTATCACGTCATGTTTGCAGGCTCCCTTGTAACACAGAGTTGGTCTGCCAACAGGCCTGGTGCCTGAAGCCAGCTCCCTGTAGACCAGCCTTTCTCAACCTGTGGGTCCCCAGATGTTGTTGAACTACAACTCCCATCACCCCTAGCTAGCAAGGCCAGAGCTCAGGGATGAGGGGAGTTGTAGTCCAACAATATCTGGGGACCCACAGGTTGAGAACTGCTGCCCTAGAGGGATCTTGCCATCTTCCATTCTGTGGTCATGACCAACCCAGCGTAGACATCACTGAGACAGGAGTGTCAACCTGCTGGGAATGTGGGCTTGAGAAAGCGCATCTTTGTTTGAGACTCTGCCCTGCTGTGTGATGCCCAAAATACAGTGTGTTTTATTTTGTAAGCTGCATTGATACTTCTGTGTAAAGCAGTGATGGCCAAACTCGGCCCTCCAGCTCTTTTTGGGACTACAACTCCCATCATCCCTAGCCAACAGGACCAGTGGTCTGGGATGATGGGAATTGTAGTCCCAAAACAGTTGGATGGCCGAGTTTGGCCATCACTGATGTAAAATGACTAATAGGTCACCTGTAAATTGTTGTTCTAATCACCGCCAGGGGGAGGTGGGAAATTCTGCTTGTTTATGTACTACAGTGGTACCTCGGGTTAAGAACTTAATTCGTTCTGGAGGTCTGTTCTAAACCTGAAACTGTTCTTAACCTGAAGCACCACTTTAGCTAATGGGGCCTCCTGCTGCTGCCGGAGCACAATTTCTGTTCTCAACCTGAAGCAAAGTTCTTAACCCAAGGTACTATTTCTGGGTTAGCTGAGTCTGTAGCCTGAAGCGTATGTAACCTGAAGCGTCTGTAACCTGAGGTACCACTGTATATAATTCCCCTTGGGATAGAGTTCCTAAGGGAATTCTTCAGAGAGTTTCCTTACTGAATAGTAGGTAGAAATTGGGTTGTTTGCTGAGGGATGGGGAAAAAACACGCTACACGCAATGTTTCTACGTTGGCCTTGGCAGCCCAGTGGATTAGGCAAATTTTCAGTATGCTGGGGGACACTTATGCTGAAACGTATCTCGGTGCCGTTACGTATTATGGCATTTTCGTGGTGACTAATGGGTTGCTGTTTTTCAGCAAATTGAATTTGACTGAAGTGCAAATGAAATTATGATTGAAATAATAAGAATAACATTGCCTGTCTTGTTTATGATTGACAGGACGCAAGCGGAAAGAGTGAGGAAGCCGCGGTGCTGCAGGGGCCCACAAGGACTCCTTCCTCGATACCTGGAGAGTCAGGCAGAAGGGCAAGAGGTGCTCTGCAAGCTGACGGAGAACATTCAGGATGAGTTGTAAGCACCAAAGCAGTTTGTCCCTTTGCTCCCCACATTCTCTTTAAATGCCTTCTCGTGGTTTGCAGACCAAGAGGCAGCTCGCTGCAACGCAGTTTTCATTTGCTCTCGTGCGATTCCCACCGGCGTTAAGAAATTCCCATGTGGGTTGCATCACCCCCTTGTTGCAACAGCTTTGCCTGCTAGCACATTATTGTTGCCCCTCGTTTCCTGAGATGAAAACAGACTTTTAAAAACCAAAACAGGATTCTGTTATTGTACTCCTTGCCCCACCGCCGCACATGCCTTATCCAATTCATTATAAAAACTGGCTGTAGACAAACTAAGAGGTGGGGTATAAATGTAAGCCTTTTTTCATTGCAGCGTGCTCTTAAAAGTTTTGAGCTGAAAGGCAGTAAACAGGAAGTAAGGGCATGTAAGAGACTGAGGATCGCTTTGCAACTGAGCATGCAAAAATGGGAGCATCTGTCCTCTCCTTTTTAATGCATCTCAATTTATGCCCTTAAATTGTGGTCTTCTGTGGGATGAAAGCATAGAGAAGAAACTACGCGCGCGCACACACACACACACACACGAGTGAGCCACAAATCCCTGGAAGTGTGATTGCACATGGTTCCATTAAGTTACGCACAAAATTGGAAAAGCCTTTCCCGTTAGCCAAGTTCCTGCTCATTCTGTGGTCATATTGCAAGGCTGTAGTGGACAGAAGGTAGCGAAACACACTCTTTTTTGTCACTACCAGTAGAGAATAAGTCCGTAGGAGGCGGAATGCTGCTCGGATTATTCTTATATCTGTTCATTTTTTCAAGGATCTCACAAACAACCCTCCCAACTCCCATCAGCTGCAGCCAGCATGGCCTGTGCTCAAAGCTGAACTCCAGAAATATATGGAAGGCATCATGTCACCTACTCTTAACTGTAGCAGATATTGAACCAAATGAACCATTGGTCTATGGCAGCTTTCTATGTTTCTGTGACTGGGGATCACCAAGCAGGTTCCATGGCTGAATCGGTCCAACTAGCTCATAGTTGTCTGCGCTGCCTGACAATGACTGCCCAGAGTTTCAGGCATGGATCTCATCCACAGCTACCTAGAGATAGGTGCCAGAGTTTGGGCCTGTCACCTTTTTGCATGCCTGTTAGGTGCTCTGCCACTGAGCTGTGGCCTTTCCCAAGCTTTGTTGTTGTTATCAGCCATAATTTTCATTTTGTCCCCACACCAGACAAGATAATAGGACTGTCAGCCAGAGCCTTCTGAGCCATACAGATGGCTCATTCACCAGAGCATTTCCCTCTGATGTCTCAGTAACAAAGCCAACACCCATTTGTGGGAAGCCCAGTGCAAACTCTGATGTGTGTATTTCTCTCCCCTGCCCCCAACGGCCATCCACTCCTCACTTGTGATATATATACATATATATATTGCGCATATATATATATATATATATATACCCAAGTGATTGCATATTTTCTTCAAAGTTAAATCCATAAAATGGAGGGCTCTAATGCCTTGCTTTACTGTTCTTGCTAAATGTTTCCATCCCCCCCCCCCCCCAGCTAGGCCTACTGTTTCACTTCTGGAAAAGGTTGTGTAATTAAATTAGTTCCTTATGTAAAAAAAAAGGGGGGAGGGGGGAGGTTTGGAGGGGTGCTGCAAGAGTGTAGAGCCATAAGTTCTCCAGAGACATTATCGGCTTCCACTTCGTTCTGTAGATCTGTTGTTTTAGTTTTGGTTTTAATTTTATTTAGAAGGTTGTCGCTTGCATTGCTATGTTGTCGCTGCTGCTGCCGCCGCCGCTGCAGTTGTTGCTGTTTTGCGTTTTTTTAATTGCCAAAATGTAGGGCTTTGGGGAGGGTGGGGTTTTGGAGCAGCACAACAGCCTTCAGGGGTCACCAGAAGGTTTGTCAGTTGATCCTGGAGAGGGGAAAGGCATGTGTCAGCAAGCGAAAATGAACAATGATGTGTGACTCAGGCTTAGAACAAAACAGAGCTCTTGCTACGGATATTGCAGCAAACAACATTGCCAAGGCTCCTCTTGGGCTTACAGGACTCCCGGTCCACGTTGCACCCAATTGCCCATTTTAGCACAGCTGACAAAAGATTTCCTTGTAACTGGGGAGTTTGCGGTGTTTGGGTGTTTGCTTGTTTTTATGGAGACCAAGGGGTGGCCGTGTTCTTTGTTTTGTTTTCTGCACTTGGCTAGTTACAGCTAATGCCAGAGGAAAGTGCTTTTTAAACACCCCCCGACTTCAAACGTTACCATATGCCAGGCATATTGTCCCAGGCCACCTGCTGGTCTCTAAAAGGGCCTTGAGTGAACCACCCCACAGGCTGATTTCGAAGCTTCCTTATTATAAGGCTTCCCTGTAGACAAGGTACATGGCTCTCCCTCTTCTATACCTCTCTATAGAACTGCAGGCAGAGTAGCAGAAGTCAGGCCTGAAGTTGTTTGCAGCCCCACCTGTGAATGGATGTTCGACTCTTGTTTGTTTCAGAGTGATAAGCAACCACAGGAAGTTTTCTCTCTTGCATGCCTGAAACACCTAGTCTCCAGAAGGAGTGGCAGTATTCAGAGTTGAATCGCAAACAGCTTGCCCTAGGAGCACATCCTATATCTTACCAGTCCAGGCATGGCCACAAAACTGGGAATTCCCCTGCTGAGTTCAGGTGACTCTATGTAGCTGGATCCTGTAGCTCAGGAACAGCACCTTCAGGGAAGGCAGTTTTCTAAAGCCACAATCACGCTCTTCCCAAGTTCCTGGGAGTCTTGCTGAATCTGTGGTTATACCACCTCTGCAGAGAGTGCGTTGTTTAGAATGTGGGGATAGGTGAGAACGTTTTTACCTTCAGGTTCCTCCACACAATAATTTTTTTCCTTCTCCAATAAGGGCAAAGGCAAAACAAAAGTCTGCCCCAGAATGTGTCGCCACAAGTGAGACTGTGCCCTCAGATCTAATGCATAGTTTACTTGGAAGTAAATCCCATTGTTTTCAGCAATGCTCACCCACAGGTTAGCTGTGCGTAGGAGTGCAGCCAGGCTTCTGATCATGGCGTTCATCTGCACAGACCTCCTTGGAAAAGAGCCCTTTCAAATTCGGGAAACTTGCTTCCAAGCGTGTAAGGAAAGAGAGCCTGGAAATAAAATGCATTCAGAAAGTGGTCGTTTTCTGCCTCAAAGGGAAATCATAAAAGATGAACATCTTTCTGGGTTCCACGTGACTCTGCCCCAGTGTATATACGAGGAGATAAAACATCCTAGCCCTCCTGGTCAAAATAAACTTCAGATACAGAAGGCCATAGGAAAGGCAGCCCCCCAGCCAACCTCAACAATGTAGGAACCTAAAAGTGCAACAGGGGGACATAATTCATTGGTTTAAGCAGCTGACTCAGCGTTGGACTCAGGATGTACGTTGCATTATTGTCAATAATTATAAATGATTTCCCAAGTGCCACACACAAGCTGCATACAAGTTGGGACTGGACCCAAGGACAATTTATTCTAGTTCAGGCAGATAATGATTCTCAAGCCACATCTTGCCTCTCTGCCTCGTCTTCTGTCCTGTGATGGTTTTGCATGAGATTAAAATCCATCTCGGTAGCCAGTGTGCTGTCTGGAATTCTTCTAGCAGCAAACTCATTTGACAGCAGATGTTTGAAACATGAACATCCAGCAAGTGAGGCACTCACTTGACTTCCTGATTTGATTTTTCTTTCTTTCTTTTGCAGCTTCATTGCAGCAGAGAACATAGACAGGTATTGCGTTATCATTTCCTCCAAAACGGTTTATTTCCTGAAGAATGGCGACATGATGGACCGAGAAGCCGTCTTCCTGGAGGTCAAGTATGACGATCTCTACCACTGCCTTATCTCAAAGGACCACGGGAAAGTCTATGTGCAGCTGACAAAGAAAGCTGTCAATTCAAGCAGTGGGGTGTCGATACCTGGCCCATCTCATCAGAAGCCCATGGTAAGGATATTGGTTCATTTACTTGCCGCTTGCATCTGTGGTGCTTATAGACAGACAGACAGACGCGCCCTGAAAATCACCCAAGCCCTCTGTGAGCAGTCCGTAAAAACCAGTGAATCGCACAAATAACAATGCAGTCAATAAGTTGCCTTGGTACAAACATCATGAACTCAGAACCAGCATAAAACATGACCCAAACAGCAGAACAACAGGCTAGAATAAAATAAATATTAAAAAAACCAACCTATATAAACAGCAAAGAGAGAGAGCAATCTGTGTCCAGATTTAAAAGTGCCAGATAGACGGCTGAAATTCAAAGGCCGGGGTGGGGAATTGAAATTTTCACCTGGCACTGAAAGAACCATAACTTGGGCACCAGACAAGCCTCTTGGAGGGGAATAATTAATCTCAGGATTCTAGTTAAAAACTTCAAGTTGATCTCACCAGCCTGGTCTGCCTACCACTTTTCCAGTTAGAGGGGTTCACCCCAATGCCATCTGCTGTCTCCAGCCACCATTAAGCACAAATGAAGACATGGGTGGTGTGCAACCAGCAGTATTTTAAGATTTCTTCTTCATGGTGGAATCCTAAGCTTAGTCACCACTGGCTGTGCATTTTTCTCATTTTTACCCAGCACAGGGAGGGGAGGGGCAGGCTGCTTCCAAAGCATAGCTGCCATTCTCTGTTGACGTGAGAAGTGCAATTTGTTTTGTGCAGGTCCACGTGACATCCGAGGCCCACGCGGTGAAGCTGTCTCAAGAAATCAACTATGCAAAGAGCCTTTTCTATGAACAGCAGCTTATGCTGAGACCCGGCGAGCACCCAGATCAACTCGAGCTGGACTCCTGACCCTGACAAAACCTCGTGGAGAAGTCGCCTCCGCGCTTGGTGAAAAAGAGCAGGACCAGCGTTTGGGTGTTAGAAAGTGTGTTCTGTGAGCCTAGGAAGCCAAGACCCTGGAAACAAAAGAGAGTCTCGCCATGGGGAGAACTACGAGATCAAAGACGTATTTGAAATACATTTAGTTTTAGGGGAAGCCCTGTATTTTCTTACTCTCTCTGTGTGTATATATACCTCTACAGATATATATATATATAAATATATATATATGTATGTATGTACAACTGTGTTTGGTGTAAATAAGAAAGTGCACAGGGTGTTGTGAGGGTGTATAATGGTCTATCTCATGTAAAGAAATTAAAGGAAAAGTTATATTGAGTTTTCTATTGCACTGATTCTGAGCATTTTGAAACAATGCTTTTCCTGTGGAGGTGGTGATGAGGACACCTGGAGCACTTTGAGGCTCATTTTTTTTTTTTGTTACAGGTGCTGTGAGTGATCTGCACTAAGCTGGGTTATGGCAGAGTCAGGATGGGGCCTGGCGACGAGGGTGGGGCATGTTCCTTTCCACCATTCAGTGCTTTTGTGTGCTGCTGGCTCCAGAATTATTTGGGTTCATTGTTTGGAAGGGCAAAGGGTAGGGGGCTCCAGAAAAATTACGATACCTAGGGTGTTTGCTCTTTAAAGTAATTCTGGTGTGTGTGTGTGTGTGTGTGTGTGTGCTGCAGTGATCCCTGCAGGGAGCCAGAATCTCCAGTTTAAGGGAAACAGGAGACTTGTGTTGTTTTTTTAATCATCTGCGTAACTTTTCTTGCATTTTGTGATGTTCACTTTATAAGGCAGTGTTGATGTTTAAACAATAATGCCTCCTTTTATAGTGGGACATTTGCAGAGGAAAGTGATGTTATTGCACACACACGTACCCACACACACAAAAGTTCCCCTCTGTTGGCCTTAAGCAGAAAATGGACTCTGACCAGGAAATAACACCAGGTATATAAGACGACTGGAAAGTATCAACTGCCTTTGGGGGGGGGGAGGAATGGAAGTTTATAAATTTTAATACTGCAGTCCTGTAGTCTTAAATCTGAGGATTAATAAATGCTACTGCTGCTCTCTCCTCTTGTCTCCACATTCTTTGGATGGTGACCATGAATTCCAGGTTGGCTCCCTGCCTCGGAGCTCTGGGAAGGGCTGTCGCTCAGTGAAAAGAGCAAACACTTTCCATGCAGACAATCCAAGGTTCAATTCCGGGCCTCTGTGTGTAAATCTAGGAAGAAACTATAGACTGGGGGTCATCATTCTATGTGGGGCTGCCCTTGAGACTGACCCAGAAACTCTAGCGGGTGCAGAATACCACGGCGAGACTCCTTACGGGGTCCTTGCTGCGGGATCACATTCACCCGGTGCTATACCAGCTGCACTGGCTCCTGGTGGAGTACAGGATCAGGTTTAAGGTGCTGGTTTTAACCTTTAAAGCCATATATGGCCTAGGAGCCTCGTACCTACAGGACCACCTCTCTTGGTATGTCCCATGGAGGACCTTACAGTCTTCAAATAAAAACATCTTGGAGATCCCAGGCCACAGGGAGGTTAGGCTGGCTTCAATCAGAGCCAGGGCTTTTTCAGCCGTGGCCCCGATCTGGTGGAACACTTTGTCACAAGAGACTAGGGCCCTGCAGGACTTGACATCTTTCTGCAGGGTCTGCAAGACGGAGCTGTTCCACCAGGCCTTTGGCCAAGGCGCAGTCTGACCACCTCTCTCCTTCAGTAATCCTCATAGAACTCTAGCCCAATGGTTGCCATTAATTCGATTCTGAATTGATTTTAGAATGTATTTCAATTAATTGACTGTGATTTTATGTAAATTGCACTATTTTTACTGTTAGCCGCTCTGAGCCCGACTTTGGTCAGGGAGGGTGGGATATAAATAATAAAATATTATTATCAGCACAACGCCTGCAGGCACCACCTCCTGTGGCACTCATGGAAGTTCTCTGTCAAAGTTCTGTCTCTGGGGGTATGGGGGAAGCTGATGTCGGTGGCTTTCTCTACCTTTTTAGACGTGACTAGCATCCACCGTGCTTCTTCAAAATCCCAGATGTGCCCACAATGCTATATGGACCAATGGTGGTCTGATTTGGTGTAGAGCTACTTCTTATTGCAAGAGGCACCTTTCTAAGCAAGCGGAGGAAGGGAGGCAATAGCAGAAAGGAAACATGGAAGCGGGAATCCCGAGTAGTCAGTAGTGGCAACTGCTTTGCCAGGGGGCCACTCTTACCTTAGGTTTCTCTGTTTGTATTCCGTTTCCTTGAATAAAGAATCAACTTTACTGCTCATCTCCGAGGCTCCGGGATGAACCAAACCTGAGACTAGGAAGGAAGAAGCTGGCAGCCAGTACCACCCACCACCACCGCCTCCGGACTACTTGTAAGAAAGAAGGCAGGGAGATGGGAGCTGACTAAGGCCAGACTGAGGGTGATGGGGCAGCTCCTCATTCACTTTAATGGACCAACCTCCACTTTCCTATAGGTAGTATAGAAAGAGGAACGAAATAGCTGCTGCTGCGAATCCTTGTGATTAGGCCGCGTATCGTACGCATGCTACCAATTCAACTACCCAAAGGACTTCATGGGGAGAGCCCACCAAGTGTTGGGTGTTACTCTGAAATGCGCAGGTAGCTTTCCAATTCAAACCAGGATAACTTCAGTCACTTTCCCTCATGCTTGTGTGGAGCCAGGAAAGCAGCTTCCTGACGCCATTTTGAAAGCACAGCTTTGCTCCTGCCTTCCGACGGGATTTTGGATGAGAGGGCCCCTCGTCCAGCTCCTCTGCTTTTGGTTTCAGATCTAGCGTCTGCAAAAGGTGTCATTCCAGACTTTTGCAGTGTGTTTTGTCAGGGGGAAAGAGCTTTTTTAAAAATAAAAAAAACAGCATTAGGAACCACAGTCGTGTGTGTGTGTGTGTGTGTGTGTGTGGAGCTGTGACTCTCCTGTTGATATTGGCACTAATACCCCATTACTAAGTGAATAAACATTGCATTCAGATTCCAAAGCCCATGGCTTAAAATATCTTCCGGCTCTCCCTTGCCCTCCCCCCGCCTTCCCCGTTACTTCTAGAAAGTACAGAACGGTGTGGTTTCTTATCTCCCCGCCCCCCCCATGGATACCCTTCAAGGAGTTGAGTGTGCCATTTTGCAAATGGGAGAACTCTGAAATAGCTGCTTGCATTGAGTTAATACCCTCGGTTGCTACCTGATTTGGAATTATTGGGGGGGCAGCAGGTACATGCAGAATTGCCATCTTGGGGGAAGTGCTTGGCTCTGAACGCTCCTCCTAAATGGGAGCTTCTCCCACCCCAGATACAAAGAAAAATAGGTGTGGGGCCCAATCGAGATGGGGACTGCAATGAGGAGGGGGAGATGCATTAAAACCTCTTCCATGTTTATCAAAACAGCGTATATCTGAAATAGTGATGCTGTTTGCAGATTGTGGATCCTTACGGTGCCTTCCTATTGGAAGGTGGGAAATACGAATGGAAGAGGTGCGAAATAGATGTAGAAAAATGGAACTGCATACCTCCAAAATTGTGCGTATAATGAACCAGGGTATATTTTCCAAGCAGGTGGTAACTGAAGGTGTCCCGAATCTAGATATGATTTCTTCAGTTGAGTTCTTAATGCCATATGTGGTGACAAACAGCCGTAATCCCCACCTAGCTATCTAATATTCCCCTATAGGCTTCTTCCAAACCATAAGGCCTTTGAGAGGGGAAAATTCACATCTCACCAGCACCATCCTGCCCCTGTGAGGCAATATCAGGGTTAAACTAACATGGATATGCGGTCTAAGGACCAATTCAGACATCTTGGTTTTCACAATAACAGACGAAATAACATTCCTGTGGTGGTTAATGCTTTTTGGAGGATAATTAAAATACAGCTTTTTATTTATAGAAAATATTTGTGTGTCACAATATCGGGGGAGGGAGTATCAAAGAGGTTGCTACTTAATAAAAGCACCGTTTTAACCTAGGCTTATTATCTATATCGTTGGAATACTGTTTATATTAATTTTCGTGGTGCAGAAGATAAATTTTGAGGAAACATCTGTTACAACAGTAAAAAACTAATAACATTTCCTGATAAAATGGCGGACTTTTATCACCTGGCTTGAGAGCAGTACATGTGAAAAGGATCTAGGAGTCTTGGTTGACCACAAACTTGACATGAGCCAACAGTGTGACACGGCAGCTAAAAAAGCCAATGCAATTCTGGGCTGCATCAATAGGAGTATAGCATCTAGATCAAGGGAAGTAATAGTGCCACTGTATTCTGCTCTGGTCAGACCTCACCTGGAGTACTGTGTCCAGTTCTGGGCACCACAGTTCAAGAAGGACACTGACAAACTGGAACATGTCCAGAGGAGGGCAACCAAAATGGTCAAAGGCCTGGAAACGATGCCTTATGAGGAACGGCTAAGGGAGCTGGGCATGTTTAGCCTGGAGAAGAGGAGGTTAAGGGGTGATATGATAGCCATGTTCAAATATATAAAAGGATGTCGTATAGAGGAGGGAGAAAGGTTGTTTTCTGCTGCTCCAGAGAAGCGGACACGGAGCAATGGATCCAAACTACAAGAAAGAAGATTCCACCTAAACATTAGGAAGAACTTCCTGACAGTAAGAGCTGTTCGACAGTGGAATTTGCTGCCAAGGAGTGTGGTGGAGTCTCCTACTTTGGAGGTCTTTAAGCAGAGGCTTGACAACCATATGTCAGGAGTGCTCTGATGGTGTTTCCTGCTTGGCAGGGGGTTGGACTCGATGGCCTTTGTGGTCTATTCCAACTTATGATTCTATGATCATTCCACGTGTTAAAGTTCATTAGATGTTGTGAGCGCTTTGAGGGCCTCTCTTCCTCCTCCGTTGCTGCCCTGATGGCTCTGTGCAAGTCGTAAATAATAATAAACATAAGCATGGCTCAAGTATAAAGCTGTACAAGATGCGCTGACATCACCTAGCTTTAAATAGCACAAGAGTGCGTTCCCACCCTACCCTGAGGGTCACAAAGTGTCTGGTAACATCTGGTGACTGTTGCCTTTTGCAACTGCGAGAGCCAGAGCAGAATCGGAGCCAGAGCAGAATCAGGCACACCCAACGAAGGAGCCTCATCCATTCAGCTCCTGAGCAGCTGTTTTAAAAGGCAAGAAAATGAAAGTTCAAATTTCCTGTTGCCCATTCCCAGTACTTTGTCACCTCAATGGCTACAGAAAGGAGGGTGGGAAGAAAAAGGTTCGAGCCTGACTTCTCAAACATTATTTATTTTTCCTTGGTAGCTAGGGATTGGTGGGGGGCGGGGGAGGAATCAATTTTATTTTATTGCACTGCATTTTAATGAGAAACCGCCTAGTTCGCAAAACGGTACACTGACTGAAACGCAGCTGTCGTCTGAAATAGGCGCTTTGCTGAATTTTGCTATGCAGTTTGAACAAGCCGTGTACATGAGTATGTATTAGTAATAGTGATGATGATGATGATGATGATGATGATGATGATGATGATTTATTTATACCCCGCCCATCTGGCTGGGTCCCTCCAGCCACTCTGGGCGGCTTCCAACAAAACACTAAAATACAACAACCTATTAAACATTAAAAGCTTCCCTAAACAGGGCTGCCTTTAGATGTCTTCTAAAAGTTTGGTAGTTATTTTTCTCTTTGACATCTGGTGGGAGGGTGTTCCACAGGGCAGGTGCCACTACCAAGAAGGCCCTCTGCCTTGTTCCCTGTAACTTGGCTTCTCGCAGCGAGGGAACCGCCAGTAGGCCCTCTGCGCTGGACCTCAGTGTCCGGGCAGAACGATGGAGGTGGAGACACTCCTTCAGGTATACTGAACCGAAGCCGTTTAGGGCTTTAAAGGTCAGCACCAACACTTTGAATTGTGCTGTGAAACGTACTAGGAGCCAGTGTAGGTCTTTCAAGACTGGTGTTATATGGTCTTGGCAGCCGCTCCCAGTCACCAGTCTATAATAATAAATAATGTACAATAAATAACATACAATAATTGCATTACATAAGGCGATTTGCTTGCAAATATATATATGAATCAAAACCGCACTCTGAATGAGTCAAAATTCGCACTAGAGTGCTGATGAATTTTCAGGAGAATTTTTTCTCGAAGGTTCAATTTAAACCGGAGAAGCAGAGAGAAACTGAAATCCGAAGGTTTTCCATTCCTGTTGATCCCTCTCCCTCTCCCCACTCCATTCCCCTGTGAAGGGAGGGGAGATCTGCGAGGGACAGCGGCAGCGGCTGTGGAGGGAAAAACCTAGGGATCAGCAAATCCATTGTGTCGTGCTGACAGAACAAAACTGTTGCTACACACTTTTGCTGCCAACTCGCCTCAGTCACTCAATCCATCATGGTGGGGTTTGCTGGGTCACAGGCCGGTGAAGCTCAGCCCAGCGGCTATTTTCGGCTTACATGGACTGTGAGATAAACGGGGCATGAACCAGCCCCCCAGCAGGGGGGCGACCCGTCGTACCCTCATTAAAGTGTCAATCAAAAAGAGTAATGGAACAGGGCAGAGGGAGCCTCCGTCTCCTCCGCTGGGTCACTCTCACGAGGAGCTGCTCTGCCTGGCCTGATCTTCTAGGCACTTTGTTCAAGGAGGGAATGGGTGACTGGCTTCAGATTGGGGAGCTGGGAAGGGGCCAGATCTTGTCTGCAAGGAGAAATGTGCAGATGTGGTCCTAAAATGGGTCGTTGTCGTTTTTTTCTTCATTGTCTTTCCCTCCATCTCTCTGGGAAGATACAGCAATGGAAGCTGAAGTAATAACTGACTAGTTTACCCATGGGTCGTGTAATTTTACTACAGTGGTACCTCGGGTTAAGAACTTAATTCAATCTGGAGGTCCGTTCTTAACCTGAAACTGTTCTTAACCTGAAGCACCACTTTAGCTAATGGGGCCTCCCGCTGCCACTAGCGCATGATTTCTGTTCTCATCCTGAGGTAAAGTTCTTAACCTGAGGTACTATTTCTGGGTTAGCGGAGTCTATAACCTGAAGCGTCTGTAACCTGAAGCGTATGTAACCCGAGGTACCACTGTATTTGGATATCATACCCTCCAACATTTCTCCGATGAAAAGAGGGACATCCAATTCCATCATTATAATTTTATCGTTTATATCCCACCCGTATGATTGGGTTGCCCCAGCCACTCTGGGCAGCTTCCCACATAGATAAAAACATAATTAAACATTGAACATTTTAATAAACAAAAACCTTCCCTATGCAGGGCTGCCTTCAGATGTCTTCCAAAGGTTGTGTAGATACTTATCTCCTTGGCTTGAGGGTTGCATAACTCCATACCCTCTAACATTTCTCTGATGAAAATAGGAGCGTCCTTAGAAATAGCGTGACATTCCGTGATCAGATTAGAAACCCGGATGGCTTCTGTAAATCTGTGATTGTCCCTGGAAAATAGGGACTCTTGGAGGGTCTGGGATATGTTAAGGAAAGTGTATTAGTAGAGGAAGGGGAATTAATGCAACATCTCTTAAATGCTGCCAAAAATATTGTTTGTCAAAATGGGGGTGTGGGGAGGAGAACACCATGAGACAATCAACAACTCAAATCTGAGACATGGTATGCATGGCTAAGCTTACTTATATGGTGAGAACCAGAGAGGGCAGACAACAAGAAAATGTCTTTATTGAGAAATACAGTCTTTTTATAATGTATTGCAGTAATGAGGTAATGTAAACCTATTTGCGTTACTTGGAACCTTGTGATATTAATTTATGATGTTTGGTTTCGGTGTGGAAATTTGTTCCTGTATGTTTAGTTCTGCATATCCCTTTCTACTTTTTATTTTATTTGGCAACAGTTGAACTACTCAGTATTTTTTTAAAAGACCTCTAAACAGCATACAGCATAAAAGCAAGCAATATCGTTAAAGCAAAAATGCAACCTTAAACAAATAAAACAGCAGCAAATAAAGTAGGAATTTGAGGGATTCAAACGTAAGAAGAGGGTCCGATTTTATGGCTCAGGGAGGGCCTGGGCAAAAGATGTCTGGAGAAACTGATGGTGTCTGGCAGAAGGGAGGGCATTCCACAGGAGCAAGAACAGAAAATGCCCATTTTCGGATGTTTGCCCAATTAATATTCTGCATGGTGCCGTGCTATGAATAGAATTTCCTCAGCGATCTTACAGGGCAATACAAGGGCAAGTGGTTTCTGGTTCAGATTTGGACATTTTCTGATTTCTGTCTTGACTTGGCAATTTTTTTTTTTCTTTCCAAAAGATATTTATTAAAGTTTTTAAAATATAACAATGAAAATAAAAAAGTAAAAAGAAACAAAATACAAAATACAACATAAAAACAGTTAAAAAACAGATAATTTGCCATTTGCCTTTGAAGGTGAGCTCACCTAATTCACACTTTCTGAAATGAAGTTCAAACCAAAACAGGCCCATCCGTCCGAAATTCACACTTCCATGAATCTTGCAATGCACTCCTCTCCCCAAGTAATTTGTACATAAATGCATTGAAAGGGTAAAGTGTGCATAGCGTTGCATATATGAGTGAAAGTAACATTTTATTGGTAATGTGTTACAGTAGAGGAAATTGCTTTGCAGAAATACAAATATTAGGCAAATTTAATGATTGATTGGTTGGTTGATTGCATTTGCAACTCGCCTTTCCTCTGAAAGTGCTCCGGGTGGTATTTTATCCTCACAACAACCCTGTGAGGTAGGTCAGGCGGAGAGGCAGTGAACTGGCCCCAATGTCAACCAGTGAGCTTCAGGGCCAAGTGGCGAGGATTTGAACCCAGGTCTCCCAGGTCCTAGTCCGACACTCAAACCAGTGCACTATTAAGAAACATTCACACTGAAATGCCAGTGAATTTTCATGAGGAGGATTGGGAAAAATGAGAAACTACAATGGACATACAGTGGTACCTCTGGTTACGTATTTAATTCGTTCCGGAGGTCCGTTCTTAACCTGAAACTGTTCTTAACCTGAAGCACCACTTTAGCTAATGGGGCCTCCCACTGCTGCCATGCCGCCGCACAATTTCTGTTCTCATCCTGAAGCAAAGTTCTTAACCCGAGGTACTATTTCTGGGTTAACGGAGTCTGTAACCTGAAGCGTATGTAACCCGAGGTACCACTGTATTTGGACATCCCTAATTAAAGCCAATTTAGCATCACATAGAATGGCCTTCTGAATGTGTGTGTATGTGTTGCCACGGATGCATTCTGGACCAATGGGCAGTTTTCCATGTTCTTGCGAGCTGGGCGTCCTCCCTGCTTGGGCCTTTGCTTTGATTCCTGCCCCCGCCTTGACAGAGGAAGGCGGAGAGACCGAGGGTCAGGCTTCCCTTGGAGCCCTCTCCACCTGTGCGACGGCCAGGACAGGAACAGGTTAGCTGGGCTGGGTGAAAAGTTCACCCGCAAGCCAAGCTGTCTGGTGCTCCTGCTTAATTTATCTGATATTTGGCTAACCTTGCTCTGAACCCGAGGCTCCCCGAACCCCTGCCTCTCACCTCTCCTGAGCAGGCTCATGTCAGCCAAAGGCGTCTGCCAAACCCTCCCTGGTTTTCTGCCTGCCCTTTGACCCTTCAGGAAAGGCAGGGGTGGGAGCGAGGGAAGTGGATGTTAGAAAGGGAAAGAAAGGAGCAAGACAGATGGGGAGAGAGCATTTGATGCCGAGAAGATCGGAAACCCACAGCATGCAACCGCCTTCGCCAACCTGGTGCCCTCCAGCACAGCCTGATGGGGCATCTGGTCCAAAGCATCTGGAATGCACCCCGCTGGCCCATCTAGTCCAGCAACCTGTTCTCACCAGATGCCAACCTGGTGCCCACGGGACACTTGCAGGCAGGACCAGACCCTCCAAGTGCCCATATTTTCCAGGGTCAATCCCAGATTTACAGAAGCCATGCCTGTTTCTGATTTGATCCCAGAATTTCCCATTTTTCCTTAGGATGTCTGGAGAAATGTTGGAGGGTATGGAGTTAGGCGACCCCTGAGCCAAGGAAATAAGTAACTACACAACCTTTAGAAGACATCTGAAGGCAGCCTTGCATAGGGGAGTTTTTAAATGTTTAATGTTCGATTATGTTGTTATCTACACTAGTGGCCAAAATTGTGGAAACCTTTTGGGAAAAGTGTATTTCTGAGGTTTGCTGGCTCATAACACCACTTTTTTTGGAGTAATGCCATAAAATTATATAACAATGGAAAGATAATTTAATGAAGAATGTCATGCAACAAAGTTTGTTCAGTTATCTGTATTCTATCAAAAGTTATAGCCAAATAGCCAGAAAAATGAAGTACAACTTGCTTAGGTTGATATGCTTTAGCTTTCCTTCATTTGAATGTAGCCAATATGCATGACTGTTTAAAGAGAGCCAATTAGGTGTTATGAGCCATCAAACCTCTGAAATACACTTTTTCCATAAGGTTTCCACAATTATGGCCACTACAGTGGTACCTTGGCTTAGGAACTTAATTCATTCTGGAGGTCCGTACTTAACCTGAAACTGTTCTTAACCTGAAGCACCATTTCAGCTAATGGGGCCTCCTGCTGCCGCCGCGCTGCCGGAGCACAATTTCTGTTCTCATCCTGAAGCAAAGTTCTTAACCCGAGGTACTATTTCTGGGTTAGTGGAGTGTGTAACCTGAAGCGTATGTAATCTGAAGTGTCTGTAACCTGAGGTACCACTGTAGTGTATGTTGGAAGCTGCTCAGAGTGGCTCTGTCAGGTGGGCAGGGTATAAATAATAAAATTATTTTTATTGTGGAATAGGATGTCCCTCTTTTAATTAGAGAAATGTTGGAGGGTATGCTTCAGTGCAACAGTAAAGGTAAAGGGACCCCTGACCATTAGGTCCAGTCGGGACCGACTCTGGGGTTGCAGCGCTCATCTCGCTTTATTGGCCGAGGGAGCCGAAGTACAGCTTCCGGGTCATGTGGCCAGCATGACTAAGCTGCTTCTGGCGAACCAGAGCAGTGCACAGAAATGCTGTTTACCTTCCCGCCATCTACTTGCACTTTGACGTGCTTTCAAACTGCTAGGTTGGCAACAGTACACTCCTCTAATACGGTTCCCAGCAACCAATATTCTTCAATGTGCTGCCTTTCGCAAAGCGGTAGATCATAGCCATTGTGGCTGGTTGCCACTGGTAGCCTAACCAGGACATGGAGAAGACTGTAGAATCATAGAATTGTAGAGTTGGAAGGGACTCAGAACCATCTACACCAGAAAGCTGGTGCAGATCTACTTTCTACAGAAGGAAGTTCATCTAACATATTCCACAGGGTGTGTGTGTTTAGATTTAGACAGTGTGGATTTCTTTTGTTTTGATTAGCTAGTCTTTGGGAGTTTGAGCCCATTCCTGGCTGTTTGGGACCATTTGTTTGATTCTCTGATGAAAGAGAAATTGGCAACCCCATAGCCTCTTCCTTGGAAGCTGCTAGCTTCTCAAAGTTTCAGACTCCGAATGAGCAGGTAGAGAACTGGTGACTGTCAGCTTTGGGGCAGGGCTTTGTGGGGTAGGGGGTGGAGTCTGCTGTTGTCTGGCAGATGCAAGCAGTAGCAAATCAGGGTGCAGAATGCAACACGCCAAGGTGGAGTCTTACAGGCAGAATGTGGAGCCAATAGTGAAAGCTTCAACGAAGAATGTGATTTCATAGTATTTCAGGGGCATAGCCGCTTGGTACTCAGCTAGTATTCTGAGGGCCACATGCTAGTGTTGGGTGGGGCCAGAGCCAAAAGTGGGAGGAGCAACACATCCAAATTTTTACCTATGTCCAAAAGGCTAGTTTCTACACAGGCTCACGCACCCCTTTCTATCCTCCATGCAAGATACACGATCAAAGTTCAAGGATGCGGTCCAACCAGGCGAAAACGGCGGTGCCTCCAACTCCCAGTCCACTAAGTCAGTCCAGTAGGATGTCATGGTTGGTGGCATCAAACCTGCTGAGACATCAAATTGAAGCAACCTGTGCTCCATCTCCCGATAAAGATGATCTGTTTCTTGGACCAGCGCCTGAACCTAGATGGAAAATGGTCTTGTACTGATTCTCGGGAGTCTGTAGTTGCAGTGGGCCTTAGTCTTATGGCTAACTTTAGCTGAAACGTCCACTCTGATGTGGATTAGCCTAAGTCTAATAGCTGCCTTTTGACTTCCACCTGAAAGGCTGTGAAATGGGTATAATCAGTTCAGGTTCCCTCCTCCCAGTTCATGTGGGGGTTATATTCCGGGGCCCTGTGTGCATAAGCGAAAATCCAACTAAATGTCAGGAAGAACTTTCCAATGGCAAGAGCTATTTGAGACCATGGAATGGACTCCCTCGGAAGGTGGTGGGCTCTCCTTCATTGGAGGTTTTTAAAGCATTGCAGGGGATTGGACTAAATGATCCCTTAGGGTCCCTTCCAGCTCTGCGATACTATGATTCTATGACATTTCTATCCCGCTGGTGCTTTTTGATGCAGATGGCCCCACATCTTATTAAATGCTGGATGTTGATCTTGGGTTGTACGCTTGGAGCTGCTAGCATGTGGGATGCATTATGACATTTAGAAGGAATTCGCAGTCATCGTTTCACTTGAAGCATAAAGGCTATAAAACTTAATGGCCACACGACAAGGAGCCTATATGAAACACTTCGAGATTTACGGGCACCTTAAGGAGGGCGGCCGCAGCGTTGCCATCTGAAGCTCAAGGCAAACATGGAGGAACAATGCTTCCTGGCACTTTCCCTTCCTCTGAACTTGCAAAAGAGATATTCAAGCTGCTGCACTGGCTGCAGAGCAAAAACACAAACAACCAGCTTGTGTTTTCTTTGAAAATTCTTTTCTTTTTTTAACATCCTAGCAATGAAGGAATTGTGTAATTTATTTTATTTTATTATTATTATTATTATTTTAAAAAGAAAAACACTGCAGAAAATCCCTGTGAGATGACTTCATTTCTCTCGGCAAGCTCAGCATATATATACATATACATATATATATATATGTATGTATGTATACACACACACACACAACTGCAAAGGCCTTCTCTGTGGTCAAAGAAAAAGCAAACAGAGCATGACTCTTTGCCGGAAGTTCAAAGGAAAAAGAGCGAGCGCCTGGAGGAAACATTTTCATAGCCAAATGTTTCTGGATGGGCATATTGATGCAGTCCTTTGGGATTACAAGCACCAATTGCCTATTTACCAGGGTCTGGTTTTCGATTATTTGCCCTGATCACTAGGTAGTATCCAATGTGAGTCCTACTCAGAGTAGTGAACATGACAGACTTAAGTCCATTGGATTCACAGGCCCTGGTTTGGATGTGATCCCAAATTTCAGGGTTCATAGTTAGGGAAGGCATCTGACTTTTAGAAGACACCTGAAGGCCAGTCAGTATAAGGCAGCTTCCTATACATTTCCATGCCTTTGCAGGAAGGTTTGCAGCTCAGTGGCAGAGCATCTGCCCTGCATGCCAAAGGTCCCATGTTCAATCCCTGGCATTTCCAGGAAGCTGAGACGACCCTTTTTCTCTGAAAACCATGAGCTAGATGGACCAATGGTTTGACTTGGTAGAAGGTAGCGTCCTATGTTTTTATTTGATGGAGAACATCATAACCAAATAGAGCTTCAGTGTCAATGGGTCCAACTTAGCCATGTTAATGCAATGTGTCTACTCTGAGTAAAAGGAGAACACCACCAATGGTTTGGGCATGTTAGTCCTGCTCAGGGTAGGCCCATTGGAATTAATGGACATGAATGACTTTGTTCCATCTTTTTCAATGGTTCTACTCTGAGTAAAACTGAGTTGGAAGCAACCCAATGTGATCTGCTCCCAGGCTTTAGTTACTTACATTTTTCTGTGCGATTAGGCAGCTCTTGTTTTTGCTTCTATGGTCCCAATCTTGCTACTTCATCTCGCCTCTTTCCCTGATCAGTTGAAGTTCCCTTGGCTCAGATTCCCTCCCCCGCCCCCCGATTTTGTGGTTGACATCTGGCTACAAGATGGTGGCATTAAGCAAGCGCTGGGTTGATACAGAGTTCTTTAAAAAAAAGAAAGAAAGAAAATGTCTTAATTTAATATAGCTCTGCGGGTAGCGATGAAGAAACATGGTGGAGAGCAGGGAGGGGGAGGAGGTGGTGGTGAAGGAAACAGAATGCAATGAAATAGAAGAATGGAAATTTTCCCACTGTGAAGCACACCAGAAATACCCAGGGAACGCTCCCTGTGCCCACCTCCCAGTGAAGAGTTTTGACTTCTGCAGGTATTAATAGAGAAGCAGGCTAAGCAGTGGAGATCAGACAAGGTAAAGCTAATCCTGTTAAGTTTATGCATAGGGCTGGGGGACCATTTTGAACCAGAGAGCTGCTTTCCCTTCTGAGAAATCTTTCCGAGGGTCACATGTGGAGCAGCAAATGTTAAGCTTTACCTTTGCGCAGTAGGCTAGCTTCTACTCGCTCGCACGCATCCCTCCATATCCTCCATCCAGACTAGCAAGAGGCAGGATCAGAGTCAAGGATGAGCATGCAAAGACAGGCTGCAGTGGACTCAGCAGGCGAGACCAACAGTGGGTCCAATGGTCAAGAAGATGGTTTCTGTAGGTGCTGTAGAGGGAAGTGAGGGGCAGGTGGGACTTGTCAACCCGGGAAGGTAGCCCATCTAGGAGAAGGAAAACTCTGATCCTAAACCTAAATCTTCAGGAGAGGCTAAGGAATAAACCCTACACAAATCCGGAGTGGAGTCCCGAAGATGGTTGGATGGCGCCTTGTACGCCTCCTTCTGGCAACTCCTGCAGCCAAGCTGGTGCCAAGTGTATTGCTCTGCTTTCCTTTGGACCACATCAGTGAGGCCAAGAGGGGGTGGGTCTTGTCTTCTGGGAAGTCCAGGACCTCCAAACACACTGCCCAGTGGAGGTCACTTTGGTGCTGCTAAGGCAGCAGTTTGACTTCTCTGGAGGTGAATTCCAGTTTCTCCAGAGCCAGACAGATGCCAACAACAATCCAGCCAGGTAAAAACACTCAAGAAGGGTGCAAAGCAAGCCTGGGGAGGGCGTGTGCCCCATGGAGTTCCAAGGGTCATGCACTTGGTCCCTAGACCTACTCTGATGTATGGCAGGAACCAGGAGCCCTAGGCCCAGGGCCTTTAGGACACTCCCTGGGCCATGCCCCTTACCTGTGCACCTTTGCATCCTCGAGTGTTTTCTCCTCACTGGAATGTGTTCTTCAACTCATATAAAGCTCCTTGTTTGACTAGCTGGAAGTCAGAAACTGGGTGTGTACAGAGGCAGAATTTGCACATATGTCACCACCCATGTTTCTACCCACCACTGACACTTGACTGCTCCCAGGAAGGATGCCCAGAAGGGAATACAGTCCTTAGATAGAAAGAGCCGCCAGGACCCTTCAAGGAGGAGACTCGACTCTCTTCACAAGGTTGCGAGAATTTACATCTCTTGAACAATTGATGCATCTCAACCCTCAGAATGCTTACCAACTAAAGAGGGGCAGGCAAGGGGGAGAAACACAGAATGGATTGGGGTAACCCACAAGAGGGCATGACCAAGTGGTAGATACCCTGAACAATTGGTTGCCGATCTTGCTTGCTGATTCTGGATACACTGTCGAAAACAAAATGGCTTCTCTCATTGGACTCCACATCCCATTCACACATTATATCTGGAGCTATTTTCTTTATTTTTATGGGCAGCCATAGAACATGCCAAGTCCACACAAAGACCACCACTGCAGCTTAGCAAACCCTTTATTTATATATGTGTGTATATGCATGAGTGACTGGTTCTGTGTTCCGTTTGGAGGTGTTTGTTAGAAGCAAAGAGCTGGACTCATTTGGGAAGTCTGTCCGTGCGAATTTGATCCTTCCCACAAGGCTTCCGGTCACCATAGAAAGAGGATGCGCCAACTATCTATCTTGAAAAATGCTGAGATATCCTTGCATGACTCGCCTTAACTTGCTCCTTCCTTGCAAAAAAAAGAAAGAAAGAAAAGCAGAACCCTTGCATGTAGCCTGTGCATATTAAGACCGAGTCTATCAATGGCGATTAACCACCACAGCTAAGAAGGAACAGGACCACGTCCTGTTCAGAGGCAGTAGATCTACTCCAGACAAATGGAATGAAACCAACCCAGGGATTTCAGGTTGTCTGCTGCTGGAAACAGAATTCTGGGTTTTGGTGTGATCCGATGAGGCAGCTGTGATGGTTCCCTTGGTCCAAGCATTGCAGACACAAGATGCACCTTTCCCTACAATCTACGGATAACCCAATAGAAACATTTGATTCTGTTTCCCTCTGTCCATTGCCAAAGACTCCTGCCAGCTGCCCCTTGCTAAGGAACATTCCGTACTCTTTTCCTGGCATGTGGGAGCCAGAGGTCCTTGCTGCTTCCTTGGCTAAAAAGAATAATGTGGCATCCATTTTTCTGTTACTTCTTCATAGCCACTAGTCTCAGCACTCACCCAAGGGTAGTCAAATCTTACAAGCTTTACAGAATGAGAACACCCCTTCCCCAACACACACACACACACACACACACACACAAATTGGGGAGGAAACCCCGCTAAATTAATTTGCAATTCCTGATTAGCAGGCCAAAGTGGAATGTACTCGGCACGGGAGGTTCGGCAAACCGCTAGGCTTTGAAACTCCTCTGAAAATCTACGTTGCAAATGGCTGCCGTTGCTCGTCCCCCTTCCTTGCCCCTGTGAGTTCTTCTTCCACCCCTTTCCGCTACGGCTCTCGGCGCTGTCGCCGTTGCAAGGGAGAGCAAGCGCGTGGCCTCGGGAGCCCCGCCGATTGCCCTCGTCAGGCTCTCGGCCTGCTTGGTGCGTGAGCGAGACGCAGAGCCTACGTGCGCCCTTTGAAAGTGTTCATGCAGGTGTAGCTCCCGGAGAACTTGTGGATTTCTTCGAGCGCCGCTTGCGGGAGGATGCTGCAAAAGAGGAAGGCAAGAGAGGGTGGGTCAGCCAGTCCACCGGAGGCAGAGCAGAGGACAGGCAGAGCAGACAGGTGCACTGGACGCTGAAGCACTGGGTGATTTGTTTTTCTTTTACGCTTTGCAAATAATGCGAAAAGAAATTCACGGAGGAGGGAGCTGTAGGTGGCTTCTAGCCATGATGGCTACACTGTTCCTCCACAGTTAGAGGCAGCAGTGCTTCTGAATACCAGTTCCAGGAAACTGCAGGAAGGGGGAAGGGCTCTTGTGCTTGAATCCTGCTTGCTGATTTCCCACAGGTTAGCCACTGTGAGAAGAGGATGCTGGACTGAGGGATAGCTCAGTTGATAGAGCATGACACACTTAATCTCAGGGTTGTGGGTTCAAGCCCCAGGTTGGGCAAAATATTCCTGTACTGTGGGGAGTCGGACCAGGTGATCCTTGTGGTCCCTTCTATGATTCTATGACTAGATCAGCCACTGGCCTGATCCAGTAAACCTCTCCTTATGTTCTTATGTTCAGTTGTTGCCCATACGCCTCTGGGCCAAGTTAAAGGGCCTTGCATTAATGTACAGGGCCCTACACACACACACACACAAACACACACACACACACACCCCTTCACATTTATGGAAATACGTGCAACTTTTGGTGATGGGTTCCCGCTTCTGGGACAATCTCACCATCTCAGGGTGTTCATCTCACAGTTCAAGTTGCTCTGCAACTCACTGTGCTGACATTTTGGCACAAGCTCTTTGTGGAACCGAGAGAGCTGCTGGGCCTTGCTTTCCCCTTCCCTGCTCCATCAGGCCTCTTCTCATCATCGAAGATGCACACAAGGAGAGGCAGCAAAAGGTGCTGCCCTCCATCCCTGCCAGTTGCAGCCTCAGATGTTCATGCATGGCTTGGGACGTTCTGAAGGGGGAATAGCTGTGTGGTCTGCAGGACTGGGCTTACCATTCATGTGGAGGATTTTCAGTGCCAAACTCTCCAAGATTCCCCCTTCAGACCTTCCTTCACAACACATGAAGCTTGAGGGTGGAGGTAGGAGATGATGAGGGCAGGGTTGATACCTGCAGCCCCTCAATCTCCCCCCATTCATGCTCCATCTTGCCAGGACTAGATTTGGGGAGCTAGTGTGGTTTAGCTGTTGGGACAGCCAGAATAGGTTCTGGAATAGGCCACAGGAGACCAAGGTTCAAATCCCTCACTTGGCCATAAAGCTCACATGGTAACCTTGGACCAAGCCACCATTTCACAGGCTTGTTGATAAAAAATGGGGAGGAGTCGGAGAGCCAACTTGACCTCCTTGTATCACTGAACAAATAAAATAAAAATGGGTGTGGAGCAGCAGGCCGCACCTTTTCAAGATGATCAGGATGTGCATTGTCCATGGCAGCAGGAGGAAAGCTTGGTTCTGCTGAACAGCTTCTACTGTCCTCCGAGCCACCGTCTCTGGCTTTAGTGGAGGGAAGAGGTTGGGGAATCTGGAAAACAAAACACAGTCCTGTTTGTTCACCTCGCGGCCAGCTCTACCGTTAGGCGGAATGAAGCAGCTGCCTCAGGCTTTGGTGGACAGAAAGTGGCGCTGAAAAAACTTTCTGTCTCCTTGTTTTTAAAAACTGTATTGATATTTTAAAAACGTATACAGTGGTACCTTGGTTCTCAAACGCCTTGGTACTGAAACGCTTTGGTTCTCAAATGCTGAAAACCTGGAAGTAAGTGTTCCAGTTTTCAAATGTTTTTCAGAAGTCGAACATCCGATGCGGTTGTTGGTTATTGTTTCGGGGGCACCTGCACCAATCAGAAGCTGCGCCTTGGTTTTCGAACATTTCAGAAGTCAAACGGATGAATAAGTTTGGGACTTTTGTTTTTACTGTTTATTTTGAAATTTTGTTTTTGAGGCTTTTTCGGTTAATTCATTTTTGTGACTGTGTGGAACCCAGTTCAGCTACGGATTGACTGATTGTGTGACTGCGGAAATGGATAAAAGCCCCCCATCCAAACAATGACTATCATCAGTGCAGGTAATATATATATATATATATATATATATATATATATATATATATATATATATATATATTAATTATCATCTACAATACTGTCTTATTTATTTTATAGTACAGTACATTGATTATTACTGCTTTCATTTCATGGACCAATGGTCTCGTTAGATAGTACAATTGATGTTAAACTGCTGTTTTCGGGGTTGTTTTTAAAAGTCTGGAACGGATTAATCCATTTTGCGTTACTTTCTATGGGAAAGTGCACCTTGGTTTTGGAACGCTTTGGTTTTGGAATGGACTTCCGGAATGGATTAAGTTTGAGAACCAAGGTACTGTACTGTACTGTATATTGCATTATCCAAACCACTTACATGATATCCTTCAGATGTAGATTGAATGTTGCCGGGCTGCCCCAGGATTTCCCACCCCTGCTCCTTCATAAATGCAGGATCTACCTCACACATCGCCAACCAGACCTGTTTTTGTGGCTGTCTGCACTGACCTGATCCGCATGCCTTGAAACATCTCTGTGCTGGTGTGGAATGGCAGGACAGTGGTTGCGTTTACTCCAGGACAGTCCAAGAGACCCAGCGTCAAGCTCTCCATGAAGGCAAAAGAGGAGGCTTTGGAAGTGCAATAGTCAATAGCCCCAGGGATGGCAGACAAGGCCAGGATAGAATTGAGGCAAACAATGTGCCCTTTCTGCAGTTCCAGCATCCGCGGCAAGAAGGCCTTTGTGGTCTGTGGGCAGAGAGAGAATGGCCTTGGTTGGTTCACATATCATGATCATCGATGACTGCTGTTAATTACAGTCATACCTCGGATAACAGATGCTTCAGGTTGAGCGATTTTGGGTTGCGCACCGCGCCGAACCTGGAAATACCAGAACGGGTTACTTCTAGGTTTCGGCGTTTGCGCTTGCGCAGAAGCGCTACATCACGCTTTGCGCATGCGCAGAAACACTGATTTGCAACCTGTGCATGTGCAGACGTGCGGGTCACGGGTTGCGAACACTGCGGGTTGCGAACACTGCGGGTTGCGAACACTGCGGGTTGCGAACGTGCCTCCCGCACGGATCACGTTCGCAACCTGAGCATCCACTGTACTTGATTTATGTACTACTTGCACACCGAAATGGCTTCTTAGTGGGTTACAAGTATAAAATAAATCATACCTGTGCCTAACTGAAACGCACAATAAAAACCATTCCACGAAATCTTCCGCAACTACAATATGCCATGGGATAATACCCATTGAAAAGAAGAAGCATGAAAAGAGCCACCAAGGCAATTAGATCAGGAAGTTCAAGTTCAAGAGGGATCCTGGTCTTTAACCAAGTGTGTCTTCAAATGCTGGTGGAAAGCGAGAACCAGTGGGGAGGACTCCTATATTTCAGAGGGGAGGGCACAGCACAACAGTGGTGCCACCAGTTGGAAAAGCCCACATCTGTGTTACTGTAAGCTGGCAGCCATCGCAGGGATGGAGTCAGAGATGTGGGGGCACCAGCTGGGGAACCCCCAAGGAAAGAAGGCTCAGAGCCTGGGGATTGGGGGTTGGATGATGATAAGGGGCTAGAGGGAGAAGAGGGAGGAGGGTTGGAGGAGGAGGGTTGGAAGCTGAAGAGGTCATAGGGTTTGGTGAGCAGGAAGAGACTGTGGCAGAGAGCAGTCCAGAAGCAGAGGCAGAAGCAGAGGCTAGAGAAGAGGAGGCCCATGAGGCAGAGATCAGGCAGGCTGCTGAAGAAGCCATGGAGTTGTGCTGCAACCCTCCCTCCCTGGTCTCCCAGGACCAGAAGAGATATGAAGAGTGTGGAGCAAAGTCAGGCACAGTGGCAATGACTCAGATTGCTTGGGAAGGACCTGGGTGAGGAGAGGACTTAGGGAACTGTGGGAAGGCGGGGACCTTCATTCCCAACAACTGCTTCATAGGGGCAAGATCTACCAGGATGAACTGCTGTGCTCACTAGGCCTGGCCTCCAGAGTCGACCTGGTTTCCTTGAATAAAGAGAACTTCACTGACGCTGTGTGATTTGCTGCCAACTTGTTCCTGACTCCAACCCTGACTGATAGGAAAGCTGTGACCCTCCAGGAACTGCTGGACTCCAACTCCCATCATCCCTGACAATTGGTCATTTCTGGCTGGGGCATGATGGCAGTTGGAGTCCAGGAGGGGCACAGAGGCCATCCCCTTCTTCTTTACAAGAGACCTGCTTCTCCTTTGCAAGTCACAATCCCTCATGTAGGATGGAGCTGAGATATCAGGCAATTGACCACAGGCAGAAATGCATTCGGTAGAGAGAGATAAGGAGCTCCCTAATGCCCAATCTAATTGACAATTGATAAAAAAAGAATTCATTAATTAACCACCCCAGGTTAGATCAAGGGCAGAAAAAGGGAAATCTACCCAGCAGTAGAGACTAATTCAGGGATGTCTAAAAGAGCACCACATGCCTAAAGCGTCACCCGACAGTGCTTAGTATTAATTTCAGTAGGTAGCTGGAATCTTTCCCCCTGCACACACCTCCCCCCTCCCCACTGTTTTTCCTGGCAGGTTTGCACGCCGGGCTGATCTTCCCAAATTCGGCTGAGCCATCCCTCGGAGCAGCCAAGATTTCGCTGGCTGCAATTCTCTGCTGTCACTTCCAAGCCTGAGAACGTGGGAGAAAGGATGGCTTCGTACCCAGAACTGTCCCAGCGTGTTGATGTGCTGTGATTTCAGCAGTGCGTCATCGTCGCTCTCCATCAAGCTCTTGCCGTGAACAACGGCTGCGTTGTTCACTAGGATGGTGATATCCCCGACCTGGAGAGGAGAGGGGGGAGAAAGGAGAAGCCCCCAGTCAGTGGGTGAGCCCTGCAAGATCTGACCAAAGGTACATTGAGCTCAGTCTTTTGTTTCCCAACAGTAAACATATTATGCATCCTTATACAGATTCCATCTAGCTCAGTATTGTCAGCAGCCCTCCAGGGTTTCAGACAGGACTTTCTCCCAACCCTACCTGGACACACCAGGGATTGAACCTGGGACCTTCAGCATCCAATACATTTGCTCTTCGGCTACAGATGCTCCACATGAAGCTGCCTCATGTTATATTAGAGCTCAGTATTGTCTACACTGACAGGCTGTGGTTCCCCTGGGTTTCAGGCCTTTCTCAGCCCAATCCAGAAATGCCTGGGACCCACTGCAAGCAAAGGTGATGCTCTAACACTGAACTTATGGAATGCCCTTAAAAAGAAAGCAAGATTCCAGTCCGCATTGTTTAGTGCCGGCATATTTGCAAAGTGAAGCAGGGTCAAGTACGGTTTCTGATGGATTCTATCCCACTGACAAACAGCTCTTAATGTCAGAAAGGTCCCACCCTTTGGAGCAGTGGAAACAAGCTTTCTCCATCTTCCATGTGACAGCCCTTCAGAAAGTTGAAGGTGGCTCTCCTATCCCCTCTTAATCTTCTCTTCTCTAGGCTAAACACCCCAAACTCCCTCAACTGTTCCTCATAAGGCTTGATTTCCAGACCCTTTATCATCTTGGCTGCCCTCCTCTGTACCCTCCAGCCTGCCAATATCCTTCTTAAACTGGTGCCTAGAACTGGACACAGGACTCCAGGCGAGGTCTGCCCAATGCAGAATAGAGCGGTACTATAACTTCTGAGCAATATACTTCGGTTGATGCAGCCTAGATGAGCTTTTTTTGCTGTTGCATCACACTGTGGGCTCACCTTGAATCCTATCTCCTGCGGTATTTGCTATCCCTCCCAGTTTGGTGTCATTTGCGAATTTGATGAGTAGCCCCCTCAGTTTCTTCACCAAACGTTACCTTTTCACGGACGGCTTTGGCCTGTCGGTAAACCTCTTCGCGGTTGCCCACGTCACAGATGAAGTAATGGCACTCTGTTCCCATCGCCCGGATCTCCTCCGTGGTTTCTTTTAGGCACTTCTCCGTCCGACCCCACAGGATAATCTGCAAGAAGATGGCTCTTTAAGAATCATTGCCCAATGACATCCAGTTGCTTTGAGAATGCTTCACCAGTGCAGCTTCGTCCTCAAGGATGAATGGACCACTGCCCCCACCAACCCCAGTGTCCACCCTGCCAGCCCAGCGCATTTTGTTTCTCTGCTTGCCTTCTCACTCACAACCAGCCAGGGGGTAGCTGCACCCGTCATTGGCTCTGGTTCCACCTACTGTCCATCTCTCCGGCTTCCCTACCAGTACCAATTGTAACCTTAAGGCTTGATTATGGTACCATGCTTCATGTGGCACTGCCCAAGTTTCTAACCATAGCCATCATGTTACTCAGATGCTGAGAGTTTCACTGGTTTCTGATTTGCTACTAGGGGAGGTTCAAGATAGTTGTGTTAATCCACACAGCTTGGGCTAAAGTACATGCATGCGCTGTTTATCTCCCGCTTGGACTACTGCAACGCGTTCTACGTGGGGCTACCTTTGAAGGTGACTCAGAAACGACAACTAATCCAGAATGCGGCAGCTAGACTGGTGACCGGGAGTGGTTGCCGAGACCATATAACACCGGTCCTAAAGGATCTTCACTAGCTCCCGGTAGGTTTCTGAGCACAATTCAAAGTGTTGGTGCTGACCTTGAAAGCCCTAAACTGCCTTGGTCCAGTATACCTGAAGGAGTGTCTCCACCCCCATAGTTCAGCCCGGACACTGAGATCCAGCTCTGAGGGCCTTCTGGCAGTTCCCTCCCTGCAAGAAGTTACAGGGAACAAGGCAGAGGGCCTTCTCGGTTAGGGCGCCCACCCTGTGGAACACCCTCCCACCAGATATCAAGGAAATAAACAACTATCTGCCTTTTAGAAGACATCTGAAGGCAGCCCTGTTTAGGGAAGTGTTTAATGTTTTTATATTTGTTGGAAGCTGGCCAGAGTGGCTGAGGTATCCCAGTCAGATGGGCAGCATATAAATAATAATAATAATTAATAACAACAACAAGGACTGCCCAATTCCTTATGCTCTACCTCAATCACTGAGATCCTCTGATTCGTTTGGCCATTAGTAAAGATCAGTGTGGCAGGCCCTGCCCTCCCTGCCAGTGGAAGTTTAGCAGGAATTGTCCCTGCCTTCTTTTATATGTCTTCTGAAATCTGCATTGTTTAGGCAGGCATTTGCATCTTCATTATTTTTTTCCTCTTTTATGGATCATCTGCTGATTTTATTCCTATGTGTTGTACTCCATTCTGCTATATTTTTTAATCAAAGTGTGGATTATAAAAATTTAAATAAATCAGTCAAAGCCTTGCTATAGTAGACAACCATTCCCTTCCACGATATCTCCCACACCTTTAATATCAGTGGAACAGACACATACCACCCCCATCCCTAAATAAGTGCTGGAGTTTCTGTATTTGTGTTGGGCAGGCAGGAAGAAGCATTGGAAAACCCAACCTCTGTCTAGGGCTGTAGTTTTCGGATGTGATAGCTTCCCATCCTGGAACCCATCCAGTCCTCTTCTCTCTCTCCCCCCTCCCACCTTACCCCTCCTCAGCTGCTGGCCTCCCTCCCTCCTGCAAGAGACACGCTCTCCTTTTCAGAAAGTTACTGACCAGAAAATTGTCGAGGGCAGCAGCTCAGCGAGGCGGTTAATCCCTGCTGTGGAAGGCTGGCGCTGTGCAGAAGCTTCCTGCCCTGTTGCTACTCTAGGTGACCTCAATCCTTGGCAGCCAGGTGGAATGCTTCCTTGTGCCATCCCAGGAGAAGGTGGGCTGCCAGGGGCTGGGGTCAGTAGCGAGCGGCCTCCCGCCCACCTAGGATGCCAGTGCTGGATGGTGGAAGGACTCTGTTGTTGCGCCTTAATTAGCTCCGGGTTGCTAACTGCCTCTACCCCCCAAATAGCACTGATGCCATTCTTTTCCCTTCCCATGCCAACGCAACGGGTGGCATGACATCATCGTGCAGGGTGGCGCTCTGCCACCAACCCCATTTGCCTTCCGTGGTTGGCGTCAGCAGAGGAGGAGCAATGCGCAAACATCGTGGCACACGGTTGTGTGTTTCGTTGAAAAAAATGGCATCCTGCCTTATTGTAAAAATGCCGAAGGCGGCGAACAACAACTTTTGTCTTCTTTTTTTTAGTCTGCATTTTGGAAAACATGTATACAGTGCTACCTTGGGTTAAGAACTTCATTCGTTCCGGAGGTCCGTTCTTAACCTGAAACTGTTCTTAACCTAAAGCACCACTTTAGCTAATGGCCCGCTGCTGCTGCGCTATTTCTGTTCTCACCCTGAAGCAAACTTCTTAACCAGAGGTACTATTTCTGGATTAGCGGAGTCTGTAACCTGAAGCGTCTGTAACCTGAAGCATCTGTAACTCAAGGTACCACTGTATAAATGTGTTTACAGTGTTATATATTGTTCTTTGTTTCTCTTTCTCTTTCTTTTTTTTTTTGTAAAATTCAATAAAAAATTAAATTTTTAAAAAACGTAATGTAAATTTGGGTGCAGGGGCGGGTCTTCTAAAAGAGAAAGGTGCAAAGAAAAAAATGCAAGGAGTACAGACAATAGATAAACGGGGGGGGGGGGAGGTTTTGTTGGAGACAAGCAGATGAAAGAAAGGATGCCCGGGAGGAATAAATACCAACAAAAGTGCCCCCTGCAATAAATGTTGCATAGACTTATAGAAATCCAGAGTTGGAAGGTACCCCAAGGGTCATCTAGTCCAACCCCCTGCAATGCAGGAATATTTTGCCCAACATGGGGCTCAAACACATGACCTTGAGATTAAGAGTCTCATGCTCTACCAGCTGACCTAGTTGCGGTGCCCAGTATGCTTCCTATTTAAGGTGCCAGCCAGTCAGCCATTTCCCCTTCCAAGATACTCCATTTCATTCCTCCAGATTTTTTTTTCATTTTGCTCAACAGGTAGCATCCTGTGCCCCATATAAACCCCATTTTAAAACAGCTGCACTGGTTGCCAGTTCACTTCTGGACCCAGTTCAAGGCATTCTTTTGGTGCTTCAAGCCCAAAAGACATACATTAGTGAAGATAACATACAAAAATGTTTTATAGTAGGGGAAAGTGCATTGCAAAGATGTGTCTGTTAGCCAGACGTGCACTAAAAATTGTGTCTGTTAGGAGAACTGTACACTAAAAATACTGGTGAATTTTAACGAGGATGTGGGTCTGTTTGTTTTTTAATATTACAAAATGCGAATTTGCTCCAGAGATGCGGAGACGTGAATTTAAGACTGGGAAAATGAGAAGCAGAGAGAAAGCAATGCTACCAGATCTGGCTGCCCTTAATGGGCACTTCATAACTCTAGAAGCCAGGAAGGATCTGTCAACCGGGGCCACACAAAGGTACCTGTTGACAAAAGGGTAACAGCTTGAGCAAGTGCAAACAGTAGCTGAAAGAGAGCAAAGTTTGTGTTCAGTCATGGAAGAAAGGGACTGGGTGAGGTCAAATTTTGTCCCTTCTTTTCAGCTGCCTGCAGCTAGGGGTTTGCTTAAATGTAATACTGGTAACCACGACTTTGCTTTGCCCTGGTGGGAAAAGTTGCTGAGAGACGTGTGAATGTTATTAAAACTTATATATGTTGTCCTCTCGGCCACAGCCAGAATGGCCAGTGAACATAAGAATTTAAGTGGCCTGCAGGATCAGGCCAATGGCCCACCTAGTCTGGCACTCTGTTCTCAGTGGCCAAGCAGATGCCTCCATGGGAAGCCAATGAATGGGACCTGATTGTAGCAGAACTATAAATAGTAAAAATGGCTTGTGATCAATTGCATTCCATGCTCTGATGGCTTCCAGACTGGACTTCTTCTTTCTTCTTCTCTGGCGATCACTCGTAGCCTAGTAAGATCATCTTCCATAAACACGGTTTTAACAGTGAGTCCATGTGACTGTGGAGGCCAATTCTGGATCCACAAGTCCTTCCACAGTGGGGACAGTGGTTTCCGGGCAGGAGTTGATCACGGTGAAGGTTTGCCAAGCGTGCCTTCCTCTTAGCTCATTTCTCCCTTTCATCCTGAGTTCGAGTGTCTTCAAAGCCCATGACACCTTTGGTAAAGGCTGTTCTCCAATTGGAGAGCTCGCAGGCCGGTGTTTTCCTGTTGTCGGTGTTTATACGACATTATTTTAGATTTGCCTTGAGAGAGTCTTTAAAGCTCTTTTGTTGACCACCAGCATTACGTTTCCATTTTTAAGTTTGGAATAGAGTAGTTGCTTTGGAAGACGATAGGCATCCAAACAACATGACCAGTCCAACGAAGTTGATGTTGAACAATCATTGCTTCAACACTGGTGATCTTTGATTCTTCCAGTACACTGGCATTAGTTCGCCTGTCTTCCCAGGTGATGTGTAATTTTTTTCAGAGACACCAGACTGGACTACTGCAGTGTGCTCTACATTGGGCTGCCCTTGAAGATAAGGTCATCACAATTGTCCTGCTGGGGCATGTCAATGGCCCATCTAGTCCAGCATCCTGTTCTCACAGTGGTTGAGCAGATGCCTGTGGGAAAACTGCAAGACCACTCCCCCCCCCGTGGTTTCCTGCAACTGGGATGCATAAGCAGCATTGCTGCCTCTGCTCATGGAGGCAAAGTATAGCCATCACGGCCAGCAGCCACAAATAGTCTTAGTCTCCATGAGAACAGGGTTGACGGGAGCTATAGTCCCATCAAGATCTGGAGGACCACAGACCATGCTAAGCTAGATGGACCAATGCTCAGACTCCATATATAAAGCACTATCATCCCTTCCTGGAATAGCTCTTACTTTTTTTAAAAAAAGATAATCCAAGTAATGTCAGATATATAAAAAAGAGATTTGGCAAGCTTTTGTGCAAGGGAGATATGTGAAAGGTTGACCATTGTCCAAGGCTGGGAGAGAAACCCTTTTGATGCTTGGAGTCTGACATTAAGAGGCCTCTTAATGACACCTCTAAGAAACTATGGTAAACACCGTTGGGCCAGAGGCAAATCTTTGAGCATTAAAGATAATGGAAAGCAAACAGCGAGAGGTGTCGGCAGAGAATGGAAAGATACAGTGACGTATTTTGAGAAGGATAGGGGAGTTCCTTCCATTGGATTCCTAATCCCTGGGATGAAACAGGGTGGCGGCAAGAGAGCAAAGCAAATTCTGCATGCTAAACTGTTAAACCTACAAGACCCAGTGCTCCCCTCCCCGGGGGGGGGGGTACTCAAGGATATGTAGAACTGGCACCTATTTTTTTTTAATTGTTAAAAAAGTGTGGCACTTACTGTAACAACTTCATGTACCAAGAACTAACTTAGTTGGTCTTTAAGGTGCTACTGGAAGGAACTTTTTTATTTCATGTACCAATACAGTGGTACCTCGGGTTAAGAACTTAATTCGTTCCGGAGGTCCGTTCTTAACCTGAGGCACCACTTTAGCTAATGGGGCCTCCCGCTGCCACCACACGATTTCTGTTCTCATCCTGAATCAAAGTTCTTAACCCGAGGTACTATTTCTGGGTTAGCGGAGTCTGTAACCTGAAGCGTATGTAACCCGAGGTACCACTGTACTGTCAGAACAACCTGGAATGGCCGACTCATTTCATGCCAAGGTTCTTCTTAAGGGTAAGTTTGATACTATTACACTGGATGTAGCAAAATTCCTCTCAGAGGCAGTAAAAATCAGAAATCAGTATGTACAGGCTAAAGCTCCTCTGTTGGCTAGCAAAGCCGATCTTACACCTTAATGGCTGTTGATATATGCTATTGTGTTATCCTATGTATTTTGGGTCTGTGGACCGCAATAAAGCTTTGTGTGTTCTCTATGCCATGCCTAATCTTATAAACTTCTAAGGTGTCACCTCTTACAAGCATTAGAGCACAACTAACAAAGCTGTTATGGTATCTGGACAGCCCAGTGTTATGGTTCGTTACTAGCGTACCATTCTTGTGTCCATGACATGCTGCTGAATATACTTGCTTAAAATAAAATAAAAAACACCGCCGTCCCCAGTCTGGAACAGTCTCTGGTGGTGCAACCAGCTTGCAAAGAGTTCAAAGGAAAGAGGAAGAAAGTATTGTTGTCACGCTTGCTTGTCAATGAGAGCAAAAATTGCTGGGCTGCAGGGTTCCTGATTCAAGTGTGTTGCGGCTGCTGAATCGAAGCAAAGAAAGAAAGAAAGAAAGAAAGAAAGAAAGAAAGAAAGAAAGAAAGAAAGAAAGAAAGAGTAGATTTGGAGGACCAGTAGTCGGAAGCCATTTCTCCCTTCACAGTGCTTGTTCTGTGTGAGGGATAAACAAAATTGTCATGATGTCATAGGTTGGGGGGGGGGACACTGCCTGACCAGCCGATGAACCCTGAGCCACAAAGGAGGTAGAGGGTGCCAATTCTCTCAAGCAATCCGGATGTGCTTACACACACACACACACACACACACACACACACACCAAGGATCCTTTGATTGCCAGGCTTCCCCTTACTTATGCAAATGTCCTCTCCCCTCTGCAAACCCAGCTTTCAGATGTCAAATCATTATTTTGGATAACTCAGAGGAATAGCATTGGACAGCGGAGAACCACATCTCACAAGGATTTGCCTTCCACACAAGCAACTCCAGTCCAGAAGGTGGTGGACTCACCTCCGGCGGAGGTTTTTTAAAAGAGAATTTGGATGACCATCTGCCAGGGATTCTTTAGCTGTGGTTCCTGCATTGTGGAGGGGTTGGAAGAGAAGTCCCGGGGGGGGTGTGTCCATTTGAGCTCTATGCTTCTGTGAAATATTAACAGGCAAGGAAATGCTGGGGAGACAGAATAAATTGTGGTGTGAATGCAGCCCCAGAAAATCCCTCCAGATGGCAACAATACCATAATATTGTGGAAGCATCAGAGAACAGCTAATAATCAGGAATGACCAGTGGATGGTCCACAGCTAAGGCCTTATTACTGCATCTATGACATGTTGCAGAAGACAACCACAAAAAGCCCCAATTCCCTGGCTATGTTTTCTTTTCTTAAAAAAGTCTAAACAAAATTATTTCTGTGTGTGTTCACCCCCAGGTTGCAAATATAGCTATATTGGCATTGCTGGGAATGCAATGGGATGTATTTAAGAAGCTAGAGGGCATGGAGGGGGGGGGGAAGGGCAGCTACAAAGAGGACCCCAAGTTAATTAGAGATGTAATTTATGGCAGACTGGAAAAAGCAACAACAACAACAACAACAACAACCCACCAATGACCCAAGCTCTTTAAACTCCACTAAAGGTAGCTTTCCATTGTGAAGTCTATTAATTAGAATCGATTTAATCCCTGCTGGGACAAAGGTCAAACTCCGTGAGTCTGACCTTTCTTAGCTGGCCTCAGCATCATCAGCTGCTGGCTTCTGCACTGCCCAGTTCCATCCTGCATTTTTGTGCACACATTCATGAAAATAACACACCAACTGCATCCTCTTGGGGACACTGCTTGCAAAAGGCAAGGCAGCATACATTAAGAGAAATTTGCATTTATATGCTGATGAATTTTCATGGTGGCTTTTTTAAAATATAAAATAAACAGAATCACAAACCCCTGCAGAAATACGGAGAACTGAAAATTGAAAAAAAAAGAGAAACCAAAAGCGACAAGAGTGTTATTGCCATTGTTAGCCCTACTCATGAGTGGACCCAATGAAATTAAGGGTCCTGACTCATCTGGGTCCATTAATTTCAAAGGTTCTCCTGTCAGTGAAACGTAGCTGGATGCTATCCATGGGAAATATTTTGTTGTGAATCCTGTACATGCAGAAATGGAGAGAAGGAGAAGTACCAGCTAAGGAGAAATGGCTTCAAAAGTTAATGGACTATGTGGAAGTGGCAAAATTTGACAGCAATAATAAGAGGTAAAAGAGATGAACTGTTTATGGAAGAGTGGAGAACCCTTTCCGGACTAGTTGAAGTACTGTTATAGTCAAATGAAAACACGGACAGGGTTCGAATTATGCGCAGTGGGACAAGAACAATGATAAGTGAAACAGAGGATAATTGTATGATAGAAAAGTATGTCATATAAAACAATAGGTATAAGGTGGGAATAAAAACATCAAGGAAGTAAGGGTGGGGAGTCAAAATTGTAAGAGAAACATATATGAAAATGTAAGCAAATTTGTAAAATCTGTGAAAATCAATACAAATTTCTCTGTAAAAAAGAAAGTTTTCACTGCAAAGGGCCACCACCTCAGTGTCTCCATCCCGTTGGAAAGTAACTGGATGGCCCATGCTGCTGCTGTAAGTCGGCTTCCCACCCTTCTCTCTCTGCCCTCTTCCTCTCTCTTCCTCTTCTTGTTAGGCTAAGACTTCTTGGCCCCCCTCCAGATCGACGCTTGAAGATTGGCTTAAGCTTAATCAACAGGAGGCGCAGCTGCCCACAAGAAGCAGTTGAGCAAAATCACCGGAGTTACATAATCGTCGTGGAAGAGAAACTCCATACGGAAACCACATGAAACAGGTGGCAGGGACTCAGCAATAGCCGCAAGAGAAGTGAAATTTTCTTTGAGAAGCAGGGCTTGGATAGAGACGCATGCCCTCGGGAGAGCATGTGAGGACACGCCGAAACAGGCAGAGGAGGCTCAGGAGCCCGGCGGGTGCCGAGAAGCTTATGGAGGTGCTCAAGAAGGAGCAGAATGCAACCGGTGCTGAGAACCTCTTGACAGCGATGCTCAGAGCTCTCAGCAAGAGCACTGCACCTGAACACCTTGGAGCAGTGATAGCCAGCCTTCTCGTCTCCACAGACCACTTGGAAATAACCTACACTAGAGCTGGAGAACTTTTCTCAGTCTTACAGCTGCATTTCCTACTGGCCAACCTTCCAAGGGCTGTGTGACATTGCTGGTGGGTGGGGCCAGAGACAAAAGTGGGCGGAGCAACAGGTGCAAATTTACCTTCGCTTAGTAAGCAAGTTTCTATGCGCTATCCCCGCTCCGGACAAGCACAAGCCGCTATTGTCATTCAAGGACACATTCCAGCCAGGCAAAAACACTCAAATAAGGTGCAAAGCAGGACTGGTGGGAGTGACCTGGGGAGATTCCATGGGGCCAGATAGAGGCCTAGAGGGCCACATTTGAGGTTCCCAACCCCAATGTACACACAGCTCTGTGAACTACTCGAGGGACTGATCCACTTTGTATCCAGTAGGGTTGGGTGATATATCCATATATCGTCTAAAAACCAGTTTGAAGTCCATATTGTGATATCGGTCTCATAATTTCTGACCTGGCAATATATCACAAATCATGATGGGTTTGTGCTAGGCAAAAATCACAATGCTGGGAAAACCCTGAAGCTAGTCAATTCCTCTACATAGCTCCATCCTTATTTCAGACATTGTGATTTATCTGTATATCGTGATTTTTAGCTGGTGATATAGCATGATGTTGAAAACCAGATATTCCCCAATCCTAGTATCCAGGTCATTCAAGGAAGCACACACACACACAAATATGTAGTGTGGCAAAATATTATCTCTGGCTACCCTTTTCTCTCAGAGGCCCAAGCTGTCCTCTTTCCAGCATAGCTACATACAGTGGTACCTTGGGTTACAGACGCTTCAGGTTACAGATGCTTCAGGTTACAGACTCCACTAACCCAGAAATAGTACCTCGAGTTAAGAACTTTGCTTCAGGATGAGAACAGAAATCGTGCAGCAGCGGCATGGCAGCAGCGGGAGGCCCCATTAGCTAAAGTGGTGCTTCAGGTTAAGAACAGTTTCAGCTTAAGAACAGACCTCCAGAACGAATTAAGGTCTTAACCTGAGGTACCACTGTACTTGCTTTACTTCCTGCGATAACCTCTGTCACTCCAGCCAGCTAAAACAGAACCCTATAGCCAGAAGAAGGGGAAGCTTGGGTATTGCTAGCCTGCCTTGTTCCAGCAATCCGGAGTGCACGTCTCGTTGTGCCAAATCCGTTAATCCAGATTCGACTGCTCCCCATTTCTCTGCTGCAATCGCTAACACACATTAGTGAGTCCCATGGATTCGGTCTCTACTGAATCCTCAGCCTGCCAGCCCTGGGAGCCCTGCCACTGGGTTCCAGTGGCCAGCACTGTGCTACTGGTGACCTTTCTCCTCCCTGGGCAGCTTGGAGAACCACTGTTTCCTCTGCCACCCGCCACCCACCCAATTAGGATGAAGGGTAAGTCTGCATGGGAATAAGGAAGGTTGCCAGAAGTGGTAGCCAGTCAGCCTGGTAATCTACTATTGCAGCAGTTGCCAATCCCCAGGTTGGCTGGTCAGCTGCTTCTGGTCCCCTTCCTTCTACTGCTGGACCAACTCTTCATCCCAACTGACCGGATGGCGGCAGAAAAAGATACATGACTTTTGCAACCCACCCTGCCTTTCTCCTTTGCAGCTCCAATATTGGTGGTGGTGGGGCGGAGGAAGGGTGAGAAGTGGGGGGATAATCATAAAAGGCATTTGACGAGTTCTAAGGGAAAGGGATTGTTTTGGCAAGGGGACTGGTTGGGTGAACAAACCAAGCAAGGGTGGCAGCCCCTGGTATGTACAAACGCCCATATCCACACAGTATAAAAATAACGATGATAAATAAACAGCAAAGAGTGTACTCAGCCTGTAAATCACAAATGCAAACTGTCAGTCAGCTGCACAGCTCATGAACGCACTCCCTATTTCTGTGCAAGCTGGAACAAGATTGGCATCTCTGCCGTTTGGAAGCACGAAGGGGTTTCCCCCACCACAACGTGTGCAAGCACGCCAGCACAGGGCCCCACCCCCTGAAATCCCTGCCGCCAATCAAAACCAACAGAGTCGTCCCCTTTCTTCTGTTGTCACCCATCCAGATTCCCCAGTTCGGTTGCTTTGGCCTCCCGTTCAGTTTTTAAAACGCTGCCTCTCACTTGCACAGTCAAGTGTAGCTGGCTTTGCATGTCAGAAATCCCAGATTTGACACCTGCGTCAATGGACTTGGCTGTCCAGAGCAGACAATACTGGGTTGAATGAACCAACAAGCTTACTAAGGGCACCCCCAGATGTCCTCTTTATTGAAAATTTATGATGATTGGTGCTCGTGATACAATTGGGGGGGGGGGGTCATACCTGATCCCACTTTCAACGCTGTTTATGCAGAGAGAAGCTATAGATGGGTCACACTGCTTCATTTCCAATTGGTGCATACCTCGTAACTTCCTGCTGAAATCCCATAACTTTTCATACTACAAATGTTTTGGGGCTGCTATTGCCGTTTGTCCCTCTTTCGTTGTGCTGTAGTACCTCCAAACAGCAATTTTGTGGCAGCATCGAGGAAGCACAAACGAAAGCAGAACAAACCCACCGCTAATGCATTATCAATGAGTTGAGCACATGTTGCAGGATACACCCAAGGCGAAACACCAATCGGGAAGGGTCCTTATAATGCAAATCTTTTGAGAAGCTCCCCCTACTGGTATGGACTGCAACAAACAAGCCATGTCTAATGATCCCCTGGCATGCAACCAGCCCAGTAAGCAGTAATGAGACTCCGTCGGTTCTGTGTAGGATTATTTACACCATGTAGCCTATGGAAAGACTGCATTATCCAGTATCCCCATCAAACTAACTAAGGAACTGACCATCCAGCCCTTCTTATAATTTGTAGGCAGGGGTGCCATTGGAGCAGGACTCTGGGGGTAGAAGCTCAGAGTCCCACTCCCCAGGGAGCTGGCTTTCGACATCTGGAAGTGAATCAATACATAGTCTTAACATTTGAAGATACACTGCCCAGCCCCTCTAAGACCAGAGTTTAAATTTACCTGTCACTACCACTTAGCTACAAGATGTGGCAATGACTACTGGCTTAGAGGATTCAGAAAATTCGTTTTCATAAAATCAGAATTGTAGAGTTGGAAGGGACCCCAAGAGTCATCTGGTCGAATCCTGAATCCTTTGTCCAATGTGGGGCTCAAACCCATGACTCTGAGATTAAGAGTCTCATGCTCTAAAGACTGAGCTATCCCAGAGGTTCCGTGAAGGCTGAGGTTCAGTGGTCAAGTTGTGGTGGTGCAGTTATTGCCTTTGCCCCTAGATTCTGAGCTTCCAAGAAGCCTCTCTTTCCACACTGTGTGCAAACGGACAAGACAGACTTTCCACAGAGTTCTTCTTATGTCAGAACCCCAAGACAGGCCAGTCCCAAATTTGCCTTTGTTCCGAAACCCACTGCATTCAGTCAAGCCACATCAAAGGGCAGATTGCCTCTCTGGGCATGTGCAAACTACACTCCCTTCACCTCCCGGAAGCCACAACCTGCCGCCACATGCTCCAGATTATGGAGTGGTTGCATAATCAAGGGAGGGAGGACTTCAGGCTGTTGGCCCCCTCCCAACCCCCAAATCCACCCACACAATGGTCAGGTACAAAACGACCAGAACTGCAAATATTTAAAGCACATTTCAAAACACACTACTTCCTCCAAAGAATCTTGGGAACTGCAGTTTGACAAGGGTGCTGGGAATTGTAGCTCTGCGAAGGGTAAACTGCAGGTCCCAGGACTCTTGGGAGGAGGGAAGTCTTGTGCTTTAAATGTATGTCATGTCTGAAGCCATAGATTTAGGATTAGAGGGTGGTATTCAACTAAGTTGAATTCTATGGACCTTACTTAATCATGTTATTTAATTTCAATGGGTCTACTGTGAGTAAATGTAAGCCCAGGAACTAGTTTTGAATGTACCCCTTCCATGAAAAAGTCATTCCTGTATACCCCAAGGGAGGGAGTCTATTTGGCTGCTGACAATGTTGAGCAGTCAGAAATCTTTGCTGATCTGCTATGAACTACCCAGACATTTACCGGTAGCTCCAGATCTGCCATCTGCCACCCATGGAAATAAAAGTTTGCACATATTCCTGACGCCCTAGAGCCCCTCTCCATTTAGCAAACAAACCAGACAGCCGTAATGGTCTGGCTGCATTCCACTGGGCCGTGGGGTGTCATTCAGCTCAATGAGAGCTGGATGTGGGAGGTCTACCCCTCCCTGGGCGTGACTGCTCTCTTATCATCTGCAAGAAATATTGCTAGCGGTGTGTGGGCTGGGGGGGAGGCAAATCCTTTACCCAGGCTGTGCATGCAGTGTGAAAACTGCCAGGCAGAAAGAAAGCTTAAATCACCTTGACAGAACACCAATGGGACATGTGTACAAGAAGCCATGCAATCCTATGCATGGCTATATAGAAGAAAGTCATATTGAGTTACATAGGAAACTTCCTTATACCAAGTCAGATTACTGGGTCCATCTAGCTCAGTATTGTCTGCACTGACTGGCAGAAGCCTCTCCCAGCCCTACTTGAAGATGCCTGGGATTGAACGGGGGATCTTTTGCACCAGAAGGGTGTGCTCTACCACTGAGAATTGGTCCTTCCCTTAAAAAATAAAGCAGGGTTCTAGCCCTCATGGTTCTGAAAAAAGAAGAGTTTGGTTTAAATAGGAAGCTGCCTTATACAAACACAGGCCATTGTCCATCTGGCCTATTATCATCTACACTGACTTGCAGAGGCTATGCATGGTTTCAGAAAAGGGTCTTTTCCTACCACTACCTGGAGGTGCCAGGAACTGGACCCGGGACCTCCTGCTTGCAAGGCAGATGCTCAGCCACTGAGCTACACAGCTCTTCCAGGAGCTGCTTAGGACCACAGCCTTAACCTCTGCATGATGCATGGTTCATAAACACAGTGCGTGCATGTGTGGATGATCACATAGGGCACATGGTGCCCACAAGAGTTTGCAAATGCACCCATGTGCTCAAACAATTTGGCAACCCCTGAGGACTGCAGTTCAGTCATAGAGCATCTGCCACAGAAGGTCGCCGGTTTGATCCCCAGCAGAGTGGGGAGAGACTCCTGCCTGAAACCCTGGACGGCCACTGCCAGTCAGTGTAGGCTGAGCTAGATGAAGCAATGGCCTGACTTGGGATATTATCCTTCCTGCATTATCTGGAAACCATAATCCATACATTAACCGTGTGATCTAGATTAATAGTCCTCATATTGTAGTTGAAGGGTGGACAAAAAGAGTGGCTTGATGAAGACCATTTAGGGAAACTGCAGCAGGTTGGACTAGATGATGCTTCGGGTCCCTTCCAACTCTCAAGGATCAAATTAAATTAACTCTCTAGGATCAAATTAAGGCAGAGTTGAGATCTGAACCGGGAGCGACCCAATTCATAGCCGGTGATGCTGTAAAGTGATTTTAAACCTGCATGCACAGACACATTCCTTTAGATGGCATAGTGGGCTGCTTTACTTGCTTCAGGTGTAGTGGTTACAGGGTCCGACTCAGGACTTGAGAAACCAGGGTTCAAATCCCCATTTAACCATAAATCTCTGTCGGGTGACCTTCCAAGATTGTCTCTCACCCTATAATCACAGGGATGTTGTGGAATAAAATGGGGAGTGGGGCAGAAATTAAGTTAATGAATAAATAAAATGTGGCAAGCCAGCCCACCTGAGTTTTGGGTGTGGGGGCCAACTGATCAGAGATCTGTGGCATCTCCCTCATTGCAGGGCACTGCCTGCAATTTAGGCTGCATCCTAAACATGCCGTCTCAGAAGCAAGTCCCATTGATTCAGTGGGGCTTGCTCTCCAGGTTAAGTGGGTTGAGAATTGCTGCCTGAGCCGCTGGGCAACTCCACCTTAATTGCACAATCTGTCACTTGCACAGTTGCTCTATTCATGCAGCCAGATAAATTGGAGGCAGGGAGGGGGATTGGAAAGTAGCTTCAAGCAGAGGCTCCTCCCCCTCCCCTCAGAACCCCCGGTTAAGTGGGATTAGGAATGCAGCCTTGACCATTAGGCTGCCCTGCCTTCATTGCACAATCCCTGCCACACCAATCCAAGTAGAGAAGTTGGGAGGTGGTGGGAGAGGCAGCTTCAGGTGTGCTTCCCCTGCCCTGCTCCCAGATTTAGGGTTGCAGCCAAGGCTAGTCAATGAGAGCCAGTGGTGGCGTACTGGTTAGAGTGTCAGACTAGGACCTTGGCAGAGCAGTATTCAAATCCCTACTTGGCCATGACACTGACTTGGAACCAGTCACTGTCTCTCCACCTAATCAACCTCACAAGGTTGTTGTTGTTGTTGTGGATTAAATGAAGAAAGGGAGAACCATGTAGGCCCCCTCAAGTAGCTTGGTTAGAGAGTGAAAAGGTTGGGTATAAATGCAATAAACAAACAGCAGACCCATTCAGGCTAATGGGTGCAAGTAACAGGCTCACCCATTTCCATTAAACTACTCTGAGTAGAATTCAGTTGGCCTGTAGGCTAACCCTTAAATTGCAGGGTCCCTTTACCGCAAGGAGGCCAACTTGAATAAAATATTTTGGGGGTCCAGGTAAGACCCACGCTGTGTAATCAATCACAAGGCACGATACATGCACACCATTTGAATGGCAATGCCCATCAACTTTAGGGGGGCCAGGCACCCTCCAATATTTTATTGTGGGGTGGCGGGCAAAGTCTCCTCGGCCTCTAGGAGTTGGCTACGATGCTTCACCTATGCAAGCGGAGAGGTTGGAAGGGGGACCTGGAAGGCAGCTTCAGGTTGGACCCCCCCGCGCTCCCCAGCAGGCGCACGCACCCAGCCTTCAAATCATTGCCACCCATTATTCCCAGCCTCTCACCTTGCGGGCGCCGCGTCTGGCGAACTCCTTGGCCAAGTAGCGCCCGATGCCTCGCCCTCCTCCGGTGATGAGCACGCTGTCCCCGGCCAAGTCGCGGAGTTTGCTGGGAAGCACCGTGGACGCCGCCGCCTTGGCTACCAAGCAAAGCATCCGCACCGGGAAGAGCAGCAGAGCGCCCAGGCGTCTCCAAACCATCCTCTTTGGGTTGGGGGGTTACGCACGAAGAGGGAGGGAATTTTGAGGAGTCCGTCGAGGAGGAGGGGTGGGGAAGGGGGAGCACGGCGTCCAGAAGTGTGTGTCGGATCCTAGGCAAACGTACCTCCACCCCGCTAAACAAAAAAAAAACCAAAAAAAAGGGGGGGAGAGAAGATGGGTTGCGCGAGCTTGCGCGCAAAAGTCCGCTCTGGCGTTGCACGAGTTTCTGGCTTCCTCGGTCGGACTTCCTCGCAGGTGGGTAGAGAATCCAATAGAAAGCCGCCGTCCTAGGTACGCTTTACCCGGGCGCCAGCACGCTTCAAAACGGAGCTTACTTCCGAGTACACATATAGATGTATAAATATAGATATACAGATCTTGCGCTGGGGCTCTCCCAAAGTGCCAAGCAAGAGCAGCCGCGCTGAGGAGCGGGAGATCTCAAAACAAGCAGCTCGGGAGAACTTTCCAGAGTTGCTGGGCGATCTGGATCCCGGAGAGGATCGAGCCCGTTTCTCCGCTTTCGCGAAAGAAAACTCCTTGTTTCCTTTGGAGAGCGTCCTGCCGTCTAAGCCGGGCTGGAAAGCCCCCCAGAAGCTCTCCGAGGCGGCGGCGTCTGCATGGGGAGCCGGCAGCGCTTTTCCAGACAGCTCATGTCTATTCTGGGGAGTTCAGGAAATTGCTTCTCGGGGAAGGAGTTGGAAAAAAAGAGACTTTTGGAAGGAGTTGGCTTAAAAAAAACAACAGTGACGGGGGGGGGGGGGAGGTTCAGAGCAGCGCGCCGGGGTCCCTCCCCCTTCTATACATACGCCGCGTAAAGAAAACTCCCCGCCGCCTTTGCCCGCCTCCGCCTCCTCCTCTGCTTTTCCTTACGCAGACGCGAAAAGAAGTGGCGGAGAGCCTTGGCCGCTTCTTCTTTGCTCCGGAGCCGCCGATCCGAGGCAGGGAAGGAGTCCGACTCGCGTTGCCTGCCTGCCTGCCCGCCTGCCCGCCTCCCTCTCGGCGACCTCTGGCTGCTCCTCCTGGGACACTTTCTTATCTTCCCGGCGCGGCTCCCTTGCCCTGGGAGCAGGTTTTATACCCTATTAAGCCTGATTGACAGTTAAAGTATTGTTGGAGGTTGGGGTGGGGGGAGAGGGAGACAGAGAAGATCTCCTTGCTAGTGGCTAGCTGGGCTCGCTCCCCTCCCCCAAGCAACGTCGCGCATACACGCACACACACAAGCACAAACACGCAGGCAACTTTAAAGCGCGAGCCAGGCTCTCGGCTGCATCCTCCTCCTTTCCAAGCCTGCAAGCCGGGACTTGCTGGATGCCACGTTGGGCCTGCGCAAGCTGTAATTCAAGTACTTTGTAACTGAGAGGCAGCGGCAACAGCCAGCCGAAGCTCCCTCTTCTTTTCTCCTCCTCCCTTAACATAAATACACTGCTGATAACACACACGAGCACGTGTTTTCTAAACTGAGTGCTGAGATTGGGCTATTCGAGGGACGGGGTGGGGTGCAACGTAAGTTTCAAAGTCCGGGTTGTGCGCAGCATATGTGTCAAAGTCCGGGTTGGAAATTTCCTTTTTGTTGCAGGGTGACAATGGCCCAATTGCCCAAGCTGGCGCCTCCGCACCAAGGAAAGGAAAGAAAGGGTTTCTTTGCACTGTGCCTAGTTAAACTATGGAAATCGCTCCTGCAGGAATGGATGGCAGGGAAAGAGGATTGAGCACCTTCATGATGGCTGTCCTCTGCCTCCGTAGCTGGAGGCATTGAGGCTTCTGAATGCCAGTTGCTGGAAACTACAGGAGGGGAGAATAGCTTGTGTGCTCAGATCCTGCCTGTGGGCTTCTCACGAGCATCCAGTCAACCACTGTAAGAACAAGATGCTGGACTAGAGGGGCCATTGGCTTGATCCAGAAGGCACGTCTTATGTACCTGTGGGATTTTGCATGACTGTCTGCATGCAAAAGGAAAAAGAGAAGTCCTTGCAGGCAGAAAAGGAGTCTATTAGCGAGGAAGGTTCCACCCAGTGGATACTGAAATAGCAGTACTGAGGTACTGTGGTACCTTAGGTTACATACCTTCAGGTTACAGACTCCACTAACCCAGAAATAGTACCTCGGGTTAAGAACTTTGCTTCAGGATGAGAACAGAAATTGTGCTCCGGCAGCACAGCGGCAGCAGGAGCCCCCATTAGCTAAAGTGGTGCTTCAGGTTAAGAACAGTTTCAGGTTAAGAACGGACCTCCGGAACAAATTAAGTACTTAACCCGAGGTACCACTGTAGTAGTAGTAGTAGTAGTAGTAGTAGTAATACTACATGCTGCCCCACTGATGCACCTTCAGAAGTTGCCTCTGGTACCCAGAGAGTCCTTCCCTCTCCTTAAATTTCACTTTAAAGAAGCATTCTGCTTCAGCTAATAGAATAACTTGTGAGGTGTGTGCATGTGGTGTGCACTGCAGTTTGTCTTATTTGCAAATGTGCCCATGGACTCCAATTGGTTGCTGATCCTTACTCTAAACCTTAGAGGTACTGTGCAGCACTCAACCTATTGCACAACACCTCTTGTGCAGTGTCATTCCCTGTAAAGCTCCCAGCCGAGAGTTGAGCCAGACAAACATATGACACTTCAGTCTCTCCAAAAGAAAAATGTCAGAGATGTTTTGGAGCCTATGGTAATCCACCTAGACAAGTCTGTATAATAAAAATATAATAATGTCGTCACACAAGCTCCATAGCAGGGCAGAGCAAAGCGAGTTGGGGCAGAGCTCCCAGTACATACATAAATACATATAAAATAAACTCCAAGCTAATATTTCAAGTATTTCTACTTGTATTTTTTAAAATCAGCAGTGTGGAAACTCAAAACTGCCCTCTAGGACACTGCCCAAGCCCAAGCCCTCACATGGCCCTACTCCACATACTCCCTGAGTGCTTTATTTTTCCTGGCTGGAAACTGTCCTTGAACTCTGATAATGCTTTTTTGCTTGCCAGGATGGAGGTGTGTGTAGAACTTTTGTGTGTCTGGAATGTAGCCTACATAAAACAAAGGTCACATCCATTTTTTCACTCTATTCTGCCTTGGTCAGACCTCACCTGGAGTCCTGTGTCCAATTCTGGGCACCACAGTTTAAGAAGGATATTGGCAAGCTGGAACATATACAGAGGAGGGCAACCAAGATGAGCAAGGGGTCTGGAAACCAAGCCTGATGAGGAACGGTTGAGGGAGTTGGGTATGTTTAACCAGGAGAAAAGAAGCCCAAGAGGTGATACGATGGTCATCTTCAAATAGCCAGAAGGCTGTCACATGGAAGGTGGAACAAACTTGTTCTCTGCTGCTCCTCAGGGTATGATCCAAACCAATGGGTTCAAACTGCCAGAAAGGAGATTCTAACTAAACCTTAGGAAGAACTTTCTGGTGGTAAGAGCTGTTTGACAGTGGAACAGACCACCCCAGAAGGTGGTGGACTCTCCTTCATTGGAGGTTAGGTGGGCATCTATTAGGGATTCTTTAGTTGCGATTCCTGCATTGGACTGGAAAAGGGTTTGCATATGTCCTCTCCCCCCCCCCCCCAGGGCACACCTTCTTTTTCATGGGTAGAGTCCTCACAGCGATCCATAGTTAAAAGTAGAAGTTGGCAAATGTGTCCTCTTTATTGCTCTTCAGAATATGGCAACACCTGTATACTGTGCAGCAAACTAAGACAAACATTCAAAAATTAATGGTATTAACAAAAGCATACAAGGGCAACATGCCTAGAATTAAGACACCAGGCCCTTCAAAATGAATTGCAGATGGTTGAGGTTCCTCTAGGTAAGAATTAATAAAGCAAATAAAAGAGACCTGGTCCTCCTGAAACCTGTCCCTGTCAGTTTCACCCCTCATGACTCTACAGTGCTCTGTTAACTTATGAAGTGGTACCACATTCTGCCCTACCAAGTGGTCTTACTGAATTGACAATTGCTCTGCCACAAAAATGCAATTGTTTGTCTTGTACATGGGTAGGCAAACTAAGGCCTGGGGGCTGGATCTAGCCCAATCGCCTTCTAAATCCAGCCTGAGGACAGTCCAGGAATCAGCGTGTTTTTACATGAGTAGAATGTGTCCTTTTATTTAAAATGCGTCTCTGGGTTATTTGTGGGGCATAGGAATTCGTTCATTCTTTTCCTTCAAAATATAGTCCAGCCCACCACATGGTCTGAGGGACAGTGGACTGGCCCCCTACTGAAAAAGTTTGCTGACCCCTGGTTTTGTACAATGCACCAGGGAGGTGCGCAGTTGACAAAACGTGAATCGGTTAGCTCTGCCTGTCATTGTCTCTGGCGCCACCTACTGTCAGGGTACCCTGCATTCTGCCCAATCAGTTCCAAAGGGCACCAGCCACTACTGGCCAAAGTCTGAGACTTTTTAGTTTGGAGAAAAGGTAATTAAGAGAAGGACATGATAGCAGTTTATAAGATTGCTCATAGCCTGGAGGCAGTGGGCAGAGAAAAGTGTTTCTCCTTCTCTCCTAACACTAGAACCCATGGACACCCAATGAAACTTGAGTGTTGAGAGATTCAGGTTGGATAAAAGAGAGTCCTTCTTTACACAGTGCAGAGTTAAACTACACAACTTGCTCCCTCGGGAGGCAGTGATGGTCACCAACTCGGAAGGCTTGAAAATGAGGCAAGTACAGACCTTGGTGGTTCCACGTGATAAGGCGTTCAGCCTAAGATACTGGAGTAGAACACTACTGATGTCTACTAGTCATGATGGCTATGATCGGCCTACACAGTTGGAGGCAGAAATACTTCTTAATACCAGTTGCTGTGAACCAAAGAAGGGGAGAGTGCTGCTGTGCTCAGGTCCTCCTCATGGGCTTCTCATTGGGGCATCTGAGGGACCACTGTGAGAACAGGACTAGGTGGGCCACAGAATGCAAGGAGTGAGCTGAAGTCCAAGATAGGAAAAGAGGTGGCGAGGGAACACCTAGTTACTTTAAAGGAATTCAGATTTCCAGGGCCTGTTGAGTTGCACCCAAGGGCACTAAAGCAGCTTGTGGATATAATCTCAGAGCCTCTGTCTATGATCTTTGAGAATTCTTGGAGAACAGCTGAGGTCCCTGTAGACTGGAGGTGGGAAAATATTTTCCCCATCTTCAAAAGGGGGAAAAAGAAGAAGACCCAGGTAAGTATCAACCAGACATTGATACCAGGAAAGATCCTAGAACATATTATTAAACAGAAAATGACGCTGTGATTAATGGCTTTCTCAAAAACAAGTCATGCCGGACAAATCTCATTTTTTTTGGATAGAGTTACAAGCTTGGTGGATCAGAGGAATGTGGACATAGTGTATTTTGATTTCAGTAAGGCTTTTGACAAGGATATTCTGGTGGAGAAGCTGGGGAAATGTGGGCTAGATGAGGTAACTGTTAGGTGGTTTTGTAGCTGGCTGGCTGACCGAACCCAATGAGTGTTCACTAATGGTTCCTCGTCATCCTGGGGAAAAGTGACAAGTGAAGTGCTGTTCAACACCTTTAAAAACGTTTTGCATGAAGGAATGGAGGGGATTCTTATCCAATTTGCAGACGACACCAAACTGGGAGGGGAGCTAATGCCAGAGAAGACAGAATCGGGATTCAAGATGACTGTAACAGATCGCCGAACTGGGCCAAAACTAACAAAATGAATTTCAGTAAGGACTAATGCAAGCTTCTGCACTTAGGCAGGAAGAACCAGCTGCACAAATATAAGAGGTGAGACTCCTGGCTTGCCAGTAGTACTACATTGCAGGGGGTTGGACTAGATGACCCTTGGTATCCCTTCCAACTCTACAATTCTACGATTATGTTCTTAAGCATAAATGAAGATATTCACAAGGGCAATCGGGAGCTTTCCAAGCCTGGATAAGGAACACAAAGAGACCACTATTTTGGGATTTACTGCTCAGCAGGATGAAAATGCTTTTATTCTCCCAACAGTGATTAGCCCAAGCAACTGGGCTTTTAAATTCCCAAAGGAGAGGAGTTCTTTAAGCTAATCTCCTCCTCATGTCAAGGCTTTAGTTCAACAGGGTTACGACACCAAAATTTCTTTTGCAATCTCGGCGCGATATCTGGGTGAAGCAATGTTGCAATCGCCTCTCCTGTCTTGTTTGTTTGGCTGCTTCAGACAGGTTCTTAACAAGGGCTCTCCAGCCTCCACACTGCCATTCCCAGCCCTAGAAAGTCAATCTGTAATGCTTTCCAGCAGAGCACTCCACCAGTCTCTGTTAGGTCTATCTGTTGAACAAGAGCAGGCATAGGCAAACTCAGTCCTCCAGATGTTTTGGGACCGCAACTCCCATCATCCCTAGCTAACAGGACCAGTGGTCAGGGATGATGGGAGTTGTAGTCCCAAAACATCTCGAGGGCCGAGTTTGCCTATGCCTGAACAAGAGGCTGTATCTTTTGTCACGCGCACCCCCCCCTGAAACCTCTATGTTGTTTACAAAAGAGAATATAAAATAAGGAATTAACTACAAAATTGACAGACTTGCAGACTGTTGCTTCACTCTGTCTTTTCTCTATCATTTCTCAACCTGCACTAGACATTTGGGACAATTGCATTGCTCGTGTGCGCAAGACATTGATTCCATAAAACATATTTTGTTGCACTGTGCAAAATATGAGCAAGCGAGGGTTGAACTGATACTACCCTTGCTGGTGCCTTTCCCGGGAAAATCAGAGGTTCACTATGTCAGGTTCCTATCGGAAGACCAGACAAATGCTAGAACTTTAGCAGTGGCAAAGTTTTTATTGGTGGTTGCAAGAACCAATGATCCCTATATTCTGAACAAAATTTTTGTTTAACCTGGAGGTAGGCTGTATGAATTGTGTATTGCTTTGTAACGATTTGTTGGGTCTCTGGACCGCAATAAAGATTGTTGTTGTTGTATTAAACACACACAGTGATGGGGGACCTCAGACCTGCAGGCCTAATTCAGCCTGCCAGGCTTCTCCATGTGGCCCACGAGGCTGTTTTGGTCAAGCTGTGCACACCTTTGTATGCTGTATATCTTCTGCACCCTGTCTTCTAGCTATCAGCTCATAACCACAATATTGTAGATGCTGATATTGTGGTTATGATTTGATAGATATGATTTCCGTTGCTCATAGGTCAAACCCTTCTCGCGAGTTCATCATACTATAATATTTCTTTAACTTGTCTGAAGAAGGCTTCCATTAAACACTCACCATTAGATTTTCTTAATTTTGCTGTTAATTTTGCCAGTTCTACACACACACACACACACACACACACACAACATTCTTTATTATGGTCCAGAGACTGGCAAAAGTGATTTCAAAAGCAAAGTACAGCAGAAATACAGAAAAAAACATTACTAGGCAGTCACTGTGTTTTATCCAATATTTCTAATTCTTACTGCCTCCGAGAGAAATTTTGCCATGGCCAGGATTATATCATTTTTCTTATCTTCATGGAAATATTTGAGATACATAGTCCATTAACCCACTGATCCATTCCTCTTTGGTTGGAACTTCTTCTTCCTTCCATTTCTGCGCATACAGAATCCTAGCAGGGCTTCCTTCTCTTTACCCTTTAGAGCAGGCTTCCTCAAACTCGGCCCTCCAGATGTTGTGAGACTACAATTCACATCATCCCTGACCACTGGTCCTGCTAGCTAGGGATCATGGGAGTTAGAGGCCAAAAACATCTGGAGGGCCGAGTTTGAGGAAGACTGCTTTACAGTTTGTCTCTGTTTTATATCAGGCGTAGACAGCCTCAGGCATGGCAGCTGTCTGGCTCCCAAGTTCTTCCCAGGCCACACCCTTCACTGGTCCTGCTTTGGATCCCAGGTTCCCCAGGATATTCTTGTGGAGAAGCTAGTAAAATGTGGGCTGGATGAGGTAACTGTTAGGTGGATTTGTAGCTGACTGACTGACTGAACTCAATGAGTGCTCACTCGTGGTTCCTTGTCATCCTGGGAAAAAGTGACAAGTAGAGTGCTGCAGACAGTGGCGGAGCTTTAATCTCGGGGTGGGGTGGGGATGGAGAGCAGGTGGTGGCATGGCTGGCGCACGTCCCGGGGGCATGGCATGCTGCCTGCAGGGGCGTGGTGTGCATCCCGGGGCGTGCCGCGCATCCTGGGGGCATGGCGTGCCGCCTGCGGGAGTGTGGCGCCCAGCGGGTGTGTGTGTTTGTGTGTGTAGTCATGATGGCACCCCACCAGGATAGTGCCACCGGGGGCAATGCATCCCCCCCTGCACCCCTGTTCCTCCGCCAATGGCTGCAGGGTTCTGCCCTGGTCCCAGTGTTATTCAACATCTTTATAAATGTCTTGGATGAAGGAATTGAGGAGATGCTCATCCAATGTTTCATCCATGACTGTAGTGTGCCCTTGGAACTCTGATAACACCCCATGCTTGCCTGCGTGGAGGGTATGTGTCAAACCAGCATGGTGTAGTGGTTAAGAGCAGTGGACTTGTAATCTGGTGAACCAGGTTTGCTTCCCCGCTCCTCCACATGCAGCTGCTGGGTGACCTTGGGCTAGTCACACTTCTCTGAAGTCTCTCAGCCTCACTCACCTCACAGAGTGTTTGTTGTGGGGGAGGAAGGGAAAGGAGAATGTTAGCCACTTTGAGACTCCTTCGGGTAGTGATAAAGTGGGATATCAAATCCAAACTCTTCTTCCTGTACAAAGGTAAAATTTACATTTGCTGCTCCACTCACTTTTGCCTCTGGCCCTGCCTTCCTCTGGCATGTGGACCTTGTTAGGTAACCCAGATGGGAATCCGGCCCTTGGGCTGAAGAAAGATTCACCTCCCTTGCTTTATATTGTGGCTGTTGAGATGGGGGAAAGGTTGCTACATGGCATCCATTTGGATCAGAGGTTCCCAAACTCATTTGGCCAAAAAAATAGCACCCCCCATGCCAGATTTACATATAAGCTAAACAAACTATAGCTTAGGGCCCCACTCACTTGGGCCCCCCAAAAAAAAATTAAAGGAAAAAAACCTGGATGTACATTTCCAAAATATGAGATAAAAAAACAAATAAAATAAAACCTACATACAGGAACAGTGTTTTGTGTCGTGTAGGCTCCTAGTTGTTATGTGCAAATGGCTTTCGATACCTATTAGGTCCATAAATTACCATATAGCATATATTCAACACAAAAAACAGTGACAATTTGTTGTTGACAAAGGACAGTTGGACCTATAAAGGGCCCCATTACCTTCAGTAGCTTAGGGCCTCATCAAACCTAAATCTGGCCCTGCGCCCCCCTCGAAATCTTCCTTCTTTAAGCGAACAGACAGAAAGTTGCCATGACAAATTTGCATTCTTTTATGTTGCTGTATTCCTACCTATGTCCTACCACATAGTGATGAAATATGATGTTGTAAATAAGACATGTTGAAGCTTGAAACAATAAAATTATTTATTAAAATCAACCGTAGTAACATTCACACCGCACACAGAAAATTAAGGCAACAAAGGATAATATGCAAATAAAAATTATGAATAACATTAAAGATAATCCCAGTGAGAAGGATGAACCGGTGGCGCTGCTGCCAATTTATTAATGTTCGACTCTATTTTGGCAGTAGCATTCTAAAATCACCACGATTGGCTATTTTTAGCAGGTTTCTCTTTTTTAAAGTTAACTTGCATTTTGTGTGTTTATTTGGAAAATAATCACCATGATTTTATGTTGTTGGTAAGCGTCATTATACAACAGATGAAACATGTATGAAAGGTTTCTCAAAATTCTCTTCTCTTCTCTTGTTTCTTTACACTTCCACGGCCCTCTTATTTTTATTCCATGTCCCCCAATTGCACCTGGGGCTACTGCTGCCCCATTGGATCATTCCAGTAACCCCCCTGGTATCACCCACTTTGAGAAACACTGATCTGGATCCTCCAGCATCAGATGCGCAGCTGCAGTTGGCATGATGTGGTTGCCGTTGTTGTTTAGTCGTTTCCGACTCTTTGTGACCCCATGGACCAGAGCACGCCAGGCACTCTTGTCTTCCACTGCCTCCCACAGTTTGGTCAAACTCATGCTGGTAGCTTTGAGAACACTATGCAACCATCTCGTCCTCTGTCGTCCCCTTCTCCTTGTGCCCTCCATCTTTCCCAGCATCAGGGACTTTCCCAGGGAGTCTTCTCTTCTCATGAGCTGGCCAAAGTATTGGAGCCTCAGCTTCAGGATTGGCATGATGTGGAGACCTATGTAAATGGTGGAGGTGGGTGGGAATCGACCATAAATGAAACAACAACCAAGTCACTTCAGATTGGCCTTGAATGCCAAGAAACAGCAACATGACTTTCAGAGTTGCCACCACCCGGTCTTGGCATCGTGCAAAGCAAACACAGAAACCCATGTTTGAAGTGCTACACATTTGCAAGACTGAATCTTGCCCTTTTTAATAAAACAAAACAAAACAAAACACAAAACAAAACACAAAACAAAACAAAACAAAACAAAACGCACCGAGGACAATTAAAACACTGCAGTGAGTGGGAGTGACCCTGTATGTTTTGTTCTGGCAAATGCTGGGAAGTGATTAGAAGTTTAGCAATATCTGTTGCTTCTGTTGCAATCTGCCATGCTTAGAAGCCATCTAGTGGTGACTGGAGCCTCATACAGAAAGAGTTGCAGAAACTATGGAGGGGAAAAATTTAGATATAGGCATTTTAGGGACAGGTTAGAAGATAGGAACTCTGTCTCAGTGGCTATGAATGCCTTTGGCAGCAACAACAGCCTGTCTGTTCGTGGACTGGAATAGCTTGACCAGACTAGTCCAGACCCTCAAAGTGTCCCTGCTTTCCAGGGACAGTCCTGGCTTTACAGAATCTGCCCCAGTTTCTGATCCCAGAGTGTCCCCCTTTCCTTAGGATGTCCCTATTTTCATTGGAGAAATGTTGGAGGGTATGGAGTTATGCAAATCCCGAGCCAAGGAGATAAGCAATTATACATCCTTGAGAAGACATCTGAAGGCAGCCCCGTATAGGGAAGTTTGTTAATGTGTAATGTTTTGTTCCATTTTTATACATGTTCAAAGCTGTCCAGAGTGTCTGGGGCAACCCAGCCAGTTGGGTATTGTATTATTATTATTATTATTATTATTATTATTATTATTATTATTATTATCATCATCCCTATTTTCATCAGAGAAATGTGGGAGGGTATGTTAGTCTAGGCCAGGGGTAGGCAACCTACGGCCCAGGGGCCAGATGCGGCCCAATCGCCTTCTCAATCCAGCCCACGAACGGTTCGGGAATCAGCATGTTTTTACATGAGTAGAATGTGCGATTTTATTTTAAATGCATCTCTGGGTTATTCGTGGGGCATAGAAATTCATTCTTTTCTTTTTTCAAAATATAGTCTGGCCTCCCACAAGGTCTGAGGGACAGTGGACTGGCCCCCTGCTGAAAAAGTTTGCTGACCCCTGGTCTAGGCATTGGTAACTCTCAACCAGGTGTGCCAACTTGAAGAAAACATTCAGAGGGCCCAGCTAAGCCCTGCCCCACGATCACAATACGTGGCACACACACACCATTTGAACGGCAATGCCCATCAACTTGTGGGGGTGGTGTTGTGTCAAAGGGACCTTGACCCCTAGGAGTTGACTCCTATTGATGGAAAAATTACAATATCAAGGTTTGGAAAAGCTGGCAACCAAAGAGACAAAAACAAGGCAGCCTTAAGCTATGATCCTTTATTTCAGTTGCAACTGGGTTCCCCCAAGGCAAAGCAAAAGGAAGAACCCCATCTACAGGTGAGTAACACTTTCATTTACTATGGTAAGGTAGGTACACTACATTTTTGGGTTGTGGGTGTGAGAGATTGGGTTATATGTGGGTACATAGGTGAGGAGTCCAAAAATGATTACACGGGTGCAGAAACAAAAAGACACAGGTGCAAACTAATTTACATTTGACAGGCAAGGTAGGTGCAAAAGAGTCCTGGGGGGTTTAAAAGGTAGGTTGATAGTCGGATTCCGGGGAAACAATGGAGTCCGGTTTTTAGAAACTGGGTGTGATATGGGAGTTAATTCTTCTTGTTTGCTGCAGGCTCAGTGTTGATGCAAAGTTCCTGGAATTACAGAGGAAGAAGGTTATGATCAGAAGATTTCTCCTCTGGGAAATCTGTGGTCAAGTCCCTTTTGATACATTGCTTTTTGTTACGACCAAAATACAGTTACAACCAAAAACTACATGGAATATATATTTATACATCGTTTCAATGGTTTGCTTGATAACAATTGACGTTTCTCTACAATTTCTTTATTGAGTTCATATGAGATGTATGGAGATTGTACCCTTCTAAAGACATGTAACTAAACACTTATAGTAAAATAAAAGGTTTGCAGAGGCAAATAACTTTATGTAAAACAAACAGCAAAAGAAAGTAAATAAAGACAAACTTTTGCAATAAAGTCAGGTGTGGTTTTTTTTTACACTTATTGACACTTCTGGTTTTAGGAACACATTTATCAACATGGGTTCCTTATGGGTAATATATGAAGGTGTGTGATTTCTTGGGGAAACATGTGAAGGTGTGCGATTTCTACATCACTATGCTCCCGAGAAATGGATTACCACAATGCATTCCGTGTGGGGCTTCCACTGTGCTGGGTCTGGAAATTGCAGTTAGCACAGAATGCCTTGGCAGAATTGCTGGCAGAAGTGAGACCCCCATCAGGGGCATAGGAAGGGGGGTTCGGGGGATGCAGCCCACCCTGGGTGTCATTCTTGAGGGGTGTGTGTGACAAAATGGCACACCGCGGGGGTTGGCACTTACCGCTGGTCCTGGCCTGCAGCACACCCGAAAAGGCAGCATGGGGCTTGCATCCTCCAGGCGGACTCTGACGGCAGCTCACCACGTGCACTGATCGCCACAGCGCCCCCATGGGCGGATCGCCCCTCCCCCGCTGCTGATCTCCCCCTGGTCCCCATCAGCATATTACAACACATCAAAGATCTGCATGAGCTGCCAACTTCTTATCAGGGGAAATTCAATAAACCTCAACACTGATAACCCTCTACAATTTTGGAGAAGCTTTCTTGGACGATCGCCACACCCCAATAGGTTCCCACTCAACCACTTTCATCTCTGGAATCGGCACTTTCACAATTGCCCACAATGTTTGCTCTGCATCTGATACAAAGTCACTTTTAATTGCTGCATCACCTCTACACCCATACTTCCTGTCTATTGATATTGATAGCTTTCTGATGCCTGCTATGTCTTTCTTCTCTGTAGACAGTCCTGTGATTTTGTTATGCAGAGCTGTTGATTTTATCCATATGTTGACAATTGCGTGATGCCTGCTTGTTTTTAAAGTTTAGATTTGTTGGTATTTTCTGAATATTCTGTATTATTTCATGTAAGCAACTTAGATTTTTTTTCCTTTTTAATTAAGCAGCATATAAATCTTAGATAACATGAGAAAGAGCCTAGGGGGTAGAGCAGAGGCCATAAAACACATACACACTATCAAACCACACACTGAAGCTATGCTCAGCAACTGTATGGCTCATACATAGCTGTAAAGGGGATTGGGGTTGCTTGTGCATAGATGTAGCTGCTGCTCTAGGCAACGTTCCCTGGCTAAACCTTTCCCTGGCTGGACAGCCCTTTCTCCGTGGCTGTCTCAGTCACTGGCAGAATCCGTCAGTGGGCGTTTCCTGAACTTCCTCCAACATAAAAAACTCCTTGACACCAAGTCTCCGCCTAGACTCCCTGCGCGGAAGTCTCCTGCGCAGAGTGGGCGTGGCCAGCGGAGGTCCTGGACTCTCCCCGCTGGTCTCTGTGGAAGAGTCCTGGAGCCCTCTCTCCGAAGTCCCTCCCTGCTCCCCTTTCTCCCAGGTGTCACGCTGATTTCCTTCCCCAAAGGAAGTGTTCTCTCTCCCTCTGCTGGTCCCTTCTCCCGCATCATTGGGGAGCCTTACCTCCACTCTTGGCTCCGATGGCAGTTCCCTGACAATAGGCTACGTGCACTGAGTGAAAATCATATTATTGCCTGCTATAAACATTCTAGCTTTACTTAATAGAATACTGGAAACCAGGCAAAATTTTTGGACTTTGCATCATCATCATTATCATCATTATTAAAATTTATATATCACCCTTCATCTGAAGATCCCAGGATGTTCCAGGAGGTGGTCCAGGGAGGGACTCCTCAGAAGGAGCTCCACACAGGGACATTTATTGGCTTTTCCCAGTTACAGTTGTACCTTGTTTCTCTAACGTAATCCAATCAACGTCTGAAAACATTCGAAACCAAGGTGCGGCTTCCGATTGGTTGCAGGAGCTTTCTGCACTTAATCAGAAGCCACGGAAGCTGCATCAGATGTTTGGGTTCAAAGAACATTCGAAAACCGGAACACTTACTTCCGGGTTTTTGGTGTTTGGAACCCAAAACGTATGAGTACCAAGGCGTTCAAGAATCAAGGTACGACTGGAATAGCTTATATCCATTATAGTGAGCCTATGGAAAGCTTTTAACACAAAACTATCAGCTGAACGCAGGTGGCACTGTGGGTTAAACCACAGAGCCTAGGACTTTCCGATCAGAAGGTCAGCGGTTTGAATCCCTGTGATGGGGTGAGCTCCCATTGCTCGGTCCCTGCTCCTGCCAAGTGCAAGTAGATAAATAGGTACCGCTTCGGCGGGAAGGTAAACGGCGTTTCCGTGCGCTGCTCTGGTTCGCCAGAAGCGACTTAGTCATGCTGGCCACATGACCCGGAAGCTGTACACTGGCTCCCTTGGCCAATCAAGTGAGATGAGTGCCGCAACCCCAGAGTTGGCCACAACTGGACCTAATGGTCAGGGTTCCCTTTACCCTTTACCTTTACCAATCAGCTGAATGATAACTATACTGCATTAAGTCCCATGAACAATACCAGACCTTATATGGAACAATTTTGCAGAAGCATTCGTTCAATTCCTTCAAGCACCCAATCACTCTCATAGCTGCCTAGCAATCTGTCCTGTTGCAACACTGCATACTACCTACCAAGTAACCAAATAAAATTTGACCTGTTCTGCCCACACACACTTGCTTAATTACACACCACACAGGCCTGTATAATTTGACTGCAATACAGGGATTTCTGGAATAGAGGACACAATATAGGGAAACGGCGCACAGAAGAATGCATGAGAGCCTTAGCCATCTTGTATACAGTACCAGTTATGACACCTCACCTTTTACCCAGATGGGCTGCTCCCTTTCTCCCTTCCTCCTTACCTGCTCTACTTGACTGCTTCTGCAATGCAGGCAGAAAAAGGCAGGGCTTAATTTCATAACCTCTTGACATCAAAACCAGAATAGCCGGCCATGTCCCTGAGAAACATTTGTATACTGTGGACAAACCTCTGCAAAACTGAGCTTAATTCCTACATTTCCCCCCATAAAACATTGCCACAAAGTCCTTGAACTAATCTAAAAAGATCACTGATAATCTTTGGTGAAAAGGCAACTCTGAACCTTCATTTGAACGCTTTAATTCTGAATGTCGTCTGGCAGCCAGATCACAAATGTCAGCTGGCTTTTCCAGTGTTATTTATTTATTTATTTATTTCAACTCCTAGAGTGTGCCAAATGATTAGCATTCCCCCCCCCAACAAAGTCAACCTAGGAGTTCTAGAGAATACAACTAGCTAAGCCAATCAAAGCAACAGTACTAGAACCAATACTTTGAAATCGTAGGTGAGTGTCTGCAAAAAAAATGTCAGGATGAGAAATTCTAATGAGCATGAAAAACACCACAGCCCAGGTGACTGGTGGCGCAACTGTGGTTTTCCAGATTTTGCTGGACCACAACTCCCATCATCCTTGGCTATTGGGCCCTGCTGGCTGGTGTTTATGGGAGCTGGAGTCCACGAACAGCTGGAGAACCATGAGTTTCTCCACCTCGGTGCTGTGTGATAGCAGCTGTATACTATACATTGGTGCAGCTAGGAGGGTTGTATAACATCTGGGCCTGAAAAGGGCATTTCTGACCTTGCAAGCAATAGATATCACATCAGTGGACCATTGCAACTGCAACTAAGACGCAGGGTCTATTAGGGTGAATTTGGGATACTTTCAAATCATCCTTCCGCAGTTTGGTGTCCTCAAGAGGTTTTGAACAACAGCCCCCATCAGCTCCAACTGTCTCCCTGGAGACAAAACATCTGTAGAGCACCAGGATCTGTGAGACAGAATCATAGGCTGATTTAAATGCTGCCTGCGCCCTGAAGGCTCAAAACATAACAAAGTGGCATTGAATAATGATTTGGTTTTTAAAGACTATGCCTTTAGCACTAAGAAAAGAGAAGAAAGTTGTATATGTAAAATTGATCTGAGCCATTGGTTAGAGCATGGTGCTGATATTGCCAAGGTTGTGGGTTCGATCCACATATGAAGAGTAGAAGAGTTTGGATTTGATATCCCGCTTTATCACTACCCGAAGGTGTCTCAAAGCGGCTAACATTCTCCTTTCCCTTCCTCCTCCACAACAAACACTCTGTGAGGTGAGTGAGGCTGAGAGACTTCAGAGAAGTGTGACTAGCCCAAGGTCACCCAGCAGCTGCATGTGGAGGAGCGGAGACGCGAACCCGGTTCACCGGATTACAAGTCCACTGCTCTTAACCACTACACCACACTGGCTCTCTATCTAATATGGGACAGCTGCATATTTCTGTCTTGCAGGGGGTTGGACTAGATAATCCTCAGGGTCCCTTCCAACTCTTCAGTTCTATGATTCTATGACCTGTGTGCAAATTTGCACTGAACAGCCTCCTTCTAATGTTATCAGCACCACATTTTTAAGCACTGTATTTTTCTTTCTCAACCAGCCTCTGAGACAAACACCAGTCATTATGGCATCACCTGATTTCTTGGTGCTTGAATAACCAACCTTTCTTTTCCTACCCTCCCCCCCCCCCAATTTGCAGCATTTCTTATTTCTGTGCGGAAACACTGGCATGCTTGTAGCTGATCGACAAACTGAGCCGTCCTTGTTCAAACCAAACACTGAGCCTTCTGTGTACGTTCTCCCACCTCCTTGGAACTACTGGTCTGAGGTGAGAATTATTGTCCCAGAGGGCCTTGCGTGACCCCAGTTCTAAAAATACCACAGGGAAACAACATGCAGAAGGTGCTGCAAAGGTGGCAAAGCAATTTCAACCTAAATAGGTTGGCCATTGGATTCCAGTAGCTTGCGATTCCTAATTGCTGGTCCAGGATCTTGCAAATGTCAACTTAATAGCAAATTCCCCAAGTTCCCATGATATTAGAATCTAATGGGAGTCATCCAATGAAGCTTGGAGAATGGGAAGATTCAGGACTAGGGATGTGCATGAAGTTCACATTAATTTTAAAAAAAGCACATGGCTTCCCCCAAGGAACCCTGGGAAATGTAGTTCACCCCTCAGAGAGCTACAGTTCCAAGAACCCTTAACGAACTGGTGGAAGATGGAGTCCAATAAATCTGGAGGGCCATAAGTTTGTTCCTCCTCTTCTGGAAGTTTGTTCCCTTAGCCAGGGCCTGCCCAATACATTTTACCGCTTCAAGATGGCACCCCCTTCCCATTTCAGGGGCAGGAGCCAGCTGGGCTGGCAGCTGAATCTTACTTGCACTGGTGATGGGATAGAATCCTCCACAGCACCCGAGGCAGCAAGCCAGAGTTGGGTTCCCAAGACAGGCTGAGCAGCCACAGAGCAATCATTGGGAGGCACAGGAGGGACAGCCATGTGCTGCTGCTGCTGCTTCCCCTGAATCTGCCACCTGAGGCAGTCACTTCACTCTACCAAATGGAAGGTCCGGCCCTGTTCTCTGTTCCCCCATGTCCCACCTGAAGGCTGGTGTCAGTACGTTCTCAGTACAGTCCAGATCCCTGCTCTTGGACATTTTGAATATTAAACATGGGCTTTTGGTTTGCTTTTGTTTTTTTGTAAAAGCAGAGTATTTTTTAAAAAATCAGTATATTGGTATGGTTTCATTGTACGCATTGCTTTGATTGGCGTATGCTGCCCTGTTGTTGACAGGTGGCAAATGAATTTAATGAATAAATTATATTTTTAAATTACATACCAGTTTTCATACACAGTTGCCAATAAACCTTGAGCAGCTCAATGTAACAAATGAGTATCTCATATACTATTGCATGCATCCTGATATATATCATTTTTGTTGTTGTTCTGTTTTGTTTTCTACATGGGCACCATTTCTTGTTTCTTCCTGTTTTATCTGTACGTTTGTAATCTTGTACTTTTCCTTTTTCAATAAATAATACACAAAAATATATATCCTGATGGCTCACATTGCTTCAGATTTTTATGTGGTTCCATGAGACATCTTAAACATGCCAAAATACTGCAAATCTGTAGCCGGTGTTGGATGTCCATGTTCTATAAGAATGCAAAAAGTACTATTACCCCCTCAAAGTTATAAAGTAGCTTTGACTTCATTCACCATCTGTAATTGTTGTTTACCTTCATTAAATAAATTAAATGGATGGAATCATTTATTATGATTGCGACCTGTATAGCATAATTACCCTTCAAAATGCAAGCTAGGGAAATTATGCCTCTGACACATCTGCAGTCTAACCCAGCTTCCTGTCTTGAGCAGCACAAAGCTCCAGAATGAAGCACAGTATTAAAAACAGTTTAAAGCAATTGACTGTCACAGAAATAAAGTGTGGTTCATAAAATATACATCTGAAGTATGAAGAACTAAAGTAAAGAGGTACATCTTCAATGCTACCTGAAAGATTTCTATTGAAGGTGCCAGTTGAACCTCTGCAGGGAGAAAGTTTCTCAACTTAGGGGCCACCACAGAGGATGCCCTCCACAAGCCCCCTGAGCTTTTGAGGGCAGTGGAGCTACCAAGAAAGCCACATTTGCCCACCTTAGCACCTGAAAGGGCCTGTAGGGAATTGTAGAGTTGGAAGGGACCATGAGGGTAATCTAGTTCAACCCCATGCCATGCAGGAATCTTTCACCCAACGTGGGGCTTGAACCTACCACCTTGAGATTCAGAGTTCCCCGCCCTACTAGCTGAGCAATGCCAGCACCCCAAAGGAGTCAGTCATGCAGGTCTTTGGGGCCTGAATCATGCAGGGCTGTGAACACCAACCTGAGCACCTTGAATTGGGTCCAGAAATGTACTGGCCACTCATGGAGATTGTCAGGGAACTGCCATCGGAGCCAAGAGTGGAGGTAAGGCTCCCCAACAATGCGGGAGAAGGGACCAGAAGAGGGAGAGAGAACACTTCCCTTGGGGAAGGAAATCAGCGGGACACCTGAGAGAAAGGGGAGCAGGGAAGGACTTCGGAGAGATGGCTCCAAGACTCTTCCACAGAGACCAGCGGGGAGAGTCCAGGACCTCTGCTGGCCATGCCCACTCTGCGCAGAAGACTTCCACGCAGGGAGGCTAGGCGGAGACTTGGCGTCAAGGAATTTTTATGTTGGAAGAAGTTCAGGAAACGCCCACTGATGGATTCTGCCAGTGACTGGCACAGCCACGGAGAAAGGGCTGTTCAGCCAGGGAAAGTTTTAGCCAGGGAAAGTTGCCATAGAGCATCAGCACCCTCTACGCACAAGCAACCCCCAATTCCCTTTACAGAGATGTTTGAAAATGGGAGCTATATGATATCTAAACAGAACTGCATCCAGTAATCTGACTGCTGCATTTTGTATTCCTGCACTTCTAGGGTAGCCAGTTACATGCCACCAATAGCTACTAACAGCAATGCCTCCATATATCAGTTGCTGGAAGCTGCAGGATGGAAAAGTGCTCTTGTGTTCATGTCTTGTCCATGTTTCCCATAGGCATCTAATTGAATCCTGTGAGAAGTGGATGCTGGACTGTTTTTTCTTCAATGTCTTGGTAAATGACCAAGATGAAGGAATAGAGATGATGCCCATCCAACTTGCAGATGGCACTAAACAAGGAGGGGTAGCTCCTAGAATCAGGATTCCAGAGGATTAGAAAATCGGGCCAAAACCAACAAAATGAATGCCCGGGTGCCCCACACCCCTTGCACCCCCTCGTAAAGATGGCCCTGTTCGGTGCAAAGCTCGACATTAAGGCAGGAATAATCCTGCCCTTTTCCTCTAGCAATCTGTGGTTTACTTCCTGTGCTTTTGATATTTTGAGTTTCTTCTTGTTGTAATTCGTGTGTGGATGGTAGCAACAACAGCAACAACAAGAACTCCTTTAAGACCTGTTGACAGGGGGACATAAAGAGGGAAGAATCAGAAGGATTCAAAGCCCTGTTCCACTTCCTGGCTATACTGAAGTTCAGTACCTTAAAAGAAAAAAGGCATTTATCATGACTGCAGCCATAATTACCAACAATTATGTCATGCAGAAGATTTTTTCCCCCTTGGCATACATGCAATTTAATTCCACATCCTGTTTCTGAAAGATAGGAAACACACATGTTTACAAATATGGCATGGTAAAGGTGGGGGTGTTAAGAAATACGCTAAATTAATAATAACATATCTGGAATCCGGTAGTCTTAGGTATAATTCATCTTAGCATGGACTTGCATTTCGCTATGAGGACCGTGCCTTTAAGAGAAGAGCCCATGCTTTGAAAATACAAGGGTTTAGGTTCCACCCTGGGGATCTCTGGGTAGGAATGGGACTCGGGTCTGAAGAGTAGGAAATCTTGGGCCGGGCATTGCACACTAGTCCTCTTCAATATTCAACAACTACTCCCACCATTTCTGACTAAAGACTTCATTAAGCTGAAAAGAACACCACACATTGTGCTACTGCTAAGACCCATTAAATTTCTGGTAGTGTTTGGATGGATGAAATTTCTTCCTGGAAGTATGTGTGCTAATTTATAATTACTTCATCAACCAGCCTACAGACAATTAAGTAGAGTGGATACCTTGGGTGGAGTAGAAATTCTGGCAGTGTAGACTCAATGTTTCCCTTGCACTCTTTGGAACAGTGAAATGGAGCTTCTTCTGGGCCTCCTGTTTGGGGTGGTTGGAGTTATAGGGATTCTTTTCCTGTTGCTTCTCTCCTTCGCAATTTATTATGATCTTTCCAGCAGTAAAATTCCATCTGGATTTGATTGTCCATTAAAGCTTCGGGTCATTCACTGCAATGTCATTATGGTGGTCATTGTGGTAAGTTGGGGAATTGTTGAGCCATTATGTGATGTTATTCTTACATTCTTATGTAAAATGTGATTTTAAAATTATGATGATGATGATAATCTTTATTATTATTATTTTTAAAAAATGATTTTCAGTTATATACATTTCAATAGTTTTACAGTCATTTTAATGTTTCAAAACTCAACTTCCTTCCTCCTCTTTCTGTGGTTCCTTAAATTTATTTTTTACATTTCCTGTATATTATATTCTAAATTACGTTAACGTATTCTTTTATTCATCTGCTTTAATTATTTACTCTTATGAAATTGCAGGTTATTACAATAATCCTGCCAATGCTTACAACTTATTTGTACGCAGTCAATAAACCATTTCCATTCTTTTATAAAAAGTTTGTTATCTTGATTTCTTATTTTTATGGTAAGTTTCATCATTTCTGCATAGTCCATGAGTTTTTGTAATCATTCTTCTTTCATCAGGACTTCTTCTTCTTTTCATTTTTGGGCAAATAACATTCTTGTCACTGTAGTCGCATACATGAATAAATTTGTATACTGTTTAGATAGTTCTACCCTTATAATTCCCAGAAGAAAAGCTTCTGGTTTTTTTAAAAACAAATGTTATTTTAAACATCTTTTTCAATTCATTGTATATCCCAGTGAGCTTTAACCTTACTGCAAGACCACCACATATGGTGGAAAGTACCTTCTTTCTCTTTGTATTTGCAACACTTACAGTGGTGCCCCGCAAGACGAATGCCTCGCAAGACGGAAAACCCGCTAGACGAAAGGGTTTTCCGTTTTTGAGCTGCTTCACAAGACGATTTTCCCTATGGGCTTGCTTTGCAAGACGAAAACGTCTTGCGAGTGTTCCGATTTTTCCCCGCTCCCCCCTTTTTCTAAGCCGCCAAGCCGCTAATAGCCTTTTAGCCACTAATCCACTAAGCCTTTAATAGCCGCTAAGCCTTTAATAGCCGCTAAACCGCTAATAGCGCTAATCTGCTAAACCGCTAATAGGGTTGCTTCGCAAGACGAAAAAACCGCTAGATGAAGAGACTCGCGGAACGGATTAATTTCGTCTTGCGAGGCACCACTGTATTTGATTTTGATTTATACATTTTTGCAAGTTTATTAGATACCATCTATATAACATACTCATATAGTTTTCTCTTACACCATAGCATGCTGTAAATTCTCTATCCGTATTTCACAATCGTTCCCACACTTCCATATCTATAACCAATATCTATTGCCCAATGTATCATTGAAGATTTTTCTTGCTCATCCCTTGTCTCTCAATCCAATAATATCTTATACATTTTAGACAGCACTTCATTACATTCCAATAGATCTCTCTTCAGTTGTGATATTTGTTCCCCAACCCCTCATTTCGAGTCTTTCTTAAATACTTCATTCAAATGATGATATTGTATCCATGTTGTTAACTTTCCTGATAAATCCTTAAATTATTTTAATTTAAACTCTCCTCACTCTTGTTTTAATAAATTTCTACAAATTGTCTAACCTTCTATCACATTATTTTTCTTTACTGCTATGACTTCCAATGGTGAGAGCCAAAGTGGTGTTTTTGTCTCGAATCAGTTTTTGTATTTATCCCAGGCTCTATAATTTTTTCCCTAATTATGTGATTTGTTAATCCTTTGTGTTCTTTCACCTTTTACCACAAATAGGCGTTCCAACCAAAACTATTACCAAGACCTTCTAAATCTAAGATATGTGGGTTCTCCAATGTCATCCATTCTGTCAACCAACAAAGACAAGATACTTCATAATATAATCTCATATCCAGCAAGGAGAAACCTCCTCTCACTTTTGCATCTATCAATATTTGGTATTTTATTCTCAGTTTTGCCCCTTGCTAGATATATTTAGAAATATATTTTTGCCATACATTGTCTTGCCAATCACCGGAATTGATTGAAACAAAAATAACATTCTTGGTGATAGATTCATTTTTATAGTTGACACTTTACGTAACAGTGAAAGTTTAATTCTGTCCCAAATTTGCAGTTTCTTTTAATATCTTCCCAGGTTTTTAAATAATGATCTTTATATAGTTTTATATTATTTGCTGCTAACCATACACCTAGATACTTGACATTCCTTTCAATCTGTGGACCTGACACATCTTGTAACTTATT